>NW_004567110.1:15103370-15139191 GCF_000260355.1 Condylura cristata | reverse complement strand
AAGAAAGAAAGAAAGAAAGAAAGAAAGGCCAAGAAAGAAAGAAAAGCCAAGAAAGAAAGAAAAGCCAAGCATCTTTCCCAAAGTCCACATAGAAAATGAAGGAAGGTTTCAAATTGCCAGATCTCAACACCTTCTTGATGCAAAAATCATCTAATGAAGATTCACTAAATCTTGAGATTTGCAATGAGATGAGGAGAGCGGTTGGGGCTGCCATAGAGGAGGGCTGAGCATAGACAACCATTAGCAGCGGTCTGTCCTCAACCCCCAAAATGACACTCGAGTCCATTCCGTGTGAGCAGCTGCTTGCCGGCTATTCCTGCTCAGAAGGAAAGCTGTGTGGCTTTTGGCAAAGACATGCGTCTCACCTATAAAACACGTTGGCAGCTGTTCACAGGGCTCCACCTTTCTCTGGAGTTTCATCTCCTCACCTCACTTCATCTCAATGTGAACAGTGGCTAAGGTAAATATGGCCGCGGTCTCTTAGGAAGAAAAGTCTTATATAAGTACCAAGAATGATAACCCCAACTTCAGAAGCCTCCCAAACACATTATAAACTCTTCCTTATGCTATTGTAAATATTAAGATTTGCATTAAACATTCAGGAGAGCAGCTCTGGGTACATAATTAAGGAGAGCAAATATTTGTTCCTGTAAGACGCCATGGATCTCTTCTTTCCAACTTGTTTAAAAAAATTTTTTAGGCCAATGGATAGAAGATACAAACGTTTAGCCCAAAATCTTCCTGGAGCCCTGATTATCCTTTCTGCAGAGACCCATGTGTCTTTTTAACAAAGAAGCTTGGGCCTCATCCACTTGCCTGCATTTTCTCCTCAGGTCTTCTGGCTACTACTTCCTGAAGAGCAGCTGTGGACACTACACAGACGCCTACTCTGCAGACCCTTTGTCTCCTGACAAGATCATCGGTACAAGGCAGGTAACCACTAAAGCCAGGAAGGAGATAACTCCTCACAGGTGGAAGAGTTGCAGCAGCAAGGAGACAGGGCCCAGAAGGCTGGGAACAGACTGTTGTAGACCTGCAGCCACCTTGCTCTCGAGCCCAGATTTCTTCCTTATGCTACAATGGTGCCACCATCAAGTAGAAAAATACCACTTTTTGTTACTTTGCTGTCATCTCATAAAGCTCAATATTTCAGCTTCACAGACAGCATCTGGCTGATTTCATTTCTGTCCTGTGGCAAAAAGTCTTCCTTCCAACCAGAGGGGGCCATGCCAAGTTCAGAAGCCAAATTACATTTATTCTTTGGGAGACAGATGTTTTCTACAAATAAATTGTTGGACAATTTTGAGGGAAAGAAAGAGGGAGAGAGAGGAAAGAAGTGGGGAATGGAAGAGAGAGAAGGGGGAAGGGAGAAGAATAAAGAAGAGGAGGGGGTAAAATTCTTCCATTTTTGCATTTCTTTCTTTTCCCTCCCCTAATAACTCAATTGGTTTCCTGAACAGAGTGTTGGGATCTTAGTTCTAGTTGTTACCTATTAGCTGATCTTTTTTTCTTTTAAGATTTATTTATGCATACAAGAACTGGGGTACAGGCCAGAGGTGCAGGTGAGAGGATTCACTGGAGACAAAGTGGGAAGCAGAACAGGCAGACTGACTGAAATACACTGCTGAGGGGAGCAGCGGCGAGACAGGAGAGGTCTGCTGTGCCATGTTGGTCAACTCCCTGGTCAGGGATCGAACTCGTGCTGCAGTGGACAGCTTCATAGTGCTATGCTTTAACCCACTGCACCACCAGGGAGAGCCCTGATCATTATTTTTTTTAATAGAGAAATAAATAATCATGCACTCAAAATCGGTCTGTATGAACATATAGATAAATAAGTAAATAAATAAATAGAAAATAATTACAGATGGAGGAAACACCAAATTTCTCCAACTACAAGACTGACACTGAGAACTCGAAAAGTAAGTGACAAAAACATTGACTTTGTGGTAGAGGCTAGGTCTTAACTTTTCCAAAAGAGGGAAACAAGGTTGCATCTAGGCCTCTGGGCCAAGCAGCTTGACAAACTCTGAGTTTACATGGGCTTAGAAGAGATAAGCTATGTACATAACCTGTGTACCTCTGGTCTTGCACTGTGTGCAAGCTAGGCAGCCCAGCCCAGACACTTACGTGCTTGAAGAGTTAACAATTTAAAAACAGCAAAGGAATTATCACACTCAAAATACATAGGTTTTAAGTGGCAGAAATCCAGAGAAGAGCTAGATTCATTGCCCCGATCAACCTGAAGTGTATCACCCAATTGTATTAGACAGTCCCACTGCTTAAACCACTGTTCCCCAAAGCACCTTTCATAGAATAAGACCAGAAAGAGAAATGATATCTGTTCAGATCAAGCAAATATGGCACTGTGGTATCATCTGGAGACTCCTAATCCATATTAACAAGTTATTGCTGAGAGTACTAGCTGCTTATTACTTCAGAAAGAAAATGCAACATTGCAATTAACCTGGTCTTCCCTCGAATTCTGTAGCTACTGAACCCATGAGTAATGCCCTGGACATTTTGCAGGGAACACTCCAGGCTGATCTGTCATGACTGTCCTGGCTGCCCTGATGGACCTTTCTCATTCTGTTCCTCTCCACCACTACCCCAGCCCTTAGGCTGCCAATGCCCCCAACAGGTATCAGCCCACAGGTAACAGAGAGCAGATTCCAACACTGGTCAGGTAACCAACTCAGTTACTATAGGATGGAGTCCCCAGCCATTGCTTCTTTCCATAGGCTGCTGCTAGAGCAAAGAATGCCTCTTCAGTGATGCCAGCACTAAGAAGATGGGCGTTAATCACATGTCACACACCTCAGCAAGGTGCGTCTCTAAAACAAGATCCTAGGCCAGTGCCAACCAATGGATAGCACAAGCTGCAAGGGCTAAGCATAAATTTAAATGACAAGTTGAGTTCCTCGGTTACATAAATCACATTTTCAAGACTCCATATCCACATGAGGCGATCAGTAACAGTACACATCTAGAACTTTCCGCACTGCAGCAAGTTCTATTAATGCATGCTCACTAGGATGTCCGACAAGTCATTGATTTCAAAGGAATGGAATAATTTATTTTTGAATCTCCACTGAAAGAGCTCTAGCTCAGACTTCGAAAGTCCTATATTAGAAAGACATGGCTCTACCATGGCTCTAGCCTTTTTCCGGGAACAGCGAACTGTTTCAGTCTAGCTAGATCTGTGGAGCTAGCAAGTCTAAAATGCTCCTTTTACATATCGTGTGCATCTGGCAGTGATGGAGATATTTCTAACTCAGTCAACAATCACAGGCAATCAGATCCAGTCAGAGCATTTCTCTGCCAGTTTAAGAAGAACACCCAGCCGAGGATCTTATTCCTAAATCTGAACACCACTGAGCATCAGCTGTTCGGACACTCAGGTTCAATTAAGTGAATTCTGCACAGCATTAAGAACTAGTCACAGGTCCAGAAAAACAATCTGCAGAATAGGAAGAGAGTAAAGGCTGGTCCAAGACTTGTGGCCAGAGTACCGGAGGTCAAATTAGAGAAAGTGCCTTTGCGGCCTTAGGTTCTCACCATCTCTTCTACCCTTCCACCCACTTAAATATTTCACCCTTGTTTTTTGAGATCTTAAAAATAGATGGAGCTTTTATTCTGGTCAATCAGCACAGTTAATGGTTTTCCACACCCCAGCACTTTTTGACATCAGACTCTAACCCACTGGAGCTCAGCGTCCCAGCAGGGGCCAATCAATATTTGTTTTCAATGCTGACCATGTGTTCAGGCATCTTTGTTCCTCTCGCAGAGCCAGACTTTTCTTTAGAAAAGCCAGCGTGGTATGAGGATTCTCTAATCCAATCCGTGTTTCCTGCTGACAGGCAACTTGTCTGTAATTCATCAATGATATCCCCTTGGGCTATGGATTTTTCTGGATTGGCAACCCGCTGGGTATGGGGCTGGTACTCAATATGCATGGGACAGATGGGTGGGGCACAGTCAAAATGAAGGATTTGGTTGGCAGGGTAACTGGACAATCTTTCTCCTGCAAGCACCATAGAGTGGAGGCATCCCCAGAAGAGCTTACCTTGTGCCTTCCTCCTTTGACTATGCTCACCTTTTGGCTTAAATTACTTGCTCTTTGATGGCAAACTGCTGGGTCAACCTGGTCCGACTTAAAGATTCAGTTTCCATGATGCCTCCACAAAAAGACTCCTATGGATCCGAGCTAGTCATCTCTTCTCTACTTGCTAAGTGCTATCACAATGCACACACAGTGCCTTGGAAATAACCACGCACAACTTCCCCACTCATCCGTTTGACTTCGCTATAAGCTTCATTACTCTGAACTGCCATCCCCTAAGTAATGTCAAGCCAGGAGGCACCCAATGTTGACTGAATGAATCAATGAATGAACGGACTAGTTCTATATCCAGAAATGACTGCTAGCCTGATTGCTCTTCCAGAGAAAAGAATCTTCCACGTCTCCTTAAGAAAGAATCAATTGCTTCTCTTCTTGAACCTGGCTAGGACTTTGTAACTGCCTGGATAACGATTAGATGTGAACACAATATTTACTGTTCCAAGGCTATATGCTTGGAGTTTGACCTTGGGACCTGGACAGCAGGGCACAGGAGAGGTCACGTACAGGGGTTCAGCGAGAGGGAGGTGGGCTCAACGCTAAATGCCAGTCAGCAGTAACTGCTAAATGTGAAGATATAAGCCTTCAGATTTCTACTGCCCAATAGAATCGCACTGGTAGCTATTTAAATCTAAATTAATTAATTAAAATTCACTTCCATTTTTGCACCAGTCATATTTCAATTGGGTGGCTATGTGACTGCCATATTGGACAGGCAAGACAGAATATTTTCATCATCACGGAAAGTTTAATTAGACAGCACTGTCTCACATAATCAGACAAGCTCTGAGCTGGGCTGAGGCCTCGGAGATCACAGAGCAAAGACAAGTCCACCCTGTCTTGTTCTGTCTTAACGCTTGACCACAGAACCCGTAGGTTTATCTGACTATTTATGCCAGTAAATTTTGGAGTCATTTGTGAAGCAGCGATAACTGGAAAAAATGTTTCCTCTGAGAAGTTTTGAGACCCTCTGCAAAACTGCATTAGTCCTACATTCTTTAAAGCAAGATTGGAAAAGGGAGGAGAAAAGCAACAGGCAAGGGGCAGGTTTTTGGAGAACACAACTGAACTTTCAGTCTCTATCACTGACTCTCAGTCTGTTCTGGGCTGAGCAGTTAAGGTTTTATTGGAGAAGCAGCCAAACGTTTCCCCCAGTACCTTTTCTGGATGCAGGCCAGAAGAACAGCACTTAGATATTGGAACACGTTTCTATGTTCTGATCCTGTGCTGGCGCACACTGAGCGAGAAGGTGCAGAGCTGTGCTCAGGGCCAGGCTGGGGCCGGGAGGGAGGGGTGACAGTCCAGTTCTCTTGTCTGTCCTACTTAAGCGAAGATACTGGAAGTTAGGTACTTCAGGGTTGAAAACAACCTGATTCTACACAAAATTACTTGAAATAATGAGAATTTAATCAAATAATGCTCAACTACCAGCCAAGTCAATATTTGATTCAAATTGTAAAGGAGGTCGATTCTGGTTAAATGGATAGACTGTGCTCGGCAGAGAAAATCCTAGGTCTCCATGAGGTAGAGACAGAGATGCATATAGCACAGATGGTCACAAATATGTACACCCTGCCCCTGCTCCGCAGTGAAACAAACCCTATCATTTTTGTACGTTCATTAAATGTGGTGATAGATTAGATTCCAAATATAGCTGTAGTTTAGTATTGCACATTTTTGAAGTAGGTGATACTCTAATCAGTCATCCCCATCCTAGCCACTAAGTGCAGCCCTGATATGATACAAATTTCCACTGAAAGTCAAGTAGGTAGAAAAAGTACATGAATCTAGAATTTTGTGAGGCTCACGCACACTTAATCATCAATGTTACTTCAGTTCAAGGAACCAAAATGAAAGGAATGTCTCACAAGAGGGAAGCTCTACTCTTTAATGTTTGACTTTTTGACAGAATTTCTATTTGTTTTCCTCCTTCCAGCATTTCCTTCCCACTCAATGTTCACAAAAAAATAATACTTTTAACCTAGGAAGAAAAAGGAGAGGAAATATTCTTTATAATCTTCATAAACCTCCTTTAATGTTTTACAGCCAGAATATAATCCTCAGAATAGAGGTTGAGAACACAACATAAAGCTTAATGGAAATTTTCATTACATGTTCCTTTAAAAAAACATGCACACACACACACACACACAAAAAAAAAACATGCACATATGTATGTTTGACTCCCCACCCCCACCTCCCGAATAATGTACCTCTGGGATTCCTTATTCATCCAAGCACACATAAAGTGTACTTGTGCTTTATCAAATGTTATCATAACTTCCTTTGTTAAACTATACTTTCAAAGGAAGTAAAATTATGGAGGTCTGAAGATGAGAGAGACAGACAGACAGACAGGCTGGCAGGCAGGCAGGCAGGCAGAGGTCCAGACAGACAGACGATCAATCAATCCATGAACACTGGGGAGCATGAAGTAGTACATCTCATCTAGACAAACCTTGCGGTTTACCTGGATGTTCCTACAGGAACTATTGCCTATCTGCCTTCAGTCAGATTGAGTCTAAAAATAAATAGGTACAGCTCATCATGGTCACGTCTCCACAACTTTCCACCACGACCAAAGACAAAATTCTGAGAGACACCTAGAGGGGCAAGTCCTGGTACCATTTGCACCTTTAACACCTGTCTGTGTAAAGAGAAGTGGCCGGATGTGATCTCTTGCCTTCCTGGCTCACAGGCAATGTTCTAGCCAGTGCAGCCAGGCGCTATTTAACTTCTATTGGTCAATAACATGCCCCAGCAAGCAATAAATACACCCTGACCCCGCAGCTGCCCTTAGCACTACATGCATCATTGATCGTACGGGGCTTGGAAAACAGCCAATCTGAATAAAGCTAAGCAGAGGCCAAGGCCATTTTCCAGGACCTTCTTACAGTTTCTTAGTAAGCGTAACGAGAAATAGAGCACTTGGTAAATCAGCACGTCATGGATGTTGAAGTTAAATGATTATCTTCAGGAGAGGAAGGAGTAGGAAGGAAAGGAAGAGTGAGGGAAAGAGAGGTTGAGATTCTGTACATATTAAGTGATCTGACCATATTTAGTCAAATCTCCCAGTCAGCATAATTAAAATCTGGAAGTTCAGCATGTCCCACAGAGAGTGATCTGCAGGGATAGATTGAGGGTGAGCTAATCACTCCCTATAACCCTGAATTTTTAAAGGTAATGCTAAAAATGCATTTCATTCATAAAAGACTAACCATGAAGGCCTGTTCCTGGAAGGTGCCTGCCAGGAACATACCAGACAGCTGACTATGATTAACCCTTAGTAGGATATCATTAGCCGCATATAAGCATTTGTAGGTTTTCATCTCATACAGTGGCTCTTTTAAAATTCTCTACTGTACAGTCATCCTGTCATTAAGGAAAAAGAATAATCATACAGTTCCTATATACAGGTTTGTTTTTAGGTAATAGATATTACTGATATACAATAAATATTATGAAGTCTACAAAAGTAAAAGAAACAAAGTTAATATGTAGTATTTCAAAATAAATTTCACTTTATTAATAGTAAGAAAGAATTGGTGGAAGCTAAATGCTAAGACAAGTTTCTTTATTTTTACACTACGTTCATAAGCCAATGATATAAAAATTAGGTTCAAAATTCAGAGGTTTTGCCCAACTGAAGGAATTATAATAAGGGTTACAAGTATATAAGAAAACAACCAAAAATGAGAATCTAAATATAAGAGCATTGAAAGTTATACAGTCATGACTGAAATCTTACATTTCATAGGATAAAATGCCATAGAAAAGTTTTCATTGAAAGTCACTAGTATACTACTGCTTTTCTTGTGTCTTCTCCTTACTTATCAGGGAAAAAATATCATTCTTCAACTTTTTTTTTTTTATAGATTTTATTTTATTTGCGCATACAGAACTAGGGTACAGGCCAGAGGCTCAGGGGCGGTGAGAGGCTTCACCAGAGACAGAGCGGGGAACAGAACAGGCAGATCGACGAAGTACACTGCTGAGGGGAGCAGAGGGCCGGTCAGGAGAGGTCTGCCACGCCATGTGGTCACCTCCAGGGCAGGGCGGCTTTAGATTCTCAGTGCTGTGCTTTAACCCGCTGGGCCACCAGGGAGGGCCCGAACTTTTAACAATGTTTAAAAAAACTATTTGAGATTCTTTGTGCAAGATTTTTAGACATATGTTATTTTCCAATGTTGATTTAAAATAAGATCGTTTTAGTTAGACAGGAGATATACATTGTTTTTAGCAACCAAATCTAACAATGGAATATATCCATGTAAACTATTTTCAAAATTATTTTTGTTTCCTATTATTTCCATTCAAAAAGAAATTATTTCTTAATGTACAATGTCATCTTTACCCTGAAGATTTAAGTTTAAATTTCTTTGTATCTCTTCTAAAGTTCCAACCAGCAAATGAGATCTTTTCCTAGTTCCCATACTTCTCTTCACAATATTTATGCAAATCTGGACTCCTCAGTTAAGATCCAAAATGGAAGAAAAAATGGGGAAAAAAAGCAAGATCTCTTCCCTTGAAAGTTGGCTTGTTGTAGCCAAAGTTCAGAGATGTTGCTGATTGTATTTATAAGCTCAAAAATAATCACATTTAAAAATTTTTATTGCCTACAAATTTCATTGGGTCCATCATCAGACATCCATGTTATTATCAAAATATGCATTTATTCCAGTTTGATTTCAATTTAAACATTGCTTACTATAAAGAAAGCCCAGGCCTCGTTATTAACTCTTAGAAGAAAAACCCCATAGAAACAAAAAGGAATTCATTTGGAATTGACTCCTAACATAACTAACAAGCCTCATTTTTCCTATTTATTTACTGCAAGCCAGCTGGATTACCATGTTTTGTGTATTTACATTTTTGTGGAAAGAGCAGAAAGCGAAATGATACCACATTATGTTAACAAAATTTGAATGAGTTACGGGTCAAATTTACCCCCTGGAACCTGGTAGTATTCAGATTACAAGGACCCTTGAAAGGACAGTTTAGAGAGGTTTTGTGAAGTTTAAAGTTAGGCTAGAAGTCAGACTCAGTCCTCTGCTCAATCTTTCCAGTGCTTCTGTAACCTCTTGTCAATTCTGGTCCTTGAATCTGGAGTTTCAGTTCCAATATATCCTAACTTCCCGTACATCACAAACCCAGGAAATTCCTTCTGATTTAATCTGGAGCCAGTCACCCCACTGCCTGGATGCAATTAGTGTACCCACATTCTCTAACTAATATGCAACCTGCATTATCTATTGGTCTTCAGACAGGCTGATCATTTTAAGCTGAAATTTTGCTTAAGTTACATTTAGGTATTTTGATTTACAGGATCCAAGAGCAAACTTTTTCATTCATAATAAAACTAAGAGCTACAGCCACATACTGAAGACTGAAATAGGTCACCACCTTCTGGAAAGGCATGTACCAGACATTACCTATTCATTCCTCCACACAGATCCTGAGAGAGAATACTACTCTCCCACTTCTGCATGGAGTTTGGGAAACAAAGAGGTAATTTGCAAGAGAATCTAGAGCACAAGGTCAAAACTCAAGGCCAAAGTCTTCAAGGGCCCCTGGCATTTGATGACCAGAGCTTGTGGGCAAGTAACTATCCTGACCCACAGAGCAACAAGGTTTAACAGCGCCTCTCGTGGTGGAAAGCTGTCTCTGGCTTCCTTGCTGCTACACAGGAGATTAGTCTAAACCTCATGTTAAGGCTTGGGAAAGAGGGTGTGTATTTACAGCATCTGCGCCTGGGTTCTCGCCGGTTTCTCAGCTCTGCATCCCCAGCTCCATCTGCTACAAGAGAGCAATTCAGAACAGGCATCTCAACAAGACTCTAAAACAGCAGCAGCAGCAGATACTGATGCACCACTTAGTGCGTGCCTGGTTCTGTCCTATGTTTCACATGCAACTCACTGAATTTCTCCACAACTCTATAAATGGGTTTTTGTTTTGTTTTGTAAAAAATGTTTTATAGAGGAGAAAACTGAGGCCACCAGTGGTCAAGTAAAGTGATGACGGAAGTGCACAGCTGGGATGGGATTGAGCCAGGTTTAAAGCTGGCAGGTGGGTCTGACTCTCAGGTCTTCAACACTAACCCTACTGTCTTCTGAAATAGGGTCAGTCCTCTCTGAGGGGCTTCTTCTCCGGTACATATGCATGAAGATGCAGGCTAAGTGCTAACTCTTTCCTAGACAGAGGGCCCCCAGGAAAACCACACAGCCTCTATTTCTTTATCGCCTTACAAATATAGTCATCAATACATAGCACTAATTAATATGCTCCAAATATCACCATTTAATGGCTCACAAGAGATCTCCATCAAGCAGCCATCTCCAGCAGGTAAGATACCACCCAAAATCCCATTAACTCTGTAAGTTAAAATGTTAATATGAACCTATTGAGGGGCCGCCTTGATAAGGATGCTTAAGTCCTTTCAGGTGTACATTGCTAAGCTCCTCATCAAGGTTTATAGGGCCCTGGAAAGCAGTTTGTAGCCCTCTGAACATCTTTCCTAGTTTTCCGCCATCCTCTACAGCTCCCAGACCACTAAATGCCTTGCCGAGAATGACTCTCCTACAGGTTGTTAACTGGTTGACCCCAGGAACTTTCTACCAGTTCTGAACATCAACAATGGTGGTCCTCCCCACCTTTCCTGCTTCTGTTCAGATTCAATATGTTAGGTTCATTAACTCTCAGCTGCAAAGAACCTCAGAATTCATGTAGGTTTCGGAAGACAGCTGGAAGGGTCCAGACAGTGTGTGGCCCAGAGACCAGCTCCATCAATAGGGGAGGTAGCCTTCCAGCATCAGGCTATACCCAGACTTGGATAACTCATCTGCAAAATGAGTGTAATACTAGTATGAGCATCAAATACAACAATAATGGGAGACAACTATGGTTCAAAGAAAAAATATCAAAATTAAGTCAGATGATTGACATTCAGATGTCATATTTTTCTTGTCCACCTCAATATGCAACATGAGCTGATTCAATTAGCCTCTCAGAGTCTCACTTTCATCATCGGCAAAACATGATGTACATCATTGGCAAGGGTGTCAACCACATGCACCATAAACTTGCCACGTGGAAATGCAAGCTCAGTGCTATCTGGCCTTCAAAGTTTGCTGCTTAAGCCCTGACTCAAAATATTAATGGAAAATCTCCCAATCGTTGACATTAGCAACTCAATTTTTTAAAAGGTGGTGACTATAGAAAATATGTCTGCAGACAGGTGAGCATCCTGTCTGTCACTACACCCTCTAAGGATAACCAGAAATGTTCTAACCAAGGTAAGCAAGCTTCAGGGGACCCCAAATAGCTTCACTCCCTCACCCAAGAAATATGCTTCCATGAAAAATAACACATAAAAGAATTTGCCAAGTTTCAACCCTTAGAAGGGATGGAAGTCCACCCATTACCCTCATGATAGAATACCAATTTTTCCAGGACTCTGAGCAGAACAGCATGGCAGCAAAATGCCCCATCTTCTTAAGAATAAGTTTTCAAAGGAACAATGAATGAAGTAAGTATAGAGAAGCATTCCTATCAGAAAAACATTATCCAGAGAATCCCTATTTAAAGATTTACATTTTAAGGTATGACCAACTTGTAATTGAGTCCTCAGATTAATCTGGTAAAATATATTTTTGTAATTTGATCAAATTCACTGAATTTAATTTACCCAGTTTCCTTTTCTCACACATGCAATGGGCCCACAGAGACAGAAGGCCCAATGGGCTTTAGAACAGGCCATTCTGGTGTGACAGCAGGAACCTTTGCTCACCAGCTGCGTCTCGGAGCCTCCGTTTCTCCCCAGGAGAAGCGTGCTGGGACAGCTTCAGCACAGGAGAGACTCAGCCACCTGTGCAGTGAACTTGTACGCTGCTACTTTGTCACTACAAAGTGATTTAGCTACAAGGTGAAATAGTTTGTTTCTGTTTTGCCCATTGTAGTACATGCTAATAACATTTATTATCTTAATTTTCCATTTATTTAGGTAATCAGATAATGCATTCATCTGATGCAAAAGTTATCAAAGTAAAATGAAAACAAGTTCTTCCTACCTGAGTCTCTTGTCTACTAGTCTGAGGCCTTCCCAACACTAGTGGTCTATCACTGGTCTCTAGGATATTATAAAAAATGAGGTCATCTTTGCCCCAACCAGCTCCACAGACAATTATAGCATATTGCTCTACCTACCTGCTTTCAGTTACAATACCTTCAAGGGCTTTATACATTCATACATGAAGAAATCCCACCCCATTGTTCCATGAACACAGTATCCTGTATATGAATGAAGCACTATGTGTGACTGACTCAGATGCCTTAAATAGGCTGCTTCCAGTCTATTGTTATGACAAACAAAGCTTCAATTAAAAAATAATAATAATGGATGGAGTTACTTAACTTCCTGCTTCAACTGCCTTGTCTATTATTAGAAAGGAAGTCACTGTGAGTCCAAATTTAGGGCTGTTTTAAAGTAAGTTTTAAAAAATGGAAAGTCTATTGTACCTGAAACCAAGTAAAGGTTTTTATTATCAATGATAGAGGGTGTCACGCAACTATCTCAGTAAGTCTGTATGGTAAAGTCCCAGTACGCAGCTGCAAGCACAATTCTAAGAAATCAGGGAGGGGACATTCATGGTGGAAGTTCCAGAACACTGGGAAAATCAACAAGTGGAATGAGTTGGCCAGAGGCTTGAGCTGGCCCAAGTGAGCAAAGGTGACCCAGAGGTGACAGCACGGTGGTGACAGGAAGTTTACCAGCAGTCCCCGGAGAACAGCAACTCTCAGGAAGGGAGCCACAACTCCAGATCCTCATACACATCTCTATTGTTCTAACAAAGTGTTTTGGCAATGCCAAATTCTCGGCACCAAGCAACATTTCCCAGATTACCTGTCAATCCCATAAGACACTTCAAAACTTGGCCAAGATCTATGCCCCTATTTTCAGTACTGGAAAATGAAGCCATAGGAGATGTGTGGCCCTGGACCACAGAAATCAGTGCGAGGAACAGAAGGGGGCCCAAAGCAAGGCAGCAAGAGGCTGATCAGAGTATGAGAGCCAGAGGTGGCTAAGAGTTCCAGCTTCCGTGCTCTGGAAGCAAGAGCAGAAGTTGCAAGCGATGGGAAATGAGGGCATTCTCTGTCCTCATGTGTCCACCCAAAGATGTCAGGACTCAGATATGGCAGCACCTGTTACATTTTCAGAAGAACTGACTTACTCTCCCTCAGTCCACCTTCCACTTCAGCTCAGCCCAGATCTCACCAAAATAAGAAGGGAAAAACAGCACTTGGACCACCAGCTGGCAAGAATTCCAACTGCAGATGTTTATAAGGAAAACCAACAGAAATCTTGCTTGAATGTGTTATACTTACCTACTGGAATCCACTTTGCCTACTTAAAAGGAAAAGCCTTCGAGCACTCACTGCTCATATTAGCATTCAGGAGCAGATTTAACAGAGCACATCAGTTTACGGGGAGCCTTCCATTACCCTGGACTGAAGGCATCAATTTTCAGAGCAACAGCCCCCCTCAGTGTTCCCGCAGGTTGCTCGGAGCCTCATGAAAGTTTTAAGATCTTGCTCCATTCACATGTCACTTTTTCTCACTCTATTTCATCTCCAGCTTCAGTTTCTCCCCTTGCTGGTGCCATGTCTGTGGCTGACTCTCAGGGTGTCTTGGTTTACAGTAACACCCAACAGGACAATGGCTCTCACGAGAGCTTTCTCTGGCTAGTCACAGGGTGCCGGGAGGACACCTGGGAAGTAAAGGAAAGACAAGGCAAGGAAAGCAAGCACCACAAAGATGCACAAAAGGAAGCGACCTGCAATGAGGGGAAGACACACCTGGCCGCAGGCAAGCAGCCCCCTTCAGAGAAATGCTCACCGGCCACCACAGCCAACCCCATCCCATCCCTCTTCCTTGCCTGCTAGTTCTTCAAAGTAATACTGACACCCAAGGCTTCAACCCTGCACATGACCCAGGGGGAGGGGTGGTCCCTGCTGTTGTGAAGAAGCAGGAGGCTAAGGAGGTATGAAAGCCCGTCTGAGAAAAGGTCCCAGAATTCCGGCATTGCTAGGGCCTCACCCAGAGGAACCCTGCCGCCCTGTGAAGGGCCCCTCCACTGGCAGCAAAGGACTAACCTCTGTAAAGGCTGCAAGTGCCTCGCACCTTTAGCCAGTTCACACAGGCCTTGAATGCCAAAGAGCTGCTCAACTGCCTACGCTGACTCAGAAGAGGGACCAGAGACCAGGCCGAGACGGTTGGCCTGGACTGCGACACGGCTTCTGGCAAAGGGGTGTCCCCACTAAGCAGCCACCTGTCCCTGCAGCAGGGGTGAATAATGCCACCTCCCCGGTGGCGAACAAGGCCCGGAGGGTGATGGTTGCACGTGGATGCACCCCACTTTGAGCCGGCTGTCCCGCCCGCCCTGTGACACATGAGGGAGCCTTGAAGCCTTCCTTGGGGGCTCTGGGGACTGGGCTGCCTCCTCCATGCCTCCTTGACACACAGTGGAGATCCACACGAGGACAGATTCTGAAGCGTATCACGATCTCATTACTTCAAGGAACCCTTTTAACTTCGGAGCAGTGGGAAGAGTCTGCCTTTGTCGGCGCTTCTAGCAGGGAAGACATCTGTGGTGCTGAGCATGCCAGAGAGGGCGGGCCGACCTCAGAAGCGGCTGCCTGGCATGAAGGAAGGGGCTGCCCAGGCAGCGCAGCAGAGCTGCTGGGAACCAGCCTGCTCTCAGTCTCTATGTATTTTCGTTGCACAGTGAGAACTACCACCGTCAACATGCTTCTTTAAAGTGCTTTGTTATCTTTTACTAATAAAGGAGAACTCAGAGAGGCAGGCTTCCCAAAGTTCTCATCCAAAGCAGCAACCCTTTGTCTATGAGCACACCGGGTGCTGGTTTTAAGTGCAAAACAATTCTGCAATATCAGGAGGTGAAGAGGCCGCAGTGTTTCCCTGGGCCCATCTCGAATTCCTGAAGAAGTCACCGTGGCTTCCCAGTTGACTTCCCAAATGGCCCTTCAGAAGCTTGAGGAGGCCCCTTGCCTGGGATGCTTCTGTGCTAGAAACAGCAGGAATACGATGCTGGCATCTGTGTGCTGGCACCATCTGAGCCCACCGGCCAGAGCTCACGCCTCCTTTGCCTCCTTCTGGAGGCCAGAGAGCAGACTGCTGCAGGGCGGGCACTCAGGAAGGCCGGGGGTCTTGTGGAGACAGCCAGTCTCTGGGGGCGGTATTGGGGGAAAGCACAGGCCAGTCGAGCACCGGCCTGCGCTCTTCACAGTGCAGTCTCTTTATGGAAACAAGCTAAGTGCCCAATGGCAAAGAAGTGAATTAACATGTGGTACATGTATATAAAAAAAATTCTTGCCATTTTCAATAACATGGATGGGACAGGTGGGACTTCTAACAAACAAATTAAGTCAGAAGGAGAAAGGTAAATACCCGATGACTTCAATTACATGTGGATGACAGAGAAACAAAGCAAGGAAGCCGACAACACTTCACTGAAACAAACCCCAGAAATGCGGCTGTAGAACTGAGGCTATCAGAGAGGGAAGGTGGGGGTCAAGGGCAAACGGGCCTGGCAATGTGGCCTGAGGGGGTGTGGTGTGGTCACTTACATCTGAAGAGGTGTGAACCTGAATCATGCAGTAATGGGACCCGGCTTTCCTTCAGGAGGGGGGAAAACAGCGCACACAAGGGGAACAGGGAGAGAGACACCACAGGGAAATTCCAGCTCAGTCACTGCCGTTTGACTGGGGGCCTGGATGTCACTTGTCTGTCAGTTTTCACGTCTTGAAAATGGGGTGGTGAAAACTACTACCTGCCAGGGGATGATGGGAGGAATGATGAAAATGATGCCTGGAAACTGCCTGGCAGAGAAAGGGTGCTTAATCAGATGTTAATGAAACAATAATTGTTATCAGACATTCAATCTAACATTAACCAAAAAGAATAATAATTATTTTTCTCCACCACATTTTACTCCAGGAGGTGTTTTTCTTTCTAATGTACCTAAGTGTTCTGACTCCCCCGCTCCTTACCCCCAAGGAAAAGCCTGCTGAATCTGCGACAGCAGAGTAATGACCTGATTCCTCACCACTAATAAGGTACCTGACCTGGGCACTTGCTTTTGTCTCTTAAAAATTAACCAAAGAAAAGCCCCAGTCTGTGTGGGAGGAGAGACGAGACTCTGTCTTATTTGAGACTCCTTACCTGAGCCGTGATTTTACCTACCTACAAATATAGGACAAGGGCGATAATAAACCATTCCCTCTGTCCAGAGGGGAGGAGCAAAGCACCAGCTACAGTCCTACCTGGTGGCAGGGCAGACTGGCACTCCAAAAGGAGGAGATGGACTTGGAGTCAGAAGTGAGGAGTGTATGGTCCTGCATCTAAAGCAGGGTGCAGTCTGCGGAGTCAGATCAAGCAAGCAAAACTACAGGATATCCAGTTAAATGTGAATGCAGATATGCAACATTTTTCAATATAACTATACCCCACCATATACACACATATCAGCATAAGTATAGCCCACTAAATTTTGTTGCGTAAGTATGTCCCATTAACTCCATAGGTCATACTAAAAATATTTCTAATTTACCTGAAATTCAAGTCTAACTGCACATCCTGCATTTTACCTGATGGCCTTCGTCCTTTAAATTCTTAAGTCTACCTGATAGAGACCATGCATTTTGCAGATAGAGCTCTGTGTGAATCCCAGTTTAACCACCATATGTATAAATGGCGATAATAACACTTCTAGGACTGTTTTATAGGAAAGATAGTAGTAGCTATTACTATTGCATTTATCAAGTGCTCAGCAGATGTTAGTTTTCTTTGCTCTCAAGTCTTCCCATCTGTAAAATGGAATTAAAGGTACTGGTGATAAAGCTGCAATATACTTGCTGGTAAGAATGCTAATTTAGCCCTCCTCCCATAGACCTCTAGGTAATCTGGGGAATGTATTTTCTTTGAATTAGCAAACCGCCTCCCCCCTCCACCTCCCCAACACATACACACAGTCAAAGTAATTTTTGGTCCACCTGGTTGTGATCAATTTGCAATCCCATGTATTTAAAGGAAATAGTTTTGAATTTCCTATCAAGAGTTCACACTCTTCACATCATATCTGTTAAGCCAGTAATTGTTTTAAGATGTGTATTTTAAATGTACATCAGTTAAATTGTTTTAAGTTATGTCGACTTTAGAACCACCAAGTGGTCCGAAGAAATTTTGTGGCCACCAGTCACAGTCCTACCAAATCTGAGTTGGATTTTTCTCTTTCTCTGAGGGGGGCAGTTGTTAGTATCATTCCTAACAACTTTCCTGGTGTAATTCTTAAGCTATCACCCAAAAACCTGAACTCCAAGCTTAAGAACTACACTGACTGACTCACCTTTTTCAATGTCAATGCCCTCGAGGAAAACAAATGGGTCCTGCATAATCTGTGAAGGAGTATGGCAAATTCTAGAGTGAGACAGGAATAGAAGTTTCAAAGCTTTTATATGAGCCACAGATCAGCTCATCTAACACTCTGTTTTGGAGCATTTGTGTCAAATTGACATTCCAATTTCAAGACCGTACATAAAACCCCATTCAATTATTTAGCACTGTACAGATTTTACATAACTCTTGAAGTTACTGACTCAATTCATTTTCCTTCGCACTACAAGACAGATTAATCTAAAATGAATTAAGACAGGCAACCAGAAGTAATGTTACCACAGCCAGTAAACAGTCTTTAAGCTGCTAGACCAGTAAGCGGCATACAATCCTTGAGAGAAGCCCCTAGCCGCCACCACCACCACATCTCTGGACAATTACACTTGCCAGCCAAGGATTTAGACACCAAGTTGGGCCACACTGATAAAAACCCAAAAGCAGGGATGATGTTAACGTAGCTTTCGGCTTGTACCAGTGAGTATCATTTCTCCACCCAAAAGACGAGATGACAAAGATAACTCAGGCACCAAAATCTCAAATAACAACCAAGTTCACAGTTGTCTCCACATTTCATAATGTCACACACTTCCATATGAAAGCACATGTCCAAAATACTCAACTTGATACTTGACGACTTTGTGCTAACAGTTTAGAAGAGAATAGAAATAAAGGTAAGACACCCCCCAACCCGGTGTCAGAGTGAGGGAGTTCCAGGGTGCAGAGGAGTCTCAGTGCCAGCATGTAGGGGGATCTCACAGGCTTCCTACAGAAGGTGACATCTAACCCACAAAGGAGAGTGACATTGGTGCTCCAGGTGGAAATGCAGCCCCCCAAAAGATATGCTGAAGCCCCAACCCCAGGACTTCAAAATATGATGTTTAGAAATAATGTGTTGGCGATGGAATTGGGCCAGCTGGGCCCTCAGTGCGGTCTGATGGGAATCCTTGCAAGAACATGTGACCCTGCGACAGAATGGAGGTTTTCTATCTGCCTGGTGGAGGCAGAGACCAGGTGAGGTGGCCCAGACAGAAACCTAGAAGTTTCAGACCCCACTCTGCCAACACTTTGATGTTGGACTTTTAGCCTCCAGCTAACAGTGCCTGTGACACAATACAAATAAACCTAACAGGAGTGTGTCTAGTGGGTTCATGGAACGCGCGGGCGTGCAGCTGTGTAAAGTTGGAGTCCTGGGAGCAAAGATCACCAGCGTGTCTGGGAACCCCAGGAATTCAGTTGGGGGGAGAAGTGGGAGCCAGTATGCTGAGAGGACCCTTAAACCACCTTCTCTTCTGTGACATCCAACCAAAAGGTTCAACTATAAGGCGCTCACCCCAACTTCCAGCAGCGTGAACTAGAAACAAGCAAATATCCCCAGGCAAAATAAGCCTGCAAGTAAAACACCAAGATGGAAGTGCTTGTTCAACACACATTATGGAGAGTATTTACTGCAGGAAGAAAACCAAGTTGTTAACACAATCACAAGAGTCAGGTTAGTGGCTGGAAGAAACAAACAAGCAGCTTTCTGAGGGTTGTTAATCTGGTGCTGCTTAATCTGGTGAACAGACTAAGCTTACAGATGACTTCACTCTGAAAAGTCACAAAGTGAATCTTCAAGGACCGAGAACTTCTCTGGTAAGATTTCCTTCCACTGACAGGAAAAATGCAACAGTTGGCTCTTGTTACCCCCAATGGGCTAGGACGATCATATTTATAAGGAGAAGATGTCCATCATCTTGAACTTAAAATACCTCTACCTATTTGACTATTTGAATTCAAATTTGATCACCTTTGGGTGAATCTTAAACCTCCGAGACATTACTAAGTAAAATCTACCTCCTTCTCCTCATGCATTATCCTCTCTTTTGCAGACTAATTAAAGAGCATGTCTTGGCTGGCCTGGGTTAATAATAGAATACTACTTCATATTTAAACAACATTGCACTTTTGAAAGGTTTTATCTCTTGCAAAACCTGAGGTTTTGCATGCAACGGAAGAGTAGCTGGTGCTTGTTTTTACCTGAGTTGCTAAAGTAAATACTAAAAATGTCAGAATTGGTTATTCCAGAAAGCTGGTGTCAGGACTAGATGAAAAAGAGAAGATCCGCTGCTGCACCCTTACTCACCTGGTTGACATGAAAACACTCAGCCAATGAGGAGTATTTCAAATGGGCCTGCAGTCTAGTGAACAAATAGGTGTCAGATAGAAAACCTCCCAACGAAAGATTACATTTCTGGTTATTATCTCCAAAATGCCTTTTGCAAATCACCAAAGTAACTCAAATCTGCACACTTAAGAAACACCATTCAAGACTGTGAGGAACTTAACTGCTGGCTAAGCAACTGTTTCCAACTGTAATTGGCTTTGCACAGCCCTGCACACAATCTTGTACACACACGCCTAAACCCCTGGACATGGAAGGTGTCTGGACTAAGCACAGGGCTGCCAGAAGAATCTTTTGGAAGAACATAACAAAAGAAATGAGCTCTCACACAGGATTTTCCATGCGCTGGCTCACAGCAATTTCACTTGAAATGGCAAGAAGGAAATTAGTGCTGTGCATTGCACAACCATTTTTTTCCCTAGCAACTAATTTCCACACTTCTTAGAAATATCAATAGCCTATGGCAAAACACTGTGATAAGTATATATCTCTACCAAGGACAAATCTCCAGGTGTATGTACAGTCTGGGTTGAACTGTGTCCCCCTCAAAATCATATGTTGAAGTTCCAAGCCTAGCACCCCAGAATAAGATCTTCTTTGAAAACAGGGTTGCTGCAGACACAATTAGCTAAGTTAGAAGAGGCCATACAGGAGTAGGGTTGGCCCTTCATCGAGTATTGCTGCTGTCCTCATAAGAATGGGACATTTGGACACAGAAGCACACACAAACACACACACATCATGCGAAGAGAAGGCAGAGACTGGAGCAATGTTCCCACAAGCCAATGAACACTAAACACTGCCAGCAAACCAGCAGTGGCTAAGCACAGGGCCTGGGGACTGACTAACTGCCCACAGAGGAAGCAACCTTAACAACGTCTTGACCTTGGACTTGTAACTTACAGATCCATGAGGTTTGTATCCTTTAAGTCACCGAATTCACCGAGTTTATGGACTTTGTTATGGCAGCCCTTGCAAACACAGAAGAGTCCACAGATACAAAGTGTTTTAACTTCCAAGGGTGTGTGCTACTATGTCCTACCGTGTGTGCATATAGGAGATCACGCACCAGTAAATAACCCTGAATTACTAACCCCTGCACTGCTTGCTTTATGGTAGTTATGTGTGTCTAAAGTTAATCCCAGATCTCAGGAAATTCTGACTCACAACCCCAAAAAGCTGAAGTTCCAAATTTTGTCAGGTGGCCCTGAATTCAGTTCGGCTCTGGGAACCCTCAAATCCCAAAGAGCAACATGATCTGGTTTTTCGCTCTCTCCTTTCCAATACCTAAGCAGGTATCATTTAATAATAGTGCCCTGCTTCCGAGTGCAATTAAAAATGGCCTTCATTACTCGTCTGAATGCATGTGTTTTATAATGCTGCAATCTATGGTTCAATAAAAAAGCAGCAACTACACCTATCCGGGAAAAGCTGTAAAAGTGATCAATGGGCTTTTGGTAGCAGAGAGGGGAAAAGAAAACTTAAAGAAATGCACACAGGGCCCTCCCTGGTGGCGCAGTGGATTAAAGCACTGCACTAAGAAGCATAAGCCACTTCCGCATGAGTTTGATCCCCGCCTGCCCCGGAGGTGACCACATGGTGCGGCAGACCTCTCCTGACCCGCCTGCTGCTCCCCTCAGCAGTGTACTTCATCTATCTGCCTGTTCTGCTCCCCACTCTGTCTCTGGTGAATACTCTCACCCTCCACATCTCTGGCCTGTTCCCCAGTTCTGTATGAATAAATACTTAAAAAAAAAAAAAGAAATACACTTAAATAACTTGGTGCAATGTGCATGACTTTAGAAATCCATAGTTCTTCATTTTGGGGAACTTTGGTTTGTCTAACTTGTATTGGTTCCTTTCTTTTTTATTTAAGGAGTCAGGTGAAGCAGGGCAAAAATAGGAGGTAGAAATGGAAAAGGAGATTCTTGTTTTTACACTGAGGTAGATGTGAATCTCTAGCACATGCCACTCTGAGCAGTCAGACTGACGTGTGTGTATGTGAGTGTGTGTACATGTGCGCACATGCAGGGGAGGGAGGAGAGGAGAAGATGAAAAAAAGAGGGAGGGAGGGGGGAGAAGGGAGGGAGAAGAAGAAAAGACACTGAATCAGAAACAAGCTTGTCGAAACAGGAATAATGATGAATATGAGTAACCCAGCATTAAACTGTTAGTAGAACCAGAAATAGATGCTGGGTTCAAGTTCCATTTCAAGAAAGATTCCTTTCCTGCTAGCTATTCTCTCACATCATCTGGACCCAGGAGCGGGGTCTTCAGAGCTGGGATCTTCTACCAGGCCACCAGCCCCAGTTCTTCATCTTTCTCTCCCTCCTGTTCTCAATCACTCCACTCCAGAGATCTGAGAAGGGAGAATTCTGTGAGGCAGGCACCATGCTAATACACTATCTGCTCTGGATGTAATACTGATAGTACCCCCATTTTGCTGCAAAGACTCCACAGCTACCCAAAGTTACTCAGCCCATTCATCTGTTGCAAAGCCAGGATTTGAACCAAACCTCCAGATTCCACACTGCTGTCTTCGCTATCATTGTCTTCTAATGCACAGTGGCTAAATAACTCACAGTGTCACTCCAAGGAGTGAGAAGTGCTTCTTTTACAGCCTCATGCCTCAGACTCTGGACCAATCCAAGGTCGAAACTACCCCACCAAGGCCAGTCAGTCAGCTCCTTGGAGGGGGGAATATTCAGTCTCGGCTTCGTTCGCTTGCATCATTATTAACATTTCATGCTGTGCTAAGCACATTAAATAACTTACTTTGCTTCTATCAAAGATGGAACCAAGATCTTTATTTGGGACTCTATTAGTAATCCATACAGAAATGTTCATCTGGAAAGAATTTTAAATAAAATTTAACTTGGAAATGATCGATGGATGCAATCGATCCATCTGGTTTCAGTTCCTACAGATACACAAGATGTAGCATTAGAGTTCACTCTCACATTAGAGTTCACTCCAGCGCTATTGAAGTTTCTATTTACAAATTTCCCCTCTTGTGAGAATCAGAAAAAGACAGCTCATTGTCTTTCCTTTATACACGCATGCTTTTAACTTCAGTGCTACATTTCGATCCAGACCTAGTTATTGATGTGTGTGTCCAAGGTAGAGGTGGGTTTAAAAGCATCAAGTAAATCAGAACTATTTTAACAGTGTGATCTAAAACGCACTATAGATGCTATGATCATCTTCTCTAACACTATGCTTAATGTATTATCTGATCAAAGATGCAAATGTGTAACTTTTTCAACTATTTAGCTATCCAGCAGGAGACAAAGGGATGAGAGCAGCTAATCCTTGCTATTATAGACTAGTTCCTTGAAACAAATATGCCCTTCAGTATTAAGCTCTGTCCTGAGTAGCAGTATACTGTGGGGTTAGCCTGGCTGAGAGTAAAGAGGCCTGGATTTGTGAGTCATAGAATCCGTGAGTTCTTCAACTTGGCTAACTCAGTTACCTTCCAACAAGTCACTTAGTCTGTCAACTACAGCTCCCTTGACTATAAAACCAGGGACAATACTTACCCCCTTTCTGCCTTTATAGATGGTTAGGAAAACCAAACTAAACAAAGTATGCATAAAGGACTTTGCAAATTGTTCTGCATCATACCAAGCTATTATTGAGCTGGGTGGAGAAAAGAGAGTTAAACCAAATCTAAAGCCCTTAATGGCACCGTCACTTTTCAGAGATGAGTGGCTATACTTCGGAGAGTTTCCAGGATGTTTCTGTACATTAAAATGACATTATGCATTTATTTCAAAATTTCTGAATTTCAGTTAGTCTTGGAAAAAAGCTTACACTTTAAAAGTTCTCTATAAATCACTTATTGCACAAATGTGAACTTTTATTAAAAAACATTAAAGAGAAAGGTTTTAATTGGTAAAGTCGGCCTGACTATACACTCTGGGTTTCTCCAGTGGACATGTATTTCCTGAGCAGACAGCTGATAACATATTACGGAGGTTTTGCTATGACCACTAAAACATGAGCTCTTTAGGTATCTCTCCCCAAAGTCTTATGAAACTGTTTCCCACACCAAAGTCCTCATTAGGTTAAGTCATTTGGAAACTAAGTTATAAGATATATGTATTTAATCTCTCTTTGGGACTAAACATTTAGCTAATAATTGTCAGGAAGGTTTTGACATTAAAAATTTATGACTCAAATAAACTTCTCTGCAGAACTTTAGGTCCTGAGATATAAGCAGTGGAAAATGGACACTCCTGGAAGATGGCCAATTTGGGGAACATAAAATTGTCACCCTGGGTCAGCTCAGAAGTCGAGTTCCCACTTCACATCTCATGGTGGTATTAACACAGACTCTGTGTGACAGAATCGTCTGCTATGTGAGGACGCACTCAAAGCTTTGTTAGTGGTGTTCCGGTGTGGAGACACCAAGACTGGGCATGGTCTAAGTCATTCCTGACACCCAGCCCTGGCACTCCAGGAGGCACAAGTGTGAGGGATCATGTGCTCTGTGCTGGTTACCCTCTGGCTAAGACGATCCATTTCCCTTTATTTGTTCTGAAGCGACCTGCCTATAGCTTCAAGAGGTGCCATTTGCCCCAGCTCTCCAAGATTCACTATGCAAGCTCACACTCCCTTCTTCTAGCCTGCACACTTCCCTCGGCCCAGAATGCTCAGCTCCTCATCTTTTGCTCCTTACTTCATCTGGAATCCATAGTCATTTCACTTATCCTGATCAACCCACTTTAGTGAATGTAGAGAGAGATATGGGTTAGATACAAATGTTTACCACCTGAAATAAAACTCGGAAAACCAAGAATTTCAGCAAGACTCCCAATTCATAAATTTCAGGTTAGTCACAAATTTCAAATCAGTTATAGGTTATGTTACCTGAATCAGTAACTTGCTTATATATTATATACATAATATATAATACACACACAAACACATATACAATGTGTATATGTTATTTTGTGTCTTTATATATGTGTGCACATACATACACATACATATATGCATGTGTATATACTGTTTATATGTTATAGTGTGTCTTTGTGTGTATACATACATGTACATGTGTATATACATGTATAGTGTTTATTGTCATATTGTGCCTTTGTGTATACATATATGCACATGCCTGCAATACACTCATATTATTTTTATGTTATTTTGTGTCTATATGTGTGTGTGTGTCTGTGTGTGTATAATGCAGGAAACAGAAATCATGAGGAATACATAAAAAGGGATAACATCTTTATCTTAATTCCCCTTATGCCTAACTTCTAAAGGGAACCCAATAATGTCTAATTGTTGCTCATTATTTCAATAATTTCAATATTTTTGATTTTCTGGAATGTAGTAGGGAAGATTAAAAGCAATAACAAACTCATCACAACAAAAAGAAAGTGTTTCCTACTGTTTTTGGAGGGAAGTCTGGAGAACTCAGTGACGATCAAATATTTTGAACCCTGAAACATTCATAGCATAAGACTTGGTACCAGGCATAATCTCATAAGTGAGAACTAGATCAAAAGTCAAAAGCCAAATGAATGAAGAGTGGGAAAAGAAGGAAAGGTAGGTAGAAGATGAAAGTCTGTCTCTTCTGTCTCATGTCATAAACCACACAAGTTTTCAAGATAAGATTCTATTACTTCCTGGAAAATAACTGATGCTTACGTCAATGTTCAAAATGGCTCGTATAAAAAGCAAAATAGTCCCATTACTTAGAGGACAAATTAGAATAAAGTTGACTTTTTGTCTTAGCAAAGGAAAAAGGAAGCTTGTAGAGAATAGGTAAACAAGAAGAAATCATTTACTTTTGTGAGATTATTCTCCAGCACTTCAAAAACAATAACACTACTGATCTACAAACAATGGGTTGATTATAAATAACTGCAGAATCCTTATTAAGAAGGGAGGCCCCTGACACTGGCAATTAAGAATGGTGTTCTCAGATTCCACATCCCAGGGAACAGCAACAAACCACTTCTGCTAAGAGAAAAATCCCAGTCAGCAGAAGGGAAGTTCAAAATAGGAATGCCTTACCTCCCCTGGCCATTTCACATACAAAAAGTGGACTGATAGAAATGTAAACAGACTCCCAGGCTACAGGGAAAACAGGTGATCATTCTCTAGTCCGCAGCCTTCAAAAATGAATGAGCACAAGTCTAGGTATAGAATTGAACCTAAGAGTTCGTAGTCCTAAAAATTCACCTTTCCACCCGAACCCAAAGTTTCCTAGTTTTTCCTTTCTTTTCCAATAACAAAAGATTAATTGAAGACAACGAGATGGCAAAAAACAGAAGGAAAAAAAGTGATGAGAAATTGGGAAGACATGTACCTGCAGCAGTAATACATATCTTCAGCAGCTTATTAAGACAAGACGAGCAAAGAAACAGACCTGCTCATTAATGATAATGTCAGTTCCAGAATTAGCAGTGCCATTTCTGCCTTTCTTCCCGCATATTTGTTCGTCTTCACATTTCAGCTCACCACCGTGAGCGTATTAAGCATTTCACTTGCAAGGATGCCGAAAACACAGAGCCCTGGCATGGGTCTGCCTCCCGCTGATGGTGGCATGCAGTCCTCAATTGCTCCTTCCTCTTATCTCCAATCTACCCCTTACTATTTTCTGGAAGCTTCAGTGGGAGATGGCAAATGGTAGAAATTTCCAAATACAAACAGGGACTATTTAGGTTTCATAAAACAAGCCCCAGTGGAAACAAAAGAGATCAGAGAAGGGGAGAACATGTAGGCGCTTACGCGAATAACCCATGTAAGTGCTTTTCCAGCCACTGCTTTTTGCTCACGGCTTCTGGAATGGCTGACTCCGTGGGAATAGTTAGAACTCACCAAAAAAAGAAAAAGAAAAGAAAGTGCCCAGAATTTACAGATAAAAATTCATTTTGATATTGACAGCTGTTTTCTGAAAGGCAGTATCTCCTCCATACCCAAAGCTTCTACATGGTGCATTCATTCAGCCGCTCAGCCATTTGTTTTTCACTCATCCGTCCATTCATTTGAGAATTATCACAGAGATCTCTATTTCAGGCCATGCACTACATCTAGGGATTAAACAGGCTTTTAAAAAGAGAAAGAGAAAAGCACGTTTTCTGTATTCCAGTAACTTGTGGTTCAAGGGAGAAAAATACTATTTAAATAACCACACAAAGAATTTACAAATTTTAATAAATGCTATTAATAAACAGTGAAGGGAATATGACATTTAGCACAGTAACTGCTCTCGTAGAGGAAACAGGAATGGCTTCTGTTTGAACAATTAACAGAAGAAACAGGCTGAGGAAACATGGAAAGCTGAGATTCAAAGGAAGATGGTGATAAATAAGGCGAGAGGCAAAGGAGAACCAGACCACGTGATCCTCCCAGGCCAAAATAAGGAGACTGGATCTTCCAACAAGTGAGAGGAAGGTGCTTGATACTAATGTTTTAAACAGAGTGCAGAGTCCAGATAGATGAATTCAAACCCGATCATGATGTCAGTGTACATGTGTTTATCTTTCTATGCATTTGAATTGAAAATCTCTAAAGTGATTCAAAAGCAATGGATATTAGTGGTTGCTCCTGGGGAAGGAAATGAAGAGACTATCAGCTAGGAGTAAAAGGGAGAATTCATTGCCACTATACACTGGGTCAGGGTGTGAAGGAAAACAGGGTCTGCAGCTATACAAAAGTTTAAGTGAATCAGAAAGATGCCCAAGAGTGGTGGATCAAAAACAAAACCAAAAACCTCTACATCTGAAGGAAACAGATCATACCCGGCTGATTGTCGCTGGCTAAAGCATGAAGACCACGCCAAAGCACAAGAGCATATTTCTAGGTTGTGAAAACAGCCAAAGACTTGGAGAGCTGACATTCCAGTCAAAGAATGTTGGCTCAGAGAATAAAAACAAATGCAAAACAAACCCCACCAGGTTGATGATAATGGACAGAGTTTGATATTATCTATGCAAACCCCATTTGCATGTACCTTGAAAGACAGATGAAAAGAAAGCATAAAAAATTTCTACAAAATGCTACCTTCAACAGCTTTTATTATCCACAACAGAAATGGCCCTAACAAGCTACACACAAGCCCCATAAATACAGGCATGGACTGTAAGGAGGGAGTGAGAGTCCAGTTTGCAAGGTCAGCAAGGGGGTGAGTGGCAAATGATGGGCCTGTGTACCTCAGCAAAGTAGTTGTGGGCCGAGGGGGGAACATGCAGTGACTGAGCTTTGTTTATTTTTTCCCCCTCTTCCATATTATTTTTCAGAAATACCACTTCAATCAAAGTTTTGACAATTATGAAACATGTCAGCTGATAGTGAGAATTCATCAAATGTGCCATAAATGACAAGAAATGAGAACCCGAATCCTGAAATTGGATGGGCTTCAAAAGTCCCTGACAATCATCGCCATAAATCATCCAAGCACATCAATCTTTGACTGCAGGAAGCTTTGTAGACAGCAAAATACAAGACAAAAACTCACGCAGAAAAGGGGCACCCTGATCTGGATGCAGAAAGGATGGCACTCAACCTTCAGGATTATTCTGAGTTTCAGAGATCACAGGGGGGTGGCAGACTGTGAAGGGACATCACCCATCTGTGCCACCAAATACATGGAGGCCTCCGTCTGTGCAGTAAGGGACACAGGGGCCTACATCAACCTCACCATCTTCTCAGGATGCATGCTGGCTTTGCTTAGAGAATTCCAGCATCTGACTGACACCCTCTCCTTACCCGCAAACATACACTATTGTTCATAACATTCTCAGCGCTTAGCTGAGAGGACAAAGGACTTGGAAAGAAAATAGTATAGCC
The DNA here is from genome assembly GCF_000260355.1 of Condylura cristata. NCBI lineage: Eukaryota > Metazoa > Chordata > Mammalia > Eulipotyphla > Talpidae > Condylura > Condylura cristata. The sequence goes on along the minus strand of NW_004567110.1, from coordinate 15,110,634 downwards.
ACTGCTTTGGTTGCATTCGAATCCCAAGAAGGGGACCTCCCTGGTGGTGCTATCAAGCTATCGCCAGTCACTGCAGCATGAGTTTGATCCTGGCCAGGAAGCTGATCCACATGGCCCAGCAGACCCTTCCCATCTACCCGCTGCTCCCCTCAGCAGTGGATTTCAGTACATCTGCCGGCTCTGTTCCCCACTCTGTCTCCGTTGAATCTTCTCACCCCCTATACTGCTGAACTACATCCCAGTTCTTATATGCATAAATAAATAAATCTTTGAAAAAAAATAGAATCCTAGGCCCTCCCTGGTGGCGCAACAGGTTAAAGCACAGCCTACCACTGCAAAGCCAGCCGTAGCTACTTCTGCACAAGTTCTATCCCCAGCCAGGAGGTGACTCACATAGTGCAGCAGACTTCTCCTGTCTCACCTGCTGCTCCCCTCAGCAGTGTATTTTGTCAATCTGCCTGTTCTACTCCCCCCTCTGTCTTCTTTCTAGTGAATCCTCTCACTGCCCCTGCACCTCCGGCCTGTACCCCAGTTCTGTATGCATAAATAAATCTTTTCCAAAACTTAAAATTAAAATAGAATCCCAAGATGAAAAGCATGAGTTATTATTATTTTTATTTATTCAGATCCCGTGGCATGATCTTGGCTAAGATTAAAAAAGGTAATCTCCAGACTCTTTCATCTCACCTATTATTTCTTTTGATGAGATTAAACCCAATAAACATGTCTTCTGGTTACAGATGTTTATTTGAAACCGCGAAATTTCCAAAAGTTTAAAACAAACTTCCAAGATACCTCCTTGAGATAATCAATATATCCACCGTATCCTCATCATGAGAAGCCTGATCCATGCTAAGCCACCAGGGAGAAATCCCCTGAAGAGCTGTGTAAACTGATGCTGGTACAGGGTGACCCCAATGTTAAATGGGTAGCCTCACTATGGGTCCTCACTCAGGCACTTATAAGGGATATATAATAAAACTTACCTGCAGGCACACACAGAAAGGTAAATAAAGGGTTTATTTACAGAAAGGGGAAATAAAAAAGGAAGTAACTCAGGAAGAGAGGGAGATAAATTGGTAAATGAGTCCTACCAGTTCCGCTGAATGGAACCCCAATAGCAGGCTGAGAGTCAGCAAAAAACCAAGGGCGCCCACAACCCACAGGACTTCACCCCACACTCAGGTCCCAACATCCTCAATTCTGTGGTGATGACATTGTGGGATTTGTAGTCTTTGGTGTCTTGGATCTCTTTGGTCTGGAGTGGGGTCCATAAAACCTGTGTCTGTGGAGTTCAGTCAGGACATTCTTCCCCCCAACAGTGCTTCATAGGGTCTCCAGCTCTGCCACAAATGCAATCACAGTCAACTTAACTGGTTTTTAGATCTTTAAAATTTTCTTTTGGGGGGGGGGTAATTGGGCAGAAATGGAGCTAGAGATAACAATCACCAATTCACTGGATTGTTTGAGCCTCATGTAACACCCCCAACAGTCTTGGGAAGTGTCCTTCCCAAGCTCAAAAGGGTCCATTTATTTGGGCATCAAATTGCCCAAAGTAATACCCACAGGAGCCTGGATGACCAAAAAAAAAACAAAAGTTCTTGCCTTATATATCATAAATTGGTTTAACTGTAATTTTTTAGGAGAGAAGCAACAAGCGCTACTAGACCTTAGTGTTTTCCATGAACCTCAAGTCCAGGGAATAGATTTTTGCATTGATGTATCCCCTGGGTCCATTTGTCTCATCGGGAAATTAAGAAAGGGAAGATATCCAGGTTCTCATGTTTAAAGAGTGCTTTTAAGTTTACCAAGTGGTTTCTCATATACACATTATCTCAGTTAATGCTTGCAAGAATCCTCAAGGCATAGTTACGTTCTACAAAGGGAGAAGAACATGGGTTTAGTGAACTGAAGGGGGCACTAAACTGGGGGTGACGGGACCAGACTGCAGCTTTTGGTTATTCTCATCCTTCTCTCTACTCGCACTTGCTTTGAGCATAGGCTTACAGGAAAGGAGGACCCTGAGGCAAGTTAACTCCTTTTTGACCACTTATGGTTTGGGCTGAGCTACAACCTTCTAAAAAGCACTTACCATGTGCACCAAGCTTTCATACAATTATCTGAAGAATTATGTGCCTCATCAGCAGCAAATCCCATGCCTTTACCTCAACAGAATCTTCAATCTCCAATCAGACTTACTCAGTCCCACAAAATTTTCCAATGCATTATCGCCACTCTGATTTGTTCCTGCTAATTCACACACAACTGGCCCACTGGGGAGATGGCAAAAGCTCAAGCTGCAGCCCCTCCCTCCTCTCCTGGTTGTCTTGGAAATTACTACCTCTTATTAGTACCATCTCAGAGCTTACTGTTATCAACAATATGCAATTATCAACACATATTAGCCAAGCTGTTTGATACTTCAGCTCATTCTTCTACTAATAGAAATGCTGCAATTTCTGAATGAATTACAGTGGGAATTAATGGTTGCCAAAATGAGTTTGCACCTACAAGTAAAGTTTTACAACCAATTATGTAGCTTTAACGAGAGACTAAGAAGGAGAGCTATGTTCTCAAACCTCAAAGGTCCATGTGGTGAGGACAAAAGCCTGCAAAAACTGGACAGATGGGCCAGGCCCCAATGCTTGAGTCCCAAAGCAGCCACACTCTTCCCAGAGTCGCCCACACTTCACCGGCCGCTCAGAGCTATGTCAGAGAAAGGGCAAGGATACATCTGGCCTGGAAGAAAAAGAAATTCTTCAGAAAAGCAAGCTTCCTGGTTAAATGAAAGGGCACCAGTTATCTCCAGAAAGTTGATGCATGAAAGAACTCTCAATGGAAATTCCAACACGGTCCACCAGATGCTTCTTACTGAAAATAAGAATATGCCTACTTTACTGAGGTGGCTGTCTAAAAGCCTGTCTTCCAATTTTCTTAAAGGAAAGAAGGAAGATTAAAGTATGTATTTCCCTGTGTAGGTGGCTGGTTGGGGAATAAATCAACTACATGAGGGGGAAAAATGGTTTAAGGGAATGCATCAACCAATGTGTCATAAAGATGTACTCACCTGTATATATATTCAATACTCTCCATAAAAATCAAAATATGTTCATGTCTAGTTGGATAAACTAGGTGCTAGGCAACAGACAAAGAACTCTTTATGCCCAGTGAAGGAGTTTAAAATAGGAGACTTCCATAGAGATGCATTTGTAGATTCAATATTTAGGAATATAATAAGAACAAAGCTCACAAGGAATCCTTCTCCAATGCCATGACAAATACAGATAACACATCATTCCAATGTGGAGTCAGCCAGAGCTCGACCCAAAGCCTGGTTCCTTTCCACCTAAGCTGGGGCCTCCAGAGAACTGACTTCTGGAAGAATCCATCTGCCCATCTCACCAGCCACCATCTTGATGGTACTACATTCCTTTGATGGACCAAGTGGCCAAATTCAAAGGCTTACTAGAATGTACTGCCTATTCCTCTGTCGATAAGCTGGACTTGAATATTGTAAGGCAAGTGGCCAGTAGAGGAAAACCTTTGGGGTTCCACATGCCCAACTGAGTCCCACTCTTTGCTCACCTCTCCTTAAGCTCTACTGTGAGGAACCTGGGCTACAGATGGGTTCTGGACTGAAGACAACTGATTGTACATGCCTTATAGATTCAGAGCACAAATATTTTCCCACAAGCACTTGCTTGCTCCCCCCCAGGTTAAATTACAAGTTCAGCCAAATTCTTGAAACACATCATTGAAACTGCACTAAGCAGTTTTAGGTCCCATACATTGTGGGTGGCCTAAATTCTGCACACTGTCAAAACTTAAGAATGATATTTATCCAGAAAATTCCCAGGGATATTTCCTCATGCAAGTTGCCAAAGCATTTAGCTCTCAATCTGATAATGATCAGATTTAAATCCTTGCCTTTCTCTCTGAGACTCTGCAAATATCTCCTGCCTCCCCCTGCCCTCAAATAAAATAACCGCAGAATGGTCCAGGCAGATAAAAGATTGTTGTGAGAGTGGTTCTGTTTTCCCATACAAACAAAAGCTAAGGATAGAAAAGTCAGCCTCAGGAGGGCAGACTCAAGATGCTAAGAGAAAAATGGGAAAGAAACACAGGAATGACAAATAAATCACAAGATTTACGAAAGATAAGTGTTTGTACCACATAAACAATAATTAAACCACCTATGAGCATGCATTCTCTTATCAGGAATATCCTCATTAGATCTGAGCCAGCAGTTTAAAAAGAGAAATTAGAGGGTTTTCTGGGTCTTGGCTTCTGTTTCTGGAAAGTATAATTCCTCTTTTCTCTTCTCCCCCTCCCAGGGAAAAGGAGACCGGGGCAGGGGCAGGGGAGGGAGGAAATACTGAGGAAGGAACAAACTGGATCACCTGACCCTGTCGTTCCTAAAATCTGAAAGGAACCTTGAGGTGAGTGAAAGCTTCTCTTCCCCCCTCCCTGGAATTTGCACCGCGAAGGAGGATGTATGGACACCAGGATTTATATCCCCAAAATGATGCAGAGAACCAATGGTTATCGCATGAGGACGAGATGAGAGCATGGAGGGAGGCAGGTCACCTGTGCAGCCGCCATGGCAGTGACCTGGGTCGGGGCTGCCAGCGCAATGGGAAGTAAGTGCAGCAGGAAACAGCTTTTGCTTAGCTCAGCTAGTTGTTGCTAAGAAAGAAACTGGGCCTGGAGTTCCCACACTTCTAATTTTCTTCAATACAGGTTAGAAATAAAGATTTTTTTTCATGTGGAAAATCTCAAAGGCAACAACTAAATCAAAATTGAAAGGTTTGAGAGATACTAAAACTTCTCTGTGGTCTTTGACTTCTGAACTAAAGCATCTACTCCCCGCTTTCTACCATACTCACCTCCTTCCAACATATCTCCCCCGACCCATGCTCACACACATAAGTACACACAAGGGTTTATTTTTCACCCCTCTCCTTCAAAGAGATGCTGAGAGTTTTTCTCACATAAGGTTAAATTGCTCTTTTTATTCTCTCTCTCTTTCTCTCTTTTTCTTTTCATGTACTTATCTTTCTGCTGTTGCTAGTAGTAGTGAGAATGCTTGAAGTCTCATAGCACATTTCAAGTATGTACTACAATTCCATTAATGATAGTCATTACAGTTTATGTTACATACCCAGAACTTTCATTTTATAACTGAGAGTTTGTACATTTGACCATCATGCTCCATTTCTCCATACCTTCTGTCCCTCACAACCACCACTCTACTATTTCCTCAAGTATGATACTTTTAGGTCATATATATATGCTACAACTTTTGCTTTTCTTCATCTAGCCTATTTCACATAGCATAATTCCCTCTGATTTCATCCACATTGTTGCAAATGATAGAATTTTTTTTCATGACTAATACTCCATATTTTCTTTAACCATCACCCACTGACAAACACTTAATTGTTTCCATATCTTGGCTATTGTGAATACTGCTGCAATAAACCTGGGGATGCAAATATCTCTTCAAGAAACTACTTTTATTAATACCTAGAAGTTAGAAGCTGTATTTTTAATTTAACCTCCATACTGTTTTCCATTGTGGCTGAACCAATTTATATTCTCACCAACAGTTACATGTGAATTCCCTTTGCTTAAGGCTAAATTCAGTGGTGAGATGAATACAATGGCTAAGTTTTCTGGAATCTTCTACCAGTTAGTTGATACAATATTGGTACTTTCAGTTGTCATGATGGGAGTATTTATACCACAAAAATTGGCAACACACAAATTAGGGAGTCTCCTAGGTAAATCTACAGCCAATTGTTGAACATCTGCCAGTACAACACTGCTTATGATGCTTTCTCTCACAGTCCCTGGCCTTCAAGCCAATGGCTGGGTAATTAGGTAGAGAGCAAGAGAAAACACCAAGTAAATAGAACAAACACTTTTACCAAAGTTGGTGAAAGGCTGCATTACCTTGAATTCTCAAAATGCAGCCCCTGGGGCAGCAGCAGGTCCTGGGAATTCCTTAAAAATGCAAATGCTCAGGTCCTACCCTAGATCTAGTGAATCAGAAATTCTGGGGTGAGGTATTGCAATCTGTGGCAAGAGGCCCTCCAGGCATTTCTGAGGCACTCCAAAGTCTGGCTGCTCTAGGACAAGATAGATTTGTTGCAAGGTCTGTGCTAACTTTCAGGACTCTAATAATCTGGCATCTTTAAAATTCCATCAAAGCTTCCTAGTGTCTTTCATGAACAGTAAGAATTTAACTTTTAAGTTAAGCTGAAATTTTATCCCCAGGTGTAAAATTTAATTAATAAATAGGCAGCAGGTGTAAAATTTGCTCTCAACAAAAATTCTTTGTGCACTTCTTCCCACTTCAACTTCTTTAATTATGAAGCCTATCACTTAGAAAAATGAGGCACAATTTCAGCTGACAGGTTATTTAAAAAATGTCTGTCCAAAGCAAGGATTGCTTCCATCCAGCTGCTAAGAATCCATCCAGAGGTCAAATGATTTCAGCTATTTGTATCCACTGCAATTCACCAAATAACTTGTGGCCTCACCCAACGATCAATAGATCTCCCCTTCCCTTCGCCCCCCCCCCCCCCCCCACCTACCATAACTGTTGAATATTCAGAAAGTCCTATCTGGCTGCTTCAGCAATTGAGACTGAAACTTGCATCTAGGGTCGTCCCCATTATTTTGCTGTTTGTGATTTAACTATGTCTTTCCTGCTGTCCTAGACTCATCCAAGAGATGTTGTAATGTGTAGTAATACTATTGCATGATCTGGAACATTATCAAAATGTGTATGTTTAGGTTCTGGGCATGTTTCTGCCTCTAAGTAAGTCTTCCTAAAGATCCCATTTCTCCTTCACTGAAAGAAAAGTTTGTACATGATTATCTTGTAAGTCAACTCCAGTCTCTATGATTGTTCCCAACATGTGTGTATTCTGAAGTCCACAGTGAGCTGGGTAGTTGTTGGGCTGGTAGTTGTTGGCTACTGTATCATTTTAAATACTCACTGATAAATAGGCGAGAGAATATTCAAAGATGAACTGGATTAAGGAGGTAAACTAAAAATAATAACACAAATAATAATGCAAGAACAGAGGAAAGTTACCTCCAGGTAAGATTTATTCAACATCCACTTAATATACACAAGGCTCCGATTACTCAAATGTAAGAATGTTATATTCACAAGATAATGGTTTCTCTTCGAACAAGTGCATTTAAAAGAAGATACTTCCATTAATGATAGTCATTACAGTTTATGTTACAT
>NW_004567110.1:15073775-15102651 GCF_000260355.1 Condylura cristata | reverse complement strand
TGATAAAGACCCATACATCTCCCAGGGTTCAGCAAGGCAGGCTGGATGTTTGAGACTACAATCTCAGAAGTGGAAATCACAGCAGACCTTACAGCAAGGGCAGAGAGGCAGGGGGGCAGCTGGACCACACAGACAGTGGTGTGTCCAGGCCCTGGCCTCATGCACACCTCTGAAGTCACAGGTTTCCAAGATCCTGCAGCAGTACAGGGACCGGAGTGGCGCTGGACAGAATTCTCATTAGCTACTTCCTGGTGTGGGTGCATGTGGAGGCTGCCATGAGACATCACCATGACTACCAATTCAAACTGTGGTGAGGAACCCTCTGCCCTGACTGCACCGCAGGGAGCAGAGGCAGGAGAAACAATGGCCAGAGCCTGGCCCTCATCATTTCCCTGTGGGGCACAGGCTCCACACGTTGCTGAGGGAATAGGCGTTCAGTTGCTATCAGAAAGCTACAGAAGAAAGCAGCCCCATTGGTGAGAGCAGTAAGAGGTGAATTTGCAAAGCTAAGACCTTTGAAATCTTGAATTAAAAAAGCAAAAGTAGATAGCATGAGCCATACCATGGTCTGGAGAACATGGTTTCTGGTAACTTATTAAGTAGGTGAAAAGGACTATGTCTGAAGGGTCTTGGAGAAGCAGCAGAAACTTTTCTGGGAAGGGAAGAATGAAAACAGAAGGGACATCTTTCGTATGAACCCTGGGCCGGTTAGAAGTGTGTGGGGCTTTTCACTCAGGTGCAACCTCATCTTCACACTAACCTGCACAAGGCAGGTTGCTCGGCTCCAGGCAGGACAGCCAGAATAAAGATGAGGGGTTTCCAAAGCCACCTCCCAGCCCTGAGTGACGAGAAGTAACCCCAATGTAGGGCCAAGCACGTGGCCTTGGAAGCCTAAAGTCACAAATAACAGCTACTTTAAACTTAAAGTAAGTCTTTAAGCTCAGACTTTTAAGCTAGGATACAGTGCTTGTCCATTCTTCCTACCTATAATACACTGGGATAAATACCCAAAAGGACATTCCCAAAACAAAATTCCTCCCCAGGAAATAAGTGAATTCAGATGTAGCTTGTAGGAACTCAACTGAAATACACACACACACACACACACACACACAGAAATCCAAAACTCCCAATAGTGGGTTTTGCAGGAATACATTTAAAAAGGGACCTTAAGGGTATTAGCTCAGTGAAATAAGTCTGGCAGAGAAAGACAAATGCCAAATGAGTTCCCTCATTTGTGGTACATAAAGAAACAAAACAAATGAATTAAATAAAATGGAAATAATCACACAGATTAGGAGACAGCGTTAGTGGTTACGAAAACCAACTCTGTGGCTCCTAGAAAGGAAGAGGGAAGAAGGTGGTCCAGTCAGGTAAATGGGGTCAATCGTATGGGGAAGGTAGAGTTACACTTTTAGTGGTAAATTTCATGTAGTATATAGATGGTGACTTACAAAGATGAGCACCCAAAACCTACAATGTTATAAAACAATGCTACTTCAATAAAAAAATAATTTTTCTGCTATAAAAAAGTTATATCCTCCTCAGAAAAACAATTATGAGAATGACCTCACTTGGAATCTAAGGTGAATTTATTTTAATTCATAAATCTTTTTTTAAGGTTTTATTTATTGATTTTTGCATAGAAATTTGGGTGTAGGCCAGAGTAGGTGAGAAGACTCACCAGAGACAGAGTAGGGAGCAGACTAGGCAGATTTACTGAAATACATGGTAAAGGGAGCAGCAGGCAAGACAGGAGAGGTCTGCTGTACCATGTGGGTCAGCTCCCTGGCTGGGAATCGAACTCAGGCCCCAGCCATGATAGCATGAAGGCCCTGAGACTCAACCTCAATGCGATCTGGGAGGCCTTAAATTCATAAATCTTCTGTATTTGCTCTTCTTCCAAGTTAAAAAAAAAAAAAAAAGGCTTGATGGCATTTTTTACATTCTCTGCTATTCACTGTAAGAAGTAAAATTTGATGAATTCATTTGAGAATAGATTCTGTAACCTCCTTGACCTGTGGAGATACTCATTTCTCTCCCAAGCCTGCAATCTAAGTGTGAGTCCTTATCTCATTAAGTCTGACAAACAGTTAGGGCCCATTTACTAAGGGTTCTCTTGCCTCCCTCTCTCTGTATCTTTTTTCCTCCCGAGTACCATGACTTCCAAATCTATATTTCGAAATTCCAATGCACTCCTAAATTCCACCCTTATATTTCCAGCAGCCAACAGATGTCTCCATAAGCACATTCCCCCAGGCATGTCAAAGATGACAGGTTTCCAACCGTCTCCTCTGTCACCAGACTCCTACACATGTTCAGTGACACCACCAGCCAGCCAGCTAGCCCAACTGGGAACCTCAGGCACCCCTCTGTCTCCCCACCCCACTTCTTTTGTCCCCCATATTCATGTCTGTCTTAGCTTGGAGCCTCATTCACATTCTGCTTGGGGCACTCAACCAGCTTGGAAACATCATGACATTCCAGCTTCTGCCATCTTGCCCACTGCCAGGGCTGTAAATCTAAATTACACATCTGATCCACCAAACACATTAAAATAGTCATTTCATACGCCAGAAAGAAAAAGACAAATATGGGATGGTTTCACTCACAGCAGGAGAATAAAGGACCAGGGGGAAATAATAATAATAATGATGGACAATTCTATACCAGAGACATTGGGGGGGGGGAGTGCACTGGACTATAGTGATGGTACACTGGTGATATGGTTATGGGAAGCCCACAGGGATTACAACTGAGATGGAAAAAGGCACAAAATGATGTAAAAATAAACAATTACGTTAAAAAAAAGTCATTTCAAAATATATACAAATAAACAAATTATATAAAATTTTTTTAAATAATATAGTCATTTCAATTGAGCTAGGCAGGGTAGAATTATGGAGAAATTTCTTTAGGGATCAACCTATTTTTTAAGAAATCCCATTTTTAATGGACAAATCATTTTTTTGTAATTATTGCAAAAATGACTGTTATTACAATAAAGATAAAACACAGATTGAATGAGATCACAGCACTAGGCCCACAATGACGTTGAAACCAGCCTTGAGCATATGAGAATGACCCAGTCAGGTGTCTGTCAACTACCTCCCAGGCTTTATCTCTAATCCTTGAAACACAAAACCACCCCACTTTCTCCAATGGCTTTAGAAATGTTTATGTCTGTAGCATATGGTTTCCCCAGTGCTTCTCTGCACTTAATCTTAGCCAAAAGGCCAAGAAGCAAGTTCCCAGGGCTTCTGAACCTGCAAGACTTTGCCAACTCTGTTCCTTATTCCAGCAAAACCTTCCAAGTGAACTTTATCTCACTCTCCTCTCTAATCCCTCTGCATGTCCCAAAGGTGCGTTATCTAAAGAAACGCCCGGGCCAATGGCACATACCAGAATTTCTAGGAGCAATGCCTGCAATCTTTCCCTTTGCCATCAGCTTAATGAATCACAGTGGTTTAAACTTTAATTCAAAAATGCTTTAGACCAGCCAGGCCCCCTATCTTCAAAGTCTTGTTTAATGAGGACCTAAAATAGGACATCGAACACTACGAACAGCACCTGCTGCCCCTGGGCCCTGCCTGGGCCCTGGGCCTGTGCTTACTCTTTTTAACAACTCTGCTGGGCAGACAGAAATTCTCTCCTGCTTGCTGAAAGGAAATCCAAGGAGTAAAGCAGAGATTTGAATTTAGTGTTATCTCTCTTTGAGCCATAAATCTTTGTCTTAGTCCATTTGGGCTGCTATGCCAGATTACTACAGATAGGGTGGTTTATGGCAAAAGAAATTCATTTCACACAGCTCTGGAGGCTGAGCAATCCAAAATTGGTGTTCTAGCAGAGGGAGAGTCCAGTTCTTGGGTCCAGAAAAGAACAGCACTAATCCGACTCCTGAGGGCTCCACCTTCACAATGTAACCATCTTAAAAGGACCCATTTCTGGGCTCTCCCTGGTGGCGTAACGGGTTAGGACACCACACTGCAAGCTGGCCTCAGTCGTCTTACTGGGAATTTGATCCCTGGCCCCAGAGGTGATCCACATGATGCAGCAGACCTCTCCTGACCCGCCTGCTGCTCCCCTCAGCAGTGTACTTCATCGATCTGCCTGTTCTGCTCCCCACTCTGTCTCTGGTGAATCCTCTCACCGCCCCTGCACCTCTGGTTTGTATCCAGCTCTGTATGCATAAATAAATAAATAAATCTTTTTTTTTTTTTTAAAGAGGGGGGACCCATTTCCAAACACCATGCTGCTGAGGATTAGGTTTCAACATGAATTTGGGGGTACATTCAGTTTCTAGCACTGTCTCTTTAAGCCAAAACTATCCTGAAGAACTCGCCTAATCACTGCTCTTACCATTGCAGAAAAGGCTCCTTTGAACACTGACCATGACGAAATATGAGGAACCCCATTTTCCGCCTCCCTTTCACACCTACCGTTTGTTTCTTTCATTGACTGTACTACAGTCTGAGATGATCTTGTTTATTGACCAAATTACCAGCCTATTTGTTGGGGGGGGGGTGCATACAGAAAGAGAGCACAAACACACTCCCCCCAACAAGAAGAAAGCAGGCCTCTCTCGGAAAGGGTTTGAATGTCTTGTTCACACTATCTCCACCCTCAGAATATGGACTCAGTGAGTATCACAGGGATAAACAAGAACTCAACAAAGTTATATATCACCTAGTTCTAAACAGTGGATTTTGTAGATGTATATTGAGCTAGATATTGCCAAATAATTTATTTATTGAATCTATTATATATGCTAAATATTATGTAGCATACATTTTATATGTAACAAATGGGAGATGACGGTGGGGGCAGATGTTAGGCATATAGGTGTGTGTTACTGACTATTTTAAACCTCTTTCCCGTCACGACCGCCTCGCTTTGCCATGTTTCCAAAACTGGATAGCAAGGCACACCCAATTCTACCAAAGGCAATTTCCTGTAAGCTTCCTTCAAGAACACCCATGCAACTACAACTTCAACCAGGCAAAAAAGTCATCATGTTCTTCCCGATTCATGTCCCACAAATAAACCCTGAAGCCATCACCCAGAGTTCATCTCTTCTCTAAGCACATGCAACTTCTATTTTGAGAAATCTACTTGTGGTCCCTGTACCAAAGGATGTCAGGAAGTCACCTGCAAGAGGTTCTGGGTATGTTTATCAACTTGCCACATTCTAACCCGCTTCCATGCAAGAGAGTTCCTCCTTTGGACTTAAGTTCCCTGGGACAAGGAACTTTATTTCTTACAGGATTGTGTGCAAGGCCTTGGGGGCTGTTTAATAACAATCGGCCACAAGTGTCCACCTGTGTTCGGTCAGCTGAGTCACTAATTTCCAACTCTAAGGTTCGTGCAGACACAGGACTGACCCCAGGAGCGAGGGTTCGGGCACACTACCTCAATCTGTCAGCTTCAGGGTCGGATTGTTGCAGAGGACCCAATTCTTGTACTAAGCAAGCATTGTCCACTGATACAAGCACACACACTGTTGTGGCTGGATGACATACAAAGCCACTCTAATCATTACCTAATTTACTGTACCTTTTTTTTTTTTTAGTTTATTCATTTATTTATTTATTTATTTATGCATACAGAACTGGGGTACAGGCCAGAGGTACAGGGGTGGTGAGAGGATTCACCAGAGACAGAGTGGGGAAAACAGGATGACTGAAGAAGTACACTGCTGAGGGGAGCACTGAGTGGGTAGGGGAGGTCTGCCGCGCCATGTGGGTCACCTCTGGGGCAGGCGGGATCGAACTCACACTGAAGCGACTGCGACCAGCTTGCAGTGCTGTGTCCTAACCCACTGCACCACCAGGGAGGGCCCCTAATTTACTGTACTTTTTAAAAATCTGTATCAAATTGGACAACAACCAAAAGTACTTGTGTAGGTTGATTCCACAACTGCAATACTAAAAAGTAGTCCTCAAGTCCCCAAAACTTGGGATTTCCTCCTCTGGGCATCAGAGAGTTAGTGGGTGATGGTAAAACAGCCAGACTCTGCAATCATTCATGCCCAATATCTTACTCCCACACAGAACCAGTATGATCTGGTCTGAGTATGTCTGCATTCAAGAATCCATTCAAATTCCAACACCTAGTATGTGCCAGGACCTTTCTAAGCAGGGGAGAAAATGGAGAGGGTCCCTGCCTCATAGCAGAGGTTAGGATAACACTAGCACCTGTCTCTAAGGGATAATGCAGGTTTCTTTATCAAGTATTGGAGACGAAACCCTTAGAACAGCGTTCCTCGATATTGAGGACAGCTCTTATTTACGGCAGGAAATCTCCATTTCTACAAGCAAGAAAAAAGGACGTGATCACTGAGTAGCAACCGGTGGCCCCCTGAAAACCTAGGGCTGGGTGAGGGGATATTGCCAACAGCATGGGGGAGGCTGGGTCTCTCTATTCTTCCCCCATCTTCACCCTGCTACAGAAGTTACTTTCTCCATTAAGTGTGGAGACACATGTTGTCTTTGAAACTCAGAGCACAAGGAGAGATTCTCAGAATCTCCTTGGGGTCCCTGCCTCACAGAAGGTCATCTCTGCTGGGTGTGTGTATCTCCCGTCAGTCACTGAGGTTGATGGCTTCTCAGGAATCTCAGTCACTGAGGGTATGCGTATCCCTGAGTTAATTCCCAGCTTTTTAAATGCCACCATTCCCCGCCAGGCTGTTCCGTCTGCAGCACATGCCCTTCCCTGTGTTCCTGGCCTTTGTACACCTGGCACAAGTCCACCATCCTTAAAGATCCAGCTCACAGACACAGAATCTGAAGCCTTCCTGTGTCCTAGAAGGACTGTTGGTCTCTGCCACCTCTGTCCCTCAACGATCACCACAGTCCCAGCTACAGAGTTATTCTTCACGTTTCGCGTGTAGCTGTCAGGAGTCTGCCCTGCTCATCTGCGCAACACCACATTCAGCAGGCACACCTCAAGTATTTCCTTTGCTTACTTATCCAGAAAATATTTACTGCAGCCAACTCTGGCACACTCTTCATATGCTAGGTATGAGACCATGGCCCTAAAAGCCCAAACCCCAGCCTGCTGTAGAACTGCTGCCTGGGGGTGTGTTTTCATGAATAACTAAGCCATCCACACTTCCAGGTTCTTTGAATTGTGAAGCAAAACCAAATGCCCACAGCCATCCCCATGGGTTGTCACCACAAAGGCCTGCCCTCTCCACCACCACTCTGATGCACTGGTTTTTTTTGTTTGTTTGGTTTTTGGTTTTTGGTTTTTTTGTTTTGTTTTGTTGTTTTTTCAAAAAAAGGAGACACTTTATCCACCAAAAATCAAGCTGCTGTCTGTGGGTAACAGGGAAGAATAATTTCCTAGGAAAGAGCCCTACACAGTCAAGATCATTTACACTCAATAGCTTTCACTAGCTGACACCAACTGATAGCACTTTTCTCATGCGCTGGGTTAACTGGGCACCTGCATGGCATGAGCCCTCATTTATTTACATATTGCCTTAGCACTGTGCCTGGCAATTTCCCATGTGTACTTATGTCTCTTCCAACGCCACAGCTAGGTCATGATCGCTGAAACTCGCTCTGCAGTTTCAAGGCCTCCACTACGTGAGCACATAGCAGGTAGGTGCTCACAAGCACTTGTTAGAGTCATTTCTAGAAAAAGTTTTTACTCCTTACACTGGAAGAGGAAAACTCAAATCTGTACCAAAAAGTTAGGTAAGAGGCTAACTCACTTCCAGAAAGGGGATGGTGCAACGTTTCCTAGAAGAAAAGCCATCCCAAGAATAGACAACATTGGCACGTGTTTCTATAATCGTGTTAACGTTTGCCTAGTCAGGTGAAATGTTTATGGAAATAGTTGACATCTGTTCACCAGAACTGTTCACCAGAACTGTGATCTCAAATGGCTCTGCAAAAAAACTATGTGGAGTTGCTTCTTCTTGCCTTAAAATGACTACAATTTGGGCCCTCCCTGGTGGCGCAGCGGGTTAAAGCACAGCCTGAGAAGCTAAAGCCACTTCCACGAGAGTTCAATCCCCACCTGTTCCCCCCCTCCCCCCGGCACCAGGTGACCCAATGGTGCAGCAGACTTCTCCTGGCCCACCTGCTGCTCCCCTCAGCAGTGTACTTCGTCAGTCAGCCTGCTCTGCTCCCCACCTTGTGTCTGATGAATCCTCTCACGGCCCCTGCACCTCTGGCCTGACCCCAGCTCTGTATGCATAACTAAATAAATCTTTAAAAAAAAAAAAAAACTTAAAAAAAAATGACTGCAATCAAGCATCAGAGACAGGGGGTCTTTCAGACTCAACGGGACCATGTTTCTCCCTTATCTTATGCTTGCCGTGTCTTCCTAAATCCTGGTCACTGTGTGAGCTCATTTGACATCCCAAAGGTGGCCCTCTGGGATCCCATTTTGCAAGTGTTAACACGGAGGCTCTAGAGCATCAGCCTCAGATACAATCTGGCTCATCAAACCAAGAGCTGCGGTCCTCAAGGCCTACAAATCATACACGGAGTCAGGAAGCTATGGCCTGGGGGCCATGTCCAGCCCACGCCATATTTTGTGCAAAGTTTTAGTGGAAGCTAGAAAAGCTCCTTTGTTTCTATGTGGTCGATGGCTGTTTTCATGTCACATCAGAGTTGAGTGGCTGCTGTGCAGATGCTAAGAGTCTGGGAAGTCTGAAATATCTCTCATTTGGCACTTCACAGAAAGTTTGCTAACCTCTGTTCCAGGCTGTACTGGCAAATATAAAATATTTCAGTGCTGGCAATCTTGTAAAAGATCTTATCATATAGAGAATACAGAGCTTGTAACGAAAACAAAAGCTTCCCAATGACCTTAAAAATCCAGAGTGGGAACAGTCTTTGCAAGTCGTCTGCCTTCTGCTTCTAAATTACAAGTTGGGTCTGGCATTAGGAAATGCCTCATTACTCTAACTCCCATTCAGAAATAAATATACTCTGGATATTGGAAGTATTTATTGCTCGCAGAACTGTCTGGTAATAAAGAAATCGCCCCATTGGTCAAAGAGCCATAGCAGATTAATCGATTTCCTATTGTCCTATGCAAACTATTATACTTAAGCCTAAATAAAGTCAGTGTAGGAAACACAAGTTCAACATAAAGAATAGATGGCAATAGTGGTGTGAACCGTTCTTCATTCAAGCTCTTAAACTAGCTGCAGTGAGAGGGAAAGGCTCTACATTATCCCCAAATGTGCCGTCACGGCGTGTACATAACTCGGAATGTGGCACTGCTTTGCTCATGATAAAGGCTGCAACCTAACGTCACCCAGATCCTGATGCAGCATCCCTTTGCTTTTAACAATCAGCCTCTGCTGCTGTTGTCCATCTGTGAATGTCACTACTACACTGGAAGCTCAGATACCCCCTTTTCCGTCTACCACAGAATTCGCATTTGAGTCCTTGCACCAAACGCCATCATCCCCGTTTCTATTTCTGCAGCTGTGGAGTTAGTGAAGGCTCTGTTTTCCTTTTTTTTTAAGATATATTTATTTATGCACACAGAACCGGGATATAGACCAGAGGCACACGGGCAGTGCGAGGATTCACCAGAGACAGAGTGGGGAGTGTAACAGGCAGATCGACGATGTATACTGCTGAGGTGAGCAGAAGGCGGGTCAGAAGTCTGCCTCACCATGTGGGTCACCTCTGGCGCAGGTACTGAACTCGTACTGAAGCAGCTGTGGCCAGCAGCTGTTTTCTCTGGGGTGGACTTTTTTTTTTGGTTGTTTGTTCCAAGCCAGCCAGGGTCTTGACTTCCCATAACATTTCATTCCACTTCTAACTGGTCACAAGTTATCTTCTAGAAATGTCCAGTTTCTCATTCATACACCTTCCTGATTGCCTGTCTTCTCGCTGATTATGAAATTAAGGAAACTCTCAATCCTATAAATCCAGATAATGATCAGTTAGCTACCTACTATTGCTATTTCAGGTGCATTTGTGTTAGTTAGCTTTCCAACCTGATGGAAAGCTTATGAGAGACACGTGGAGTTGCCAGGGTAGACACACATCACCGAGGGAAGGACTGGTCACATCCAGTGGTACTCTCCACACTACACACTACTTCCTTCTGCATCTGCCACCTCCAAATTCCTTAATACTTTGTATTCCTCTGAAGTGACTTTTAGAAAATTCAACCTAAAATTACATTTATATCCTTCCCTTCCCAAATTGAAAACTCCTGGAGGGCAGTGGTCTCATTTCATTAATCTGTAGCCTCCTCAAATACCCAGCCTGGTACGCAGCTGGAGCTGAATGAACAACAAAGGGGCATTCCCAGGAAGTATAATGGGAGAATGAAAAAGAAAAGATCGCTCAGAAAATCCATCAACACAATACCCCCAAGAGGTCTTTCTTTGGACTTCCTGAAAATAAGTTTAAGGAAACAAATACCATGAAAAATTAGCTGCCAGATTTGGAAATGTGCGTTTCTGTGGAGGAGGGGTCGAAACTGAAGAGCCACATTTCCTAAGGGGAGGAGATTAATTGTACTCTAAAACTGGGGTAAAAACACGGATTCTTCCCTGAGGCTGATGATAGGAAGTGTCTGGAGAAGTGAGCTGGAGCAAAGAGGTCTGCATTGGAATCCTGGATCAACTGCTAATGGCACGACCTTGAACAAGATACATCCCAAACACCCTTTTTCTTTAACCCCCAAACATTCCCTTCAGGGGCTCAGCTCTGTGCCTGCTCGTTGTACAAGGAGAATCCCAACCTCACTTCACTTCGCCTCATAGGGTGAGTGTCAGCACTGACTGAGGATACAGCAAAGTTCTTAGAACACTGCTCAGCACATGGAAAGTACACAACAAATGTCAGCTATTTTTACATCAAAGGTAGAAAGGGTTTGGGTTTAAACTACAAACCTCACTAGCAAAGGACTAAATACAAAGGATTTGATATTTGGAAAAATAATAATGGTACATCCCACTCACAATTATCTCTGAATACCCCATTTACCTTGAGTGCCTTTGGGATAGAGAAATCTGTTTCCCCAACACTCACTAGGTTTGTTAGATAAAATCCAGAGCACTATGCAATATGAAAAAAAAAAAAATTATTTGCCACTTACCAGAAATTCAGATTTACCCGGCCACCCTGTATTTTCATTTGCTGGGTATTCCGACCCTATGTGCACCTGACATGTAAATGTAGGCTAAAAGTGAGGGACCAGGGAGGTGGGAGGCAGAGTCTAGCCCATGGTGGCCCCCAAAATGATAATAATTACCTGGGACCCAGACGGCTTTGCTCCCAATTGCTAAAAGACACTTACTATAATTTCCCGGCAAGCAGCCAGCTCTGGCAAAGGGCAAGTCTGTGCATTGTTCAGATGAACAAAACACAGGAGGGGATCATTCCAAGGCAAAGGAGGGCAGGAAAGGGAGGCCTTCCTACACTGACCCCTCCATTTGGCAGTCACTTATCTGACACATAAATCAAGTGAACTGTAGATTTGAACAGAAACCCTTGCTTCCTGGGGGACACGCTGAAACCATCCCACAAGGCAAAAGCCTAACTCTAATTATTCAGCCCCGTAAACTATGCAAGACCAAACCCAAAAGCCATGTACAGGCCTTGGAGATGGCCAAGACACACGGGTCTCTAAGGTATGGTGTGTTTTGTTGCTTTTTGTTTGTTTGTTTAATCTCCTTTTGTCTCCCTCCCCCCCCTAATAAAACCACTAAGGTTTATTTTCTCAAAGCATTTTTTCCATCTGAAGAAAGACAGAGAAAACAGATGCATCAGAAAAACAACTTTCTAGAAACCATTTCACAAGGTATTTATTTTTTATTCCCAGAACAAAGTTCCCCAGGGGAAATGTTAAGTTCTGAGCTATGTCCACTATAATACTGGTATATGTGTAAGAAACTGGATATTAAGACACTACAGAAAGAGTGAAGAAGCATTAAGAGCCAATGAGTCGGCTAGTTCTGCAAGAATTGAATTAAATCAGCCACTAGATTGTTCATTGATTATCACAAACAGCGAAAGCTCTCTTGCAAAGGCATGCTTTCCAGCTCACTTGGCTAATCCCTTCTGAACAAGGATCCTAGGATGAATATTATTTATCCAATGGCAAGCACACAAATTAATCACACGCAAGCACCATGCTGGCAGCCAAACACAACCTATAAAATAATTCCAGGCGATCTTCATAAGCCAGTAAGAAGAAATAAAGTTCTGCTGTCCAATGCCCCCCCACCCCCCAAAAAAAACCCAATTGTACAAAGTTGGAAATGACAGCCCTCATCCTTTTACAGGCAACTAACAGGAACTGGTAGATTGCATCAAAGTATTTATGGAAGAAAAAGATAAGAAGGCAAAGCGCAAGGAAGGGAACCAGTCCACAGGGCAGATCAGTCAGCAATCTGGGCAAAATTCACATTAAAACCCAAGACAGAACATCCCCAGATAGCTGAAGGAAGGACACTCACTTAGGAGTAACCGAAATGAGTTGGTTACAATCTGACTAGTTGTTTGCACCTCCACAAACAGTAAAAACAAACTCATTTTATTGGACAAGCAGCAGATACAGACTGCAAACGGCAAGATCCAGAAGGAGTTGCTGGCAAAGTTCCAACGTCGCAAGGTGGCTAATAATACGTGGGGCAGAGACAGCACAAAGCCAGAGGGGCCAGGAGGACAAGAAATGCCCCATTCAGGACACCCCACATCCCTGGCACAGCCTATCTGAATGCTCCTCTTATGAGGCTGCCAGCTTTGAAAGGAAAAAAGAGGAAAAAATATGTGTAACTTAAGTCAGAAAGAAGGGAGTTCTCTGTTTGCTGTGCTGGCTAAGAGACACTGCCAAAGAAACTTCATCCTCACGTGGGGTAGCTTTGGGTTTCTTTTTGGCCTGTGGATGCCGGTTAGAAAGCAGTCACGTCAACGAACAAGAGGCATGTTCAAGGGGAAAAGCACAGAGCTGGTGGTGGAGGCAGCAGGGAGAATGCAGGGGTCTCTGGCAGCACCTGCTTGGGGAACACGGGGCAAGGGGCCCTGAATGCACCGGAGGTCACGGCTGTCATTCCACTCATGCAGCCCAATTCCCCTGAAGTCCCACCGACTGGATATTGCCTGGAACGCTTTCCTTTCATGCAAGGTCAAGGCCCGTCCATGCACTCCCATCCACCACCTGGTAAAAGGCCATTTCTCGGCCCTCACTAGGCTGGCTGCCACCAGTTTTTCAAAGGAAAGAAAGACACTGAGTAAAGGGAGGAGGAGATTTGGAGGGTGAAATGAGTTTTGAACTCTGCAGCTGCTGTCAGGCTTGGAAAAGGGTATTTTCTACAACAGTTCTGCTTGAACAGGTGACCTGAGACAGGTAAGAAAATGAGCTTAAAACACAAAAACCAAAACAAAAAACAAGAAAAGAAAGTGAACTTAAAATACTGCTAACACTGAACGGGAAAAAGGCATCACTACTGGCATGTGTGTGTGATGATAACTACATCTGTATTCAGATAGGAGCGTACATATTTACGAGTTATAGACAACTATGCATTACAGATTACTTCCCTTCTTATATACATATACAGTACATATCAAGTATCATAAAATGAAACATCTGTTTAGTATAAATTGCACATATGCTTTATATGTGTGTGGTGCATATACAAGCTTCACGAATGACAATGACTCCATTATCTCCTCAACAGAACCTCCCAAAGTGGCATGTTATGTCTCATTTCAGCTGTGAGGAAACCGAGGCAGGGACTCCTGATTACCTAACTCTAAAGGTTCTACTCTATTTTTGATGGCTCTCAATTTTCCATCTGCCTGAAGATACTCTTCCGTGAGGAGACAGATAGCCAGCTTTCTAGACTTTGCTGGCCATTCACTGGCAGAGGCCATCAACCACCGGCAATAAGAAAAAGCCTAGATTCCAACCAAACTTTATTTATGGACACTGATATTTGAATTTCATGGAATTTACACATGTCACAAACCACTGTTCTTCTCTTGACTTTTTAAAAACCCTTTAAAAATGTGAAAGCCAGGCCTCCCTTGTGGTACAAGGGGTTAAGTCTCAGCACTATCAAACTATCAGCACGCACAGAAACACCAGTTTGACCCCCAGCCAGGTAGCTGACCCACATGGCACAACAGACCTCTCCTGTCTCGCCCGATGCTCCCCTCAGCAGTGGGTTTCAGTCGGCCTGTTCTGCTCCCCACTCTGTCTCTCGTGAATCCTCTCACTCCCTGCATCTGTGGCCTGTACCCTGGTTCTTGTATGTAAAATAGATTTTAAAATCTATTTTAAAATAAAAAAAGTAAAAATGTGAAAGCCATTCTAAGACAGCAAGCCCTCATTTACAAGGCCTTCTCTGCTCTGTAGCTTTTATAGGCATCTTGATTCACAGGAGCAGGGAAGACAAGTGAAGCAGAAGGGAGATTATTTCTGCCCAAGAATCACATGAAAGAGAAAGGTGGCCTGTCTTGGGCAATGTTGCTTAAAACCCACTCCCAATTCATCACAGACCAAGTAGCTTCTCCACCACACTACATAAAACATAAAACAACCCCTGCCCTCAGCATTGCAGAGAAAGAATCATGTAAACGTGTGGTTCTTATGATATTTAATTGAAATAAACTCAGTTATGTATTGCCCTACAAGTTTGAAATCCCCTCTTTTTTCATTTACTTATGCGTACAAGAACTGGGGTACAGTCCTGGGGTGTGAGGGGCGGGGGGGAGTGAGACGATTTACCAGAGGCAGAGTGGGGAACAGAACAGGCAGATCTACTGAAACCCACTGCTGAAGGCAGCAGCGGGCGAGAGAAGAGAGGTCTGCTGTGCCATGTGGGATTCTACTAGTGTTGCAGCAGCTGGTGATATAGCTTGATAGTGCTGAGACTTAACCACTTATTCTAGCAAGGAGGCCAAGACAGCCCCCCATATTTAAGATCTCTGAAACATCCTGTAAATGCTTTGCTTCCTGGGCACAAAAGCCTCCCAGCTATTCTGAAAGGAACACAAAACCAAATGAAATCAGTTGAAAATCAGAAAAGGAGAAGATGCTTTGATTGGGCTCGGATCAAGAGGCGCTCGGATAAGGAGGCCACCTTGCCCAGAGATTAAAAGGCATGTGACATGATGAACTTCTTTCCAAGATCACTACCATGGGCTGATTTCCTAATCTTGATGGGTGGAGTTAACTCATCCAGGAATCAATGTACTTTCTCCTATGACTTCTAAACACCAAGCACTGGCCAGTGGCTGTCGGTAAACTCAGCCAGCTGTAACTATGACACAGGCTGCATCAGAAAGATCAATCATGCACTAAATTGTTCCTGCAAACATGCTTTCTCTTCTGGCTTTCTCTTTCCACAGGTTGGCTTACTGTTTTCTGCTATGTATTCCCTGTACAAAGTGTAATCACATTTCGGAGTCAGACATGGTCCTGTCAGGGGCCTCAGAAAGAGAGCTCCCAAACTGCACATTTCCTAAAAATTTAGAAAAAATGCTGATGGGTGGGGGCATTTCCAGCGTCCAGTCAACTTTGAGAGTCACAGGGGAATGAGAGGCAGGTGAGGGGAGTCTCTTCACCCTCCCTTTCTTCCCACGGTAAGCCACGTGAGTCATGTCAACTCACTCCCTGCGACTGTCTACCCTTCAACAAGACTCAACTTGGCTACAAAGTAATATTTTCCACATGTATCTTTTGAAACCTTCATTTCAAACTAATTTTTCACTAGAACTTTTCAAGAGATGGGCACTTTGCAACTCACTGAAAGTAGTTTGCAAGAGAAGATGATTAAGAGCACTCCCCAGAATTCAGATAAAAAGGAACCTCAATCCATGGGCTGGGGGGTAATAGGATGGATTTTTACCCTTGCTAATCAGCTTGAAATGTTCAGGGAAGATAATCTCAGGATGTTCTCCGAATAATGCACTGTGAGTTTTTTTTTCAATGTTTGCACTTTCTTCCAACCGCCTCCCCCATCAGTAGATGTGAAAGACAAAATATAAATACTTTGCTTTTATTTCAGTGTCTTTTATTCTAGTTTTCTGGCTTTTGTTTTGTTTGTTTTGGTTACTTGTATCTCTGCTATTTTTCTCATTCGAATCAACCCTAATCCCAAAAAGCTTGGTAAGAACATCAGAAGGACCTGAACTTGCTGGGAAGATTTTACAGACTTAGAAGGAAAACAGGCAAACATATGCGTTCTACTCACAGGACACTCTGTGTTAGGGACCCCATAAGCCCCAATTCTTTATGGTAAAAGAAAACAATCTTTAAACCCTGATTAATAATTGCCTACCCAAAGGAAACACGAGACGTGACTTTCTTTGTTTTAGAACATTTCAAATGATGTTCTAACACACTTTCAAGTGGTGAGATTAAGTGAAAGAAGAATATTAGTGATGAGAAGCAAATGTGATTAAATAGCCCTATTCAGGACAGAGGAGGCCCATCTGTCTAGTGAAGGAGACACAAGAACTTACAAAGAATCAGCCCTCTGCAGGCTGGTGGCTCCTACAGAGGTGAGCTCCTTCATATGCTAGGAAGCTGAGGAACTGGGGAGAGAATCCTGGACTACAAGATGTGCCCCTTTGAAAGTGGGGTGCATGGGGTCAGTTGCTACTCATGATGTTGGTCAGACTCGGTATCCATCATTCTGCAAGGAACCGCCCTGCTCTCCCCATGCAAAGCCAGGTCGGGGGTGAGGGAGTCTCAATAGTGGAAGTCTGACACCTCCAAGAGGCATTTTAAGCATCTTTTTTTTTTTTTTTTAAGATTTCTTAATTTATGCATGCATTTATGGTGTACAGGCCAGAGGTGCAAGGGTGGTGAAAGGATTCACCAGAGACAGTGGGGAGCAGAACAGGCAGACTGACAAAGTACACTGCTAAGGGGAACAACGAAGAGACAGAAGAGGTCTGCTGTGCCATGTGGGTCACCTCCTTGGCCAGTAAGCGAACTAGTGTTGAAGTGGCTGCAGCTAGCTTCCTAGTGCTGTGCTTTAATGAGTTGCTCCACCAGGGAAGGCCCTTGTGAACACCCTCTAAAACAAGGGAAAGAAGTTGAAGTCATTGGGGGAAAAATGGCTGCAGAAGATAATCTGGTGACCACCAAGGTCTCCAGTGTCCAAGATGACCTGTGGTCTTTTCATCCACTGCTTTCATGTGTGGGATGGTCTTCCTTCAACACCCAGAAGACAGGTTTCCCCAAGGCCCCAGGCACTCTGAGAAATTCCTTCAAAGCACACAATCACTTCAAAGACAGCCACTTCAAGCCTTCCATATCATTTTCTGCTCTGCTCAAGGATCCCTTCCTCTTGCATAGGAAACCAAGAATCTTCGAGGTCTTGGGCGAAGGGGTTGCAAGGAGGAGTAATCAAGTTGGGTGCAAAGCAAAATTTTCCATATGTATCTTTTGGATTAAGAAAGGCCTGGCTGTTTTCTGGAAACCACTAATTAATGGTTTCAATTATAATTCCATCTATTTCTTCCTGATATCCACTCTATGGGCAGGCACTATAATTGTTCCCATTTCACAGATAAGGGATCAGAAGTACAAATAGGTTATTTGCCAAAGGTCAAAAAGCATGAAAGGGATGGGGCTGAGATCTGCGTCAGTTCCTACTCCTTCCTGGCAAAGCTCCACTCCACTGTGGCTTAACTTCTCCACCTCCAACACCTTGTTCCATTATCGTCAGTGAGTTCCAACCCCAACTCCCCTCCCTTCCACTGCAGAAAAGAAAAATCACTCCTCAGAGCTAGATCTACCCATACTGGAACAGTGACCCTGAGATCAAGATTCTCCTCAAGGAACCTGGCATCTGGAGATTATCTTTGATTATGAAGGATAGGGCGGGAGGGGGGGCGGGGTGTGAGGGGCTCCTAGCAACTTGTGGGTAGTGCCCAGGGATGTGGTACAGGGAAGCTCCCCACAGCAAGAATTGTCCAGACTAAAATGTCAATTACGCCCTCCAGTCAGATAAGTAACTGCATGGTAAGATCTTCTTCCCTCCCCCATTCTTTTTCTCTGGGATCACTTGCAAGTATATTGGCCGTGTGTACCCAGAAAACTAGCTTGTCTAGCAAGCACGCTATCTGGCCCTTCACCTCCTCACCCTTGCTTTATCCTGTAAAAGCTATTCTGGAGGAGACCAGCCCACTCCAAGGACTTCCTTGTGCTGACCTGGCTACCTACTTTCTGCAATTAAAATGCACCCTTGGCTGGTCCGCTGGATAATAATGGTCGCTGCTGCTTCCACATTCCTATCATGTGTCCCACGCTTTGACTAAGTATTTGATATGTTATCATGAGTCCTTAAGACACCCTGAAATAAAGATACTGTTATCTCCTTTTTCTCCACATCAAAAATGAAACTAAGAGAAATTATGAGAGTTCAAAGCCTGCATCCTAAGGAAATGGGGCAGTCAACTCCATATCTGATTCCACAGCCTAGAAGCTTCCTAACTGGGTCCCAGGGCCAGGCTCAGATAAGCTCAAGTCTCACACACCTTACATTCTCCCAAAGTTGCCAGCAGAATGTTTGATAAGCATTGATGGATTGATCTGATTATAATAGCCTTTCTACTGTTCAAAGGTCACTGTGAGCGTGAAGTTCACACTGTACAAACTTTTATTACCCCCTTGTGCAGATACATTTTTAACAGTTTGATGGCAGTATAAGTGACATACAGCAGTGTGAGCATTTAAAGTACACACTTTGGTAAGCTTAACAAACCCGGGCACTCACAAAAACATCTCCCCAATCAAGTTACTACCCATGACCCCCATCACCCCAGCCATCCTCAGTCAACCACTAAGCTGCTTTTTGCTATTGTAAATTAGTGCTTCCCAGAACTTCCTATAAATGGCATCCTTATAGCATACATACTCGTTTTTCCCCCTCAGCGTGCTATTTTGAGAAACATCCGAGTCAGTGTTCCTTCCCTCCTATTGTCGGTTATTAGTCCTTTGTGTTACTACGCCACAGTCTATTCACCAGGTCTCCATTGGGGATGTTCACGTTGCTCTCGTTTAGGGTTATTGCAAATAAAGCTGCTATGAACATTCACATACAAACCAACCCTCCTGTTAAATTCATCTGCATCCCAAGAAAAAATTTCGGCCAGATCTGAAAATGGTATTCAGTTTTGAACCCTTCTCTAGCGAGTGAAATGGCGCGAGGAAGCCCTGTTCTCGGAGCCCGGGCTACAGAAATGGCCAGGAGCCTGTTCTCATGCCAGATGGCTGCTCTTATCACTGGAACCCACCCCCGGTAATGACTTAACCTAATTTCACTTTCCTTATGTGTAAAATCAAGATAACAGAACATCCTTCATCTGGCTGTTGTGAAGATTAACTGGTGATGATAATCCATACACAACTATAACCCTATGCTCACTGTAGGTCAGAATCTAAGAAGGATGGGAGTTCCAGTCACTTAACCTCTTCTGCGCAAAAGAATTAAGCCTCCTCGTGCCTTCCACAAATTCACTATCATTGCTGCCAAATTTTTCCACACTGATTTGACCTTCATAATCACACAGCCAACAAAAGATGATCCAGTGCAGGACGTCTCAGCCCGTACTTAAATCACGTCTCCTTTGGAGGGGACAAACCCCACTTTAAATAAAACCCTGAGAAGAATGGACACATTGTGCCTGAAAACACTTCAAATATAAGTTTTTCCTGCAGGTCTAATGGGACAGAACTAGTGAGGACATGTTACAACATTCTCACTAGCAGCTCGCTGTGAGTCACCTGCTTATTCATTCATCAGAGAGAAGGAAATGAATGGAGGCAGTGAAACACAACCGGCTTCCAGGAAGGTTGTGGTAAATACCCCTTGCACACCTCCTTACTCCCCCTTGCATCGACCTCACCCCTAGAACACACCCCCATGTACCTGCACAAGTGCAGGCAAGTCTGGAAAGGAAGGGTTCAGAACAGAAGAACTGGCCCTGTGTAAGGAACAAGCTTGGTAACTTAAGCCTGGTGACCATCTGAGCTAGGCCAGGAAGCAGCCCTGCACTGGGCCTTCTGGCTAGACAGACGTTCAGATTCCCTCAAAGACCCAGGACATGCTGACCAAACACTGCTTTAGTCAGAAGAGGAGTAGGGTAGACAGGGAAGGGGCCAGGGCTTCTACTAAGGAAGGAACCAGGAGGGCAGTCGTGTGAGTTCTGGCCTCAGCCAGAAGGATGAGCCTGGTGGGCTTGGCCCGCGGTTTTAGGGCACAGGGGGCCAACCAGCCTGGAGAAGAAGAGCATCTCACAGTAAGAGCCACCTATGCCTGTAATCCAACTGTCCTCAGCGTGACGTAGTCTCCCCAAAATGGACCCTCAAGCCTTTCAACAACTCCTTGTTGTTGCTGCCAAATCTCTCCACACTGATTTCACCTTCTGGGACCACTTCAGAAAATTACAGCAAACAAAGGATGACCTAATGCAGGACATCTC
Source organism: Condylura cristata (assembly GCF_000260355.1). Classification (NCBI taxonomy): domain Eukaryota; kingdom Metazoa; phylum Chordata; class Mammalia; order Eulipotyphla; family Talpidae; genus Condylura; species Condylura cristata. The sequence continues at coordinate 15,082,219 of NW_004567110.1, read as the reverse complement.
AGACCGCACTTACACCACACCTCCTCTGGTGGGGCGTGGGTCCAGGGATGTAGGACGTAGGACGGGAAACTCCTCAGACATGTTCCTCTTTCTGGTCACAGTTCAGGAAGGGCAGAACAGTCTCTTCCTCCAGGACAGCTCCACTCCCAGGCCTGGTCTTCTCTGAAAAGCCTTTGCTGACCCCTCTGACTGGGTGCCCAAGTCATGCCCCCATTACACCTCAACAGTAATTAATGCATAATTTACTTGGTGGCTCTCTGTTTCCCAGCTACACTAGACGCTCCAACAGGGCCCTCTCTGCCTCTCCACTATACCTCAGCACCCGGCTCAATGTCTGAGGCACCATGTCTGAGCATGTAGGTTCTCCATAGATGTGCACTGAGTTAATGTGCTAAGTTGAAGGCACACAAGATCAGTTTCCATTCTTTTGTTCTTGCATCTGGGTCATGACTAATAACTTAAGAGCCTTGAAAAGGCAAAATTCTTATTAAGTCCCAGGATGGCTGAGCACCCAGGTCAGTTCCTAGAACATGGCAGAGAACAAACCTGCACCTGAGCAAACCATTATCTCTAGGCAGAATGTTTAATAGCTTCAGGGGAATATTCCTTGACAATATACTTCTCAACACTCCTACACTATATAGTGTCTCTCTCTCTCTCTCTCTCTCTCTCACACACACACACACACACACACACACACACACACACACACACACACACACACGAAACATACAAGATAAGGAAGAATAAAGAGCTTGATAGGTTCCATGGCAAGGAAAAGTTTACTGAAAGCCATCTACCAAATTGGGAAGGAGAAGAGTTTAATGGCAGCTCTATGAAATTAGGAAGAAAACCTGTTTCTGTGTTCCAGACCTTCCAAATGAATGTTCTGAGCTTCTAAAGTAGTTTACTTTGTCTTGTTCAGCAGCCACTCCTTACTACACAAAAAGTTGCCAATGCTTCAATAAAGAGTTGAAGGGTTAACTCAAAGCAGCTCCCTCTTTTGACAAAAAATTGTCAACCTCAGTCCCTTCACCAAGAAAATGGAAGTCCCTAAGGGTGCAACATGTTCTTACTAGTTCTGTCCCATTAGATCTTTAGGAAAAGCTTATATTTCTTGAAGTGTTTTCAGGCACAATGTGTTCATTCTTCTCAGGGTTCTATTTAAAGTAAGTTTTGTCCCCTCCAAAGGAGGGTTTAAATATGGGCAGAGAAGTCCCTGAAGTCAAAGGTAAACATTCAGGTGCCAGTTATTACTATCCTAGCATCTCTTCATGTGGCAAGCAACCAGTTTTCTCACTAAACTGAAGGAGGCAGACATCTAACACATTTTCGAGGTGATTCTGTGTAAGAATTTCTAGAGTTAAATACTTTCCTAAAGAGAATTACTAAATCTACCTTATACAAAATACTTCCATATAAAATGGTCAGAAACTTTTCAATGGAAAAATGTGTGTATGTATAGCATGCTTTAGATTAGATAAACAGATACATATACATTCAGATAAAAAGATGAAATTATATGGTTAGATCAATAGTAATAGATACATGTGACTGAGTATGAATGGACTGATTGACAGATGGCTAATTAAGCTAATTGACTAATTAGGTAGATATAACTAACTATAGGATGATTTATGTGAATTGGGTCCAAGACAATACTGAATTTAGCTTCCCTCAACCCAACTTCCCAAATTTATGTCCTACTCACCTCAGCTTCTCTATGCAATAATTCCAAAAACACTCTTTCTTCCAAACCATCAGAAGAAAACTTTCAGTAAGAAAGATCAGAAAAAATAACCTGAATGTGCATGTAAATGTCTGATAAAATGCTGGGAGAATCCTAAACAATTACTATGGCTGGCCTGGCCTAGGCAGGATCCCCAAACCTTTCATTTGAGTCCCAAGTTTCAAAGTATGAAGACAATCTCTGAGGAGCAGGGGATCACGGCACAGTTCTAAGGATGTGGTCACAGACTAAGTCACAGTCACAGCCAGAGACTGCACTGGGAATTCCTGTTTACAGAATATCCTTCAATGGTCCAGTGTCAGCTAGTCTGAGGAGAAACTTCTTGTGGGACTTGAAAAGTAGAAGTAAATCTAGTTCACTACTCTTAGATCATTATTCTCAGAAGGAGGAAAGTGCTGGTCTGGGCAGACCTGCGCTTCTTGCTCTTTCAAGTTCCCATCCCTTGTCCAGCCCTCCTCTCAGCATTGGGTATGGACCCGAGAAGTAGAAACACGCAGACACAGAGGCAGTGGTTTTAAGGACATTTCCTCTACATCCCCGAGAGTTCCTCTTTGGTGACTTCCAAGCCTCTGAGCCTCGAATCCTCTCCTCAAGACTTTCACTTCCCCAGCATCTCTCATATTTGAGGAAAAAGCAATTTCTCTCATAAATTCCTTAATCCCATAATGTTCACAATGGGTCTCCTTCTGTGACTTAAGATTGGGGGATGAATAGGATACTACAAAGAAAAGTCCACCATCCACAGAGCCTCCCCACACTGCAAATGCACTTATAACGTCACTTACAATCTCATGCAACTGGACACTGACACCAAACAGCATTCACTAAAGATCATGTTTCAAATTTCCCACTCATCTGAACCTTCACACTCAAGAATCACGTCAGCATTACTTATCTGATTTTCACACTCAACATTACTTATCTCACAGATGGCTCTGTGGCTCTCTGCCATGCACCCAAAGACTCAGTTTCCAAAAGTTAGCAAGAAAGTGGACAACTCTTGAGTAGTGATTAAGAAGTGACTTTGTTTGTGAGTTCTGTTCTTATGCAGAAGATAAAATAACTCTTTCCCACACCACATTAGTCAATTATTAAGAAATCCATTGAAGAACATGCCTTAAATCAGTGGACATCATCTTGGTTTCCACAGCTGATTCTGGCTCACAGGGGGGATTGGCCTTCAAGCATTTTCAAATGTTCAAATTGAATCCAACTTGTGATCACTGGAAAACTTCCCACATGTCCAGTTGACCCTGAAGGACCTGATGACTTGCATCCTCACCCCAGTTCCTTCAAGGCCACCATATCAGTTCCACACTATCTGTGTGGACCTTGAGAACATTCGAGGCTGCAACCACCACCTGCACTCTCAGGAAGACAGGATTCAGGAAGCACTGAGACCCACAGAGCCTTTGTAATATTTATGTTTTATCAACAATTTTCCCTAGGATATCCTCAGCTGGTAACCTGAGGTTTTTACTAGTCTCTATTTGCTAATGACCATTGATAGTTATATTTTTGGTTGCCTTAAATGTCTACATTTTCCACAGCTAAAGGAGAAGTGATTAAATAGTATATACCTTGAGCAATTAAAGGGCTGTGTCAACATGTCCAAGAACAAGCTGTAACATCTCCCAGCTCAGCTGCTCCATGTAAGAAATCACACCATCAGGAGCCTATGGTGTGTCTGATTTTCTTCACTAAGGAAAGCAGTTTGAGAAGGATTATCTATGGGTCACTGGATAAATATCTGCTTTCTATTACTGAATATACTACTGGGCATCTTTCTTCTTACATCATCAGAAGGCTAGAGGAAAAGCAGAAATGGCACAGAATGGATATTCTCCGGTGACAGTAATTTGCAGCAAGATACCCAAACTGAGATGAGAAAGTAAGAGACACAAAGAAGTCTGTGGCCAGAGGATAAAGGGTGGTTACTCCCCTCCACATACCTTGTTTTTCTCACCTAAAATCAATCATTATAAGTATATCATCGTGAGAATGAGTTAAATACGTGGCAAGGAGATGACAAACATTCAAGAAAGGCTCAAAGTACTGTTACTGTTCTATTATTACCAACAAAGACAATTTGTGCCAAAGTAAAAGCGCATCAACCAAACCAGGGAAGGGGATTCTTCTGGCAGGCAACTCAAGGAAACATTTATAACACAAGACTTTCCTGTTTGGGGTGATAGAGGATGCAGTTTGCAGACGGTGTCTCTAGTCTGACCAGTTCAAGAGTAACCAGGAAATGCAGCTCCTAGAAATTGTGCTACTAAAATTATGTGTGTGTATCTGTGTGTGTGTGTGTGTGTGTGTGTGTGTGTGTAGGATCATAGTGTGGCTCACTTCATGACCCACTAGCTCCAACAATTCAATCTTTCTACCCAAATGGTCAAGCATTAAAAGGTAAATCTGCCCATGACCGGCTGAGCACACCCTGGGGTGAGGGGTAGGATTGGCTAGGTCTCTGGGGATATTTTGAAAAGCACTTTGTTCAACTTGAACCTCAAGATTCAGCCACAAATCATTTTAATGGGACAAGTCAAATAAAAAACTTATGTTTAGTGGGTCAGCCAAGTAACATTTCAAGATTTTAAGTACAGACTAGTTTCTAGTAAAAGCCCAACAAACTGATAGTTGTCCACCTTTGTCAAAATCTGTAAGCCAAATATTTTCATTCTTTCACCCTTGAGATAAATTAATAGCAAAACCATTATCCCCACTTCATAGGACAAGAATCTAAGGGACTAGGAGACATGATTAAAATGTTTTGACTAGATTTTAAAAGTTCAAAACTCCAAGGATTATGAACGTGTCAAGGAAAAGGAAAATTCCAGAAGAAATTTAGAGAAGGATATGACTTGTTATAGTAGAGCTTAATTACAAATGCAAAAAGATACCAACTTCTGGGTAGCATTCATTCATTCCCAGAGGTGAACCGACGAACCCTGACATACGTTACTATTTCTCTAGCTTTCTGGTTATTACGGTCTGTGCATCTCAACAATCTCCCTAGTTCACACAGATTCCATGAAAAGCTCTCTCTGTGCCACTAAACTACACCGAAGGCCCAGCCACTGACTCACTCAATAAACACCTAGGCTGTAGTCTGCAACGTGTCAAGCCCCCGTCAGCCGAGAAGTCCAAAGATGAATAATCAGTATGGAGAGAGCAACAGACGTGAAGATGCAGATTTCTGAGCTCAGGTGCTCCTATTTCCCACAAGGTTGCTCCAGGGCTCCCAAAGTACAGGAAGAACTGACCTGGCCAGTCTCACCCTGAGCATTATCCTAAGACTCAACAAAGTGAGAGCATTTGATCTAAGTCTACATAAATCAAAGAATATTGCCAGGCCCTCCCTAGTAGCTTAAGGAGTTAGGATACAGCACTGCAAGCCAGCTGCAGCTGACTTCATTGTGTGTTCGATCCCCGGCCCCAGAGGTGATCCACATGGCGTGGCAGACCTCTCTTGACTCGCCCACTGTTCCCCTCAGCAGTGTACTTCTTTCTGCCTGTTCTACTCCCCAGAGGATTCTCTGGTGAATCCTCTCACCTCCGTGCACTTCTGGCTTGTACTACAGTTCTGTATGCATAAATAAACAAATCTTAAAAAAAAAAAAAAAAAAGAAAGAAAGAAAGAATATTACCAGCTGATGGAAGAGGGTATTTTAACTAGATCCAAAGTAGAATGAATAGCATCTTACCAGCCCAAGAATGTGAGACCTTCATGAGTAACAGAAGAATGAATAGGGCAAGTTAAGAAAGAATGATGCCTTCAGGCTTGATTTTTTTGCCCAGAAGATAGGGGTGGTTAACTGAAGCCTTTTAAAAAGGAAGCTATCTTAATTGGATCATTGTGTCAGAAACAGAAGTTCAGTGTATGGATGGAAGAAAGGAAGAAAGCAAGGAACTACATATGCCAGACTGTCAGAAATGGTCTTAATACTTTTATGTCACTAAACCTTTCCTTCCACCACCACCCCCCAGTCATCCCATAACTATTATTAGGTCACCATAAAATCATACACTCAAAATAATGTGGATGCCTAGATTTCAGGTACAGCAATGGTGCAAATCTAGACAGCAAAAGCAAAACATATCTCATCTCAACCTAAAAGGAAAGATGAAGTCCAAACTTTGTGACAGATGATGGCTTCTATAGAGTTACTCTTTCTTTTTATTTTAAAACTTGTGTTACTTTTAAAACTTGCCATCACTGACAAGCACAGATTAGGTAGAAATTCATTTATTTTTAAACAGACTAAAGATGGTAGAGATTAAGCAACTGGCAGTTATGGTGGGAAAATATTCAAGTTCCTTTTTAAAACAAAGAAGAGCCTATCTGTTTAGCAACTATGGAGCTAATCAAGGCAATCACACATCATTCAAAATGATCACAAACCTGCATTTTCCATCGCAGTTCATCTAGGAGTTTTTGTATGAAAGGTGTATATTTCAACAAGCCTCGGATGTTCCCTGAAGCGGTTACTCAGTTGTTTTTCTACCTCTCACAAAAGTGAATGGGGCAATTCCTAAGACTTGCTCCAGTGCTAATAACACACTCAGAGTGTGGACAAGTGTTCAAATGGGCAGTTGACGTGACCACCACGATGGTGGCGTTTGCTGCTGTTCCTACCGCTCGCTCTTTTTTTGCTCTTCTTGGTTTAAAACCAAATTGCACAGGCCACCCCCTTCCTTTTTGTGTTCAGAATCAGAGGACTTTGGGAGAGAACCAGGGGGTTGGCTGCCACCCTGGCCTTGGTCAGTCTCAGCATCCATCATCATTCTGCCAGGAACTGTCCTACTCACATCAGGAAGAACCAGGGGAAGGGGGAGGAAGTTTCTCTTAATATGAGTTGTCCCATTTGCAGAAAAAGCTGAAGAGATGGAGATGAGGAGAAACTAGACTCAAGGTTCTAAGCCTGTTCTAACTCTACATTCTAGTTTAAGACTATGCTTCTGAGGCTCTTCCTGGTGGTGAAGTGGGGTAAGGTACAGCACCTCAAGCTAGCAGCAGCTGCTTCGGTGCTAGTTGGATCCCCAGCCCCAGAGGTGACCCACATGGCGCGGCAGACCTCTCCTTCCTCAATCTGCCTGTTCTGCTCCCCACTCTGTCTCTGGTGAATCCTCTCACTTCCCCTGCTCCTCTGGCCTGTATCCCAATTCTGTATGTGTAAGTAAATAAATCTGCTTTTTTAAAACGCTCAATGATGTAAAGATATACAAATTCTTTTTTCAAGTAGAAGTTTAAAGAATACGCTTCTGAACTGTCAAAATTTTTCTTCCTTAGCTAGACACTCCCAAACAGCATTTCTTACGCAGCCTCTAAAACAAAGAAAAGCAATCAAAACTGTTGAAAAACTGGAAGACCTTTTCCATGGGAATATGGAGGAGTCAACATAATCTTAACAGATATATACTGCAATATTTGCTACAAGCTCTAGCCTGCAGCTTGCAACTGGCTTCACCTGGCGATCACACCCCAAATTCATGACACTACTCTGTTGCAGGTTGTCAGTTCTTATATGACTATAAAACATGAAGACAAATATACACTCAGTAAAACCAGAGCTTCATGTCTTCACGCTCGTACACATATTTCCAATGATAACTCTGAGAAGTTTCAATTTCCCAAGAGCCAGCCAATAACATTCTAGGGATTCTCTAAATGGACAAAAAAGACAGATCAAGTGAAGAATTATCAAGACTAGAAAAACCAGCAACACCATGATTTTATAAAGCTGTGTCAATTCTCATACTTTCCTCTGGTTTCAACTCATAAAAATTTTAAGGGCTGGAATTCAGAGGCTTTACCGAATACATTAAGAATGGGGGCCCTCCCTGGTGGCGCAGCGGATTAAAGCACAGCATTAAGAAGCTAGAGCCACTTCCGCATGAGTTCGATTCCCACCTGCCCTGGAGGTGACCACATGGCGTGGCAGTCCTCTCCGACCCGCCCGCTGCTCCCCTCTGCAGTGTACTTCATCAATCTGCCAGAACAGCTCCCTGCTCTGTCTATGGTGAAGCCTCTCACCCTCCACATCTCCGGCCTGTACCCCAGTTCTGTATGAGTAAATAAATAAGTCTTTAAAAAAAAAAAAAAAGGGTATGTATTGCAAACCACATACTATGCCACAAAGATCAGGACAAAAAAAAAAAATCAACTCTACATCGGAACTTATATTTTTGAGATTTTGCTAGAGAAAGCATGGTTCTATCCACTCATATTATAAACCAAACACAGCCAAGGACAACCTTTTAAAATCTGGGCCTGCCAGAGCCTAGGGGTTAAGTCTCAGCACCATCACAGCTGTGACCTGAGTTCCATCCCTGCCTGGGAGGTGACCCACATGGCACAGCTGATCTCTCCTGTCTTACCCTCTGCTCCACTCAGCAATGTACTTCAGTAGATCCTCCACTTTGTCGCTGGTGAATCCTGTCACCCTCTGCACCTCAAGCCTACACCCTGGTTCTTCTAAGCAAAAATAAATTAAAAGGAAAAAAAAAAAAGAATTTGAGCATACTTGCATGTAGAAACACAATATTTGGTGGATGGGCATTTTTTTTTTTTAAAGATTTATTTATTTGTACATACAGAACCAGGGAACAGGCTAGAGGCTCAGGGGCGGTGAGAGGCTTCACCAGAGACAGAGTGGGGAGCAGAACAGGCAGATCGACGAAGCACACTGCT
>NW_004567110.1:15054279-15073195 GCF_000260355.1 Condylura cristata | reverse complement strand
GGTCACCTCCGGGGCCGGCGGGAATCGAACTCATGGAGAAGTGGTTTCAGCTTCTTAGTGCAGTGCTTCAACCCGCTGCACCACCAGGGAGGGCCTCTACAATGTAGTTTTAATAAGACTACTCTCCTGAACTGTCAACATTTTTCCTTCCTTAGCCAGATGATAACTTCATGGATGTGCTTGATAATCAAGTACATACAGATGAAGCCAAACTTTCTGAAGGCAGCTTTTTGAAGCAAGCTAAAACCTACTTCCATGGATGCTTTGCCATCCAATATTTGTGTGACAAATGTCTGCTCATAAAAGATGAAACTGACTACCATCTGCGAAGCTAACTGGTCAGACTGTTCGCAAGAAGCCCACTGTTTCCCACATGCCAGCCTTGAGAAGTCCACTCCCTCCCCAGCTGGGTTTGCAGGACACTGACTTTGGCACAAAGAATGGAGTGGAGATGACGCTGGGACACTTTTCAAGCCAAAACTACAAGAAGTCCTGCTGTTTCCACTAAGGTCATCTTGAGATACCTTTGCACTTGACCAGGCCAAGCTCACCTGCTTCCCCCCAGAGGAACCTAGGCCTGGCGAGCTCCACCTCAGGCTCATAACGAGTGTTTACGAATTGTGAGTTCTTACCTGGATAAATTACCATGGACTAGCTGGAAGCAGCAAGTGTGTGAAGTAGCAAAACTGAGCGGACATCCTAAAAGGGTGAAGGAAGCTCCTATGACCTCCAGCTCTGCCAACCACATGTTTCTGGCCTGCTGAGCAACATGCAGAGAACACCTACCTTCACCTCCTCTGAACCGACTCTGCACACACCACATCTGAGGAAATCTGACAGAGACAAAGGGGTTTCATCCCAGACCAAAGCAGAGGTCGGCTCAATACTAATTGGAGATTATAGGAATTATTCTGCTCCAATTACTAAAATTGCAAAGCAACTCTCCAGAGATTCTATCTCAGCAGGGATAAGGCAGTTAAATCCTGTTGGTTTTAAGAAATTGCACATTAAATCAGAGACCTTATCTTGGCATGGGCTACCTCTACTCAGCTCTCTGTGAGCTTGCCAACATTTTCACTGACCTGTGTTTCTCAAATCCAGTGCTGCAAGCACCACAGGACTGATCAACTCAGAGACAGCTGTCAAGGATGCCTCAGCGTGGGGGGAGCTGAAGTCACCAACTACAAGGAGTTGCCTAGGTGTGTTTTAGGGCTTGCAATAACAACCACACAGCTGCAACTAAGGCTTTTTGACAGTGAGAGATGAGCCCCACTGTGTGTCTGAATCTTTAGAAACATACTCTCACTTAATCTTCATAGTGACTTTCAATGGAGATAATATTATTCTCGGTTTGATGTGAACCAACTGGTCATCAAAGTTGTGTGGTCAGAGAGCTCATAGATAAGATACAGATACAGGAATCTACACCACATCTGGGCTTCAACTCGGATCTGGCTGACTCTAAAGTTCCCATTCTTAACAATTCTTCTAAAAAAGTATTCAGATGCCTCTTGGCATCTTGCAGGAACACTCAAACATGTTATACACTTCTGAAATCTCACTTTTCTCAAAGAAAGATCATATCATTTTTTTATCCACCTGTAAACTAGTTTGGTGAATGGCATTGCATGAAAGACTAACAGAAACTAGAGTTGCTACACATCTTAAACCTGTGTCATAAGAAATTCCCTCTTTTTTTTGTGACAGAACATGTATCAAAAACACAGTTTCCAAGTGCACATAACTGCTACACAAACCCTCAAGACAATTATAAAAACAATCTCGAATAGCAAAATTTTTGACAGTCAGTGGGTGAACAATGTGGTCAAATATCCTAGAAGAGCAGTTGATATTATCACTCTTGTGATTGTTTTGCTGCTGTCGCTATTTGTTCAGTCCTAAACTGAGAAGCTTCCAGCTTCTACTCCCGCCCTTCTTGACCAGCACCATACAGTTCAAGTTAGGACGCCTTCCCTGGCCACCTGCTCATAGCACATACTCATGAAATGCAAAATCTTTAACATTGCTTGGATTGGCTGGGAAAAGCAAACAGTTAACCCCAGATAGTGGGAAAGCACAAGTTAGTAGGGCACAAGTCATTTCAATGCTTCTAACTGCCCACAACTTGCCTTGTCAGACAGACAAGTACCTTGTCTGGGGCAGAAGTGACCTCCCATGTGTGACTTTACACAAAGAGAAGCAATAACCTGTCCTTTTTCGCTTACAGCAGCCCAATACCTGGCCCTCTAGAAGCATCTATCACTAACAGCTTTCTGCCATGTGATTTTTGGCCAGATCCTTGCCTGCTTCTGTATTATTATTCTATTATTTCCTCCTCTCTGGGCAGATTATCTGGAAACGCCTGTGGAGGTCAAGTCTGTAAACCTACTACCTTCTCCCACTTGGAAGTATAAAGTTTCCTGTGTAGAAGAAAAGAGAGTAACAGTATACTGGCGATGTCTACGTGGTAGAGTAGTGCATTGAGAAGGACCAAAGATTAGAGTTAAGAGACGGAGGGGAACGGAGCTAGTGGACAGAGCAAAGGCACCCAAAAAGGACATCTAGTTGGCCACCTTGAGTTTTAGGAAATCACTATAAGGAGGGGTTAAACGTCGTGGCTCAGAGCCACGAAATGCTGCATGATGAGACAGGAAGCAAGCATAACTGTGGTAATAAATTACAGTGGTCTTTCTGGACAGGTTAGCTATGTTCTGGGCCCAATACAAAGGTGATGTAGCTAATTTCATCCTGGCAGGAACCGTATCAACTTGGTACAATCCACGTATATCCATAACATATCAGTAATAAGTGTAAGGATGAAGCTTAAAGTGAGAAATATGGTAGATGTAACAACAGCAGGTGTTACCAAGTTTAAAGCAGTCATAAAAACTTTGGATTTTTTTTAAATTTCAGTAAATTTGGCTCTGCAGAAATGTATATATGACACTAAACTTTTACTGCAGGAACATATTTTTGAAAAATGTACCTACTTTGTCTTTTCTGATAGTGCCAAGATTCTTAAAGCACACCATAAATGTCTTTATGCATCATAAATGAACACATGCCTATATGTAAATATACAAACATCCCGAGAGTAAGCAATATGGCTATTTTCTTTAAAATCTCCTGAAACTTATTAAACATGTTTAAATAATCAACCCCCAAGCAATTAGTACTTAGTATAAAAAGTATAAAATTCATATAAATTATATATAAAATTTATGTAAATTAAAATTACTTTTCTTGAAGAAATTCCAGAAGACGAGATTAACTAGGGATTATTCAAGAGTTTGAAAACTCAAAACTAAAAATTACCTGATTTAAGAAAAATTGAAAGTGATCTCTGAAGAAAATCAGACCATCTGGGAAAAGATCCAATTTTTAGACTCCAGTATCAATACAAATAAAAATAATCTCTCAAACTTGAGGAGTTAAATCCAAACAAATTCTTTTAGGATTTCTAAATGCAAATTCATGGGAATTAAATCTTATCATGTATAAAAAATATTTTGGAAAACAAGAACAGCACCTGTCCACACAACTAAGTTGAGAAAACAAAAGCAAGCATTTTCTTCTGATCACCCTTGATACAAGTTGAAATTTTTTACTGCAAATGGAACCTATATGTGACTGCTCTCTGTAACCCTGATAGAAAAGGGAATTCTGGAGCACCAGCCCCAAAAAAATTGCACTAAAAGTGGGAGGGATAGCAGTGTGAAAGACTTTATACAAAACATCCAATCTAAATATCAAGCCATATAAAATATTAAGGCTGTGATTCAACAGTTCCTGAGGCTATTTTAGAACCTCCATTTGTGATCTGACCCTTGCAGAAGAAATGCTAATTTATTTGTTTTGAAATAGCTTTTATGAGCAAAACTACCCTCAGAGGGTGTAGTAAACACAGTTAAGCTGCGAATGTGAAAATTTAAATAAATTTAAAAAGTGTCAATAAAAGCTATTTCCGTTTGCAAATGATTCTGTCATTCAATTTCTGTAAATTGGTAGGTTGTGAATTTTACAGTGCCTATCAGTATTTCCATCCTTTGGACTGAACAAATAATTGAAGAATAAATAATTGAAAAATAAATAAGCGTGCCAGCCAGCGCTTGGTTTCAGGAGCCTTTTTTATAGATTGTCATCTAATGATAGTATTTTCATGGTGACAATGTACTCAATGTATGGTTCTTTGTTTGCATTGACACTGTCCTGCTACAATATCCTTAAATGGTGTATGGAAAACAAGGTAGGAGACTCAATGCACTGAGTTTTTACTGTTAAAATCTCCATGACAGTGACAGTGACCCTCCCTGGTGGCACAGTGGGTTAAAACACAGCACTGAGAAGCTAAAGCCACTTCGGCATGAGTTCGAGCCCCGCCCTGGAGCTGATCCACATGGTGCAGCAGACCTCTCCTGACCCGTCCGCTGCTCCTTCAGCAGTGTACTTCATCAATCTGCCTGTTCTGCTCCCCACTCTGTCTCTGGTGAATCCTCTCACCACCCCAACATGTAGCCCAGTTTTGTATGCACAAATAAATGACTCTTAAAAAAAAAAATCTCCATGACAGAAAGAGTTGACTTTGCCAGTGTTGTCCAAGGAAAATAAGTCACATGATGTCACTATTGTCACAAATGGTGGTGAGTAAAGCTAAGAAAAGGACTGTTTCCCTTCACAAGTGGTGAGTAAGGCTGAGACTAAATCAATGGAAAATGAAGCCACTTCTACTAGTTGCAGATGTCCTCTGCTTCTGCCGATTCACTGCTCCATCCATCTGTTCGACAACTATCCACAAAGCACTAGATGTCTCCTAGGCACCGGAGTCTAAAAATTTACCAAAACAGACACATTCCTTGTCTGTATACTTCTAACAGGTCTCTTTGGGGAGAGACTTATAAACCACAATTTCCATTCATTGCACATCTATTATACAGGAGGCACTTAAACGACCATCCTGCCCCATTTTACAATTGAGTAGCTCTCCAAGGTTAAGCAATTTGCCCAAAATAAACTGTACCCACACAGGTAAAGAGGTAAAAAGAAGCCAGAAGTAAGATCCAAGCTTCATAACTCAGCTTCCCCCTCAAAGCCCTAGACTAGGTATCAGCCTCGCAGCTCGGTTTCCTCTTCTGTAAAAGGCAGAAAAGCAGCAAATGCAACTCAGAAGTGTGTGGTAAGAATTAAATTAGTTGATGTTCGTCAAGCTCTTGGACCAGAGCCCTGGCTGACTGTAGGGGCTCAGAATGGTAGCTGTGATGTACTCAAGAAATCAGCAAAGGCATATAAAGTGAATAGCCTTGGGGAGAACAAAGAGAATTACACGACGCAATTCATCTGTAATATCAGAAATGCTGTCAGAGTCATTTTCCAACTCAGGAGCCCCCGTCATCTGCTCTTGCGACGACACACAACTATGTACATGTCCTCTCTGTCCCTCACTGTGGGACCCAACGGGGTCTACTCAAGGGAGAGATGCCTTTTATTCCTCTCCTTCTCCCCAAGTCCTCTAGAACCAAACCCTCAGCACTTGTTGATATAACCTCAATTAATATTTGCAGTGCAAGTTTTACTTACAGAAAAGATAATAGGACAAGATCAAAAGCAATGTTGAAACTGGTTTATTTGAGAGATGGATCTGGTTATACATGTTTTCTGTTCATCCAGCCTAATCATGCCTACATCTGTTCACAAGTGTGCCAGAATCTAAGCAAGACATCTGGCAAGGTCTTTCCAGTCAGCCTCATCGTTTGACAAAGAAACAGAGAGGAAACTGCTGCTTGGGAATTTTTACCCAAAGGCTCCTACAAATGGGTCCGTGCAACTCAAGGTAAGTAAGTCTAGAGAGATGAATGGAAGGCCATGGAACTGCTCTGTCCTGTCACATGTCTAAAGACACAGTGGGCATGTTTTGCAAATCTGAGAAAGTCCTGTAGCTAAGTCAGTGTAACTGGCAGGCTTCAGGGGCAGAATTGAAAATTATCTCATCAGCTGGGAAATGGGGCCCAATGTATTAAGAAATGTAACACAGAACTATACAAAAGCTGTAGTTAAGTCCACCACACAGGGTAAAGGAGGATGTGTTTAATTAGCAGTCTAGGTAGAAATCTTTCTGCAATTTCAGCTGATTGTGACTACATGGTGAATTAGTGAGATAATGTTACCCACATGCTAACTAATTCAATCTTAGGTTAATCCGAAGAGAAATGAAACAACACTCCCATCAATTAAGCACAGTGTGGTAGGCGTTCATGGGAGACAGAGAAGCACTTAAGGATCTAGTAAAAATAATTCGTTCCAAGAGAGGAAACCATTCACATCCAAAGCCTGTCATATGCTTTTCTAGCTTTTGCACACGAGTATGCTCTGAGATAAATCTTACTAGGCCTCCAACTCAGTTCCATCAATAGCTGCATGAGTGCAGAGTTGACTAATAGGTAACTATTAGCACTAGGGTCCTCACAGGGCAACAGAATGTTCAAGAACCCCACAACAGCTTAACACAAGCTCCTAGAGTGAATCCCTCTTAACTGCAGCAAGTTTTTTCACTCTTCCTGTAAGAAGTAACCCAGACACCTGCCCCCCTACTGATTTATGTATATGTTTGATTCCATGACTAGATTTACAGAAGTTTCACTCAAAAAACCAAAGGGCCGTTAGCTAGCACTTGGGACACTCTGCTGCCATTTTATTATCTTCTGTCAGTAGTAGGGCATCAAGCTGACTAAGATTAACGTCTGGTCCAACAGGTAGAAAGGAAGTAGGCGAGAGGCTCAGGATTCATGCAATAGGTGACAAACCAAAGGGACAAACTAAAGTTAGTAGAGAGAAATCCCAGTCCATATCCCTTAATTTTGTGCTTAACCAATGCAAAAGGAAAACTAGATTTGTACATTTGGAGATAAACAGAATCAACAGATCAACAGAAGCTATTAGCTGCACAATCTAATATTACCCCATTCTACAATTAATGAAATGGGAAAGATTTAGAATCTGTGAATTTTTGAAACCACACTGAGTCAGTTCAGGGGGAAATGAGTTCATGTATATAATATGAATTATAATCCAGGTCTAACACTTATTGAGCAACTACTATAGCCCAGTACTGTGGTGAATATTTTGTTTTTATGTATGATCTTAGCTAATCCTTTAAGCAATCCTTGAGGGCAGATACCTATAGATGAGGTATTCAAGCAGCTTTGTGTTCATTAGGAGGGCAGGAGGCTCCCCGGCCCTAACCTTCTCAGTTAGACTTAGCTCTTGCTTCCCTCCCATCTTTGTTTGCAACCTCTCAATCCTGGCCCAGGAGCATATAAATCAGAAAGGAAAATGGGGAGGGGAAAAAAGAAAAAAAAATGGATGGAAGGTTGAGTGGAGTGAAAGAAAAATTGGGACATCCCCTAAATAAACGCTGGGAGGGAGGGAGGAAAAAGAGGAGGAGAAAATATAGAGACGATCGAAGCCACGAACAGGCAAAGTGCATTTTTCTGAGAAAACACCCACGAAAGTTCAGAGGTTGCTCTAGACACGGTAAATCTTTTAGCTTCTTCAAAAGTTATTTTCTGTTCCAGACATTCACCCTTTTTGCTGTTGCAAAGAGAAAGGGCCCAGCGACCCGTGAAGTGTCAGGAATGCATCCGAGGGAGCCCCACAAAGTTGCAGGGCAGCTATTGTGCTTCAGCGAAGTTCAAAGGAAAAGACCAATGAGGGTGGTGGGGCCCCAGCTCGGGTGGAGGGGGCACCCCGCGCACTGGCCACCTCTGGTCACCTCGCCAGCGGCCCGCACTCCCCCCGCTGGAGCAAGAAGAAGCAACTGAAAGAGAGAGAAGGTGGAAGAGCAGAAAAACAAAGACGGGGGAAGCCCAGCAGTAGAAACCCAGCAGTAGGCGTCTGGGCTTTGAATTGAGAGAATCCAGGGCCGCTTTGGGAAATCTGCCAGAGGGTGCAGGGCTGAGATATTTACGTTTCTCTCAGTCTGCTAAAGGAGAGCAGGGGGTGGCTGGAGTGGGGGTGGGGGGTGGGTGCCTATCTGGGAAAGAAAGAAAAGGAAAACAAACTGTGCTCACCATTAAATATTCATGACAGCAGCTTTGCTAAGGCTAATGGAAAGCACATAAATCGCTTTACAACTTTGTTAAATGCAAAAAAGATGGATGAGGGTCACAGCAGGCTCTGGGGCAATTTGGGAAGAATATGAAAATCTGGGCCACAGGAGACTGGGATCTTAGGAAGAGGAGAGCAGGCTGCAGGTTTTATTTTGATCCAATCCAGTAGGTGTAGATACCAGCCTCATTCATTTCCAGTGACTACAGTAAAACACACGCCCACACTCCAAAAGGGCATTTTTTTTTCCTTGCAAGTTTCTTTTTCCCCTTCAGATATTGTGGTATGGTTGACATTTGACAGATGTTACTGTGTTACCTCAAGCTGGAAACTGAGATCTGAACCATTGAACAAGATATGCATCGTGACTAAGGAAACAGATTCAAACATCTTTGATCTGAGACATCTTTCCAGTGGCATCTCAGGAAAATCTTCAGAAAGTGCTAGAAATCCCAGGTTCTGAGAGTCCAAGCGGTGTGGTGCTGTGTCCAACCAAGGACAGGGCCTGAGAATGCTATCACTGGGGCTGATGGTGGAAAGAATAGAAAACCAACCTGACTCATGAAAGCAGGTGGGGGCATCTAACATGACCATTGACCCCGTCATAGAAATCAAGACCCTTAGTGCCTTATCACAAGGCATAAGGCCCTAGCAGGTATCAGACTCCTGTATCTATCTGACTGCTGTATCAGCCTTCTGCAGGGAATGTCAGAAGCACAGACCTAAGGGTAAAGATACAGAGATTGAGCCCATTGTGAAATTCCTGGTCCCTTTAGGGTTCCACTCAGTTATCCAAAATCAGTAGCAAACAGGCTATCCACAAAAGAGCTAGTCCCTCCCAAAGAGCAAAGGACTCTATCAGGCAGTCTGCACTGGCCC
Source organism: Condylura cristata (assembly GCF_000260355.1). NCBI lineage: Eukaryota > Metazoa > Chordata > Mammalia > Eulipotyphla > Talpidae > Condylura > Condylura cristata. The sequence continues at coordinate 15,064,216 of NW_004567110.1, read as the reverse complement.
AGGGCAGCCGTCCTGCTCACCTGTGACTCTGCAGGTGCTGCTTTCTACCCACTCTCTCCCTCCGCAGGGCAGCAGCCTCCTGCCTGCCTGTGACTTCTCCTCACTGACCTCTGTCAACACAGGCTGCTCTCCTCAGGGGCAGCTCTTCCAGACAGCTTGTGCCTATGCAAGTGTCCTTTACTCCTCTGTCCCTTTCCCTATAAGACTGCTCTTTAAATATTAATATCTCTGTCTCATGGAAAAACTTGCCTGGGAACACCCCTTGTGCCACTAAAAGGGGTGCTCTGGGGAAAACTTTTCCAGGGTGAACCCAAAGACCCCACACTAACCCCAAAAATTACATCAGGACCTCAGTACTTTTGAGGCTTCATGGTCGTGAGGGGTCTCCGACCTCACATTTCAGCTGAACCTAAGAAAGAGAACAGATCTATTCATCTTAAGAGTCGGGAGTACTATTGATAAGGCACAGGGAGGTTCTATATTAACTCATGTTACTAAGGACACACATTTCTCATTATTTAAACAAAGAACTGCCTTTGGCAAAAGGAGATATACAATAGGGAAGAGACTGATTTCTTTTACATTTTATATGCTGAAAAGACAAAATAGATACAACCAAGGCTATGGTTTAGGATATAGCTATCTCTGCCCACACTAACTTTGGGCTCATCGAAAGCATATTCCAGAAAAAAACATTAAAAAGTTCCTGAAGATCACTGCAGAAGAATCACCAGTTAATAACAAAACATTATATCTCAAAGTCCACAAAATGAAAGTTGACTGTTTTTAAATGTAAATGTAAGTTATCACTCTGGGAAAGTTTCAAGAGCACATGGCAACTTTCCCTTTACTTCCTCATCCTAGAAGGGAAAAGGGGATAGTGTCAGCTGTGGGGGTTGAATATTATCCATCGTAATAATTTCACTTGTATTCCAGACAATGTACACAGGACTGGCTGGTTTGGATGACTTTTAGCAACAACTATAAACATTTAGAAATTTTACGTGCCCCTCTTTACTCTCCAAGTGGGTTTCTTTACTTGCATACACAGACATCATCACTCAGAGATCAGTCCCAGCAACGCCCACAACAGCACCTTTGAGTTCTTGGAAGTTAAGGACTCTGGTTATTCAGCCTCACGCCCAAGAACCACTGGACACCTTGTAGAATCCTCCGGAAGTCCAGTAAGTGCAAAGGACTCATTATTATAAAGAAATGCCTTTGGAATGAATGTTCAATGGAAGATTTTTGAAAGGGAGATGGCTTTCTTTTAGGAAAATCAATTATTTACTGAAATTACTTTTATCATGGAATGTTGATGTAGAATTGATTGTTCAAACAAATGGACACTACGCCATAGTCTCAGTCTCACTTCATACAGGCCAGAAGTCAAGAAGCATTAGTGGGAAGATAAAAATGAAATAATGAAATACCTCATGCAAATTTCATTTGGAGAACCGTTCCTATTCAAATGTTTAGACAACAGCTTTCCATTGTCCTCTCTTTTAAAATAAGAGAGAAAGGAGGGACATGAAAATCAGATTCCAGGCAGCATTTTCAACTATGGAGACAAGAGAAAAAAGTCTAAGCTACTGCCACTAAGTAAACTTTTATCTTTCATCTAAAAAGTGAAGGGCAGATTTTACTTTAAAAGATAACATAAACAAATACTCAAGATTCTTGTAAGGCAATGAAATGTCGTTAAGGAAGTAATCTAGGAACACTAAGGGTTCTGCTGCACCTGGAAAAGATGGCCAATGAGCAATGAACTACTGCCTCAAGCATTCTGGAACCTTCCTCGACCACCGTTTCAAAACTACCATCTAACTCAGTGGCCTCCCAACTGATGAGAGCACCTAGGACAAATGTTCTCCAAAGGACAATGTTTAGTATAACCAAAGAAGGAAAGCCATATCCCAGCAGAAGCACTATAGATGGGTTTCCATAAACTCATAAAGCAAAAGTGAGTCTGTACTACTATTCAAGACTCTATCCTGAGCGATGTTTAAAAGCAGGGTAAGTGTTTTTAGACACTGCTTCCTCAGCACAAGACAAGCATCACCATTGTTCTCAGTCAGCTGTGGAATGAATGAGCAGGCAGAAGAAGTAAGACTTCACCTCAATTCTTCCGAACTGCAATCAAATCAGAATTAACGCAAGGATGCCAGTAATAAATATCGAACAAAGCAATAATAAATGTATAATTAAAAAAGTAGACACACCTTTCTCCCTAGTATATGTGCTTAGTCCACACTTGAGAACACATGCCTTATATTTTTATTAACAACCAGCACTTTGCAGTAGTGACAACTAAAATCTATACCGACAGCCCATATTCTAATTTGTAGTTTCTCAAGAAATTAGAGCATATTCATTAATACCAGTTTGAATGTTCTTTCTGTATACTGGCAGTAATATATTTATAGGCTATCTAACAGCAATCATATTTCACATACCTTTATTATTTTATCACCGGAGGATCCCACAGACACTTTGATTTAGTCTTGGCCACTTTTTTTTTTTTTTAAAGATTTATTTATTTGTGCATACAGAACTGGGGTACAGGCCAGAGGCTCAGGGGCGGTGAGAGGCTTCACCAGAGACAGAGTGGGGAACAGAACAGACAGATCGACGAAGTACACTGCTGAGGGGAGCAGCGGGCGGGTCAGGAGAGGTCTGCCACGCCATGTGGTCACCTCCGGGACAGGCGGGGATCGAACTCATGTGGAAGTGGCTTTAGCTTCCCAGTGCTGTGCTTTAACCCGCTGCGCCACCAGGGAGGGCCAGTCTTGGCCACTTTTAAGAGTAAAGTTGCACAGTGTTTATCTTTCTCTTGTCTGGCTTGTTTCAGTAAGCATACTACCTGTCAGTCCACCCATATGTTGCAAATGTCAGAATCCTGCATTTTTATATCTAGCTGAATAGTATTCTAGTGTGCCTACTATCACATCTTCTTTTAGAGTTTCAATCTTTTAATTTTCTTAATAAGCCTTTCTAGGTCTAGACCATTTTAGTTAAAAAATATCTCAGTCTCAAAGGTTATTATAAAAGACATTGTACGTAATAAATATGCATGTCATCTTTCCAAAAATGAAGGATGAATAAAGAAAGGGGCATGTGTGTGTGTTGTGGCCTCTGGCTGTGTAATACACATCACAAAGAGCCATTTTGGAAAGACTAAAATCACTTCTAAAACAGGGAAATGCTAAGTCATAGATGAGTTTAAATGCAGGGGAAAAAAAGTAAGTATCTGAAAATCAAGTATGAAACATCTACAGATCACAGAAAAAAGAACTTCTAGTGTAGAAACACTACAAAAATTTTCTGCCAAAACAAGATTAAGATTTTCAGTCCCATTCAAAGAGGGGTTCTGCTAAGAATCACACTCTCACTGACACATGTTTTAGAGATACTAAGTTACTAAAAACATGCCCCTCCTCCTGGAGATTTTTCATGAGTAAAATAAACACCATTAGATGTACTGGAGGATCGGGGATTATATAAATCATTAAAAACTAATCAAATCCAATTTTGCCTGACAAAAATAATTTTAAGTGTTTAAAAAGAAAGATGGGAGAGATTTGCTTTCCCCATCTAAAAAAAAAAAAAAAATCAGTGCTATGCCAAGTAAACTGAGCAATGAAAAACTGATTTTTCCCATCATGTTCACAGTCTGAACTTCCCTCTGTGCTAACTTGAGAGTATTAATTACTTGAATAAAACTTTCTGGGAAAAGGCAGAACTCCTTTTGATGTCAAAGACACAGAAAGTTCAAAGGTTAGCCTGCCACTCAACATCATGACTAGTCAAAACCCTGAACAGGAAACCTATTTCTAAACCTACCCATACAAGGTACCGCATTTCCAAAAGGAGAGGGCTGGTCATTGTTGGGGCTGGCTGGTGTTTTTGTACTTTGCTTAAGGATTTATTCAGAAGGGTGACAATGCAGCCTCATCACCAAGGAGAAACATTCTTTCAGATACAAAGAATCCCAGCCATTTTCTTCTAATGTCCCCCATCCCCAACACTAATTACTTTCTCAGCATTTGGGAACCTAAGCAGCTAGTCCAATTGAATAGGCCTGGATTTAGTGCACATTATATTCTGTCTTGTAATTCACACCCCTACAAAAATTCAAAAAAGAAAGCATGAGCGTGCCCTGGAGGAAAGAGAGGGGGTATAAGAAATAAAAATGACTGCCGTCAGAACGAAGGACAGATATGGCTGACTCTCTTTAAAACATGGTTTCATTTACAAAAGGTTACAGGGACACGTCAGCTCAGAGAAGTCAGGTTTGGGCAGAAAGTAACTCATTCATTTACTCAATGAACCTACATTTCTACCTCCAGGCACCTGGCTCCACACTGTATAGACAGACAAAAGAGCCCACAGAGACCCCTAAGCAGAGGAGTGTAAGATGCTCACAACCGTGCCCCGTAAGAACCAGGAGAAAGCCCATAAGCAGAAGACCCACAGCCTCACCAAGAGGAGCCTGTGACCCAGAATAAAGGGAGGGAGATGGAGAGGAGGCAAGAAGCATGTTCTCAGAGATAGCAGTTGAGTCCTGAAAGCTACAAATTGAGCTAAACAACAGTGGGGGTGGGGCCAGTGTTGGGGGGTGCACCATGTGGGCTAGGGATGAGCGAATGCACTATGGGAACTGAAAGTAGGAATTTCAGTGTCTCTTCACGGAGACCTCAGGTAGTCATAAAAACAATGCAGAAAAATGGGCCTCCCTGGTGGCGCAAGGAATTAGGGAGTTTAGTCTCAGCACTATGAAGCTGTCCCCACAAGTTTGGTCCCAGACCAGGGAGGTGACCAGCTGGCGCAGCAGACCTCCCCTGACGTGCCCACTGCTCCCCTCAGCAGTGTATTTCGGTGATCTGCCTGTTCTGCTCCCCACTCTGTTTCTGTGGATCATTTCACCCCACGCAATTCCAGCCTGTACCCCAGTTCTTGCATGCATAAATAAATCTTTAAAAAAAAAATCTTTGCAGTTTGTTAACATAAGACTTCCAAATGTGAATTCCATATTCTTTGGGAATTAAAAGGTTTTAATCCAAATGTTCCACAACCCTCACTCCATTTTATTTCCAAGCAGATTTCTTCCATAGGCATCTGCTCAGCTGTCTGGTATTGCATTCCAGGACAGATAACTTCCATTTCCAAAATCTACAGATGAAAAACAGGTATCTGGGGGGTCTTTCCTTTCAGACAGACTTTTCATCAATGCATCCACTCTGGGAGAAGGAAAGTGGGGACACAGACATAAAGGGATGGAGCTGTTCCCCAGTATTCTCTCCCTGGTCTTTGCATTGCAGCATTGTCCCCCATTTCCTGCCCCCCCCCAATAATACACAAGTCCCAGGAGGAGAAAAATGAAAGGGACTTTCAAAGAAATCACCACTATCATTTCATGAACTGACACCAGTGTGCTTTTAATGGTTCCATTTAATTGTACAGTCGTACAGAAGCCCTCCTACCACTAATGTGTTAACAACCTCTTACCCTGTCCCTGGGGAACTCCAACTACTTCATTTTCTCCTCTTTCAACCCAATCTCCACATTACCTGCCTTCCTCTTAACACTGTCACAAAAGCTGAGAACAAAACAAAAAATTACAAGATTGTTATCCAGGTATTAGGTGCATTAAACTATGGCATTTTATTTCTAGGAGGGGGGCATGTGGGGAGTTCCTGCAGACGAGGCATGTGTTTGTTGGCATAAAAATGAGTGTACAGCAGCCAGGCCTCAGGGGCGATTTTCATTTTTCAGTTATTTTTAACACCATAACATCATCCAGTCCATTATAGAGACCTGACGCTATATACATATGACCTCAGACTGAGGCAAGTGGACGGCTTTTCTTGCCCTAAGATAACACACCGAGACCAAAAATAGCAAATTGTATTAAAAATAGGAGATGCCTTAACTGATGCCGGCTGTGTCCAGGGCCCAGTTTATTTCCAACGCTTCACCTCATGCAGCACAACACAATGCAAAGAGGACCATTCTCTGAGGCAAGTCTCACCCCAGTCCTAAGAAGCATTGTTCCTTATGCCTGGCGGGTGAAGGGTGGGGGGAAAGTGTGTTTCCTAAACTAGATAGCATAAGACATCTTAAAACTGCAACTGGAAACTTTGGGCTTTTTATTTGCAAAAATCTAAATTTATTTTCCAGTAAGATCTGCCCCTTTTTCCATCACACAATGGGGATAAAACTCTCCAGAAATAAATTCATTATATAGTCCTAGTAAAAATCAAATATCCTAAAACAAGGAAATTTTCTCAGATGCACGGTTTCTTTTTGGCAAGAAAAGGGTGGGCTTGGTGTCAATATGTGGGTGTCCATATTCTCTATAATAAAAAAGTTCCTAACAAAGCTAAGGCAATTAAAAAGGAATTTGGGGCTAAGTGTAATTACACAGAGAAGACCACTTTTGAAAATCCAACTACAAATAATTTTCTCCCAAGTCACCCCTAGCTACCTTTGTTGGTCCTCTCAACTTTATTTTTATTCACCTTACAAACTAAGTTTTTCTGAAATTGAAATCAGAGAAGAAAGAATTTAAATTTTGTGGAAGGGAAAGAAACCTGACATCTCAGAGCAGTCAGACTAGCACTAATGATGAAACTTCTCTTCCAATCAGTCTCTGAATCTATGTTACCAGAATATGCAACAAAGTATGGTACTTCTGGCTCAAGAAATTTTTACACCTCTTAGAGCTGATGGACAAGACCAATCAATAGCAGAACTGGCGGAGGTGGGAAGCGGGAGAGACAGGCTCTCCTCCCTATTTGAAACCTATAATTTAATAAACTCCTAGGATAAAATGATGCTTTCAGCTAAACTCTAGATTCAAGGAATTTCAGAACCAAATCTGACATGTAGACATTTGGATGAGCCTGGCACACAAAAAGCACTTAATAAATGCATATTCAACACGTGAATAAATAAGCCTACAGAACAATCCTCTCCACAATTTGAGAGCATTCATCGAGGACACTGTACTAGTTAATACTCTCCTTCTAGTCCCCATTGCTCCTGTTAGCTGCTATGAACACATCTGATTATGTGGCCAAGCTCCTGACAGTCAGTGTTTGATGGTCTGGCTGTTGTACATTCACATTCAGAAAATACAAATGTCTAAAGGCTGACTCCAGTATCTTTGGACAGACAGGTCTTCTGTCTACGCCCTGATGATACCTCAACATTTGTGTTCCTAACCTAAATAAGTTCAACTGGCTCCCAAATGCCATCCCAGAGTCCTCTCTGCCTGGCACATAGTGAGTAGCTCAACAGTTTTCTAAATTCAGGAATCAGCACTAGCTTGTTGCTCCATGATTCCCAAAAGAAAATTGTAAAGAAGAAAACCATTACATCAACCTGTTAAACCTTAAGTGATCTTTATCCTTCACCTCACAGTCCATTAAGGTGGACCTGAGGAACTGATAAAATTGGAAAAATATACAAGTGACTGGTCTTAGCTCCCCAGTTCTCCCAGATGAACTAATAGAGAAAAAATCACCAACCCTGGGCCCTCTCTGATGACGCAGTGGGTTAAAGCACAGCACCAAGAAGCTAAAGCCACTTCCGCATGAGTTCGATTCCCACCTGCCCCGGAGGTAACCACATGGCATGGCAGACCTCTCCTGACCCGCCCGCTGCTCCCCTCAGCAGTGTACTTTGTCAGTCGGCCTGTTCTGCTCCCCACTCTGTCTCTGGTGAAGCCTCTCGCCGCCCCCTGAGCCTCTGGCCTGTACCCTAGTTCTGCATGAACAAATAAATAAATCTTAAAAAAAAAAAAAATCACCAACCCTGACTGGGACTGAGAAACTTGACCAAAGCTATCTGGTAAGGGGTAGGGCTTACAGCACACAGATGAAGAAAATAAAACTGCCCTGAGCTAGAATAAACAGGATATGCTAAAGTGTCTACATCCCAGATGCTACCTCCTGACCCTCTCCAAGGCCCTTTACCTGAATCAACACAGAGCACAGATCTGCCCCCATGCTATTGCCTGAAAGTCTGCATCCGTCGAAAGTTCATATTTTACAACCTACCCGCCAAAGTGCTAGAATTGGGAGATGGAGATCTTTGGCATAATTAGGTTATAAGGATGGACCCCTCATAAATGACAGTCTTATCAAGAGACTCTAAAGAGATCCCTTACCTCTTCCACCATGTGAGGTAGAAGCTGGCAGGCAGCAATCCAGAAGACAGACTTCACAGCAACCTGACCATGCCAACCTTGGACTTCCAGTCTCCAGACCTTGAGGAATGAATTTATGGTATGCACAGCCACCATCTCTCTCTGCAGGCTGGAGGACTGAGGGGGTCAGATCTTCCTTTAGCAATTCAACGAGAGAGAGACTGCATGTTATGGAATCAGTGTTTGCCACGCTCACCTGACAGAGCAACAGTGTGTGTGTGAAACCTTCACAACAGCTGTCCAGAGCCCAGCTCCTTGAAATGCAAAGTCCCTGGAAGACTCTGAAAGCACAAGGCAGGCTGAGGCCCCCAGCCCTGGTACAGGCTAGGCACCCAAATTCCAGAGCCCAGTCTGAGCTGGAGTCAAAAGATAACTCTGCCTTTGTTTCTTGCTTGTTTCCTTGTTTGTTTTTTGAGGGACTTTGGTTAAGTCATTTCACAAATTTTAACTTTACATAATCATCTGTAAAATGGCCTGTGGCAATGTTTATCACATGGAGCTTTGCAAAGAACAGATCCCAGTGTGTTAGGCATGGTATCTTCCTAATACACAGTGATTACTATTTGGAGTATGAGTAAGACAGAAGCTTACATTGTGTTCCACAATAGAAGTACAGTGAAAGGAGCCAGGATGGGACCATTGCTAATGAGGTGTGGCTGTGTCCACTTTCAGTATCCTGTATCATAGAACTTGTAACAATTTGGAGAAGACATAGGAGAAAATGTTTAGATAGAGGAGCTATTTTCAACATATGTAAGTTAGCAAAAGAAAATTCAGACAGGATAAGTTAATACAGTATGAAGACAGGATGCCCAGGCTATTAAAGTAACATATCTGATATGGGAATAATGGGGAGAAGGGTGAAGAAAAAACACTGTCAGAGCTGTGATATTATTGTGTCCTGTCCTTTGATATTAAAGTCATGTGCATAGTTTCACAGTGATAGACGATGTATTGAATTGATGTCATCAAAAAGTTAGTGTTTCCTTCAGATTGATGGTATTTAGAGAGTCTCTCTCCCCACCCCACCCTCGGCCCCCACTGCATGGCATTCTTACATAAGAATTTATTATCTCCACAATCTAGTATAAGACAAAATCATTTTTACTGTAGAACTCACTGGGGAAAACTAATTTGCTTAATAGACATTCACTTTACCACAAACTTTAATGGAATGCATCTATTATATAATTCAGAAAGAAGAGTCCATGTTCACATACATTATCTAAGCCTGAGCTGCTATGTGTGTGTCACTTCACTTAGGCAAAAAGTGGTATTTTTACTTAAATAAAGTGGACCTTTATGTTGCAGAGCATTAGAAAAGAAAAAGTAAAGCTTTCTCCATGCTGTATTTTCACAGCCAACAAATTTTGTGTCACCATGTATCCTCCCTGATCTATTTTAAAGGGACATTTCAGAAAAATAAAAGAATAACATCCATTAGGTGAATGTGACTTATAAATAAGGAAAGATATTAAGTGCTTATTCTTTTTTTGGTCTTTCTATCATAAACACTATAAATAATCTCAGAATATACAGCTCATCAGGCTCAACTCTGTGAGGCTTCATTTTTCAAGAAGGAAAAGCATAGTATCTGGCAAATATTGTGGCACCTAATACTCATCCCTTAAAAAAATAAAACAGGGCCCTCCCTGGTGGCGCAGCAGGTTAAAGCACAGCACTGAGAATCTAAAGCCGCTTCTGCATGAGTTCGATTCCCGCCTG
>NW_004567110.1:15031624-15053939 GCF_000260355.1 Condylura cristata | reverse complement strand
TAAGTAGAATTCTCACACTGCCAGTATTTTTATGGGGTTGGGAGCCCCTTTAGGTAAACCATTTTAAGTGCAAGAGTATAGAAATAATCCATCCTGAAAATGCCTTCTATTCTGAGCACCTGGCATAAAGCTATTGTGTCCAGTGATTTCATATTATGGCCTTCCACACATAAAGGAAATGCTCTAAGTCCTGAGGGCTAATTGCACATTGCAGACTTCCTCTTTCTACAGAGCTTTTTAATTGGGTACTTTAAGTTGCCAAGTATGTTCAAAAATGGTATTTCGAATAAGCACAGCAAAGTGACTGCCTACCTAGAATTGGAGTATTCAACCTCTCTTTGGATGAGAAACTGATGCTTATTTTCAGCTATTCATTTCCAATAGATGACAACGTGAAGGGAGAAACCAAGTATCTATGTCTATTTTATTGAACTTGCATTCATAATATGAATGTTTCAGTATTATTTCAATGCAAAAAGATAATATTAAAAAAAAAGGTTAGCAATCTAAAATTAGAAATGATCATCAGACTGAATATTAATAGTAGTTACATATACTTTTACTTCCTGTAAGCAATTAGTTTAATAGTAGGCAGGATGGAATCACTCCTTAGAGGTTTAATTTTGTTGGGCTCAGTTATTTCTGAAGCCTCTCTTCTCCTGTAAAACCCTGTGCTTTGATTCAAAAGAGAAGGGTCGATATCACATACAAGACTCTGCAACATCATACAACCACATAAAACTGTCATGGTGAAATACTCCACTGCGTGATTTTGTTACTGCTTCTTTTATTCTTGCAGCAGTGGACACACAATCTCTGAGGATGAATTCGCCACTTCAAGGCTCGTGCCAGGCACTGGATAGAAACAATAAAAACGGTCTTGGGAACAGGAGCCCCCAGGGAGGGAGGCACAGCCATCCAACCTGACAGCAAATCTACCTCCAAATTAATCATTTTTACACTTCTCACATTCTGAATTTTTTTCTCCAATGAGTATTTCTCCATGCCTAGAAAGGAGCCCAACCCTGAAATTAAATCCAATGCTACAAAACCACTGAGCAAATTTCTTTTATCAGATATTCATATACTAAAGCTAAAACTGTAGCTTTAAACTGTAGATTAAACACAGTTCTCAAAATAATTATCAGAAATGGACAGGGCTCTTTAACCAAGGATCAGAAGGTCTACAAACCTCATAAAAGTTTGACATAAACTGGGCCCTCCCTGCTGGTGCAGCGGATTAAAGCACAGCACTAAAATGCTAAAGCCATTACAGCATGAGCTCGATCCCAGCCCCAGAGGTGATCCATATGGCACGGCAGACCTCTCCTGACCCGCCCGCTGCACCCCTCAGCAGTGTACTTCGTCAGTCGGCCTGTTCTGCTCCCCACTTTGTCTCTGGTGAATCCTCTCACTGCCCTGTACCTCTGGCCTGTACTTCAGAGGAGTACAATAAATAAATAAATAAATCATTAGGGGAAAAAAAAAAGTTTGATGTATTCTAACCCGAAAGGAGCCTTCAGTATCCACAAAGTGGTCTCTGTACTACTTCACTACTTTCAAAAATCAACAACTAATTATGAAACTGTCTCATTCATTCATTCATTCATTCAGTTTTGAGTTTACAGCACCATATGTGATTCAGGGGAACTGAATGTCCATCCCCATGCTTTACCCACCACAAGGGTCCCCATACTTTCAAAGCTGTTTCTTGACTTACAGGGGAGATTATAATAAAAGTTTGGATTGAACTGAATGTAGAACAGGAAATATTTTCCTTCAACCTCACGTGTTATTTACCTAGAAGAATTATGATAAAAAGTTGTATCATGTAAGGTGAAAAGCAGGGAAAGGCCTGTTTAATAAAAGTTAAGTAGAATTCGTGTGTGTAATTGGGAAACTTGTGTTGTTACTATTGTTCGGCATTAATGCACAAAGAGATTCTTTATTGTATGAGCAGAATTTAAAAATCTGGTAGAAACAAGCCCATTCTCAGGCTTATAAAACAAGCCTTTACAGATAATTATGTTTTATTACTCTTCATTTTATGGGGATTGTTTTATACAAAACAAATACCAGATGCCTATTTGTTTTATTCATTTCAGGGGGGAAAAAAATTCTACAAGTACCTCTGCGAACAGAACTGCTTTTAATTAAACACAATGCACAACGAGCACATAAAAATTAATACTGTTTGAAGCCAGCAGGTAGCAAGCAAATGCAAGTGCGGAATATCCCTTCTTCTCCCAGCTGAGCTGAGCGGGAACATTCCCAGACTTATCACTTGGGAGCTGAAATCGTCATGAGTTACTTGAAAAAGGTCATCCACAGACTCATTTGGGGGAAATTAAAGCCAATGTTCATGGAAATACAAAACCCGCCTTGCGAAAAAAAAATAATGTCAGCAGGTTTTAATGGCAACTGCATTAAACCAGACCCTGCATTAGTCCTCTTTTATGAAATCAGGCCAGTCCATTCTGACCCACTTGGGTCAAGCTGTTGAGATGGGAATAAAAAAGGTTCATTTCTGCTACATCAAAAAAATGTAAAGTGAGTTCTGGCAGAGTTCAGACTCAATCTGCAAACACTTACCACAGAAAGATATGTCACAAAGACGCTACTATTTGATTAACACAGCCAAGCTTTAAAAAGGGGGGGGGGGGATGTGCAGAGAAAAGTACAATCAAACTGAAATTGTACACTTCTTCCTGACCCCAAAGAAATGACTCTATCTGTGCAACTGTCAGTTCTAATCAGAAAGTGAAAATTCAGCACACAGCATTTCAGCCCTGCAAAGAGGAAAATGTGGTATCCTTCCTCTTCTTTTATTCCTTTGCTTTGTTTTCTTGTTTGCTTTTGATCAAATCATAGTAACACCCACGTTCCACTCAGGTCCTACACTTTGATATCATCTGGCCAGTTATGATTTGTACTCACTGGTGCCAAGAGAGAAAATAAAAAGGCATTTGAAGGCATTGTGTGAAATAACGCGAGACAGCCTGTAAACAGACCATGCAAGCAGCTCGCCACTCTCAACAATCAACAATCCCTGGCACACGCCATTCAGGGTCACACCCCAGCTATCTGCAGCTCAGAGTGGTCCTGATTCAGGGGAAGTTTCATTCATTCCTCTACATGTGAGTGATAGTCTTTTAGGTTAATGGACTTTGATCTTTTGGATAAATTAAAAGATAAACTATTTTATTTTTGTATTTAAAAATGCAGTTAAAGTCCTAAAGCTTTTTAAGACTTTAAAGCAGATGTTTAAATGGGGGGAGCAACTTAAGAAAATAAAGCAATTTAAACGATCACACTTCAAAAAAAAAAATCTGTCAAAGTAATCTCAGAATACTCTTCATCTCCGATCAAGAATCCGGGGTGAGTATAAGGAAGGTGGCTCAAGGGTGAAATGCCTCACTTTTCAATCTATTACAATCTAAGCAAAGGGTATAAAAAGCCATTAAAATAACGGGGATCTATCAATATGTCCAGACATAGAATGATATTAGATACATGATTAACTGATTTTTTAAAAAAGAAATTACAAATGAGGACATATATTTATAGCACTCCTCTCTTCAAAAAATATAAATATGCTATTTGCCTGGGGGGGGGCAGATGAATACACTCAACTAAGAAAGAGAATGAATGGGGTGTATATGACAAGTAACTTTCACTTTCCGTAATGTTTGAAATTTGAACACTGTTCAAGTATTACTTCAGCAACCTAGATTCTCCTAAAATATTTTTCAAAATATTCACCAAATTGTGGTTTATGCTGCAACTCTTGGTTGGCTCTAGCTAAAAGTTGTATATAAAACTGGATGGTGCCACGCCCCCGGATGGTGCCACGCCCCCGGGTGAGGCCACGCCCCCGGGTGAGGCCACGCCCCGGGGTGAGGCCACGCCCCGGGGTGAGGCCACGCCCCTTGGTGAGGCCACAGAACTGCATACCTGTGCCTCAAGCATAAGATTCAGGCTACAGGCAGAGGGTCCTGGACAGCTGACTGCACCAGAGTGGCTGGTTAAGCATGACACGCTGGTGCCCCACTCATCAGAAGACAGAAGAGCCTGAGCTTCTGCCCCCAGGGTATGTACAGTCAGTCCCTTCTCAGAAGGAAAGAGCCAAGTGCTTCTTCTATTATCCACCACAATTCTCAGTGTTTCTACTCTGTCAAAGGAAGCAAGCATGAAAGCAATAGACCAAGAACAACACAGTGCAGTTTAAGTTCTATAAAGCAGATGTTAGGGATATTAACAAATGATGACCGGAAACCTCCTTGTGGCCAAAAGGACAATGAAAGGCTCAAATGATATCAAAGCATTCTCTGATTATGGTCAATTGTTCACTTCATACCTATATGTTGAACCTCAAGGTATGTGTGGTAGGGCGGTTGAGGAATTCTAAACATATTTTACTATGCAACATCCCCTTTGGGTAATTTACAGAAGCACAGTAACATTTCTAAAGTATATTTCCACTAACAGGGCACGATGATCAAAAGATAGACACTGGACCAGCACTTCTTGAAGATGTATAAAATGCTCAAGCTGGTCTAAGAGTTGGGGAAAGACATTCAAAACAAATACACAAGTCTTGAGATGTGGGCTGGAGGCTAAACTGAGGGATACAGAGGAAACCAGATGTGCACCCACGAGTAAATAAACCTAGAGAGAAAGAAAACTACATAATTACAGTGCAAGGTCCAATGACCCGAAGGTGAAAACTGCTCCCGGTTGAAATTCCAGATTGTACCCCGATCCTGAATGACCAATATAATAAAGAACCACAAAGCTTGTAAGCCCAGACCCCTAAAATTACACAGGGTGTGAAACAGGCGGAGAGGAAAATTTCTGAGTCTTTGTACACGTTAGAAACAAGCCCTTGGCCTGTCGTCTTACTGGCCTCTGTGGACAGAGACGCTTGGCCGGGGCTTCTAACTACGAGGCTGGTGATAACAGGGAATGTCCTGGAGTGGAGGGCAGCCCGATGGCGGGCTGATTTATGCTCTGCTATTTGAAAAATCACTAGACCATTTTTATACCCCCAAGGGGAACTAAAATGACAGTCTTCAAATGATAGGTCTTATACCACGTCCTGAATAGAAACAAACCAAGAAAGCCCCAAGTAACCAGCCCTGGGCATCCCAGGTGCCAATATTTTAGTCTTTCAGAGACATGTCCAAAAATCCAATTAATTTACCTCATCTAATTAAATGAGTTAATTGGAAATACGATACAGTATTTTTAGCTCACTGCTACCTGAATCTACAAGTCAGCTCTCTGGAAGAAAAGATGACAATTTTTATATTGTGGAGGAAATTAAGAAGATTTTGCAACAAGGGGAGCATGACCAAAACAAAGTAGTACTTTTAATAACAATAATAATGAATAGCTATATACCAGAGGCATTTTAAAGGGTGGAGTGGGGAATGGGGTCAAAAACAGTGGGGGGAGGGAAATGCACTGGACTTTGGTGATGGAACAGGGTGATTTGGTGATGGGAAGCCCATGGGGATTACAATTGAGATGGGAAAAGGCACAAAATGATGTAAAAATAAACTATTATTTATTTTTTTTTAAAAAAAGTAGCACTTTTAAAAACAGAACCTTGATTCTAGGCAGAAAATAAACTCCAGCACCTCATCCAGAAACATTCTCCTTCCCACCAAAAAAAAGGATTTGAATAATTATTTCATATACAAACACACAAACACAGGTCTATAATCTCCACTGCATATAAAACACTTACTCATGTCTCATCTGGAATCAAGGAGTATCAAACTTGACATTAGGGCAGGAAATTCTCACTTACATGAAGTAAACCAGTCACTTTAGTGCCTATTCCAAAAGCTGATGTTCAGGAACATAATATGACCCTGTGATTTCTGGCACCGATGTAATCTTGTTAGGCTATGGTTCAAGGGGAAGGTTCAGACCCAGAGAATATTCCAATCACAGCGCAGCATACTATGATGTGGAACCCAGTAGGAATCAGAGAACATCTGGGCTTGGTGACCAGGTGGTATTATAAAAAAGCTGTCTCACAGAGTGTGTGTGTTCATTTTGTAGCTACATCAATTCCTGCAATGTGTCTAAATCACCCAGATCTTCAAAATAGGTTACAACGTCCTCTCCTCTGAAAGTCCACGCAAGACTGCTCTTATAAGTTTACCAAGGAGAGTTTTGGGGGCTTTAATTTAAGACGCAGAAACACTTCTGAGAACTGGGACCCACCTCGCCTAATTTCACCCTCACAAAAAAGAAAGCCATGCCAAGTGATCCCCCTGGCACACCAACCATGGTTTTAATGCTTTTTCAAGAGGCAGGCCCAAGAAGACCCAGGTGAGGCTCTGCCTCCCAGCAGTAGCAGGAAACATGATATTTTTGTAAAAGGAGAAAAAAAATTTCTTAAAGGCATAAAGTCCTATCAATGATTGGGACTCTTGGTTGAACAACTTCCGGGAAATGAAAATCTATTGTATTTGGCAAAAGTCACAACAGGTGGTTGGGATTCTGGGCATTGGCCAAACCACCAGCAGCTTCTATATGCCTGGCAAGCTACTGTATCACATTGCACAGTACAATTATAATGAGCTGTAAACAGACAGGTCAAATGAAAAAAATGAAATGAAAACAATGACAAATACACACAAATGGTAAGTCTGAAATTATACGAGTCTCGTGTGGTTTAATGGAAGAGGGGATTAATGCCACTAACAGTGATCACTTACTGAGTACGCTTAGGATGCACCGAGCACCATTCTAAGCATAGGACATGTACTGTTCCTCATTTACTCCTCAGAAACAGCCCTATGAAGTAGAAGTCATTCTCATCTCTATTTTGAAGTGACGAAACGAAAAGTCACGCAAGATGCGCAGGGACACAGCCACCTCTGAACTCAAGCCACCCAGCTCCACAGCCCATGAGCATGAACTCCAGGCCATACTTGGCTAGAAGATAAGGGATGTGTGTTCCTTCCCCAATTCTGTCACAACCAGCCCCACAACCTTGGGCAAGCTGCCCGACTTCTCTGGATTTCTATTTCCGTAGAGAGTGACACTAGATCTGGAAGGTCACTCCCATGATCTTAATGCTCTTCCCTTGAGGCAAAACTATCGGGAATTATGACAACATGGTGGAATGCCATGTCCCCTCCTTGGACGTGGTTACGAGAGATACAGACACTTAGAATTACAAACCCAAGAGCTCCAAATCAGGAAGTGCTCCCAGGTCTCTGTGCTGGAAGAGCACATGAGGGAAACTGAGGCACCAGGAGGCTCAGTCAGCAACATGCTCTGCATTTAAGGCTGCTGGTTTCTTGGTGTACTTTTTTTTTTTTAAAAGATATATTTATTTATTTATGCATACAGAGCTGGGATACGGGCCAGAGGTGCAGGATTCACCAGAGACAGAGCAGGGAGCAGAACAGGCAGATTGAATTTCGGGAGGGGAGCAGTGGGCGGGTCAAGAGAGGTCTGCCGCACAATGTGGGTCACCTCCAGGGGCGGGGACCGAATTCATGGTGAAGTGGCTTTAGCTTCTTAGTGCTGTGCTTGAACCCGTTTTGCCACCAGGGAGGGCGCTTCTTGGTATACTTTTATAGAAATGTAAGAATAATTCTGACAGTGTTACAGTAAATAATAGACATGGGGACAACCTAAGTGTCTATCAACTGATGAGTGAATAAAGAACATGCATGTGTATACACACACAGGGAAGTATTATTCAGCCTTAGAAAACAAAGTACTGGCCCTCCCTGGTGGCACAAAGGGTCAGGACACAGTGCTGCAAACTAGCCGCAGCTACTTCAATGTGAGTTTGAGCCCCTGTCCGGGAGGTGACCTACATGGCGCAGCCGACCTCTCTTGTCTGTCTTGCCCACTGCTCCCCTTGTCAATCTGCTTACTCTGCTCCTACTCTGTCTCTGGTGAATCCTCTCACCACCCCTGCACCTCTGGCCTTTACCCCAGTTCTGTATGCATAAGCAAATAAATCTTTTTAAAAAGAAAACAAAACCCTGCCATTTGCAGCAATATAGATGGGTCCTAAGGACTTTATACAAGTAAATTCAGAGAAAGAAAGTCAAAGGCTGCCTGATGTCTGTTATATGTGGAATCTAAAATAAACCAAACATGTAGATAAAGAGAACAGAACAGTAATCCCTGAAATGGGGTAGAGTGGGTGAAATGAGTGAAAGTTATAAAATACCGTCCAATAATAAATAAGACTAGTTATAAAAGTCCTGAGACTGAAACAGACAGTATGTGTCTCTAATAATACTGCATTGTTCATTTTCAAGGTTGGTCAAAATATTTCTTGTCAGTCACAATACTGCAGGGATTAACTCAACTCACTGGTGATCATTTTGCAATGTATACAAACCACTAAGCTGTACACGCTGAAACCAATACAATGGTAAATGTCAATGATATATCAATAAAAATATTTATTTTAATATTTTACTTTTTTTACCTCTTTTACCCTCTTAGCTTATTCCTTAAATATGGCTAACATAAGTGTAGTAAAATGCTATTCTGTCATTGAACTGTACTAAACACTGAGGTACTTGAATTTTACCTGAACATAAAATACTGTTCAATTTTTTAGAAACAGGCAATATAATTCTACCATCTAAACACAGAAAATATTACACATTTCCACTCTGAATCAATAAGAGTCTGACTGCCCTACATTTACAGGTTTGCAACATTGCACTTGAATACTTAAAAATGCAGTTATCATAAAAGGTGTCGCTTAAAGGTAGCTTTTTTAATGCAGTGTGAATTTTAAAGGAACATGTAGCATATAAGAAATAGTGTTTTCAAGAAAAATTTACTCTCTGCCTCTCAGCAAAGCCAAAGCATTTCAGTATCCGATTCCCTATGATTAGATTTTCTGATTGGCTCAGATATTCAGATCTAGAAATCATTTTGGAAAATGACCTTGCCAAGCCTTGTAAAAACATAATTCATACTTAATCAATTGGCACATGATTGCCACCAAGTCTCAATCAATTTTTAGGGCATAAGTCAGGTCATTGTGATAATCATACATCCTCCATTATCTACAAACCTAGCATACCTGTAAGCGGTATCCCTGTGATTCCATAAGCTAACATCAATGAGCCAGGAGATACTCATAGCAGGAAGTAGAGGCCAGTGAGAAACAATGGTGTACCTTCCCTTTGCTTTTTTCCCCTCTGCTTTTTAATTAAATAATAAATCTCAACATGCATTCATTAGAAGCCTCATAGCTCAATTAAGCACTTTGTGACTAGATACTCTGGGGCAATGCTTCAGTATCAGTTAACAGAGTTTGGATGTAACCTGAGTTAAAACATATAAGGCAAAAGTTATTTTCAACCAACCATTTGGGAGAAAAATCATAATTAAATGGGGGACAAAATTCCCCATATCTACTGCACTAAGAAGCTAAAGCCACTTCAGTGTGAGTTCAATCCCCACCCTGGAGATGATCCACATGGCATGCTAGACCTCTCCTGACCCGCCCACTGCTCCCCTCAGCAGTGTACTTCATCAGTGGGACTGGCCTGTTCTGCTCCCCACTCTGTCTCTGGTGAATCTTCTCACTGCCCCTACAACTCTGGCCTGTACCCCAGTTCTGTATGCATAAATAAATCAATCTTTAAATAAAAAAAATAAATGGTTGGGCCCTCCCCGGTGGCACAATGGATTAAAGCACAGAACTGTGAAGCTAGCCCCGGCCACTGCAGCACAAGTTCGATCCGTGGCCAGGGGGCTGATCCACATGGCACCGCAGACCTCTTTTATCTCACCCTCTGCTCCCTTCATCAGTGGATCTCAGTCAATCTGCCTGTTCTGCTTCCCATTCTGTCTCTGGTGAATCCTCTCACCCCCCACACCTCTGGCCTGTACCCCAGTTCCTGTATGCATAAATAAATAAATCATTAAAAATAAATAAATGAATAAGCAAAATGATAAACCGTAGTGATTTCTCCTGTAACAATAAATTCTTCAGATGTACAATATGCACCAAACACCCTCGGTTAATTTTAATTTGGTTTCATTGATACTAATATGCAAAAAAGAGAAGAAAAAAACTATTGGAAGAAACACCCCATTTGAAAACATACAGAAAATCCGGGTGAACAAGCTAATGATAAGAATAAACTTGTAAAGGTCTGGAGTGAAAACTAGACACAGCTACAGAGTCCATTCACTGTAACTGTGGACAAAAGACGTATCGTTTTCATCCATTAATTCAATGTGTTGTTGTTGTTTTTTCCTTTATCAGAATCAGAGTCCCCAGTACAGTGCCGGACTCCTTAAAGACACAATGTTGAGGGGGAGCTCAATGTCACTTTCCCAAGGAGCCTTTCCCCTGCCCACATACCTAACAATGCAAAGCCTGCCCTCCCCCCTCACTCTCAATATGCACTCACCAGAAGCTTGAAAGCTCAGGCTATTTACCAAGGGCACCTGGTGGCTTTTAAAGAACCTGGATTTTCATTCCTAGAGTACAACTGCCCATTCCAGGGGGCAGAACCCATTTCCAGAAGTTTCACACGCTCAGGTCAACTGCCCTAATCCTGACCCCTTTCCAAAGCCACTTTGCTCTGAATACCTAGCACCTTACAGCAGACCCATGGTTAGTAAGGCAGCAGGCTCCACACACTAGACTCCAAGCATCTAGAGAGTAAATGCCGGCTGTTTATTGTTGAATCCTGTACCTGTACACAGCAGTTGCTCAATAAGTATGTTAAGCAATTACTGAAAACTCGACACAAATCTGCTCCTTGGGGCCTGTACAGTTTCCTGGGGAAGGAGAGAAACAATATATAAGGAAATATAAAAACACAGCTACTCTATTAAAGCACCTTCAGGAGACCGTTACCCAGTCTGAGTCATGAAGGAAGTGAGTATGGACTAAGGAAGAGGGCCTGAGGGGGTGGGGGGTGGGGATGGCTTGGCCAAGGGTATGCTGGGGGTGAAGAGGCAGGCCGTGTGGGCTAAGACCAACTTAAACTGTGTGGAGGGGCTGTGAGAAGCCTCGGAGGCAAGTTCAAGGGTGGTGGCACAGTCACGCTGTATCGCCAGTGCTGTGCTGGCTTCCAGAGACTGTGAGGGCGGTGGAAAGTACTCAAGTGTGAAGGCCATTTTATAGCTCCACCTGTCAGGCCCCATCCTGGGCACCCTGAAGAATGTGGCAAAAGCAAAACAAACCACTAACACATACCCCAGAATACCTGCCAAGCACCTCCTAAATAAACCACAGACCAGATGCACTCCCATCATGGCCTAACAGGCACCTCTGATCCAAGCCCACCCTTCTAGGGTGCAGCTTAGGGGGGTAAGGCAACCCCAGCCCAGGGCCACCCCCTTTACCTGGGCCCACCGTCCAAACATTCTGGACACTAGTGAACACAGAAGAGCTAACACCACTATTCCAGGAAACTTTTCATTTCTCATTAACTTTAAATTACGGGGTTGTCCTAGCACCCCAGAAGCCTGAGGTAGCAATGGCTACCAGCAATGCAATGCTAACTCCACAGAGACCCCATATATGTGGAGCTTTGGGGGAGATGCTACACTTGGTAGACAAGTTTTCAAGTGAAGAGCCTATTCTGAAAAGCACCAAAATACTTTTAACCATCGGCGCTTAAAAAAAAAGGTGTAAAAGGTGTAAAATATATCACCTGCTCCTCCCCTTTCTTACACAAAGCAGCACACACAGGAGGCCCCTGGTCACAGACACACTGTGTGGCGTTCACCCAGCATTGCCAAAACCACTAGCGGGAGACAGGAGTGGAGTGGGAGTACCTGGCAGCATCGGTGGGCACAGTCCTGGGCACTGGACAGCCGTCCTTAAACCACGGTGCTGCCTGACTTTTTCTGGGTGCTCCATTGGGCCTCTCCTGGCCCGCTTCCCCGTGTGTGGGTGCCAGCTGTCCCTTCTGCTGGATCTGTCTGCAAAGATCCCTCTCTTTCTTCTACTGTGGCTGAGAAACCAGATTACCAAACTGGTTAGAAATGACTCTTTAAAGTTAGCTTCAATAAATTCTAGGTGAGAAGCCCAAGTGATACTCTCTAAATCAATCACGATGTTGTGAGTGGGCAATCCTACATCGGTCACTGTGCAGAAGCAGTGGGTGCCAGGGTTCCTAAAGAGTGTCTGGAAGTCCCCCTTCCAGATTCTGACTCAGGTTTGCCTCGAAGATGAGTATCTCCCTGCTAGAGTGAACACAGACTAAAGAAGACACTTCCCACAACCAGGCACCCAGAATATTTGCATGAAATAGTAGTCATTATTGCTCTTACCATTCTCAACTGGGTTCAAGCTGTTAGTGCCAACAGGATATGGCTTCAGCAGTGACTGTCATAGCCAACTTCCTTTAACCACGATCCCCTATTCCAGGAAGCAAATGTAGGCTGTTCTTTGCAGATGGATAGCTAGCAATTAACTCAAGAATTGCAAAGTGACAGGCTGTGTTTTAACCAATGAGCTCACCACGATACCCGAAATGTGGCCTAACAGAGACAGTTATGTCCCCAAGGGTAATGATTACCTGGTAAAGCCAATCAGGTCAGTCTGCTCCAGGGGCTGGAGTAGTGACTTCAGGGAAGTATGACCAACGGTTGGTGCACACAGGGACCGAGGTGCTGGCCGGAGAGATGAAGAGCCAGACAGGGTAGAGAGGTATTGTACTGGGTCCTGAGAACTCACTGGAGCCGGCCGATTCATGTCAGTTTCACTTCCATGTCACCCTCCCAATAAAGCCCATGACTTCAGATAGCCTGATTGTTTTTCTTTTCTTTTTTTAAAGATTTCCTTTATTTATGTATGCATATAAGAACTGGAGTGCAGGCCAAAGGAGAAGAGGGTGAGAGGACTCCCCAGAGACAGGGTGAGAGCAGAAAGGTGGACTGACTGAAACACACTGATAGGGGAGCAGAAGAGGTCTGCTGCACCATGTGGGTCAGCTCCCAGGCAGAAGATTGAACGGTCACAATGGCTGGCGATAGCTTGATAATGCTGAGCCTTTGACCCCTGTGCTACCACGGAGGCCTCCTCAGTGCTCTTCTATTCTTTGCAACTTGGCCTGCTCACCCAGTCCAGGGAGGGCCTCAGCTCCTCTCAAGCCAGGGTCCTTCCAAATGACACCCTCACCAGTTATAGCAGATAAGCCAGTTGCAAAGGAATAACCTGCAGGCTCAGAGCCCTCACACAGGGTCCTTGGAGTCAAGGAAGCCCTTGCTGTCCGAGACGCCCTCCACCTGCCCCACTTCTATCCAGGCGCCCTACATGTTCCAGCTTGAAGGTCACCGGGAAGGCTTTTCACCGCTCACAGAGACAATGGTTGGCCTTCCAGGGTGCCTACCAGTTTCTGGGGGTGAAGAGATGGAGGAAGAAATGGGCAGAGTAACATCTGTGGCTTAGCTGGGAAGAGCCAAGTCACGACGCTAAGAACCTCTGTAGTTGACTGGGAAAAGGAAGGTGGTTCTAGTAATCATTCCAGCTTGCAGAGCACGGTAGAATCACAAGGAGCAGACACATTCGCCTCTTCTGAACCACTTCACAAGCCCACGAGGTTGAGTGTTTCGATCTCCATTTCTAGATGTGGAAACTGAGGCTGGGCGGTGAGGAATGGTGCTCAGGGATCAGTGTGGGTCAATGACTCTCCTGCTCCAGGGTCAAAGGCTGTCTTCAACTGGGACACAGAGGAGGAGGAATGGCTGTTCCACGCAGACAGGATGCTAAGAGAGCCCTAACATCACCAGACAAAACCTGGCTTTTGGTCTAGGTTTTGTTTCTTATGTTATATATTTTTTTAAGATTTATTTAAGATTTATGCATACAAGAACTAGGGTATAGGCCAGAGGTGCAGGGGTGAGAGGATTCACCAGTGACAGAGTGGGGAGCAGAACAGCAAGATGGACTGAAATACACTGCTGAGGGGAGCAGGGGGTGGGACAAGAGAGGTCTGCTGTGCCATGTGTGTCACCTCCCTGGGCTGCAGTGGCTCTGGATAGCCTCACAGTGTTGCCCTTTAACCCCCTGCATCACCAGGGAGGCCCTCTGTCTGGGTTTTTTAATGATTTCGACAAGTGCTCTTTTGTAGGCAACCCCAGACCATACCCGTCCTGGAGTAAATCCACCCGCCCAGGACACGCCAGTAGACCTCCACATCAACCATGGAAGAGACACTGGCAACCAGAGCCTTGAAGACCAGGTGCAGCTACAAGACCTACCCAGGAGGCCTGAGATTCTGAAATGCAGGGAAGGCTGCCTGCACCAAGCAGACACAGGGAGGTTTTTGGCTCCAGCAAAAACAAAACTTCAAAGGGAAGAAAGGCTGTGGGAGCTTCAAAGACCCCCTGCAGGACCAATTAACACCTACAAATGTTTATCTAAGCAGTCATTTAAAGATGGCTACTTCTCTAAATGGGTGCTGGCCTCACCTTAAAAATTGCTATTCCTCCAACTGGGATAGGGTTGGGGGTGGGGAAGAGCAAGTTCTGCAGTTGTTTTCTGAGAGAGACAAGGAGAAAACAAATACTCAGTACAGTGAAATTCGTCACAGATGTATCTATGATGGAAAAAAAAAAAAAATGGAAGCGGATAATACCTCCCTGAGAAAATAATATGCTCACACACAACTATGAGATGGGGGAATCACGCTGCCATTAAAACTCCTATCTTAATAAGATTTTCCTAGTGCATTGAATACAACAACAATAATGTGAAGAATAAAAGCAATAGCCCAGGGGCCCTCCCTGGTGGCACAAAGGGTTAAAGTGCAGCACTAAGAAGCTGTAGGCAGCCCCTGCAGCATGGAGTTCAATGCCCCACCAGCGAGGTGACCCACATGGCACAACAGACCTCTCTAATCTCACCCACTGCTCCCCGCAGCAGTATACTTAATCAATCTGACTGTTCTGCTCCCCACTCTGTCTCTGGTGAATCCTCTCACCCCTCCACCCTTCCCACCTCAGCCTGTACCCCAGTTCTTGTGTGCATAAATCTTTAAAATAAATAAAAGTGGTCATTGTCACTTAAAAAAAAATAAAAACAGCCCAAAAACCACTTAAAGTCTGACCTCATGTCCACACAACCAACAGCCTGGATGAGAAAGTCCAGGAGTTGGTTTGTCCACCTCTGACATGTACAACTCTGTGCCTGGCACAACAGAGGCATTGAAGGAAAATGTTTTGACTCCATTATTTACTGACTATTCATTAAATCATAATTAACATCCCTATACAAGTTTCTTGGATAAGCAGAGACAGAGTGATATAATCACAAAGGCGTACCTGTGTGTTATAACAGGCCGACGCCAAGGCTGAATCGTGCTCAGCTCCTACAGTGGAGAGGGCTTTGCATGGGGACTAGAGAAGACATTTATTTCTGTAGTCCTAGCTTCTATGTCTCCCCAATTTTCCACAAAGGTCTGTATAACTTTCTTAATCTTTGAAGTGCTTCCACCCTCCACCTCACCCCTCCGCCCCAGAATCTCCCAATGGGCCTCTCATTTCTATTGGGTCACCTAGCCTAATTGGGGCAAAAGTCACTCCAAGCTCCATTTTGAGAGTTCACTTACTATTATAGGGGGAAGCTCCAAATGGCATGATCAGTGAGGGCCAAGGTCACATCTATTGCTATCTCATTTTTCTTAGCAGAGGCTGGAGGGGGGAATTAAAAGCAAAATCTACTTGGACAACATTCATATGCTCCTTGGATAGAAGAGACCGAGAAATCCGATGCTTAATTGTCACAATCTCAAGTAATCTTTATCGTCTCTCTACCAAATGTTCTCCTTAGGATACATGTTTATAAAGAAAAGCAGTAGAGAAAGAAATCTGATACACAGACACAGCATCCTTCTAAACTCACTACTAACTGACAGGTACACAGTTGGAAAGCTTGGCCTCTTTGGGGTAGTGATATTTTGTAGAAAAATGAGACTGGACTTTGGAATCCAAACTCCCAGGTTACAATGGCACCATTGACTCACACCCAGTGACAGATTTCCTTACCCTCTTGGGTCTGCAAGAAGTAGGGGTGGAACCCACCTCTTTCATCATTCAAAGGAGAAAGCGCTTTGCAATAAAAACAACTGATGGGTTAAGGCCAGAGTAACTACCTAAGCTACTCCATTCAGGCTGAATAGGGAACAAGTTTGGACTACAGAGCCCACGAAGCTCGTCCAGGGCTGCTCTGAAGAGTGAGGCGACAGCAGACCTCAGTGAGAACCACAGAGAAGTGGGAGTGAGAAACCTGGGCTGTTCACCTCAATTCAGCCAGTTCTGCAGCCTCAGAAATACCACCTCACCACAGCTGGTTTTAGCTGACACTGCTGTAAGGGGGCCCGAGAGGTTCCTTGCAAGGGCCCTCGGCCAGTCCCTACAAGCACGACCTTTGGTGTGACATTAGCGTAACCCCGTCTTTATTCTTAAACTGTTCTTATGTGATTTATTTTAGAAATGCCTTGATTTCATAGACCCACCGGTGGGAAAGGTGTTAATATTTTACATGTGAAACCTGAGAATCACAATTTCCACCTTTCTCTTTGGAAGAGGAAAACGTTCACCTGAAAGTCACTGCTGGAAGATGAACTTGCTCACAGTGTCTGTTAAAACAGTCTGGGATGATGGGGAATAACAATTGTTTTAACTTACCTCTCATGTACATTATTTCCTATAAGTGCATCTAAATTCAACTTATCAGTTCATCCCCAGACTATGTCCTAAAACCCTTAGACGCAAAGCTCCGAGGCCCCAACTTCAGTTCACAATGAAAAGCAAAATGCACCACTACTCTAAAAGCTCTTAGGTCTGAGAATGTCCTTAGTGGAGACTGTGTCAATCCCTAAAACTATATGATAATGCCTAAAACTATATTTTAAGTTCCTGGCTAGCTCAGCTTCGTCTCATATGACAAATTGTCCATGTATATGTTTTGGTTTGTTTGCTTGTTTGTTTTTAAAGTATGTCTAAAATCTCTGTCAGCTTCCCAAAGGACTTCAAGAGAAATCCCATCAGAAACACCATCAATGAAGATCTCTTGTATCTAGGGATCTTTCAAGTGTGTCTGTAATTAAAAAGGGACAATTAAACATGAATTTCAGGGAGGAAAATCTACAAGACCTCATCTTTCTGGCTGCAAGCAAATCACTTAAACATTCTATCCCTCTGGTTTCCCGTCTGTAAAATAAGGGTGTTGGAAGGTGAATGATCACCTAGCTTTCAAACCTTTAAAAAAGTACCAGGACTGTGAGGTGTAGCTTCAGCAAACACAGGACAAGGTGCTCAAAAAGGATATAAAAGATTGTGTCCCCAGAAGAGTAGCTTAAAATATTCACCGCTGTTCCTTGAGGGTCAGGTCAAAGACAGTTATCACCTCTCATTTCCTTCTTTCTTCTCGTTCAGAAAGCCCAATTTAAAGTTTCACAATAATGTCCTTTGTTTGAAGGGATTTGAACTATGAAGTTCACAAAATATAGTGATTCTGCAAGACTGCACAAGGAGCTCAAAGGATGTAAAACAGAATTCCTTTAAAGTCTCATTACAAATCATCACTAGTTTTAGTCAATGTCACCTACATCTGTTAATTTATATGTAGCTAAGGAAAATTAATTATAGATGTCATAAAAATGGATGTTTTAATATACTCCTGGAAGTCTCAGTCAAAAATATTGCTCCATTATTGGAGAAAGGTGTTTTCCTTCATTCTTTTATTCCTTCTGATTTTCACTTTCAAAAGTGCAAGTGAGATGAAAGTCCTCCACCACGTAGCACTAATGACCTTTATTGTCACATAAGGCTAAATTTAGCTAAACGCAACTTTTTAGTTGATACACTCTTATCTAGCCTACATACAAGGCCCCATAAATGTTCTATCTCATTTTCAAACCCCGTAAGTCCCAAACTAAAATGGTGTTTGCTTGTGGCAGCAAATGAAATGAAAGTCTTTTCATAGACAACTGCCAATAAAGAAAGGAAGGAGATGAACTGATTGTGTTTTTACGAGCCATTACCAAATGAATGCTTAGGACACCCTGAAGCAGTCTAAAACTCACCACAAAAAGGATAAACTGATGTTTCAGATGATGAATCTGAGTCACACAACAGTCAGTGTGAGAAATCAAGTTGGAGACCTGCCTCTGGTAGCAGTTTCCCCTCTCAAGCTCAGGAGAGATGAGGCTTTGCTGTGAGTTTTGCATTTCACCTCCACAAGGCAAACTTACAGAAAACTCAGCGTAAGGAACACAGTGGTTGCTGGACTTCCAGGCACAACAGCCGTGGCTTGCTCTGCATGAGTATCCTCCCCACATTTCCAGCTTCATTCTTCATCTTCATGCTTTCCAAAGTTAATAGTAAAGGCCAGAATGTCTGCAAGCACCATTTCTCAAAGATGAAGAGTTCGAATAAACCAACAAGAGAATGAGTCAAAACTCCAGACAGACCAAGCTAATGAATTTAATAAACGTTCCGCAGCACCTTCCTGTCCTTTTCAGTAGGTTAATGCTGAGAAGACTGCAAAAGCGGAGCATGAAGAAGCCCCAGATGTGTCTCTGCTGAAGAAACCTCTGTTTCGCGGAAAGAGCAACTTGCTTTCCTAACTCAATGCCACTCTTCCTCAGAGGTCCTGACCCCTTGTGGTCTTTAAACATAAACCAAAACAAGGGCTGTGGGTGTCAGATTTCTTGGCCCAATCACAAAGAGCTCAAAAATTAGCTAAATTTAATTAGCAAAAATTAAAGTTTCTAGGAAACCAGCCCCTCATACCTTCACTGCCAATCTCTAGCAAAAGCTTCAGTGGAGATCACAGCAATTTAATATGTATTTGGGGAAGAAGACGTGATTTTTTTTTTCACTTGAGGATGTTTCTCAAACAAATGTATAATTGAAATTTCCTAAGGTCAGGTATCAGCCCCAGGTCCTTTAGGAGAATGAAGACCCCCACAGTGTTGCTACAAAAAAAAAATCAGTGAGACTGCTTTAGAAGACACTGAAAGGTTACACTTGATCTCCAGTTACTCCACCATAAGCCAGACAAAGAAATTCCTGAAAGGCTATAAGCATTTTTTTCCTTACAAGCACCCACAGGAATAGGGCAGTGTAAATGCCGTGTAAACAAAGCAGCTCATTCCTAACCATAGTTTGTTTCTTTGTGGGAAAATTTTAATCCATGGCAACGGCATCCAACATTCACACATGACAGTCCCTGCAGAAGAATAAAATATAAATTCATAATTGACCCTGCTCTGGGACGTTTTTTTACCCTTGAAGACCAGGAGGTGCTGGGGCATGTGCGTGTTACTTTCTCCTTCACCATCTATGATCAAGTATGAGGACTTTAATTTCCCTACCAATCACTCCGACAGAGGCCCGAGTGTCTGCGGACATACACAGACAACAATCAAACCTTTCATTTCGGGGCCGCTTTCCCACCAGACCCCTTCCTGTTCCAATCAGGTTTGCGAAGTGTTTACCCCATTATGCATTTCATGAATCAATTGCAAAATCTGCCAACCTCTGCCAGTTCCTCTTGTACTCAGCTGTGAGGTTCCCCTTCCTTCCCCGGGTAGCACAAGTCTGCTCTGGTTTTTAACTGGCGCAACATGGAAATGCACTATATGTAAGAGCTCACTAACTCTTTCACAGCCACACACAAGTGAGAGTCAGGGGTGTTGACCCCAACCACTAGCCACTAACTCTCCCATCTCAGACGGATGCAGATCTATGGACATTAGTTTTGACCCCCAATCCAGTGTGTGTTACTGTCACTGGGAAGGAATAGGAAGAGAAAGAAGGGCTTCAAAGTAGCCAGCTCAGTTACTTAGCAACTGGACAAAACTTGCCTCCCTCCAGAGGGTAAGGAGGCACCTCACCCATTCAAAGAGTAACAGTCTCTGATTTACATGCAAATAGATAAAGACAAAAGAGAAAAGGAAATCTAAATTAGCAACTGGAGTTTACAGCAGTGGGGCAGAGGCCCAGGTTTTTAAAGTAGCATCTCCTAGGAAGCAGATAGGATATGTACAAACAGACATGAATGAATGAATGAATGAATGAATGAATGAATGTATGCATGCATGCATGCATGCATGCAAGATTACAGCCCTTACAGAGTTACAGCCCTCCTTCATGAATGTCAATGCCGTGGAGATATCATGGGAACAGACACAGAAAGTTTAGTAGCTAAAATTAAAACACTTCTGCTAACATAAATTTAAGGCTCACAGAAAGATGGCAATTTTGAGTTAGGAAGATTGCAGGGAAAACAGTTAACCCTGCTGGTGAGAAAAGCAAATAAAGCATTAATTTGGGGGGAAGGTCTCCAGACTCTGGGTGGATTCTGAATCTCTGCAGCCCCAAGATCCCCTCACGAACACCCTCCCGCACCTTCACCCACGGGTGCAGCTCAGTTTCTGAACTCAGGTCAAACCCACACGGTCCACAGGAAACACATCACCCAGGTTTTCCAAGCAAAAAGGGAGACACTGTCGCCTACTTGGCTCAGGAAAGTGCCCCAGGCTTTTCCACTGGCCAGAGAGCTCACTCTCCTCCCCAGCTCCTCAGCGCCACGCGCTCCTGACCCAGGGAGCTCAGTACCAGGCTCAGAACAGGAAGCCAGAGGACAGATGGCTCCTGAGGGACCATCCCAGCCCCAAGCTCACACCTGGACCAAGGAGGCCAGGGCCCTGGGCTGAGGGCAAAGGCCCATGGGCCAACCACTTACTTCTCGTACTCCGTGTTGTCTCTGTCACAGCGAGAATCCTTGTGCTTTTGCCAGTCTTTGCCATGCTTGCAGGTGGTGAGAAGCAGGACGTCCTCCCCGTTATGGACGTGATATAAGGCATTCCTGGTGTCTGACCCTATCCCTGTCAGGTACCTCTTCCCCTTAAAGACCAGCATGTACTTCCTGAGAGGAGGGATGGTGTTAAACTTCAAAAAGCCCCTCTCCCCTCCTGTCCTGGGATGATCCTTAGAAAAGAGGGGAATGGAGACATCAAAGTTGGATCGGAAGTTTTCAGTACTGACGCTGGCCTTGGCCAGCATCGCCTGGCCGATGTCAAAGCCCACGTCCTCGGTGTAGTCAGGCCAAGTGCCAGAGTATAAATTAAAAATTAAATGATTCCTACCATTGTTCCATAAGTGAAGACTCTGCACTTTGGATCTCAAATTGTGCACATACTGAGGTGACAACTGGTCTCTGTCTAAAGTATCCAGACTCAGGACAAAGAGGCACGCCTGGCTGGGGTCCGAGGTGTAGAACCTGGAGCCTTCGATGGCCGCTAAAATGTTTTGGTAACTTTCGGCAATTTTCTCCCCTTTTTGCTGCGGGTACACGTAGACTTTGAAGCCGTTTTTCTTGCAAAGGGTGAAATCGAAGCAGGACTCCATGCGGCACTTCTTGCCTTTGTAGATGCTCGAGTTGGCGTCTCGCTTCTGCCGGGGGGACATGGGCACGTTGGAATCCTCGTTTTCCAATTGATCCCAAGGAACGAAGGGGCGCAGAGCGTCCGGGAAGCGGGGCCAGAAATGATCCGGACTCGGATGGTGCAAGCCATTCCGACCACTGTGCTCTTCTCTCCGGCTGTGGCTCCTCGATGCCCTAAACTGCAAGCCTCCGA
Source organism: Condylura cristata (assembly GCF_000260355.1). Lineage (NCBI taxonomy): Eukaryota > Metazoa > Chordata > Mammalia > Eulipotyphla > Talpidae > Condylura > Condylura cristata. The sequence continues at coordinate 15,032,316 of NW_004567110.1, read as the reverse complement.
AATAAAACAAAAGGGCGAGACAGGAGCCAGCTGAGAGCAGGATGAAATAGCGTTTTTTGGCCTGCATGTGTCCTGTCTGGGTCAAGAGAATTGTAAATAAACACAAGAATCACCCAAGTTTCCCAATCAACACTTTCAGCTCCAGTCCGCCATCTTCCCGCCTGTAAAGACTTCAAACTCTCCGCGCCCACCTTCTCTGGATGCCTTTCCCCAAGCCGTGGACTGATCCAGCGCATGTGGGCGATTTCTTTAACTTTCTCCCCTTCGGTCTTTCATCTTTGGGTTGCACAATGGACGCGAGAGAGCGGGGCAGAATATTTCGCACCCAGGGCGAGCGACCAGCAGACTGTAATTTTCTTGCATGCAACAAGACGGAGGAAAAGAAAGAGAGGGGGGAAAAGAGCTCCTGATGCCCAATCAATGGCAAGCCGAAGTGATTTCCTCGCCTCTCGGATTCCTCTCGGCAGCGTGGAGAACGAGCCCCGGGAAAGCAACTTCAACTCATCCACACTCCCGTGCAGAGAGCACTCGGTTCCAACAAGTCAGCCGATCCCCGGGTTCAGCCGGCTAGTGCATCTTGCAGCTGGGGCGCCGTAACCTCACAAATCCCTGCATCTCTCTTTATTCCCTTCTGCAGCGGCTCCAAGACTCCGGCGGTGTTTACTCCTGCGCTCGCGGGGCCGGCCCCCGGG
>NW_004567110.1:14923991-15031168 GCF_000260355.1 Condylura cristata | reverse complement strand
GGCCAGCGGCGCTGCCTCCCTCCGTCGCGCCGGGAACCAGCGCCGCCCAGAGGAACCCGAGGGCGCGTGGCACCGGGGACCTGCCGGCGCTCCCCTCCCGGGTCCCGCTGCTCGGGCTGACCCGGACGCCCTGCAGAGTCCCGTCTCCTCGGCTGCCTGCCGGGAACGCCTCTCTTAGCCGGAGGCCGGGAGTGTGCGGGTTCCTGGAGGTGGAGGCTTGAAAATGGAGCAGTGGGACGAGCTCGAGGGATGGGGGAGGAAAGAAAAGACTTCATAGAAAGCGACCGCCGAACAGAGATCGCTCCCTCCCCCACCCCCGGCTGCCCCCCAAATACACACGGGCCCTCCAAGACTCTAGTATTTTTTCCTCACCTTGCTGTTAAACAGGCCCCATGTTCCCAGTGTAAAGTAGCCTTTTCCCCTTGCCACAAAGAGATACCTCAATTCCCCAAGAATAAAGAATTACTACAGTCAGGAGGAAGCCTTACAATTCACGCCTGCCTGTGTGTGCTAAGAGAAGACAGCTGTCCTAAATCCTCACCTGCGTGGCAGCCTTCCCTCACTTTGTGAAGCCCCATAAAAGCCTATTCTGTAAAAGAGAACCCTTTACAACGAAAAAATGATTTTTTTTTGAATGTCTGAGAAGAGCCCGGTTCATTTAAGCTTGTCCCAGTCCATAACGTGATGTAATTTTCTCTGTGTGGTAGTGGCGGTGGTTTCTAAGGAGCAGTTTTCAGAGATGGATGGCCAGTAGAACTGCCAACTGTCCCAGCTGTGGACGGGAAACCTGACACAGGAAATGATCTTATACAATTAGTTGGAGGTGGTTGGTCTTTGCCTTAACTGCCCCTGCACACCCCAGCCCCAAGCTCCTGCTACCTGAGGCAGTTATTGGACAATTTAGGTTGACACCTGCAGTTCTCCTGAAGCTCCTCCTTTCCCACCACAAAGATGTGTGAGTGTGAGCTCCCAAACCCTATTTCTGGTTACAGCCAAGCTCCTTGGACCCGAATTCTGCTTTACAAAGAACACCCCCACCCCCTTCTTGTTTAGTTGAAGTCCAGGGCCTGGCCGAGCTGGACAAACAGTTGCCTAGGGCAGCAAGCTGTTTAGTGATTGTTTATTATGGGAGTGACTAGGATCTAAGGGCAGACACTTTCCAGCTTCCCTCAGGCTGCAGAAAACTCCCCAGCGGGGTGTGGACAAAGGGCTTGGTTATTATAAGGAAGGGTGAAATGATAGAGTGGAAAATTTTAGACATTTGTTGTTTCACATTTGTTTTAATAAAGGGGCAAGGGGCAGGGGTGAGACATTATTGTACATTCCTGAAGCCTCTCCCTATTTCTGACTGCAAGGATGAGGTAGCTTTTCCAGATTTGACTGGTACCCCATGGATGATTTGGACAGGCCTGAGACAGAAATGAGGGTGCAGTCATCTTCAAACAGGATGACAACAATACAGATAAATGCAATGATGAAAACCACATGTGACCCAGGGCCCCGCCACCCTCCCCCCACACATACGCCAGCCAGGGGTGCTGAGAGCAGTCATTGGAGGAAGGGGTCCTACTGTGGAGTTCAGGGTGCAGATTATCTCAGTCCCGCAGAAACTGAAGGCTGTGGGAACTGCAATCTACCTGTATCCTACTGCTTGTCCTGTGTGACCTTCGGCGGAGCCAGCTACTGTCCATGCTTTCTATGTTCTCTTTTCTCATTGTCACACAATATCTGTCTTGCCTAAGATTGCTGCTTCTCCCACCCAACAGCCCAGTGTCACCCAGTCCTATTCTCATATCGCATAGTGGTGTTCATGGTGAGGAAATCTTTGCTACTGAAAATTACACACAAATTGGATTCAGACCCCAGATCTGTCACTGACTAATGCCTGAGGCATGTGGCCTCATCTCACAGAACCTCAGTTTCTCAAGAAGAGTGAGACTAATAATACTTTCTTGCCATTCTCTTTGAATTTGTATACTGTAAACTTTTTTGCTGAAATTCCACATTTCAAAATCTAACTGGAATCTAAAGTAGCCCCTACAATGCCATCATCATTACTCTCCTGTTTTTCTTCCTGGCCCTTCTCATTAACTTGAAATCTGGTAGTCATTGCTCAGTTACTCTCTGTATTTCTTTGCTGTAGGGGAGCTCACAGCTGCCCTATCTGGCTTATGAGCTCACAAATCCCCAACATCCAGGTATTCCTGGCGCTTTGATAGAGCTCAGTCTATCTGAGTAATGAGTGATTACCAAAATTGGGGCCTTCCCTGGTGATTTAACAGGTTAAAGCACAGCACTATGAAGCTGTCAGTGGCCACGAGGCATGAGTTCAACCTCTAGCCACAGAGCTGATCCACCTGGCGCAGCAGACTTCTCCTGTCTCACCTGCTGCTCCCTCAGCAGTGTGCTTCAGTCAGTCTATGTGTTCTACTCCCCACTCTGTGTCTGGTGAATCCTCTCACCTCCAGCACCTCTTGCCTATATTACAGGTCTTATATGCATAAATAAATAAATCTTTTTAAAACAGAAAAAGTACCAAAATTCAGCTTCATCATAGCACTTGCACAGGCTGGGGAAAAAATACATGGTAGTTTCTCAAAGGACTAAGTCTCTTTTTCATTGAATGTCTTCTACAGAGGGTATACTGACATATGTCACACTATTTCCTTCTCTGGTCAATCCTCAAAGTTTCCCTGTCTCTCAGTATAAATGCCAAAGCCCCACCATGACCTCAAATGTCCTACAGGGTCTTCCCTAACTGGCTCCACCTCTCCTTACCATTTCCTACCATGAACTCTCTCCCTCTATCTCAATCTGACTTTTCCTCGTCAGGCTGGCTTTATTACTCTTTCCCACACATGACAAACATACCCCTGCCTCAGGACCTTTGCACATGCTAGTCCCTGTCAGTATTTCCCCAGGTAGCTACATGACACTCACCTCCTTTGTCTCTTCTCAGATCCCATCTTAGTAATAAGTCCACTTTTAACCACCTTAAATAAAATGGCAACCCTTATCCCATTTCCCCAGCCCTTCAAACTGCCTTTCCCCCCTTACCATTAATCTATTGCATCTAGAGTATGAACTACATGAGGCAAGGATGTGGTCTTTTTGGGTACTATAATATTTCCAGTGCCTGCTTCAGTGCCTGCACAAAATAAATATTTCATGAACCGAGGAATTTCATCCTGTTGTCTATCAGCCAAATAGAAGCTTTACTCTTTAATTTTTTTTTTATTTATCTTTGCATAGAAGAACTGGGGTAGAGACCAGAAGTGGGGGAGTGAGAGGATTCACGGGATAGTGGACAGCAGACGAGGCAGAAATACACTGAAATACACTGCTAAGGGGAACAACAGTCAAGACAAGAGAGTTCTGCTGTGCCTTATATGGCTTAGCTCCCTGGCCAGGATCAAATTCAGGTTTTGTAGTGATAGCACTGAGACTTAAACCCTAGGCCAACAGGGAGCACCCCACCACCACCACCCCCAACATACACACAGCTACTGCTAAATCTACTGCTTAATTTATTTTCCAGGAGTAATTTTCCCCCAGGGCTAAACATCTGAAAATGTCAAAGAACATGAAAGACTCAGAAATGGATTCTCATCTTGGTCCTTCCACTAACTCTATAGCCTTGAGCAAGTCAACTCACCTCTCTAAGTTGCAGATTCCCATTAGTGAAATCGGGAGTACCCGCTCAGCTCGCTGGGCTCTATGACAATCAGATGAGATCAAATGGATAATATATGAGAAAGCTTGGTGCCGTCCACATTGCACATGCCAAGTGTAAGATTTCCCCAGTACACCCTTGGACAAATATGGACACAAGATTGTGAGATCATGTTTGCAAGTCAACAGCATTAAATATATGAACTATCACCACCAAACACAACAGTTTCCAGATGCTTTACAAATTCTGGAATGGTCATTGACTAGTATAAGAGGAAAAGGGAAGATGGAGAAGTCACCACTGGACAAATGGCAGGGAGTGTTCTTTCTTAGGGGTATACAAAGCACCAAAGGCCCAAGTGCCATCTAAGGGTGCACTGTGCATTTGTTATAGGAAAAACATAATTGGCTGAAAATGTGAAAATGAACCAGAACATTGAAATCCATAAATGGTTAAGGCCTCTAAAATGTATGGTCTTAGGTTAAATGTCAAGGAAATCCATTCTTTGTGAAGTTACACAAAATTTTGATTTGTCGTAGATTTGTGTGATATGTCATGGGCACTCTTTTGTTACTGTACCCAGCTCCTGGGGAGGGTGTGTACTGACTGCAGAAGATGGAAAAGACAAGTGACCCTCTTGGGGGCATCATGGAGGAGAGTTGAGGTTCCCAGCCAGGAAGCAGAAGCCTTGTTTCCAGGTCCTTCTCTGCCAAGATCTCTATGTAACCTTCAGTAAATTGCTTTTGCTCCCCAAGCATAGAGGTCTTCATCCCCAAAATGCTGCGTGGACCTGGGTGACACCTTTCCAGGGTCCTGAGTAGCCCCCATTAGTTACAGCCAGGGAGCCACAACTTAGATCCTTAGATATGACTTGGGCCTTTGGTGCTTTATACACCCCTAAAGAACAAAACTCCTGCCTTTTGTCCACTGGTGATTTTCCCATCTTCCTCTTTGCTTAGACTAGTCAGTGACCATTCCAGAATCTGCAAAGCATCAGCTCTGGGCAGAACCAGGCCAGAAAGATGAGCAAGGACAACATGAGAGAAACTGGCCCCTGTGTGGACCAGAGCCAGAGCCTGGTGCCTTGTCTCATGGCCTCCACATCTGCCCAGGGGTCAACGGTCCAAGCACCATCCTTATCCCTTCCTCAAGGGAAGAAACAGAGACTCAAGCCTGGGGAGGGCACCCAGCCAAGTGTGCACGCACTCCTCAAACAAATATATGTTGAGTAATTTTTCTGTGTCAGGTAAGGTGCCAGTCACTGAGGCATCCTTGACAATTCACAAAAAACACTTCATGGCAAGAATTTTGCTTGCCACTGGAGTCATGCAGACTAGGGGAAGAATCATCTCTCTATTTTACAAATGAGAACATAAGGCTCTAGGGCATGGTTGCTTGGCTGTGACCAGTTGACTTTTTCTCTGTATGATGCTTGGTAGCCGGGGCCTGGCAGTGCACTCTGGGGTGTCCCGCCATACGCCTGGCCCTACCCTATCAACAGCACTCCTCACTTCACCTTCACCTCCAGATGGGATGCCAGAAAGCTCTCCAGACATTGCTAAATGCCTCAAGGAAACAAAAATCACCCCCAGTTGAGACTCAATAATCTAGTTAAATGATTTGCCCAAGGTCAGTTGATTTTCAAGTGGAGAATTTAGAATTTGACCTTGTTCTCCTGACTTCATGCCAGGACTTGGCCACAACACTGCAGCTTCCTTTAGAGAATCTAATTTATCTCCCTCCTGAAAGGCAGGCTGATCCCAAAAATGCCATCAACATTAATTTCACTAAGAAGTTGGTATGTGCGGACGCTGTTCTTGGCACTCGGTATCCATGGTATAAAGGTAGACAAGGCGCCAATCCTCATCCTAATGAGGGAAATCAATATAAAGCAACATATAAGTAAATGAGCAAGATGATTTTACATAGTATTATGGAGAAATTAAAGGGAGAGTGGTATAGATCATGGTGAGGACCAGCAGGAAGTCTCACTTTGATCGGATGCTTGGTGAAAGTGTCTTTGGGGGGCTAACTTCTCAGCTAATGTCTGATGAATAAGAACAGAACCTTGGGAAGGGAAACCCAGCAAAGCACCTGGCCAGGTCAAAGGTCTTGATGCAGAAGTGAGCGAGAAGAGATGACTGTGAAATTTCATCACTATCGGAACCACTTGATGCATTGGTTAAAACATAGACGGCTGGGGCAGACTCCAGAGCTGCTGATTCAGTAGATCCAGGATATAGGCTAAGAATTTCCAGGCCTCGCTCTCCCTGGTGTCACAAGGAGTAAGAATGCCGCAGCGCAAGTTGGCTGCAGCCCCTTCAATGTGAGTTCCATCCCCGCCATTGTACTTCATCTATCTGCCTGTTCTGCTCCCCTCTCTGTTTCTGGTGAAGCCACTCACTGCGCCTGCACCTCTGGCCTGTACCCCAGTTCTATATGCATAAATAAATATTTTTTAAAAAAGAATTTCCAGGCCCTGCTGCTGCTGCTGCAGGTTCAGGGACTTTATTTCAAGAACCACTGAGTCAGAACACGCACAGAAAGGCTACACAGGCTGGAGTATGCTAAGCTCGGGGAAGAGGGGTCAGAGGTGATAGAAAGGCCGAGACTTCAGCAGCCCTTGTCACCAGCAGCTGGATGAAGTGTCAGGACTTTACTGCCAATGGGGTAGGTGGATCTTAAGCATTTTAGGCAAGGGAGTGCTGGGGTGTGGTTTCCATTTTAACAGATCCTTCTAGCTGATCACTGGGCCGTAGCAGAAGCAAGGAGTCACATTTTCATCTCTAGTGTTTAATATTTTATTTTATTTTACTTATTTGTTTTCATAGCTAGTATTTAATATTTTAAAGTCTTCATTCTTTAAAATAACAACCATGAGAAGCCAGGATCACAAGCCAGGGAAAGAAGGGAAACTTCAAGTTCTATTTTCATGAGAGAGAAACTATGATAATCAGACTCAAGCCAATAAGCCCTAGTCACTGGACAATTACCCTGTAATTGTTAATTAAGCAGGAATGCTTGCCTTTGTATTTATGAAAATCACACATTAAGTTGAGAATTCTTCCTGTGATGTTAACTTGAGTGCCTGATAAACTGATATTTTCTCTCTGGTATTTATTCTGGCACTTGACATGGCCCAACTCACATATACTTACAATTCAGCTGTGCCTTTCATGTGTGTTTAATGACTACACACTGACAGGTCTTCCTCTTGCTGGTGTTTTCTTAAAAACAAATGGTGCCAAAGTGGTTGCCCTTATCCAAGCCTGGATGCCATCCTGAATCTTGTAAAAGAGCACTGACCCCTGGTGGAAGACTCAGATGCTCTGCCCTGCTTCATTGTTCTGGTCGCTTCTGTTCCCTCCAAAGATTTTGATTCCTTTAAACAAGGCATGTACCACAGCCCCTGCTCTTTAGGGACTCCACTCCAGGAGAAGAAAAGGACACAGAAAGAAATCATTGTGTAGAATTGGTTGCGAGAGAAGGTGGCTACATTCGAATGGGTCCATAGTAACATTGGTAGATCCATTTACCGATAAGTAACTGAGAGAGGAGAAATGAAAATGTCAAAGATTGAAGGTGATGAAATGAGGAAGTCACCACAATTGGAGCCAATTTTTTCCATTAAATTCTAACACTTATTATGCAATCGCCTGTCCAGACTCCCTTACTTTGCATTTCTTTGCTTTAAACTTCTGGTACCCAGTAGCATCAAGTGGGGGTTATATTCATTCCACTGAAAAAATTCTTTCTTATTCTATTACTATGGTGCAGTGATTCTGGACACTTGCAAAGATAACCATGAGCCCCTACACGACCTTCAGGAACATGCTAACTTTCTTGAGGTTAAGTCATATTCAGTCCTATTCCAGTGCTTTAAATGCAGCTTGTGATTGTTAAAATCACTGAAAGTCAGTCACCTGTAGACACCAGGAGAGGCAGCTTGTTATCAGCAGGGTGGTGAGATGAACCTTAAATTAGTCATCAGCATGGTCCCTGGATGCTTAAAGTTGTTTCCTTGGTCAAATTTCCTTTATTGCTAGGCCCCCCGGATTCTTGAGATCTTAAAAAATTCCCAGGTCAGTTTTGGGGGAGATTTCTAAAAAGATAAAAATGCACACATATACCTAAAGCCATAAAAATCTGCAAGGTGGGGGACTCTCCCTGGCTATTGCTCTCCAAAACTGCGATCAAAATAAACAAAGCCTTCCCTCAAGCAGTACACTATACTTAATGTTAGGTCCATCCCTCAAGTGGTAAACTATACTTAATGTTAGGTCCACCCCGGTAGATCCATCTCCTGGTAATTTCACTGCAACATCTGCCTCCCCAGGTCCCATGCTCCTCATTTCCCAGACACTGATCACATTGTGGAAGTGCAGACAGCTGAGCGTCATAAGAAGAAGAGAGGAAGAAGACTAACATCTAATAGTTAACATATTTTTTTTTAAGGTTTATTTATTTTGTGCATACAGAACTGGGGTACAGGCCAGAGGCTCAGGGGCGGTGAGAGGCTTCACCAGAGACAGAGTGGGGAGCAGAACAGGCAGATCGACAAAGTACACTGTTGAGGGGAGCAGCGGGCGGGCCAGGAGAGGTCTGCCGCACCATGAGGTTGTAACAGGGTGGTCCCTAGGAAAAGGGAAGTTCCAGGTCCCAGGGGGAGGGTGGAGCTGAGCAGAGAAAAAGGAGAGAAGGAATGAGGAGAGAGTAGAAGAAGAGAATGAAGCTGGATGGAGAACAAGAAGGAGACCTAAGGAAGCCCCATGGAGCAGCAAGCATGTGATGAAGAAACCGGGCTTGTTTCCTGACCCTGGACTGGTTCAGGCAGATGTGGGTGAGATACCTGTAGGAAGGTGACTATGGCAGTGTTTATATTGATTTTGATTTTGCTCTTTTCCTCCCAGACTTGTCTGGCCATCTCTGACCCTTTTCCGTGGGTCATGGCCAGAAGGTGCTTTAGTCTTGTGGCAGCTTTCAGGACTTGCTCTGGGCCAATCCCTTTTGGGTTGACTTTTGCCAACGAAGGGATGGGTCACTTCAGGTGTTTGATTTAGAAATTATATTCTTTGTGTTCCGTATTGTATATTTACTGTATTAAAGTCCCTTTTCATTAAAGTTTTATATGTTTTGTCTTGTTGCGGTGGATGGCAGAACCCACTTAGAGCAGGCAGGTTTTGGGGCCTCAGGGGTATCCCTCTCCCCCTCTCCTAACAGAATTGGGGTGCCCTATAACATGGTCACCTCCAGGCAGCCGGGAATCGAACTTAATTCGGAAGTGGCTTTAGCTGTGCTTTAACCGGCTGCGCCACCAGGGAGGGCCAGTTAACATATTTTTTTTAAAGATTTATTTATTTATGCATACAGAACTGGGGTACAGGCCAGAGGTGTCCCCACCAGAGAAAGAGTGGGAACAGAACAGGCAGATCAATGAAGTACACTGCTGAAGGGAGCAGCGGACGGGTCAGGCAAAGTCTGCCGGGCCATGTGGGTCACCTCCAGGGCCGGAGTCGAACTCACACTGAAGCAGCTGAGGGTAGCTTGCAGTACTGCGTCCTAACCCTTTGCACCACCAGGGAGGGCCCAGTTTACATATTTTGCATAAAGTTCAGCATGGGTGTGTTTCTCTAAAATTCTGAATATTTAAATGCCAAAAATGCAAAAGTAGACTTAAGCATACATCCTGGCTGTAAGTCAACCTTGAGGTGGAATGGCCCACAGAAGCATAATGCACCATTTCCCTAACTGTTCTCCCCACTGGAGAGTTTAGCCTGTGTGCCTCCCAGAGCTGCTGGCTCAATAATTCCTCATCACACTGGGAAATGCAGGCTCCAGTTCTATCTAAGACTGGATAAACCTGGTGTTTCTTGTTCTTTGAGGCCTGTGAAGACTTGTTGCTTGTGGGAACCTCCTCTCAAGACTGCTCCAGGCACCAGGCAGTCATGCCCCTTTGCTTTGTAAAACTTCCCCACCCCTCACACCTCTTATCACCCCCTCCTCACCAAACTTCTCCAGCTAAGCTGGAAGCTGACCCGCCAACCCTTTCGGCTTGTTTGATCACAGAATTCCTTGCAACAGGAACTGCCAATTGCTGTAAATTACATGCTACTTTGACAAGGAGAATGCTAATCCTTTGGGGGCTTAGGAAGAGACCACCAAACCTGTGTTTGAGGCTGAAAGCATTCCAATTTGGACTCACTACTCTTGGTTGGACCCTTGGGAACATATTTTATTATTTCTCCACTGGGGCGGGTGTTCTTATTGTATAATTGATCGGTTGTGTCCAGTTCTATTCCTGATGAATGCTTATTCAACAAGCTGCATTCTAGGAGAGGAGTTAAACTCAAGAACTTTGGAATCTGCTACCTGGGTTCAATCTTGGTTCTGCACTACACTGGCTGTGACTTGAGGCAAGTTAATTAAGGGTTTTAAGCCTCAGTTTCCCTTTGGGTTCCCCCCTCCAGAATGATACTGCTTCAGATGTCTATAAAATAATGCATATAAAACACTTAATTCGAGCCCAGCACGAGGAGGAGGTATTTAGTACGTGTTAAACAGTCTAATAAACTCCCACTCTCCCAGCCTTTCCCACCTCTCCAGCAGCCCCTTGGAATTAAAGCGACTTGGTTCCCCATTCTGTTTTTTCAGCAGTTTTGCCTTCCAGGATTTGAATTAATGTCATTCATGATGCAGATTGACATTTCAGCAAATCACGCTGAAGTGTTACAGTGGCTGCGAGAGGACATGCTCATTCATTCATTTATCCTTTCAGAAACAAACATTTGCTGAATATCTACTATGTCCCAGGGAGTACACCAGGCCTAGGGCATGCCCCGGGTGAGTGAACAGACTCCAGTGCCAGACCTTGGCATTTAAGTGGGGTCTAATCCGGGAGATGATGGTGAGCAGGTAAGTAAATGAATGTAGTAAATGCCAAGCTTTAGTGCTCCTGGGGATAGGGAAATAAAAAGTGCCCTAACTTGTAGGCAGTGTTGAACTAGAGTGATCAGAAAGACTTCCTGGAAGCGGCATTTCAGCAGACACATGACGGTCAAGAAGGAGCCAGCCTTAAACAAAGGAAGAAAGCACATGAAGACTGAGGCCCAGGGAAATACGCTGCTGATTCCACAGGCAGGAGCAGAAAATAGGACCAAGTGCCGGAGCCTTGTAATTAAGACGCCAGTCCCTGAGTTCATGCACCCCTCCTATCTTGCTGTAATGGAAGGCTGGTCAGTGTTCCATGTATAAAAGCTCTGTAGACTCAGCTAAAAGCTCCAGAGGTAAGATGTTGGGGAAAGCCAATCCATACTACCCTCTATGTCTTTCCAACCCTCCAACAACCCCACTCATTAATGCCTTCATCCACGAGACAGGTGATATCTTGGGGTTCCAGAAGTCCAGTGCGGCATCTTTAACCATGATTGTGTTTTTTTTTTTTTAAAGATTTATTTATTTGTGCATACAGAACTAGGGTACAGGCCAGAGGCTCAGGGGTAGTGAGAGGCTTCAGAGAAGAACGGGGAGCACAACTGGCAGAACATCAAAGTACACTGCTGAGGGGAGCAGCGGGCGGGTCAGGAGAGTCTGCCGCGCCATGTGGTCACCTCCAGGGTAGGCGGGGATCGAACTCACGCAGAAGTGGCTTTAGCTTCTGAGTGCTGTGCTTCAACCTGCTGCGCCACCAGGGAGGGCCGATTGTGTTTATTCTTTCACCTGTCCACATCCCCTGCAAACGTAGTTCCAGGAGAAGCAGAGTCCACAGCTCCAGCATCCAGCACAATGCCTGATTCTCAGTGGGGGGCCTTAGAAATGTTTGTTGAATGAATAAATCACCACTAAATTTATTATACTCACGGTTGCCAGGCAACATGTTAAGTGCTTCAGATATATTAACTCAACTAATCCTCTTTACATTACCTAAAGGTATAATTGTTAGCAACATTTTAGACAGGCAAAGAAAGCAGAGAGAACTTAAGAAACCCTTTCAAGTGCTTACAGCTGGGAAACAGTGGAGCTAGAATTTGAACTCAGGCAGCCTGCCCCCAGAGTCATTGCCTTCAACTTATCACAGTCAGGCTTCTCAAACTATTACGCACGAAAATCAACAGGAGGACACACTGACACATTCCAAGGCCCTCCTTGTCAATTTATGACCCTGGTGTTGTAGAAATGTCTATTGCTGTATAACAAATGAACTCAAAATGAGTTGAGCTAAATGAACTCAACAATGAGCATTCATTATCCTCCAGTTTCTGTGACTTGTTGGTCCGAGCCCAACGTCGTTGGGTTTCTTGCCTCAGAGCCACCCAAGTGGTACCATTCAAGATGGCAGGGGCTGCCATCACCTCAAAGCCTGGCTGAGGAAGAACCAACTCCATGTTCACTCAGGTGAACAGTGGCTGTTACAGAACCTGGGGTCTCACTGGCTGTTGAGCTGAGGCAACAGTTCTTTGCCACATGGGCCTCCCCTAAAGGCTGCTTACAACATGGCAGCTGGTGAGCTCAGAGCAAAACCAGATAATGAGCAAGAACACCCAAGAGCATAACCTAGTCTTCTGGGGACCTCCTCTAGGAAGAGAGAGGCTATGATATATGCCTAGTCTTAGTTTGCCTACCATGCCAGACATGGGGTGGGATCTAAGAATTTGTATTTCTAGCAAATTCTCAAGTGATGAAGTTGATAGCAGTAGAGGGGCACAGTGTGAGTGGCTCGAGAGCAGTATAGCGAAGGGGCCAGGATGGGGAGGGGAGAAGGATCGGAGAAGATGACAAAGATGAGTACAATGATGAGGATGATGGAAGGGGGGGGTGCCTGTCCTTGACAGCACGTGTATTCCATTTACAAATGACCTTCCCCCCCCCCCAATCAGTCCTTGCTGCCACTTCTATCCCCAAGTCGCCTGCCAAAAATTCTCAAAAGTTGCCTAAAACCTAGGGTACCAGGTGTCCACTATGTCACTCCCCAGCCTGGACAATAATGGATCCACCCTGTCTCCCACTGCCACAGGCCTTCCCTCCAGGGCCTTTGAAACACTTCCATCAAAATCTTGCCTAGTGAGTTACAGATTCACAGAGCAGAGGAGTAACTTTGTGAGTGTTTTTCCCGTTTTTAAGAAGTTGTCCTGAGAGGGGTGAACTTCAGCTCCACAGTGGTCCTGGGAGTGTCTGCCAAGTCATAGCAGATTTGCTCTTTGGCTTAAGGTAAACTGGACTCTCCAGGGGTCTTCCTTTAGGGCATTTATCTGCCTTCCTCCTTAACCCCAGGCTGTGTTTGACCCCCTAGCGAGAAGTGGGGGTAGGGTCCCTTCTGGAATGCTGGCCTCAGCTCTTTGCCCTGGCAGCTTCAGCAACTTCACTCAACACCCTGCTCCTTCCCACCAAAAGAGTGTTTGCTGGAGCCCAACACTTGCTTAGGGTGCAGGGAGAGGAATGTTACTAAATATACGTTCTATTGTACTTTGGTGCATCGAAAAAAATTATACCTCCATGTTCTGCACTTGGGTGTTCTTTAAAAATTATTTCCCTACACAATCACAGTGCACCTCTCAACCCCTGTACCTCCACCCCCAGGGAAGAATCCATTCCAAGTCTACTTTATTTTTCTCCCTGCACCCTTAAAATAAATGCCCTCTTGTCACATTCTGACAGCTTTTGGTGCTTTCTACCACTCCCACCACACACACCGCTTGGGTCTCTGAATCTCTTCGTCTTCCAGACTTGTTTTCAACACCAGACTTTCTCGGGGTGGAACTCAGGGTAACACCCTTGAGATTGCCAAAGAAGTCTTTTTAAAATGCATGCAAGTTATCATAGTGTTAGTGCTTTCTGTTGTTTCTGTCCAACCATAAATCAGTTTCCAGAAAGCTATAAACATAATGTATGTATGACTACTTGTGTATAGCATATGTGTATGTGTGTGCATGTTTGTGAAAGGATGGTCATAAATCAGATCATTCATACTAGTGGGTGGCATGTTTCCACTAGGAAGCTTGGTTGGTGATTTTATTGCAGCACTGAAGTCCTTCCCTTCTGTGAAAAGAAAGTGGCTTATACCACTTGGTCTCTTACTGTAAGGTGGGAAATTGATTTTCAGGTTTATGGGGCTCAGACTTTTAAATATTCTTCTAGCCATCGACATGGAATTGACCCAGCTCCATAATTACCTGCCTTAGTTCCCTTCAAGTAAACCTTACCTCCCCTTTCTAGGCACATTGGAAACCAGGATTCTCCCACCTTCCCAGCACATCATAGTTCGCAATAAATGTTTTGTTGAGTGAATTGCTAAATGAATAAATCTATATTCTTAAGAAAAGCTAATTAAAATAAAATAGAAATATTGTCTAAAGGAAGTCCTCCTTTAAGACAAAGTGTATTATTGAAATCTGACCCAAAAAGGATCACTTCAGCAATTTCGATTAATGTTGTAGAAGGACTCTGTCCTCCAGAAAGCTTCCTTTATTGAATCTCCTTTGTGTGAAGTTAACCATTTCCTATGACTTTTCAGACCCCTGCCCTGTGGAAAGCTTCTCTCTCCTTAATTCAATTGTTGATTTACCTAAAGTCTCAGAGGGAACTTGAACTTTCTGAGGACAAAGATGATCCTGAAGACAAGGACAAAAGTGTTCCTGAGGACAAAGGAGCAGGTGAACCCTGCTTCCGGAGTACCTAGTACAGTGCCTGATATACTAGGTGTTCATTAAATTTATGTTGAGTGAATGAAGGAGGGGCTGAATCCCTAATTTAGTGTAATGTACATTTACTAAGAGGTTTGGGAAAAAGAGAAGAAAAAATGTGAAAATAAAGGATGAGAAATAAATACCACCTGGAAATGAATCAGTCTGGCCAATTGTCTTTGAAGGAACACAGACCAATCCAGCCACATGCACTGGGCTACAGCAATTTTCATTCTGACCATAATATTTTCACTAGTTTTCCTCACATGTACCAAAGTCAGCCCCATTCCTTGCTCATACCCACGCTTTTCTCCAGCTTTGTCAGCTGTGAAAATTTCTTTAAACAAGTTAACTTTGTGCAGTCAACCAAGTTTATTTAGAACATTAACCCAAGACCATACCTACTTCTTGGTAGCCAAAATAGTGTTTTCTTTATTAGGGGAAAAAAAAAGGTGGGGGGGACAGATGGAAGGAAAGAAAAAGAACTAGTTTACATTACTTCTTGTTTTAAGAATGTAAGGGGCCTCCCTGGTGGTGATAGGGGTTAAGTCTCGGCACTATGAAGCTATCAGGAGCCCCAACAGCACGAATTCTATCCTTAGCCAGGAAGCTGACCCATATGGGTCAGTAGACCTCTCCTGTCTTACCCACTGCTCCTCTCAGTAGTGGATTTCAGTCAATATACCTGTTCTGTTCACTACTCTGCTTCTGGTGAATCCTCTCACCAAGCTTCCATCCCTGCACCTCTGGCCTAGACTCAGTTCTTGTATGTATAAATAAATAATTTTTTTAAAAGATTTATTTATTTATGGATACAGAACTGGGTACAGGCCAGAGGTGCAGGGATGGTGAGAGGATTCATCACACACAAAGCGGGGAGCAGAACAGGCAGATAGATGAAGTACACTGCTGAGGGGAGCAGCGGGCGGGTCAGGAGAGGTCTGCCGCGCCATGTGGTCACCTCCGGGGCAGGTGGGAATCGAGCTCATGCGGAAGTGGCTTTAGCTTCTTAGTGCTGTGCTTTAACCCGCTGCGCCACCAGGGAGGGCCTAAATAAATAAATCTTAAGGAAGAATTTGAAAGTCTTATTTTTAGAAAACATTACCACGTGATCAATCAAAATGGAACAAATTTAATATGTAGAAGAAAAGTACTTCAAGGGACATTTTAGTAATATCTATTATATTATGAGTTAAATACCAAGACATCATATGGACATTTTCTTTCTTTCTTTCTTTTTTTTTTTTATCATGATATCACTGGTTTTCAAACTGTACATGATTCAGAGGTATAGGATCACCTCTTCGGATGCAGGTCACCACACCACACCCACCAAGGCACCCATAGTCTCCTGTGGACATTTTCAAAGTGGTATTTCTTAATAGCATTTGGATGGGAATTTTCTTTACCATAAGTTGATTTTCATTTATTTTTCAGTGCTGTTCATAATCAGCAAGAGGAGACACACATTTTTAATTGCTATGTAATTTCTGTAAACTCATTTGCCTTCTTCTCAATAGGTTTTCTGCTGGCTGGGGCTCATTTTCAAAACTAAACCCTTCACCCAAGTCTGTACTTCATTTGGCTCTAGGAAGAGGTCACTGACTGTCCCAGAATGAAGGTCCCAAGGCCAAGCAACCAACATCAACTCTGCACCCCGCATCTTCTTGGCTCTGCCCCAGGTCTCCTGAGGCAAATTGCCAAGGCCTAAGAGGCCTGTGTACATGAGTGTTGCCCCTGGTTTCATGGCCAATATCATTAATAAACTGTTTTCTCTTAAAATAAAGGTTTCTCTTGTTGGAGATAAGAACAGATGAAATTTACTCTAAAAATATTCAGCCAAAGAAAACCCACTTTACCCTATAGAAACTGGAGCAATGGTTTCCTCCAATAAGTCTGATGCCTGAGAGCAGTTTAGCAGCATTCACATCCATGGTCAACAGAGAAGGGGATGTCTTCCTCTTCCCTCTCTTCCAACTACAGGAAAGTATCTACCAACCACATGCAGATACCAATATAGTACTACATTTCCATATATTTCTTGTCCACCTATAAGGACTGCTTTCAGTGTCTGACCAGCAGACAAGAAATGATACTATTTTTGTTTTAAAGGTTCAATTATGCATACAAGAACCCCTGAGGTATAGGCCAGAGGTGCAGTGGGGTGCGAAGATTCACCAGAGACAGAGTGGAGAACAGAACAGGTAGATTGACTGAAATACACTGCTGAGGGGAGCAGCGGATGAGACAGGAGAGGTCTGCTGCGCTATATGGGTCAGCTCCCTGGCTGGGGATCAAACTTGTGCTGCAGTGACTGTGGATAACTTCACAGTGCTGTGCTTAAGCCCTTGTGACACTAGGGAGGGCCTAAATGATACTATTTTTTTAAGTATTGTAATTTTGTGCTTGAAGTGACTCTGAAGAACAAACTTTAAAAAAAGTAGATTACTTAATAAAGCATAAGGGCACAGAATACTTTTTTCCTCTGGCTAGTTTCTGATACAAGTGACTTCCATGAGACATCTTTACCACTGGCTTCTCACTTTAACATGGTCTAGACATTGGTTTTGGTGGGTGAAAGGCCAAACATTCAATAAGAATCCCAGGTTTCACCCCCTTGCTTCCTGTTTGGCTATCTTTAATGTATCAGCAGTGTCTGCGGTGGTGCTAGCTATCTATCTCAGTTCTAGGCACCTGTCCATGATCTATAACCCCAACCAAAAGTAAGAAGAAAGGATGCCACAGTAGCTTCTATCTGTGCTACTTGCTTTCATATTAAAAATTGTCCAAGACACCTTCATACACACATCCAATATTCCTCTAACATTTCATTGACTAGAAGTGGGTCACATGACTACCAATCACTAGTATACAGAAATTTACTATAAGGAATTGCTTTATTTGTTATGAATACTGAGAGGCCCCAAGATCTGCAGCTAGGAAGCTAGAAAGGCAATGGTGTAAGTTCTAGTAAGTTCTTCCAGAGTAGGATGTCCCTTAATCCTGAAGCCAGATGTGTCAACTCAAAGACAGCCAGGCAGAGAGAAGGCATTTTCTCATACTCTGCCTATTCATTCTATTCTAACCTTCAGTGGTTTAGATGAGGCCCATCTACCTCAACCCATCTGCATTACAAAGTCAACTCATTCCAACATTAATCTTACCTAGAAACAACCTCATAGACACACTCAGTTTAACTAAATTTGAGCACCTCATGGCCAAGTCAAATGGACACATATAATTAACCACTGCTTTGTCTTAGACAAGACTAATCCATCCATCTGAGTTGAGCCTACTTTCTCTAGCATGTTAACTGTTCAGTTATACAAACAAAATTTGGATTGTGTTAGCAAGGAAGGAAGGTGGGATACTGGGTAGATCTGTGTGTGTGTGTGTGTGTGTGTGTGTGTGTTTTGAAAGTAAGCTTTAAAATCTGGTTAGCAATGAACCCAAAAAGAAGACTATATTCAAACAATAGCACATGACAGTCTGAGGGGATCACTTGGATATGTATCTGCTGAAGATGTAGTCACCTGGGCCTAGTTGCTTTTCAGGTTTTCAGGGTCTTAACTTTTTATCTGTGTACACAGATCCATCTTTGTATATTTAACCAAATATATTTTTTAAAGCAATTGTAGCATTTTCTATACATCTTCCACTTGCCTACTCTTAGAAAAACTTTTTTTGGCTAGAGTAACTTGGATTCTGGAACTGGCAAGACCATATATGTGTACTGCCATCTGTAGTCACTCCTTTATGTATTTTCCCCAAATCATCCTCTGTCTAATTTTATTACCTATTCCAAAATAAAGGCTTCAGGTAAAAGTCAGGGAAAACTGTATTTCCAGTTGTCTGAGGGTTATTTGGAAGAAATGAAACTACAATTAATGTAAGCTTGCTGACTCTGTTGGAATAAAATCTCCTCCCAATAAAGAACAATCTTTCACAGCCACTGTGAAGAAAATACATGACTAAAAAGGCCAAGCACTATGTACAGTAGTGAGCTTTTAATAAATGTTACTAATATTATCCTGATGACAAGAATAATATTTGGACAGAAAATTTTTATTTTTTCAAGTTATACAGTACTTGGAAAATTCAGACAAAGTAGATAAACAAAGAGCTGATAAAAATGACCTGTAATTCCATTATCAGATGATAACTAATGTTAATATTTCCATATGTACACTTTCAAACTTTTCCATACATATGTATGCATTTTTAAATAAAAGAGATCTTACTGAAAATATTCCTAGAGTTAAAATTCTCTCCCATAATAACTATTTCACACAATTCCATGTTGATATGTAGCTTTATTGCATGATTTTTTGTGTTTATATAGTTGCTCAAGCAATCCTCTAATGCACATTTAAGTTATGGAAATATTTCTACATAAAAAGAGATACTGTACTTAGCACTTGGCAATATTCAGTTTTCCATGCTCCCTATTGCTACAGAATCTCCTATCCTAGCAACTGAAAGTGCACCATTCTAGAGAAATCTTTTGATTTCTTGGAAGCACTTCTTCCTTAGGGTGTTATTAGTCACATGCTTAGTTGGTCTTATTCTTATCTAGCATTTCTAGAACATTCACACTGGAAGACTCTTTCTTCACAAGTGCGTCATAGTAACTCTGAGGACAGAGGCAGGGCAGCTGGCAAAACACAAGACTGTGAGCAGCATTGTTCTAGAACATATACTTCTGGAAACCTGAAGTAGCTTGGGTCCCAAATTATAAATGACCAACCAATGCAACAGCAACCCTATGCAATTAATAGCTGTTTGGAGCTACTTTCTGGTCCTAGCTGAAGTCTACCCTTTCATTTCAAACATTGGAGCAAAACCAAAGGTCGTTTTCCATCCTAGGAACCTTAGTAGTTACATTTACTATTACGGTCATGGTATTCTTTTTTTTTTTTTTTTAAGATTTATTTATTTGTGCATACAGAACTGGGGTACAGGCCAGAGGCTCAGGGGCGGCGAGAGGCTTCACCAGACACAGAGTGAGAAACAGAACAGGCAGATCGACGAAGTACACTGCTGAGGGGAGCAGCGGGCGGGTCAGGAAAGGTCTGCTGCGCCATGTGGTAACCTCCGGGGCAGGCGGGGATCGAACTCATGCGGAAGCGGCTTTAGATTCTCAGTGCTGTGCTTTAACCCGCTGAGCCACCAGGAAGGGCCGGTATTTTTTTTTTAAAAGATTTATTTATTTGTGCATACAGAACTGGGGTACAGGCCAAAGGTGTGGGGGGGATGAGAGGACTTACCAGAGTCAGAGGGGGGAGCAGAACAGGCAGATGTACTAAAGCATACTGCTGAGGGGAGCAGCAGGCAGGTCAGGAGAGGTCTGCCTCACCATGTGGGTCAGCTCCATGGTGGGGGATTGAACTCACGCTGTAGTGGCTTGGGAGAGTTTCATAATGCAGTGTTTTAACCCATTGTACCACCAGGGAGAGCCTATATTTTTTATTAACAAACTTGAATATATAGTTGTATGATTTCAAAATGTGACTTCCTGTCATGTCAACAAGTCTTTATTGTGTATGGGGGTGGGGAAGGGTGAGAGAGGAAGCCAACAGAGCATAAAGTAGCACATTAGTCCTCCTGAGCCATACAATTTTATGTGAATAATTTCCCCTTTGAAAATATTGGCATTTTATTAGCTATTTATTAATCTCTACTCTGTTTATCTTTCTCAGATTCTTTGTGGGTAGTAAAGTTTAAGTATATAGCTAAGCAGGGAGCTCATGGAGAAGGCACTTAACAAATGATACTTCCCTTTCCTTTCTGATCTTATAGGATGTTACAGCTCACAAAGCATTTTGCTGTCCATCATTCAGTTGGTATTTTTAACCCTGAGAGGGAGGAGATACACTTTGGACTCATTCTACCTATGAAAAAGTATTTAGATCTAGTTATGGCTGTCCTGCTTCCTATTTTATGAATTATTTTAAGACCAATACCATCCCCTATGTTTCTTTTTATCAAATAAATAGCTCCACATGCCAGGGTGTAATGATCTATGGCAACAGTCGAGAATTTTTTTTTCCTATTGAAATCCACCTTAGAGGGGGGAAGGAGAGGTATATTTACTTCCAGAAGTTTTGCTGCTGATAGAAAAAGACGAAGTACTCTTTCTAATGTGAATTTATGGAATGATTGTCTGCCTATAAAAAATTATTCTCCAGCTTGGAGCAATTAAAGTGGTCTCTCTCCTCTCCAAATTAATGTAATTAATACTGTAGTCTTGGTTGTTTATCATGTCTTGATAATATCACAAGGGAATGAAAATATTGGCTCTTTTATCCCTTTAAATAGCTGAGATGAAACTGTTGGAGCTGTAATGTCACAACAGCTGTTTCTCATGTCCCAAAATACAATTGGTTGATACTGAGGTTAGTAAATTGTAAGAAATTGACTTTGGTTTTATGCTTGCCTACGTTGTGGGGAGGGAAAGATGGGAAATGTTAGCTTTCTCTTGTAATGAAAAGGCAAAACCTTCCCCCAAAGAAATGGCAGCTTCCAGGTTTCATCTGTATAATTTTCTTCACCAACCTACTGTTTCTGAGTTTGCTGGATAACATGGCTGGGAAAGCAAGGCCATTCTAGCTTCCCTCCTAATTAGCTCTCAACCCCTACACAGCTGGGAGAAGTGCTGGCAGGGCCTTCCCATGAGGGCCTCTTTCTGGAAGTCATTGTGAAGTGCTGTGGCCTTGGATGGCAAATACAATAGGGAATTTGAGACCGTAATTATCCTAAATAACTTGTAGAAGGTAGATTCTTTTACCTGAATATCTTTATTGCTGAGGAGAGTTTTTAAAAAGCGTTTCTAGTTCTAGGCCCACCAGCAGCATCACCTGGGAAGTAAGTCCTCATGCAGGCTCTGACTCACCCTTCACCTACTGAATCAGAAATTCTGGCATGGGGGCAGGGGGGATCTGTAATGTAGAATGAGCTCTGCATGTTGACTCCAAGCGTGGAAACCATTGGCCAAGGGCTGGCCTGATGTGCATTGGAAAAATACGCAGTCACCCATCTTGAGCTCATCCCCTGATTAAATTCTATTATAGTCTCTCAAGAAACAGAAACTATAGCAAAGTGCTTGCCCCTATCCTGGCAACCCCCTCCCCTCTCATTTGGTATGTTCTGGGGCTGTTGGCAGGGGCCTCTCCACATTGAACTTGCCCTGAGTCCAGTGAGGCTGGTAGGATGCACTTTAATTTCTCATGGCGAGAGTGAGATGAGATGCTGCATTTCTCACCTGTGGGGCTGCTGCTGCTGGTCTGGAGACCACACAGAAATGACTAGAAAAGTGACTGAAGGATCTGGTAGTGTAGTGGCAAGACCAAGTATACACAGGAAAAAAGACAACAATTCTATAGAAGCTGCCCTCAGTCTGTACAAAGAGAGAGATCTAAACAATGAAGGGGTGTTTAGGCCGTGAAGGAGTTGGACAAGAATCTCTCCAGTCCAAAAGGGTTATTTCTGCTTCCTCTTGGTGCACCTTTTGACCCCATTCACTGCCTTCCTCTGCTCTTCCCACATATAAACCCCTCTTCCTCAGTCAGAAGGTGGCTTCTTGATTGATGCTTACATTAGTTCTCAAGAACTGAAAGGCTGGAATCTGTGCTGAATTTTGGTGGGGCTCTAGCAGGAAAATCAGAAGATGGATTTAAGGGGAAGGCTTAACTTTCCCACTCAAAGTGTTCCTAGTCTCACATCTACCTGCTCACCAGTAGGTTCTGACTTTCTAGGTGTTCTCCCTCCAATGAGCCACAGTTTGTGCATTCTTTAGACTCTGTAGACAGGAAGGAAATCAAATAGGTGCTAGACTCTTCCAGCAGCTTCCAGACGCGCAAGTTCCTGCACCCTTTGAGTACAAAGTTAACCTTGCCTTTAAGGAAAGCTCCAGATATGCACAGCTGACACCTGTGCACTCCTAACCCAGCTGCAAGTGTATAAATTAGGAAGGGGAGAATCTCTGTAAAGCCTGCTGTGAAACAGTAGGAGACCTGGAAAGTAAAGTAGTGGGTGACCAGTTAGCAAGAACAAAAACCCAGAGTTTCCTGTATGGGCAAACTCTGCTTCCTTTTCCCTCTCCCAGTTCTTTGGCAATGGGGGTCCTTCCACTACTCAAACACGCATCCCATCTCCAAGCAAGGCTTGCAACTGCCCCGTGACCATGTGTTATGAGTTCAGGTCAGAAGCATCAGCTTAAACTGAATACAGAAATTTTCCTTCTGTTCCCCAAGTTATCACAGATAACTGATATCCAAGTTATCCATCAGATACTCAGAATACACAAGGCATGGTTGCAGAAATAGTAGAAAGAATGTTTGTTGCCCACAAGAGCTAGCTTTCTTTCCTTTTCTTTTTGTGGCATTAAGTTAGAGAAGATCAAATATTAATGTTAGGCAGAGGGAGTCAACGGGAAGAGATACAGGACATACCTCTGTTTGGCATGGAAAAAGAGAGATGAGGTGAGAATGGAGGTTAAGCTTGATCTGGGCCTTCAACAATAAGGGAGGAGGCAGCCTGGACAACTGAGGAGAGAGTGGCTTTCAGAATGTTATTCTGATGACCCTGTTGTCATAAGGAGCAAGTGACTCTGGATCTCTGTGGTCAGTGAATACCCCAGGGAAATACACAGTCCTGCATAGATGAGGAAATTGAAACCATTCCGAGCATTTCCTGCAGAGTAGGATTTAAAATGGGGAAATAAGTAGTCACTGAATTGTTGGCTGGATGGCAGGAACTGAAAGCAGGGTTCACAGCTTCCCTTGCGGCTGCCACCCCTAGTTCAGGAAGCTACAGGAGACCACTTTCACCACTGTCACCCTCACAGCTGCCCTGTGGCTTCCCATATGGTTCCCAGACATCTTCCCTGGTCACTGCGAAAGTCCCCTTTGGCTGACAGTGCACAGCAGCCAATTCCATCACCGAGGAAGAACCAGTTTCCCTTTTACAGGCAGACACTAAGTCGCATCTAGACTCCACAGCCATGAAAGGTGCACAGGCAATTTCTAGCTTTCTGGCCCACACCATATAAGGAAGGGTGAAGACTGAGGTTGTGGAAGCGGATGGCTACAATATCTAGTAAAGGTATCAAGTGCAATGCTGAGAGAATCAAGCACTGCTAGCCTGCATTGGAGGAACAGGTTATGATGGGTAACATCAGTCTAGAGATTGGTGTCAGGTTTTGGCAGGTCATTTGAAGATCTTTCACTTAGACTGAAGGAAGACTCCAGTGATAGAGAGAAAGGACTATGGCAAGAAACTAGCCAAGAAGGAAACATGATTGCATGTTTCTCCCAGTCACCCAGTGAAAACTAACAATAGCCTCTACTCTGCCTAGGGTAGGGAAGAGACCATCTCAGCTCCTTCATACCCTGAAGCTGGACCCCTACCTTCCTCCTGTTTACTCACCAAAGGCTGAAAGCCACTTTTCATTAGTTTTCATCAGGCTCTCTATCGGCTGGGACCTTCCCCTTCCCGCTCAACCCCCGAGGGTGATAAGCACATTTTCCAGCAGCTCTGGAGTCACAGCTGCTTACACAGTCTGTGCCAATCCAAACATGTCCAGCTGGAGCGCTCCGCCTCCAAGCCGTCCTTCTCTCTGACCTCCTCCCAGCTGAAACCACAGGGGTGTTGGGACCTCATGACCAGCAGACGTGAGCTAAAGCAAGAGAAGTGAGTCTTGCTCCCCTGGGGAAGCACATCCTGCTATTAGAAAGCTCCCGGTCCTATTCTTTCGAAAACACTGACACCCTTAAAAATACATGATAGAGGTGGGAGAATAAACATACACAAGGTGGAGGAAGAACAGTGCACTAAGCTATAAATGTATTCACTTTCACCTCAGGGTATCTTTCCCACAACCAGGGAATCTGTTTCTCTTAGGTTCTTGGATGTTTCCTGGGCTCAGAATATTATCTGGGGTGATAATAGGCAACGGAGCTTGCTGAGGTTGAAGGCTTGATGTATGTTGCAGAGAAGCTGGAATTTGGATAGTGTTCTGGCACTCAGCATTTGCTCCCCTACATTCCATAGCCTTCTTTCAGCTTGAGTCATGTGATTAGTTCTGGCTAGTGGCCTGTGAGTGGATATGACATGTGTCACGTATAAGTCAGGCCAATTGAAAGCACTGAGCTTTCTATGTCATTCTGTTCCTTCCCTGCACCAACTTTAGAAGCCATGTCTTAATTCATAATATGCAAGAATCCTGGGCCTCTGAGTTATCAGAGGCCTCCAGTTGTTCCACTGATCCTTAGCAGATTTTACATGAGTGAGAAAATAAATTTGTTGGGATAAGTCATTGAGATGTCAGGGTTCACAAGTTATAGCAGCAAAGCCTAGACTATCCTGACTAATGACCACTAGGGCATTCATTTGGTCATTCATTCAACAGACACTTATTGAGCACCCTGGAGCGTCAGTCACAGGGACAAGAATAAATTTGGAGACTAGCAGAAAACCTAAGAAGCAAATTGTAAGAGATTACAAAATTCAAGAGACATAGTGAATACATTCCTGACTTAGGTTTTATGAAAGTCTTGAGATTTCAGTAGCTCTTTGTACAATGGAACAGAAATAGTATTGTGAGTCTGACATCTGCTTAGAGAAGACTCAGAAATGAAAATAAACCCTTACATCTTTCTTGCCTTACATTTACCAATGTTGTCACATGCATCATCTTATTGGCATCTTTTCATAATTCTGTGATGATGACTGGATGCATATTATTGTTCCCATTTTACCATGGTAGTAGAGGGGAAATATGAAGCTTGGGTATGAGAGGCCAGAGAGTTTGTAGCATTACGAGTATTTCTGGAATTTTTTGGAAAATCGCCTCTTCCTGGGATAGTATCTCAATGGCACATATCCTGGGATGTCATTCCCAGTTCATCAACCATGAAACCAGTCTTCTTAAGCTTAGCAGCCGATAGTCACACAAATCACGGAGTTCCAAGTAAAGATGCTCACTCACTTCATACCTGGGATGTATTAAAGACACATAAAAACATCGGCACCCAGTTAGGAGCGTTTATCCAAGTCAATCGCAGGGGGAGGCCATGCATCTCTCCCAGGTCTTCCCAGGTCTGGGAACCTCTTGTTTCTGCTGCCAAAATTAACAAATGGTGGAAGCAGACCCTGATTACTCAACAATGTATAAGCCATGAACTGAACAGACACTAACATTCATTTTAAGGCTGAATCTCAGCATTAATTTTGCATCCAGTTCTACTTCGTTTCTGCAACTTTGCTACAGAAGTCCTCACTTGCCTTTTATCATCTAATGTCTCTCAATCCTTTAAACCCTAATTCTAAACTCCTGGGAACATAACCCCCTGATCATCCCTACCCATGCTAGACCATTTAATTAGTAGCTATTGAATGCTTGCTTTATTGGACACACTGTGCTAGGTGCTAGGAACACAAGTGTAAACTGAACCACTTTGAGCCATAGGCTAACTTCCAGTGTGCAAACCAGAGTATTTGTTTCCTGCTCTCTGCTTTTTCAATATTTCAAGTACTCCTCAAATGTGGTCCTTCCAACACACTGCTGACATCAATGCTTGACTAACATTGTGTAGCTATTTGATGAAAGACCATTCGTGTCTTCTATTTTTCTTATCCATGCAGTGCCAGGAGGAGTGGTTATATGATGAACAACTAATGATGTATATAAGTGGCTAATAGTACCCTGTGTAATTAACTCATGGGGAGAGAGACAGACAGAGACAGAGAGAAAAAAAATGTTTAAGCTTGATTTCTTAGAATGATGAATGACAGGGCCCTCCTTGGTGGTTAAACAGGTTGCAACACTATGAAGCTAGCTAGCTGCAGCTGCTGAGCACAAGATGGATCCCTAGCTCTGAGCTGACCCGCATGGCGCAGCAGACCTCTCCTGACCCGCCTGCTGCTCCCTCGTCCATCTGACTGTTCTGCGTCCCATTCTGTCTCTGGTGAATCCTACCACTACTCCTATTTCTGGCCTGTACCCCAGTTCTGTGTGCATACATAACTAAATTTTTAAGAAAATGATGAATCACAGACATGAGACAGGGCCTTCTTATTTCCAGTCTCATCATGGTATGATGGTGAACTTGCATTGGTTGAATAACTTTATACTACCTGTTCAAGCTTATCCATGTATAGGACTATGAAGTGCCTGACAAAAAAAAAAAAAAAAAAAATTCCCAAAGTTGACTTTGGGATGTGTGATTGCATATACATCCAATGCTGGGAATCATCTGGGCTTGCAAAAGCAACAGCGTCAGGTTCTCTTCCTTTTAGGAAATGTTATTACAGAGCTTTTAATTTACAGAATTATTTATATTAGTTACACCCTAAGCCAATTTACATAATTTTTACCCATGAATGCAAAACCAAAATTGACTATGGAATTAAGCTTATTTCTAAAGCCAGTGGGGCCTTAGACTTTGGGACCTCACCCACCTCAATGTGTCATTTCCACCTGAGCAAACTGAAGCTGAAGTAGCCTAGGCCCTTTGTCAAATATTGCACAATTGATTGGTATTGGAAGTTGAGCTAAAAGGCAGAGCTCATGACGTTCACCCGGGACCTTTATACCCCATCATGGTGCTGTGTGTTTGGGGAAGCACCTCCTGGCAAGATGGCCATTTCAGCCTCCCTCTGTCTGCCGTTTCAAATACCCAGACTGCTTTCCAATACAGCTCAGGCCTTGCAGATGCTGGGGTTAGGTCAGGTGGGAAGGATATGGTACAGAAAAATGCATGGTATGATTGCCCTCAAGGAATTTACAATTTAGTGGGGAAACTAGCTAGATACTTTATACAGATGGTAGTGTGCAAACTGCCAATTAGAGCCCAGATTTAGAAAGTCTTTTTGTGCTTTTCGATGTTATTCTCTAAAGCAACATTTAGATGAGATTTTCAGGCATAAGCAGTCATACTTAAAATTTGCTATTTTGATAACAAATGACCATTTTATAGTTATTGCATAATTTCAAGTGCAAATATCTATTATGAGCCATACTCAAGTACATTAACCCTTGGGATTATCCTATGGGCCAAATTCTATATTTGGCATAAAGTCAACCACTGGAAAATACCCACGTGAAAATGCACAATTATGTTAGTCCTACAACGCTTCATAAATGAATCTGAGTCTTCAAATCAGAATGGTCTTGAATGTTAGACTTATATAAGATCAAGGCATCTGCTGTTCATTCATTCACTCATTTGTTCATTCATTCATAGTTATCTACTATAGTCTGTTGTGTTGTTCTTAATGCTGAGGATACAATTAACATTAACATACAAATGGAACAAAATATGGCCTTTACCTTCAAAGAGCTCATAGTCTGTGTTAACCCAGCTAATCATAAAGCAGATGCAGTGCAGTATAAGCTGTTGATTGGCCAGGAACACTATAGGCTTAGGGAGGGAAATTGTTCAGACCCCAAAAGCAGAAACAACATCTATGAAAGGCAAGAGGGAGGAAGGATGATGAGGCAGAGAGAGCCTCAGGCCACAGTACAGATCTGACAGTCTCCACCAACACAAAGATTGTTCAGTGAAGGGGTCCTGGGTTGACCCCAGTCCCTCTATTCTGTTCTGTCATTGGCTGTGGCTGTCCAAAAGAGCATGACCTCAACTTGAAAGCTGAGGCCAATCTCCAAGGCATTAACAGCTGGAGGCTGTCAGCTAACCGACTCCTTGCAGTTAAATAGCAAGTTCTTTCTTGAAGGAAGATCAAAGTGAGGCAACCTCATGGCTGCCACATGGGGTGAGCAGGAAGAAGGCAAGTAAACAGGCAATTTAAGTCCAGTAAGGGTAATGACAGAGTGCCCCATAGCCTAAAGATGGAGCACCAAATGCAGGCTTGGGGACAGGGAAACTTCTAGGATCAGTGTTTAAAAGGAGGCCAGGATGATAAGTGGGAGTTGCCCAAATGAAGGGGATGGTTAGACAGTGTTCAGGGAAGGGAAATATGACCCACCAGATCTTGTGGGACAGAGAACTTGAGACCTTTCAGGGAATGGGAAGGCCTCTGAGATAACTTTAGTATCGCAGTGAAGAGAGAGGATATCATGAGAAGTTTAAGTCAATAAAGGCAAGTAATTGGTTGTCTGACCAAGATGAGGGATTGGAAGGCATAACCACCTGCAAAATATCTGTTCTGTGAAGCAGCAATTTTTCTCCATTGGTCTTCACTAAGCATCCTGAAGACCCCCAAGTTCCAGTTTGCTGGATTTAGACACCAGTGATACTTAACAAAAGTTTTTAAGATTGTAAGTATAAATCATTACCACCCATGGTCATTTTTGCCCAATATTTTAATTGGGCAAGGTCAAAAGTCCACCCTCACTAGGAGAGAAGTTACTGGACTGATGGAATTTTCAGTTTCTCACCAAGGTATCAGATCAGGAATCTCAAGAACCTTCCTGGAAAAAGTGGAGAAAAATCTACAAATGTTTTGCCTGTTTTTCATTTAGAAAGCAGTGTTTTTAAAGTTCAACCTTCAGTATACACACTTTGGATTCTATTTTGAGGAATAAGCATGAATGTAAAGTCTTGCACTGATTGCCAGTGACAATAATAGTGGCTTATACACAGTTGTGCCCTTAGTGACACATTTATTGTCTTGTACCTAAGAAGTGAGAACTAGTCACCATACCTATTTTCCTATTAACTTTAGTATGTCTGAGGCCACACAGTCTGCACAGAGTAGACAAAACATAATTTTAAAAATCATAAATAATTTAAAGAGAAGCGCCCTCCCTGGTGGTACAACAGGTTAAAGTGCAGCACTATGAAGCTATCCACAGCCACTGCAGCACTTGTTCGACCCCCAGCCAGGGAGCAGACCCACATGGCGCAGCAGATCTCTCCTGTCTCCCCGTTCCTCTCCTCATCAGTGTACTTTGTCAATCTGCCTGTTCTAGTCCCCACTCTGTCTCTGGTGAATCTTCTCACTACCCTCGCCTCTGGCCAATACCCCAGTTCTTGCATGCATTAATCAATCTTTAAAAAACAAACAACAAAGAAGTATTAAACAATTGTTAAATATTTTCAAATGGTTTAGAATGGCATTAACATAAGTTTATGGTATGACTTCTAGCAGCAAAACTCTACTGAGGTGTAATTTGAATGTTATAAAATTTATTAATTTTAAGTATGCAGTTGAATGATTTTTGGAAAATCTACAGTTACAAAGCTACATCAATATATAGACTTCAGTATAGATTTTCTCACTTTGGCAATTGTACACACATCTACCAGTTGACTCCCTCTCCATCTGGTAACATTTTTTTAAAATATTATTTTTGTTTATGTATACAAGAATTGGGGAATAGGAGTAGAGGTGTGGGGTAAGAAGAATCACCAGAGACAGAGTGGGGAGCAGAACAAGTGGATCTACTGAAATACACTGCTGTGGGGAACAGTGGGCCAGATGGAAGCTAATTCATCCATAGCAGGTTGTAGGGTATTCCCAAGAATAAAGGCAGTACACTTAACACCAGTTCACATGTAGAGGCCATATCCAATTTTGGTCTTTATGATGCAGAAGAGATATAACGAAATAGCTAAGGGTTCAGAAAATTGGCAAATTGAACCTCTGACGAAAGGTACATGAGTTTAGGTTGTTTGTACTCAGAGAAAGAAAGGCCAAAGGCCTGCTTAGTATTTGTCTTCAAGATTTAAAGTTTGATGTCTGGCCAGATATTCTATATTCCCAGGAAATAAAATTAGCCATCCCCCTACTCCACAACAAAAAAGAATGTAAGGGTTTGGATGGAATAGGAAATCGAGATTCAAAGCAGTAAGAATTTCTTGATTCAAGAGTAATTCAGGTCTTGAAAAATCCACTAATGACAGAAGAATTACTGTTCCTATTGGTGTGTAAACTAAAAGCATAGGTCCATTAGTTATCAGAAGTGGTTGTTTTTTAAGTGGTGAGTGAAAATCCATGAAGGATCACGTCAAGGCAACTAGACCCGCCCACAACTGCTGCAGTTGCTGTGAAGGCCAACGTTTGATAAGCTGAGTACAGGGCCAGGCCCTCAGCGTTAGTCTGGCCAAAGGGCGTGGGCAAAGGAACTCAGAGGTCATCACCCTTTGCCACATTTTTTCATTTACCAACTGTATCCATTTTCACTGCATAACAAAACACACCAAAACTCAGTGGCATAAAGTAATTACAGATTGCTCCACTATCTGAAAGGGGAGTGTTTTTATTTTTAATTTATTTTTTATTTATACAAACAAGTATGGGGGGGAGAGTCTAGGGCAGAGGTGTGGGGGGACAGGGTAAGAAGATTCACCAGAGACAAAGTGGGGAGCAGAACAGACAGATCGACAAAGTACACTGCTGAGGGGAGCAGCAGGTGAGACAGGAGAGATCTGCTGCTCCATGTGGTCAGCTCTCAGGCAGGGGATAAAACATGCTAGAGTGGCTGTGATAGCTTTGATAGCTTCGTAGTCCTGAGACTTAACCCCTTGCACCACCAAAGAGGCCTGAAAGGGAAGGGTTTCTGTGAAGACTTCTGTGAGGCCCAACACATAAACTGAAGAAACAATTGCCATTAATTTACATGGAAACATTTTTGAGCATTCCCAGATCCCCCAAAATAATCTTTCCAGAACCTAAGAAATAACAAATCATGCTAGATCACACATAAACCTTACAGTTGCACTGACAGTGTAAGAGCAGGAATGCAATGCTGTAAGCACAGCCTGTAGAAAAGTTTTCAGTGAAGGAATGTGGTGGGCTCACCCTCGCTGTATGGGCAGTAACAGGCTCCAGAAGGGCTGCTGCAAACCACCCACTGTTTATACTCCTTCCCTTGTACCCCCAAAGTGAAAATCCTCTTAGGATTTCTTCATTTAGTGAAAACAGGGACTGGGGTAAAGCTTTTAGAAAAGTCAAGTGGCGTAACATGGACTTTAAAATAGGGGAGGAGATATGGATTTCTTCATAAAGGCTTCAGTGGTTGCTCTTCAGGCTGAGACTGCTGGATTGGCTATGCTTCCAGAATGTTCACTGTAGAACCTGCCAGGAGACACAGCTATTCCAGAGGAAAGCCCTTGTACCAGTGGTGAGTGCAGGCACAGTAACCCCCACTGCAAAAGCCCATTTCAGGTCTTGCAGGCGACATGTCAGTCAACATCTCACAATCTCATTGGTGCAACTCAATCAAATGAAATCACTTTCGTGGTAGGTCCTGCACAGATACACAGTGAAGGGTGTGGGAGGAGAAGGAAAAAAGATTGGGGTCAACAATTCTCTCTATTTCCTGCAGGGAGAGGAAAGGTCAATTTACACGGAGAGCTCAGTTGAAAGACTCAGCATCAAGCTGCTGGTTGTTACTGGAGTGGTTCATTTCCTTTTTCTTGCACTGGTGGAATCATCTTGATTTCCCAGGTTTATCACAGAAATGATCTTGCCCCTGGATACTGCTTTAGCAAGGAGAGGCCAGGCTATGAGCCAAGGATTTATCTAAGTGACAGAGGTATCTCTAACCTCCCCCCAAAGCAAAATTTTATATCCTGCCAGAGGAAAAATTCACCCACCTCTTGACAGTGTTAACCTGAAGTATTGCTATTAAAACCCATTCATTCATCCAATTGGAAACCCGAGTTTCATCCTTGATTCCTCTTTTTTCTTCATTTCTTCATTCAATTTCTTTTAAGTCTCTTCAATCCACATCTGAAAGGACATTCTCCCACTTCCTCCACTCCCTTCCTCATTGAGGTCCTCCTTGTCTCTCACTTGAATTATTGCTGGGACCCTAATTAGTATTCCTGCCACTGTCTGTCACTTCCCCTGTCCATCAATTAGCTTGCAGTCAACTTTCTTTGGAAAATGCGAATTAGATCATGTCAAACCTGCTTCACCAAAAGTCAAAGGATAGATTTTTAAAAAGATTTAAAAATTTTTATTCATGCACACATGAACTGAGGTACAGGCCAGAGGTGTGGGTGGTGTGAGGCTTCACCAGAGACAGAGTAGGGAGAGGAACAGGCAGATCTACTGAAATACACTGCTGAGGGGAGCAGTGGGCAAGACAGGAGAGGTCTGCTGCACCCTGTGGGTCACCTCCCTGGCCAGGAATCACACTCGGAGCTGCACTGGCTGGTGATAGCTCCATAGTGCTGAGACTTTAACCCCTGTGCCACCAGGGAGGCCCAAAGGACAAATTGTTTTTTAAGGACAAATGCCAAAATATTTTTCATAGCATTCAAAGATCTCCAAAATCATCCTCCCTTTCCAGCTTTATCTCATCTCAACTGTATATACTTTAGTCACAATGAGCTACTTACTTTACATATGCCACTTATGCCCATATATTACTGCATGTGTTCCAGCTGGTCCTTATGTTTGGAAAGTCCATTAATTCATTCTCTATCACCCCAAAATTTCTCAGTCACCATCAAACATCGTTGTCCTTCTGGAATTACTCCCTTCTTTGTGTGCTCATGGTGATTTGTTCATCACATTGTCACTGTGCAGGCCTCACAAACACACATACATATATCAATTATTCACAGGGCCTGAGGAAAAAAGGGGCATCAATAACTCCTGAACAATGAAGAAAATTTTTCAGAGAGCACTTAGTTTGAAAGTTATTCTTTCCCTTCCTGAGATCCAGGTTAGTCTATAGAACCCTTCACATTATTACATTCTTATATAAACATGAAGTCTATGTGGCAGTGGTACCACAGAGCAGATATCAGCCAACAGTAAATACCCTATATTCCAGCACTACACATGCCTGTGCACTAGCAAATTAGGGATGATAATAACTTTGGGTACAGTGCAATAGTGAAGACTTAAAACCTGAATCTTGCAAGCCATGTTGGTAAAGAAAATGCAATAATATGTGAAGCTCTGAATGAAAAAGTCAGCAAATGGCCTCGCATGGGACCAATCTGGATACCAAAGAATTGAAGAGACAGATATAGAAACTGCAGATAAACTATTCCCCATGATGTCCCCTTGGGTGACAAGATTGCCCACATTGTAACTGAATTTCAATTATCTTTGTATATTAGTATGGTTTAACTATTGATACTGTATATACATATATAATCATGTCCATATGCTTATTAATAGCTTTTTATGCATTACATCTAACTTATTTTAGGATGTGCATTATATCACACTATTTAGCCCTTTTCATGGTTTTTATTAAGTCCTGAGGTGACTTCACATACCAATTATATCAATTAGTTGAATTTCACCAAAGTTGGAAAAGATCCAATGCTAAATTAAAATAGTTTAATAGAATGATAAAAATAAAATAATCTAATGGACAGAGTACACAGAACAGATATGCCATTCCAATGTAGGGTGACTGAATGATGTGCTTCCTTTTGGGGTGAATCACATGCAGTGATAGTTCCTAATATACTATCTCACAGGTCTTGCTACGTCTATTCACTTGTGAGAACTGCAAAAGCGGGGATCATATTATACCCACTCCTGCACCTAGCACTGCCTCCTGCATCCTGTAATTTCTCAGTCCTCACTGGCCTGAATTGCATCAGCACTGGAAAGATAACCCCCTGGTACACCCCAGCCTGGTGCTAAAAATGCATATGCTTCAAGGAAGGGCTGCCAGGTCTTGGCAACAACTTCTTGGGGTGTTCCCCAGTTGCTGCAGGCAATAATGGGGTGCAAAGTGGAGAGGGTAATGATGGCAAGGATTTCATTACTTTTTTCTATCTGTCCAGCTTCAATGATAATGAACAGTTAAAAGGAAAATAGTACACATAATCGTTCAAATCAGCAGCGGGTATGCACACAGAGTTGAATAAAGTGAAGCAATCTGGAGTTTTGACTTGGGTTTTAGATTTCTTCCACTTTCTCATTCTTAAGTTAATTCACCGACTTGAGTGAAATTAAGTGTCAGAAGCACAGATGTAAATCTAAGCATTTCTATCTAGCACCAAGTTCTTTTTGCATCATAAAGCATACCTTTATTTGATGATTTGTAGTGTTAATACATGATTTATCTTTAGCCTTATGTAAGGAATAATCTCAAAGTCACTATCGTGTTTGAGTTGAAGGCAGAGCTACTATAAAATGGCACTAAGCTTGTCTGGAGTTAGCTGGGGGAAATGCACCATTTTCATTCTTCCAGCCCAAGTAGACTTGCTTTGCAGCTCAGTGATCATAAAAGACCCACTGATTGCAAGCCTTTTCATTTCAGTGACACATTACATGGCAATAACAATAACAACATACAGTAACTCAAGCCAACCTAGAACAAAACATCTGTGGGGGGAGATAACATCAGATCATATCAGTGGGAAAAGTTGGCCTAATATCACTAGCTGGGATCCAAATGTCTTTCTGCCAACTTGCTTTAAGATGTTAATGCCATTTTCTGTGGGTGGAAGGACAGAAGTGAGATTTCCTTTTGTGTTTCAGCGGTTTGTTGGAGAAACACTGGATATCAAATCTCCATGTGGGCAGAAGCATTGAAAGTTTTGAAAGGGCTCTATGTATGTCCTGGTCTGAGAAAAGCCTTGTCCTCAGTGGTTTCTAAATGGATAAAGCTAAATTAAAAACAAATACAACTCAATTCTTACACTTTCCAGGATATCCAGATTTTGAGGATACAATTCAATTTAGAATGCATTTGCTGGACATTCATTACAAAGTTGTGCTAGACATCCATGGTAATACAGACATAGAGTTACCAGATAGAAAGGTGCATATACATAAGAGCATAGAATATGGAAATATAGGAGTATCATATATGGAAAAAGGATGGGGTTAGAAATGAGAGAAATCAAAGTTTTGCTCTAAGTTTCTGAGTACTGCTGGATACTCAGGGGGGGGAAGCAAAAACTCCAACAGACAGTGGTCACCTGCTCTTGGCAGTCATCAATATCTGACATCAATGAATCAATGAAGGATTCTGCCAGTTAAACTACGAGGGATCAGTATTGTTTTTGACACATGGAAACAGAGAAGGGATTATTTCAGATGGAGGCAATGTTACAGTAAATGACATAGCAGCAAAACAAAAAAATATTCCTTGTGATACTTCAGAAAACAATAGTTATGCATGATTTAAAATGATTTAAAAAAGTAGAAGCAGTTAAGATACATGCTGACAGACTTTGTTAGGACTGTAAAGTCAAAGGAGAGATACATTTAATCCATGGGTAGCAATCAAATTGGGAATTGATGTGATGAATAGAGTTTCAGGAAGACAAATGTATTCTTGCAAGGAAGTACGTGCTGCCACGCAGAGAGATCTGGGCTCCGAATTGAGTTTCACCAGTTAGAAGCTAAATGATCTCATGCAAGTGACTTAATCTCTCTGAGCTTCAGAGTCCTCATCAGTGAAAGTGAGGTAATAAACCCTCCCAGAATACACATGTATGAGCATGAAATCACCAACTCCAGAGAAATGCAGACCTCAAGGGAGAGAAAATAGGCAATGAATGGATCTGGAGATGGAACACAAAGGAAACTTCAGCTTTTCCTGGCACAGACGTGACAAAGGTTAAATTGTCAAGTCTAAGTATGGAGAACATTTGTATGACTTTCAACCTGTCTAAATGTTTAACATATGTCATAAAAAAATAAGCCCAACTTGTCATCATGATCGCTGGATATAATACTTACCACAAGTGTCACACAGGTACTTGCACGTAAGAGTATTTCACAGACAAAAACTGTTTGATTGTTGTTCTACAGTATTACAATGAGGGTAGTGGAATAGAAAATTACATGGCGTAATGACATGGTGACTCACGGAGGACTTCCACTTGGAGTCAAGATGGAATACAAGAACTAGAGCTCTCTCTCCATTAGAAACAAATTAAATATTGGACAAACACATGAAACAAGCTTGTCAAGGCAGTGGGCATCAGAAGGATGGGCAGTGTTCTCAGAAAGGTAGGAAATGAATGATGTGGACATATGATTGCCCCCTCTGATTGCTTGGAGGGAGTTACAAGCTTTGGTGCAGGAGCTAGGGTGGACCCCAGTGATCTGCCTGAGTTCAGGAGACAAATATGAGTATCCAGAGATGTGAAATCACTGACTCTCTAGAGTTTGCCTGGGAGAATGGAGAGAAGAAAAAGCTACGGGGAGAAAGGACTTAAGGGGGACCTTGGAGCACAGTTCTTGCACATTCAGCTGAGTAATAATCAACAATTGCATATAAGGAAAATGCCAGAGGGCCAGGGAAAGAGCTATCCAAAACAATTACAGGAAACTAGTCCTTATGATCTCACTGAGGGTCAGGAAGACTATGCTCACACCAGTGGGGAAAAAAAAAAGGCACAAAGTAGCAGACTCAAAGATTTTACATCATTAGTGGGAAAACATTAATTCTGGACTAAGTGCTGCTCTTGTTCTGCCTAAGAGGACTTTATAGCAAGACTGAAAAGAAACAAACCATTTCCTATCATCAGTTCCCTCCCTTAATCATGGTCCAGAAAAATAAGCCCACAGGTAATTATAGAATCATAAAAATATACACTCCAACAAGGAAAATGATAATATTTAGGGGTGGATCTAAAAAGATGAATAATACCTGTATACTAAAAACTATAAGATATTCTTATTGTTTATTTAAGCAAGCTAGAAAGATGGGAAGATAAACGTAGTTTATCTGAAGACTTGGTATTTTTAATATATAAAATTTTCTCCAAATTGATCTATCAATTGATAAATTAATAAAATTTGCCTGGAAATACAATGAACCTGAAATAGTCACTGCAGATTTCAAAATGAAGAACAAGTTTACACTACTTAATTTCAAGATTTATAATTATAATAATCAATAATGTGTAATGATCAATGCAGACAAATTGGTCTCTATAAAATAAAGACCAAAAACCAATATAGAGACCCACACATACATAGTAAATTTCAATAAAGTAGAGGAAGACTTTCCAACATATGGTGAGGGAGAATTTGCTGTTCATATGCAAAAGGTAAGAAAAAGGGAATTATGATCTGGATTCAGGAATTGTTTGCAATGAATCGCAGACATAAATGTGAAACCATTCATCAAATGACTTCTGTAAGAAAACATAAAAGAGAATCTTGTAACCTTGGATTAGTTAAGTACTGCTTATACATAAAACCAAATGCATAATCTATAAAATAAAAATAATTAAATTGGACATCTTCAAAATTATGAACTTACCTTCAAAATGCACTGAAGAATGGCCTCCCTTGTGGCCTAGGTTAAAGCACAGCACTGTGAAGCTGGCTACATCCCCTGCAGTGCAAGTTCCATCCCTCACTCTGGAGGTGACCCACATGGCACAGCAGACCTCTCCTGTCTCCCCACTGCTCCCCTCAGCAGTGTACTTTGTTAATCTGCATGATCTGCTTTCCACTGACTCTGGTGAATCCTCTCGCTGCCCCTGTACCTCTGACCTGTACCCCAGTTCTACATGCATAAATAAATAAATCTTTAAAAAAACACACACACACACTGAAGAGAAAGAAGTCACAGAAAATATTTCCATATCATGTACCTGTCAAAGAACTTTATCCAAGACACATATTAACAGCCCTCAAAATTCAATAACTGCTCATAATGTATTTTATATTTACAATAAAACAAATACTTAAAGTATCAAACATAATATTGATTTACTATATTATACATGTATATATTAATTATATAAAAATAGAACTTAACTAAAATTCATTAAATAATGAGCAGTAAGTCATTGTTATTAACAAATTAATATCTTAGCAAAAGATTTAAACACATATTTGACAAAAAAAGGTCAAATAATTGCAGAAAAAAATCAGTATCTTTTGAAAAAGTACAAAATAAAAAAGCAGAGAGTGGTTGCTTGCCTGGGAAAGCAGGAACCAGAGAAGGAGAGTCAGGGCCCACTATGTTGTGTTTTATGGAAACAGACAGACAGACACACACACACATATTCATGTCAGAAAGGGTTAAATTATCCATTTTAATTAATTTGTTGTTTTCAATGAAGATGGGAATGTACTCTTATTGGAAGAAAGGAATAAATCAAAGATGGTGTCAAGACAATGTCAACAGTTCCACGTTAGGTGATTGATGAACATGGTGTTGCATAAGAGCAGAGAGAGGAGAAAAAGATGGGTGGAGGATAATGCTGAGTTCACCTGGCGTCATGCAGACTTCAAAGTCCGATGGGATATTTGAGGTGAGCTGTCAATGGATAGTTGAGATCTCAATCTAGACATTGCAGGATGCATGGACACCAGATAATGAGGTTGGAGACTCTTCTTCAGGGTGATTATTAAGAGCCATAAATGGTCCAGATACCTGGAACTCTGACAATCTCCACAACTACTGGTACAAAGGGCAAGGAAAAAGGTGGGACAGAGCATATTGGGCAAAGCCAAACTAAGGCTGGAGACAGTTTCCAAGTTTAAATGGTCTCCATTGTCAGTTGAGAAAAAGACGTAGTTTTTCAGTTATGTCTATACAAAACCCCTTGAATACTAGGGATTTTAATAAAGAATACATAACCTTTGGTGTTATTTTCTGAGACTACAGAGGGTGAGGTAGTTTGTGGAGATGTGGGAGCAACAAGAGCATTTTCTTTTAGTTTGGAAAATGGGAGCATGTGCTTTGGTGGGGGAAGGCAACAGAAGGAGGCATCACAGATCCAAGTTACTATACCATGGCTTTCACATGTGGCTCGACGTTAGAATCACCTTGGAGCACATGGAACAAATGTGGCTTTGTGAGTCCAATCAGAATCTCTATCTGGAACACAATCTGGGGGACTTCAGTTTTCTCAGAATAAGAAGCAAAAGCATTGACGTTGAGGGGAAACGATTGGCCCTTCAGTGTTCCAGAGCCACTCTGGACTTAGGAAGCAAATGGCTCTTTGAGTCAGGAGGAGGGATGGGGGTAAAAAGGGAGGAGGGACAGGGGGAGATTCTTTACCAGTATTTTGGCGTTTGTTATGGTAGGAGACACTTTCTATAGCTTTTACCTCCTTAGTGTCCTCTTAGAGTTACTATTTGGGGCAAAGGTCAATGGGGATGAAATGTGAGCCTTTCAAAAACAAAATATAATTTTGAAACATCTTTGGATTTTCAAGGTCACTCCAGCAAGTTTTTGCTTTAGCTGGAACAAAAACTAAGTGGCGCCAGGGAAGTTCAACCACTCACACCATTGTCAAGGGTCACCCCAAGCAATAAAACTGTGCAGTCCGGCACTGACTTTGCCTCTCTCCTGTCAGGCTGCACTCTCTTCTCTTAAAATGCCCCAGTTACTGTGCATTTGTCTTCTCTGGTTTGGGTTGAATTTCAAGTTCTTCCAATGCTGACAGCTGAAGGTTTAGCTGCTAGCAGAGATGCAGGATGGTTTTGGGGAAAGAGTATGGGTTTTGACTGAGACAGTCCAGGAGTCAAGTACATGTTCTACCTCTAAGATCCGGTGGGAAAGTGTTATAATTTGTCCAAATTCCCCAAGCTAGGGCTAAGTCTCATTCTATAAAACAGAAGTAAATAAGACCTATTTTTGTTTTTGAACAGCATCAGTCTAACTGTTGTCTTTTTGTCATCTACCTGGCTGTCTATCTATGTATGTCTACCTACCTACCTGCCTACCTAGCTACTATCTACTGATTGATCTATCTGGTATCATCTAACAGGATTTGAAGCACAGTACAATAATTGTGGGTATACAGTAAATGACAACTGTCACACGTTTCTACTTACGTGCTTTAAATTTACACTTGCTGTATACTTGTTATATTTTTTAGACTTATAGTTCTCAAAATGTGCTCCCCAGATCAAAAGCATAGGAAGTTAACTGTAAATATGTTCAAAATAACAATTATCCTGCTCAGACTTTGCAGATGGGATCCAATGATAGGGTTTCACCAAGTTATCCCAATGATTCTGATGCTTGCTGAAGTATGAGCACCAGTGCTCTAGATTATCAGGCGTGCTACAGTAAATGGGTGATGAGGAAGGGCTTTTATTTAGGGTTTGGAATTTCCCACCGTGCTATAGCTAGCTAAGCTTTCCACCTTAGTGGAAAGTGGGTGTCTCAGAGTACACCCTACATGCCACAGCCGTTCTTACTCAGCTGGCATTCAGTGAGCACTTGTTTTATGCCAGGGAGGAGTTTCAACCAATGGTTTATAATGCCTGTGTTGTGCTCTGATCATTTCATTTGTACTACCCATATATCCAAATGAATTTCTGTGTTCGCAAAGGGCAGGAACACAGGGTCTCTCTCATTATTGGCAACTGCTAATTAGTTGACAGGGACTGGTAGACTTTTTTTTTTTTTCAGACATGGCAAGTTCTGAATAATAACTCAGTATGTTTTTCCTTTTAACTTTTATAGCTTGAAACAGGATAAGTGACCTAGTCAAGTTTGTTTTTTTTTCTAAAGCTTTTATCCTCTTTACCCTCTTCTAAATTTTTTTTTTAACCTTTGGATTTGTCCTTGAAATGTGTCTGCTTGGGTAGTATCTCAGCTTCTGGGTTGGTACATTGGGTTTCTCAACTTCATCCGATTTCAGTTCCGTGCAATAAATAATGGCCATTTGAGCTGGAGTTTTAGCTATGAATAGCTTCTCTCCTCATAACTTCATCTTATATTTATTGCCTAAAATGATAGATTGAAAGTCATCACCTAGCAACTGGCACATTTTTCTCTTGTGGTCTAGTTACTTGTAATGATTGACTATTGCTATGGCTCTACTTGCTTGTCCTGGTCAAAAAATGGATATAACGGGTCTATAAATAGAACTGAATTTGCATACTACTAAGATTATCAGTGTAACTTACAGATATGAGTTTGATTTTACAAAATACTTTGCCTATCAATTTATTTCTCACACCCTCAAAAGTAGCCATTTCACCTTGTCTAGAATTGCACACCTCAGAGTACTTTATTCGCTCTGTTGTCTCAGACCCAGATCTCTGTTGGAGACTAACTCTGCGTTTCTGTGAAGAAAGCAACTAAAAACTTAAAACAAGAAAGAACATCAACATTTTTAGATCGCTTCATGTTCATTTCTCATAGAGTGCTCTGTCACAAAAAATTAATGCTTTGTACTTTAAAAGAGCCTTTCATCCAAAAACCTCAAAGAACTTTATAAATAAGTAAGTATGATTATCCACATTTACAGGTTGGGAATGATGCAAAGCTGTTCAAAGTGCGTTGTGCATCATTGCCAACTCAGGAAGAAGCTCATTTTCATTAAGTGCATACAAAATTAGTTGATTTGGTGTTAAAAAATATGTACACTGGCTTCCCCTAGGCCTCAACAGATCATGGGTATTAGCGAAGGCATAATAACCATAAGCCCACATTTCTCTGGCTCATCCTGCTCTCTACATAATTCAAGACCTCAGTTTTCTACCAAGCTTTCTGTGTGTTTTGGGGTGCTCCCAAGGGGCCTCTCTTTTGTGCTCATGAACTGTCCATCCCTGCTGGACATCCTCTGTTTCACCGGTCATTGGAGTTGTCCCTCAGGTGCTAGAAAACAGTTTTACCCGTTGCTCTGCCAGACAACTTCACAAAATAACCATGCCCCTAGGTGCCTGCATGGCAAGGTACCAGTACCTGGAGTGGCACCCAGAGAAGACCCTATGCTCTGTGTCCTGCTCTGTTGGGAGACAGTCCAT
The DNA here is from genome assembly GCF_000260355.1 of Condylura cristata. Taxonomy (NCBI): domain Eukaryota; kingdom Metazoa; phylum Chordata; class Mammalia; order Eulipotyphla; family Talpidae; genus Condylura; species Condylura cristata. The sequence continues at coordinate 14,989,192 of NW_004567110.1, read as the reverse complement.
GGTAGAACACACTGTGCTCTAGTGCTTTCTATGTGGATTTTGTTTTTGAGGGAAACAATTGTATCATGTCTTCCTTTCCCATGGAAAGCTGGACTCAGAGATGTCGTCAGATGTGAACATCATGTTGGACTAGGGTTACGCCTCAAGTAAGCTGAGCTTGAGGTTCTGTAATATATTTCTATTCAATAGGAAAACCTGGTAGCTGAATGTTATGCCAGGTCCTGGAGGCGAGGGGCTGCTTTCCTCCTGCTCAGGAATGAGCCTCCCCGAGTGGATACACACATGGCGAAGCCAAGTTCACCTATCTAGCACAGAACCTCAACAGCAGACTAGGCCAGCGTGACCAGGATGGTGCAGGACAGCAAGGACCCTTTGTAATCATGGTGGACAAGACAAACACGTGGACATTGTTTAAGCCTCAAAAGTGGACATTGTTTAAGCCTCAAAAGTGGCCAGCCATTTTAGCCAGTTTGGGGGGGGGGTGCTCCTAGTAGGTCAGGGCAATTCTATGATTGGGTAGTTGATTCAGTCTTGCTTGGGATGAGGGAGCACTGAAGTCATGCTAAAGCTACTAGGATAAAGAACCTGCTTTGGTCTCATTTCCAGATACCATCTCATCCACAGCAAAGCATCTCCCTTCTGCAAACCTTCTCCAAATTAATCCACACCAGCCCAAATCCTAGAAATAAGTCCTTTCTATCAACCTTGGACAGAGACGCCCCATTCCCCCCCCACCCCCACTATAGTGAGCAATCATCACAACAAAAGCTGTTCTGGAGGTCACAGATCTCAAGTAGCCACAGCAATGGGTTCCATTGTCCTTGGGTATTTTGTTGAGTTTGGTCAATAGGGAGGAATCAGCAGAAGATAGAGGGTCATGAGCAATTGACGTCGGGGAACCTATTCCCTGTTGTCTTCTCTTTCCACATTGCTCCCGTATTTTGTTTATCCTCACACTTTGGACCAGTTCTGGATTCCCTAAATTTGTCCCCACCTCTGAATGTAGTCTCCTTATTAAAAGCTTTCCAAGTACCAACCTGAGAGTGCTGGGGATTTACTGCTGGGACCAGAGCTTTCCTGAAGGTTCCCCTCACCACACTGTCACCCTTTACTCTTTGAATGTCTTTCCCCTCAACACACTTCACTCCTCTTGCAAATAGATCTCTGGCCTGCCTGCTTCACCAGTTTGCCAGGAAAGTTCCAGATAGAACAGGATCATACTTTGACAAGTTATCCTTTCTGCTGCTCTACTAAGTTTAATTAACAGTTTAGGAAAGACCTTCAAAAATTATTAAATTCAAGAAGAGCTGACTGGCAGGTTCCCCCCCCCCCCCTTTTTGACTGCTGTCAGAAAACTGCAGGTCTTTGTGGAAATTAAGTCCAAGAGGGAAAATATAGGACTATGAAGACATATGTATGTGGAATAAACCCATTTTCAAGCTAAAGAAAAGACAAAGAATATCAGGCAAATACACTAAGTCCTCACTTAAGAATGTTAATAGGTTCTTGGAAACTTTAGCTTTTAAGTGAAACATTTCATAAAAACAGTTCAGACATTGGTTTGATGAAAATAAGAATAGATTTTCTACAACATATTTCTGGTCACAAAAATATCACTGAAATTTTCAATCAAGAACCAAAATGCTTTCCACATTCAATGGTCCTCCACATGTATTAATTTTTCAATCTGCTATACATTCACTTTCCATCCCTAGGGCCAGAACTCAGCAAGCAAGGTGGGACCCAACCCCGGTGAAGATGTCATTCCATGACAGGGCAGATGGGCACACACGCAGGCATGCACTCTGACTGGGAATTGCCACACACCAATGAAATTCTTGCACATCTTTGGGATATAGGAGAAAACCAAAGTCCTGTGGGTAAAACCCAGTGAGACATGGGGAAGCCAGACAACCCTCTTACAGATGCAGGACTCTGTGTTGGGAATCAGAAACCTTTTCATCAATGGTCTCATGAAATGACCTTGAGTGAAATGATATTGAGGACCTGCTGCAAGATAATGGCCCTAGCCATAGATTACCTAAGAAGTTACCCTCTTATTTTTCTTTTTGAACCAGCAAAAGACCTGTTAGAAAGCCCAGCAAATATGGTAGACATTTCCTATTGTGGAAGCTGCTTCACAAGGAACTGCAGATCGGGGCACAGTAATTTAAATTTTCGCTCGCAACTTGTTCTCCTTGTAACTTGCTTTGGTTTTATTATTGTTTTATCAAAAATGAAGCACATTCATTTTAAGTATGTGATTTTGAAAAGCTTTCCTGTAGATGCAATTGTTTCAAAATTACATGTTGGGGCTACATTTCTTTGTTCCTGTGGGAATACATCTTCACTTGGATAATGTTAAGTCTGTATGAAAATATGATTTACGTAAAGGAAATTGTTTTATAGCCTCACTCCAGGAGCTCGTGGAGATCGTCAGTCAACAGCAGCCAGTTTAGCAGAATTTTGTGGCCCTCAAGGCTCTTGAAAGAGAACTGGGGATAGAGATGGAATGTGCACAATTCTTGAAACATTTTAATATTATAAATTTAAAAAATGATGAGAAGGGTAACAAAACAGTTCCCGCCTTCTAAAGTGTTCATTCCAGGAGGTGGCTTTATTTGGCATACATATTATGTAGCGTAAATAAACATATATATTAAGGCATGCTTTACAGTAACTCATATATAAAGGAGGTAGAAAATTCTGCTTGTATATAAAGATTCAGCATGGGGATTTCCAGGAGATATTGAGTTTGTGGTGGCCTGCTTTAGGTCATGCTCCCCAACCCTGAGGGAACATTAAGACTTTCATATCTCCTATGAGGTAATATCTATAAGCTACACCCTTTACACAGGGGTGAGCAGTTCATTTGAGGTTTGGAAATATACAAGTGATTCCTTACTGTGGGAGGCAAGTTAGTTAATCCCTCTAAGCCTTGATTTCCTCATCAGGGAACAAGTGTACACTCACCAGAAGTGTAATCTTCTTGTGAGATTAAATGCCTTAATGAACTAAAGATCTTAGCACAGTTCTGGGCCCAATATATACTATTATTATTCTTAGAATTATTGCAGATATAAATTTGATTTGAAAACTTTATTTAATGTTCAGGGGCCTTAAAGTCATTTTGAGATGTTATATTCTACATGTTGATGTATAGTTAGCAAATTCTCTTTTTTAGGACTATACCAGATTTTCCTCCATACAATAGATCAATTTACTTAATTTTAACTTTTAGAAGCATATGTAATGTGAAAACAATCTCAACCCTACACTTCTTGTTAAGTAATTTTGACAAGGATGCCAAGATTATTCATTGAGGAAAGTAGTCCTTTATTTTTTATGGTTTATTTTTTTTTAAATAATACAATAGTTTGTTTTTACATCATTTTGTGCCTTTTGGAAAGTAGTCTTTTTAACAAATGATTCTGAGACAAATATCCCCACACAATATGACATTGGACGTCTGCATCACACCATTTCCAAAATGAACCTAAGATGTATTATAGACTTAAATGTAAGAGCTCAAGCTAGAAAAGTAGCTATTGAGTAAATGTCCATGATCTTTGAGAGATTATGACATATGCTATGAAATAATGGTAAAAATCTATATTGGATTCAGCCCACGATGCTAGCACAGAGCTTCAAAAACTCTTCTAAGTTCCAAAATGATAAGGACACTAGGAAGATCTTTTTTCCTAAGGTTTGCTTTTTGATTTTGATTCAAGATACAGAACTCCTAAAACTCTTAGAGTTTCCTTGGTAGCAATGGCATCTTTTGTTCTAATGAGGTAGTGCATCAGTGGGTTTCTGGATGGCGTCTGAGCACCAGAATGACTAAGACATTGTTAGTACCTTGGAACTTTCAGTCCCACTTCTATCTTTCAGGAGAGAAGAGGGTGCTGGAAATTCACTTAATGATCAATCATGTTGATCTGAGGAAGTCTTCATTAAAATCACAAATGTAAGCCAATTGGGGAGCCTCTAGCTTGGTGAGCGTATCTCCTAGGTGGGCACACCTAAATCCCTGAGGACAGAAACTCCTTCACCTGGAGTTCGCCCAGAACTTGCCTTATGTATCATTTCATCTGTATCCTTATCGTCTCTTTTAATCATAAACCAAAACCCACAAGTAAATGTGTCTTTGAGTTACTTTAGCAAATAATTGAGTCCAAGGAGGGGATCATGGAATATCCTATTTTTTAGCCAGTCTTTCAGAAGCCAGCTATCTGGGGGCAATATGAGCCTTTAGCTTGAAGACTCTGACATTATCTCTAGTAGACAGTTTCAGAATGGAAACTTAGAGAACACCCAGCTGGTGTTGGAGAATTGTGTGCTGTGGAGAACTCTCTCTCCCTCTTCACCTACACAATAGGTGGTAATAATGTGAAAGCTAAGGAGAAAAAACGTGTGAGGAAGAGTGAATTTTTCTGACTCAGTAATGAACACATAAGTGACCAGGCCAAAAAAGATAAATGAGACTATCAAAATGTAAGCCATTTCTGCTGCAAATGATAGTACCAAGACTATGAAAAGACATATACAATATTTACAAATCACATATCTGACAAGGGACTTGTATCCAAGATAAGCAAGGAATGCATAACTCAATGAAAAGACAAAGAGTCAGGCCCTCCCTGGTGACACAGTGGGTTAAAGCACAGCACTAAGAAGCTAAAGCCACTTCAGCATGAGTTCATCCCTGCCTGCTCCGGAGGTGACCACATGGCGCAGCAGACCTCTCCTGACCCGCCCACTGCTCCCTCCAGCATTGTATTTCCTCGATATGCCTGTTCTGCTCCCCACTCTGTCTCTGGTGAATCCTCTCACTGCTCCTGCACCTCTGGCCTGTACCCTAGTTCTGTATGCATAAATAAATAAATCTTTAAAAAAAAAACAAAAAAGACAAATAATCAAATTTAAAAAAGAATGAAAGAAGTAAATAGTCATTTCTCCAAAGAAGGTACAGATATGAAATGGTGTTCAACACCATTAGTCATTATACAAATGCAAATCAAACCCACAAGTTACCACTGCATACCCATTAGGAGGGTTTAAAGTAAAAAAGTGACAAAATAGCAAGTGTTGCTGAGGATGCAGACAGCTTTAAATTCTCATACATTGATGCTGCAAATGTAAAATGGCTCAGTCAGTCACTTTGGAAAACAGCTTGTAGGGTCCTCAAAAACTTAAGCATGGCTATCTTAAGACTTAGACATTCTAGCCCTTGATATATACCCAAGTGAAATAAAAACATCTATGCACAAGAAAACTTGTAAACGAATGTTTATAACAGCATTACTTGGAATACTCAAAAGTGGAAACAACCCAGATGTCCATCAATGAATGAATGGCTAAACAAAATGTGTATCCAAACAATGAAATATTACTCAGCAAGAAAAAGGAATGAGGTACTGATATACACTACAAGGATGAACCTTGAAAACAACATGGTAAATCAAAGAAGTCAGCCACAAAAAATCATATGTTTTATGTTTCCATTCATACAACTTATCTAGGATAGGCAAGTCCAGAGACAGAGGGTATGGCTGTGGTTGCTGGGGTCTTAGGGGAAAGGAAGATTGTAGGGCATGGGAAGTGTTGATTAGTAGATATAGTTTATTTTTGGGGTGATGACAATATTCTAAACTTTTTATATGAATGTGGTAGTTGGTTGCATAACCCTTTACCACATTAAGAAACATTAGCTTTTGCACTTAAAGTGAGTGAATTGTGTGGTATATTATATTTCAGTAAGGCTGTTTCTTAAATATAAGAAAAAAGAATAAACCCCATATAGCTGTTGAATTTAGACTGTATAATCCAGCTACTCAACATAGTATTCTAAAATATAAAATATGTAATTGATCGTTGTTTGGTTTAGCTTAACTATATTTTGAGTGAAGTCTGAAACCCTGAGCTAATTGGAGAGTATTGGAAATTTGAAAGGGAAATTAATAATGGAGTCAAACTTTGATCAAAAAGCATTCTTGTCTACCTAGGAAGTACTACTGGGTTTATAAATGCCAAATCCTAGGAATCAGGCTTTCTATTTCTTGCACAAGACAGGTAGGATCCTTTTCAACAAATCTCCTTTCTTCTGGGGCAGGTAACAGAGTAGGTACTGACGGTTAATAGTGCAACCTCCTAAGTGAACAACAGTTTTCCTTGCAATGCTCGAAATTTCTTTTTCGGTTTGCGCCTTCCGTTCAAGTATTGATCGAGGCAGGGCTCTGTGTAGCTTACAAGATGTTAGGTGTTGTCAGGCTGTGATGTTAGAGCTCTGAAGCCACCTACTTTAATGGGTTGACTGTCTTTATGGAGACAGAAGGCAGAAGGGCAAGCTGATGGATTAAGGAACAGAAGCACTTTCCTTCAGGAACCCAGAGGCTTAGCTCAACACCATCTCAATGACAAAATAAGTAGTTGTCATAGTAGATGACAAGGCTCTATCTTTTAGACAAGTGCTTTTAAGTGACAGACTTGGGGATGTACTCCTGACCACTCTGTATATATGCATGTGTGTGTGTGTGTGTGTGTGTGTGTGTGTGTGTGTGTGTATACACAGGCTTCCCCTCTGAAAGCAGAGCATTCCTATGAAATCTTTCATAAGGCAAAATGGCATATACCAAAGTAATATATACTATAAATTCATATAAAAATTTTTGAGCATTCCCAGGCCCTAAAAATAACCTAGCCAATCATACTAAATAAAAACCTAAAATAGGGTCCTCCATGGTGGTACAGCAGGCTAAAGCACAGCTAAAGCTACTTCAGCATGAGTTCAATCCCAGCCTCTGAGGTGATCTACAAGGCACAGCAGACCTTTCCTGACCAGCCTGCTACTCCCCTCAGCAGTGTACTTCATCAGTCTGCCTGTTCTGCTCCCCACTCTGTCTCTGGTGAATCCTCTCACCACCCCTGCACCTCTGGCCTGTACCCCAGTTCTGTTTGCAAAAATAAATATAAATCTTAAAAAAAAAAAAAAACCCTAAACCTAAATTAATGCATAAAAGCAGGAAGGTTCTGATACATACCTGGCCTAGAGAAACTAGGTTCTGGGGAAGGAGCCTGGGGGGGCTCTCTCACTGCTCAGGCTTCAGGCCGCCTCTCAATCAACTGCTGACAAACTGCTGCAAATGCTGTTTTTGCTTTTCAACTTTTGCTGTAAATGTGGCTTTCTTCAGGGTTCTTGCAGTTCGTGAAAGCAGGTCCCAGGGGAGGTTTTCTCTAAGAGTGAAGTGGTATCACCTGGACGCTACACAGCGTCATTCGACGCTCGTGGATGAATATGGGATTCATTTGGCGATTAGAAATGTTGCTGTTAGTAACTGCTGTAACTAACAAGGTCCCAACTAAAGGGAAAGAGCAAATCATTTTGAGTCAGAAAAGCAGGGCTCAAGTCTTAGCCTGGCCGGTCAAAAGCACTTTGCCGGGTTGGGCAGGTTGTAAACCTTCGCCAGTCCACCAGTGATGCATCAGTAGGTGATGGTTTCACCTGTGCTACAGGACTGTGGGAGGGCTGCTTGGGCTGAGGCTTGCCACAGCCCCTCTGCAAAGTGAAAAGGGCTCTCGCATTGTATTGAAGGCTGATCTGCCTGATATCCCCATTGAGGCTGAAATCTCCCTGTTTTTGTAGTTCTAATCAAAACAGATTCTGTAGACCAAGTCCTGACGCCGCTCAGATGTTTGGGGTGGGGCTTTGGCTGTTGGGAGGTGGAGGTGTGGAGGGCATCTTTTCCTCGATTATCCCTACAAAGGCCGGGATATGGCATGGTTCTAGGATGGCCATTCATTTGTGAACTCAGTTATTCATTTAATGTGTTCTCTGCTCTCTAGGAGCTTGGGATAAAGTGTTTATCAGGCAAAACCTCTGCTCTCTGGAACTTACATTTCAATAAAGAAGATCCAATAATCAAGAAAATATGTAATTTCAGAAAATTGAGGGGCTCTGGAGAAAATAAAACAAGATAAAAGGATTGGAAAGGAGGGGAGGCTCTTTGTTTATTCCTTTTTCGTTTGAACAATTTCAAATCCATATAAAAACTGAAAGAGCTTGCAATGTACACGCACCCTCTTGTCACCTGCACCCACCCACTATGAAAGCCTCCACAACTTTGCTTCCTGCCCCTTTTGCAGGAGTGCATGTCTTTATACTCTGTGTACATACATTCCTGGGGGCTCGCAAACCATTCAGAGTTATAGACAACATGAAACTCTCTCTAAAGAGTCCAGCAAACAGGGCCCTCCCTGGTGGCACAGCGGGTTAGTACGCAGCACTGCAAGCTGGCCACAGAGGCTTCAGTGGGAGTTCGATCCCTAGCCCCGGAGGTGACCCACATGGCGCGGCAGACCTCTCCTGTCTCGGCTGCTGCTCCCCTCAGGAGTGTACGTCATCCATCTGCCTGTTCTGCTCCCCGCTCTGTCTCCAGTGAAACCTTTCACTACCCCTACACCTCTGGCCTGTACCCCAGTTCTGTATAAGTAAGTAAATCTTAAAAAAAAAAAGTCCAGCAAATGTTTCCCAAGAACAGAGCTCTCACCTGAATAACCACAGCATATTGAGTTCCCACGAATATGACATGATGTAACATCATCATTTAATATGGAGTGGAATTTTGATTGTTCTTACTTGCCCCCCTGAAATCTCTAATAGCTGTTTTCATTGTTTGTGCTTTGTGGGAATGGGTTATGTGCGTGCTGAATACAGGCATCTGTACATACAAGGCTTCTGAGAAAAAACAGAACCCCGAGGAAAAATCGGTTCTGTGATGGTCTGGGTCAAGGACCTCAGGCACAAGGAGCACAGAGCAGGAAGCTCCTTCTGGAAGCTCACGTGACCTGTAGGCCTCAGCTGGTGTGACCAGCTGCCGTCCCTTTTCCCCAACCTTCAGCCACTGTCCCAGGCTGATTTCAAATTTCCATAATTCTGAAAACTATCAGAGTGGCCTTCCCGGACTGATACCTTAGTTGTGTCTATCCAGGCATGTTTGGACAATTCAGTGAATGTTTTCTATCTTATTCTTTTAAAAAAAAAAATAGGAAAACAAAATAATAAATGTTTTGAGACTAAAGATATGTAAGCACCACAAGTTTAATAGTTTTGACCAGCATTGATGTTACTAATATCAAAAGCAGTAAATCTTAGTTGAAGTCAAATGGATGTGTATTCAATTGAGAAGGAAAAGATGAAAATTAAAGATTATATATATATGGCTAGAAATATGTAATAAAAGACTCCTGAGAAAGTGAGGGGCAGTGAAGAATTACATAGTAAGTTTTAGCTCTTCTGGAACAAAGCACCTTCTAAAAAGCATAAGAGCCTATTGTACGATTTTTCAAACATGAGGGTTTTTTCACACCTTTCTCATATTGCCTTAGTCATGGTAATTAATACTGACTGCCATAGCAGACAAATCCTTGCATTTCAGCATTGCCCAATCAAATTGTTCCTCCCCAGTGTGAAGCTTGACATGGGGGTGCAGGGATGCAGTCCCGCAGGAGTACCACCTGGCTGTGTGGCCGCCAACCAGCCTTGGAGGCTGGGAGAGAAGGATGGAGGGAGGTGCTCTTATTGCTAGTTTCAGCTCAGCACTGTGGGGTACATCATCAGGCTCCTGAGGGTTCACAGGTGCCAGCTGTCATCAACGGAGGGGAGCACAGTTAATGGAGTAAGTGGTACCAGCCAGCAGTCTCTCCAGAGCCTAGATGTGAAACCAGGCACTTCCAATAATGAAGTCTTTGGGAAACCTGATCTGGTTGCCCTGACCCTGGGGCTGTGTTTGGAGCAAGAGCAAAGACATAAAAGTCTTGTCTATTTTTTAATATTGTTTTCTGGAAGCCTTCTTTTCCTCTTTCCTCCTGAACACAGATTTCCTCCCCTCTCTTCTGAAGACTGAGTTCTTCCAGATAGCACCCAGGAGAAAGAGGCCTGGTATTGACCAGGTCAATCAATTTCTGGTATGCCAGAGGAAGCACAAGAGGGTGTGGGTGGCCATGGTCTGGCTCAGGTGGATTGGGGTTTGGTTTGGGGCCAGCCTGTGTATAGTCTCAAGCATGGATTTGTTATAGGGCAACCCCACCAGGCCTGGGTGTGAGTACTCGCCCAGGTGATTAAGAAGTCCTTAGAATGAGACCCAAGGGCAGGCACCTATAGAAAGACTAGTTAAAGGTTTATTTACAAGAGAAATGAAAAGAGGGGGGGCCAGAGAGGTAAAGACAGAGACATTCATTGGTCAACATGACCTACCGGCAATGCAGTCTCAGGTGGATCCGAAAGGCACAATGAAGGCAGGCAAAATGAAGCCCGCTGACCCACAGGTGTTTGGACTTCAACCCAAGCATGGCTGCTTAACTCCACCCTTTCTCCCCAGAAATCCCCACTTTAGGAAGTCAAGAGTCATGCGGACTTACGACATGATGGGAGTTGCAGATGTCAGTGCCTGGAATCTTGGGCATGGAGTTGGGGGTGGTATCCATAAAACACCCATGGATTTACTGTTACCCCAGCAGATTGCCTGGATGGTTCCCCCTCCTCGCGTCCTGCAACGTCACCCTGAGGTGGCACTTGCAGAGTGTGCCATGGGTCATCACAGCCTGCTGTTGTCACTGAAGATGGGGAATTCAAATTTTGTGACGAGCTACATTCAGAGGTGTCACTCACTACCTCAAACACTATTGCTCTCCCTGGCAGCCTGAGGGAGGGGTGGTGAAGTAGCCCTGGGAGTGAGCACAGTATGTTTTTCGGTTCACTGGGAAAGGCTCATGGGACTTTTCTCTATTGCTCTCCACTAGACCTCCATGTTTATTTTTATGGATGCTGTAAATCCTGTCTCAGAACACTTTGAAGGCCTCCAAGGTTGACATGCAATTTATGGCTGTTCTTTGCTAATGACAGTCAAAGTATATAGGTGACAACCTACATCGTTGTCTAATCGCTTATAATTTCTCGATCCTGATTTTAGTTTATTTAAAAAAAAGCTTTCTGTTGTATGGTATATTTTGTCATGAATTGCCTTAACTACTTTGTGGATCTAAACTGGTTATGAATAAGTAAAAGCACTCATATAAACATTAAAAAAAAAAGAATCGACAAGCTTGAGATGATTCCATATGATGACATAGTGTGCTTGGTTTTCCACGAACAGATCTCCTCCCCTCAACCACACTGAACATCAACTAAAAATGGTGTTTAAAATTTTAACAGAAACAGCACAAAAAAGAAGCATAACTGATACTCTTGTTAGCCACAGAAAATCAAAAGTCCTAATTTGAAGAGAATACATTAATGCTGATTTTGGAAGATAGATATCAGAATCAGCATTTGAAAGGAGAGGCCTATTTACTTCCTTTTTTACCATAGGCTATAAAGAAAAATATTTTTGTTCGCTGAAGCACTCATTATATTTTCAGCTTTGCACAATGGGACAGAAAATGCTAGAGCACTATATTTATACTATATACACCCCAAACCATTTGGATGATCTTTTGGACACCCCAGAAGTGTTGAGAGACTACAAAATGCAGAGTGAGGTTACAAGTCAAGTGTCATTACTTACATCTCTCTTCTTCTGAGCAACATTCTCCATGAAGACCTGACCCTGGCTGTACAATTTCTTGTATTGCTGGGACTGAGCATGGTCCTTCCCCTGGGAGGCCCTCCAAACCTGTGTGAGGAATGACTGACTCCTCTCTTCTTGGGAGAGGACTTGGCCATGCACTAAGGGCCAGGACATTGCTGTCTCCATGAAACCTTCACCAATTCCAGTTTATGTTGTTGCTTAAGGCTGAAATTTGGCTGTTACTTATAGGCAGAATTCTTAAAATGCAATGAGGTTCAGAAGGTCTTTGGGCCCACAGAAAATGTATGGAAAGATTTATGTGTAGGTTACATTTTCAGGTGAGAGCATTTATAGCTTTCAGCAGAGTCAAAAGTACACGTGACCTTGAGGAGGTTAAGGACCTCCAATGCAAGACAACGTTTAACATATGTCTTTTGGATAGTACATGCTCACTAAGTATGTTTGTAGCTTACTGACTGTATTTCCCAGTCAGAGATAACTGAGTTAGTGGTGTCATCTGGCCTGGGATTGCAATCCTTTTAAACCTCAATTTTTTCACCTGTGAAATGGGAATAATATCTCTAACAAAATATTGTTAGAATTAAATGAGGCAAAGTATACTTGGCCCATAGCAAGTACTCAGTTGATGTAGTTGTTGCTTCATTAGAATCACTTTAATTGTACTTCAGAGACCACCATTACTTGTTAAGACAGAGTTTCATTGTAGCAGCTTTGATTTTACAAATGAGATAAAATGTATAAAAACTTAAAAAAAAACATTAACCATTTAAATGACCACCATCATTGAATGGTTTTGGACTGCAATAGGGGCAGACAAAAAGGGAAAATACAGGCATGGATTTACTGTCTTGTCCAGGATCAGAGAGGAAGCCAACCCGGTTGAAGGGAATCCAGTTTTCTTCATTCTTCCCCCCCTTCCCTCACAACCTCACCCCAACACTGTGCACAGACACAATGTACTGTCAGGAATATCTCCTGGGAGTCAGTGGGAATCATCCTGAGTTTTTTAAACTACACTTCTGAATTCAGTCTCTCTCTAACTCCCCTAATTTAATTTTTGAAGAGAGTGTCATCAAGGGAAAAATACCAACAAGGGAGTAAGTAGCAGTGAGTTGAAGTGCCTACATTTTTCTTTTCCTTTTTTTTTTTTATTTAGCATGTACTTCCTTTTATTTTAAAGCAGAACTGGAGATCATGTGGTACAAAGATATAATTGGGCTTGAAATTGTGTACTGCAATGGGATAGGAAGCACGTCTATTCCAAGTCCCTTATATTCTAACATAGAAAATGAAAAGCAGAGGAAGGAGGTGTGCCTTGGTTCAGACCACCCGATAGCCCTCCCCCTGCTCCACCACCACCCACAGCTGCTGGTGGGGCTGGGATAGAGACTCACAGCGTTGATGACAGAGTAGCTACTCCACAACCAACTAATTAATAGAAATTAAATAGATTTAGCCCACGTTCCAGCTGTTAGCCCTTTGCCTCCCTCTCAGGGGCTCATCTTTTGCAAATTATTTTTTCTTGCAGGACTTTACAGTCACTTGATTGAGATAACATTTTGCCATCAAGCTAATGGTTGGCTGAGAACATTCCCAAAATCGTTTTCCTATGGGCTGTTAGTTGGTTTTCTTTGTGGGCAGATAGTTGATGCTTGAATGGATTTGGAAATGCTGCACTGAACAAATGTAAGTAAGTATTTCCTGCAAATCTTCTCAGTGCCTTTACTGACGTGCGCTACCTGTCTCCAGGAGCAGAGGATGTACAGCTATCATATTTCAGCACTTACTTGACTATGGAACGTTCTTGATCTGTCCCCAATTTCAGCACTTGACAATCAGTGAGGCTGATGTTATAACCCTACCAGGGATATTTACATTTTAATGAGGGATTCTTACAGACAAAATTATCTGTTGAGCTTCTTATTTCTCTGTTTTAACATGGAACCCAGAACCATGCACTGTTCTGAGTCTTAGGACAAAGGGATTCTTATAGAAGAAACTATGTGTTGAGCTTCTTATTTCTCTGTCTTAACATGGAACCCAGAACCATGCACTGTTCCTGAGTCTTAGGACAAATGTCCATCTATGTTTCTTGAATGAATAAGCAAAAAAGATTCAAGTTCCATGGGATTTTTCCTGGCTGGAAAAATTGAGACCTCAGAAGCAACCACTTTAAAAACCTTCTTACTCTTCATTTATTGATCGTCTATTCTACAGTTCAGGAGTAAGATTTATTAGAAAAATTGATAGAGAAAATTATTAGGAAAAATATTGCATAACTTTTCCCCTCCCTTGCTCAGGAAAGGCAGGCTAATATTCATTAGCCTTTGTGAAGCAGAATCAGGGCAAGAGGTATGGAATGGCAGAGGCAAACATGAGAAAGTCACATAAAAATGGTTGAGATTCAGAGAAGCCCAGAAAGGGAAAGAAAAAGGTGTTAGGGAGATGAGAACCAGAAAAGGGTGGTGGTTGAAGTTCTGGACATGAAAGTGGCAGAGGGACAAATATTTGGGGTCTGGAAGGAAAGCAGCTGCCTTTAGATGGAGAATGAGGGTGGCAGAGATGGAAGGATTTTAACTATTTTCCGTGTAACACATATTCACACCTGCTCCCATCCATTTTGTTTTGAAAGTTTCACAAAGGACAAAGAAAATCTGGAAATATTTTCACAGATATTTTAATTTGCCTTCCCTGCAGAAACTGGACAATGAGCGTCCTACTAATATTTGGGTTACTCACCAAAAGGGCATCTTTGCTTGTGAAACAACTGTGTACAGACCTCAGGAGCCTCTCTCACCTTACGGCTTCCCAATGCTGCACAAAAACAGAAGAATGTGGCTGCCTTCATTAAAGTTGAATCTTAGTTTGCTTTTCAATGTACATAGAAAACTGTGACAAGGATGTGCCGTAAAAATAGGTATATGTGACAATATTAACAACCCTATTAATTTCCTAGCCACTGTAAGAAGACTTCTCCACTGGGGACAGCTTTCTTTTAGCACAAAATATCTAGCATAGCAGTATATTAGAGCTCACAGAGGGATTGTATAAGATTCTGTATAACCTTAGGTCAATAAATAATTTTGTTGGCTTCTACTGAGCTTCTCATGACAGCGTTATCCTTGATTCAGAGACCATCATGTTTACCCAGGCAAATATGGATGAGTTCCTGAAATACTGAGATGGCAGCAATGCTTTTTTTTATACAAAGTGGGATCTGGGCGGAGGTCTTCCTGCTTCTGGTTTGGGTTACCAGAAGTAACCCGGGAAACCTGCTGCATACAACTTTCACCTACCTTAGAAAATACATGTGGATTTGGTCTTCTTCTGTGGTACATTGTTTAATAAAACTTTATTAAGGGTTAATAGGCTAAGTAGGAAGGAGGGGAATATGATGGGAAGAACACGGCACTGAGACATTCAGTTCACCTAACCTTTGTTGAGCAACTCCTATGTACCAAGAGATGGAAAAATAAAAGCAAGTAAGGTGAATGCCTTAGAGAGAGGAAAAAGAAAGAGAAGGAATGGAAGAGAGAGACTGAGATTTGATGGGAAAGATGAGGTAGAAAGAGGAAGGTCAGGCAGAGAAAGGCACCCAGACTCACAGCAAAGGATGGGTGTGTGGGAAAGGCAGGGAGCTGACAGAGGCAGAGGAAGAAAATGGTAAGCGAAAGAGACAAGAAGAGATGACCCAAGCAAGATCAAGGCAGAGAATGTTGGGTCTAGGGTTTGGAGTTTTCCATCATCTAGAGAAGTTGACAAAAAGGACATGTTCTTTATGTCCCTATTTTTTAACTTGACGTATCATTGCATTATACCATTATTTAAGTTTCATATGTGTGTCGTTAAGACTCAGCCTGGGTAAATGGTACTTTCAGCTATGAAAAAATATGTCTATCTTTACCTTTTGTTAATCTGTAGGAATAACAAGTGTGAGAAAACTGTGCTTGTAAAATTACAAAGTGGGTAAACAGATTTAGAAGATTTATATCTTGAGTCAGTAAGCCAATCTAAATGGTGATCACAGGTTTTGCTTTGGGGAACTCTTTTGGAGGGTAGTAAGTGGGGAAAAAGCAAAAAACTAGGTGCATAGCAAACATGTAATTAAAAAGGTCAGTGGCATTTTCTTTCTTTTTCATGCAATTTATAAGTGTTTTCCTTTCTGGGAAAGAAGTGTTTCTCCAGTCCAAGTTGAGGCAATTCATCATGTTCGGTAAAGCCATTGAGGCCACAAGTACTCATTACAATGTCTCCTTGAGAACAGGAAGGGTGAAAATGGTAGTTTAGAGCAGGTAAAATTGTCTGTTGTTTATATTTGGTGAATCATATTATTCAGTGGATTTATTTTCAGAAAAATGCAGAGCATCTTTTAACATGCGCTTGAGAGTATAGTGTATGTACATGATGTTTGTTGAACTACAGAATCAGCAAGAACTGGGTTCTAATCCCAAATATCTTGGTGTTATTTTGATGGGCATTATCCCTATGGATGGAATGCAGAGAGCTTACATGTAGACACCCCCACATGTAAGAGGTGGGTGCTGGGAAAGCGCTTCTGGTCATGCTGTTAGAAGCTCTATGTCTCTGGGGTGAGGACAAATTGGTGGTGGGGGGCAAAGTTCTCCTGGGCATGTCTTTCCTGGTGTTACCATACCCGGGGAGAGAGACAAGTATGTCTTCTGCCCAGCTGTGCTCAACTTTTAGCATTCAGCACTCAACACTCAGCAACAGTGAGGAAGCTGGTGGGATTTGACACTGGGTATGGGGGTGGGGGGTGTTTGTGTGAGCTAGGAATTGGAGGGAGGCCGCCAATTCATTTCACATATATTATTTCTCCAGGAAACACGGCATAATTGAGGACAATTTTCCACCATGAATTGCATCATTAGCTAACACAGGGAAAGTGAAAGGCTGTTAACTTTTCTTTTTCTTCTGCAAAGCTGATGAGCTGAAGAAAATAGAAATGAAAAGTTTAATGTAATTTTTTTCTGAGGATATATGTTGGAAATCAGAATCAAAACACTTTTACACGGTAATAGAAATCCCACATTTTAATACATTGCCATGCACATAAGGAATCAAGTAATGCTGAATACAAAATAGTCAAATATACAAAATGATAAAGCAGATTTTCAAGCTTGATAGAGATCATGCTCACTGATACGAGGGGGCAAAAATCTGTACAGTTTCATTTCTATCAATTTAAAAAGGATCGTGCCCCCAACTCTTTTTGATGACAACCCAAAACAGAAGGAGACATTGTAAGAGAATATAAAGGAGACCCAAAGGGAACTGGCAAGTTGATAGCTGCTTAAGATATGGAAATTGGTGGCTGAAAATTGTTGTGCACACTAATTCTTATGTTTAGAGAAAAAAAAGTTTCTAAACATCGTATGCCCGGGGAACCCTGGGAACTGAATGGACACCCAACAGAAAAGGCACTCTTATTTTACCATGTAACTTGCTGTGTCCTAAGTCTAATTCTGGGAGTTTTTCCTTGGGTGCATAGAGAAAAAAACCACAGTTGTGGGTAATGAATAAGGGAAATACTTAACTACTCCTGAGGGACTGAGAGATTTCAGAATGCTGGTTAACGAAAGAAGCTGTAAAAATGTCTGCCATCTGTGTAGGCCTGGGCGTAGGACATATGCCTCTTAGCCACGAGGGGTAGTGTTTGTGGAAAAAGTGAACCCTTTTTTATCAGGTTTGTTCCCCTCCTACCTTACTAAGAACACTGGTCCTCCCTCTGATTCACATTGTGTGATTTTTCTTCCTCTTTTTTCCCGAGAACAGACAGTAAGTAGCTCATCAGGGAAGTGTGATGTGGTTCCCTGCTTGCAGTGACCTTGGATTTATCAAGGTCACACTTCCTTGGTCTTCTCCTTCCTGGGATTGGCAGTGTTTGCCTGCACTAAGCCAAGCCCCAGGCTCTCTGCCTCAAGATGGGGTGGTCACCATGTTCCTGACATCTGGGGTGGAGAAGTAGAGATAAACTGGCCTGTTGTTTTTATTTTCTTATCAGTTTTCCTTTTCTAAGTCCTAGAATGGCGTCTCTGTAAAAACAGCTAGGAGATGGCATAAAGAGAAAGAGCTTATTGACTTTTCAAGTGTGTAGTCCAGCTCGCTTTCAGCACACAGATATTGCTAGTTAGGGAGAGCTCTACCCCTTAGCTCATGGTGACTTCCAAGTCTCCCTATCTGCTAAGGTGGAGAGGTCAAATCCCTAACAGATGAGCAGAGGGACCATTTCTGTTTGCCCTATATTCTTGAATTCAAAGCATCTTTCCCCCTTTGTCAGAACAGCACCAGTCTCCACTAAGTTCTAAGAATAATTCAAGTCCATAAAACACCACAGATCAATGCTTTCTTTTCTCAGGTACTTTTTACTGCTAATACGTAATTTTGTTACAATATTGATCCTTCTTAAAATTTTGTGTGCAGCTATTTAATTTAGTGCCTAATGATATTAAATAGGTGGATTAACTGGAACTACAGTGGGATGATGTAGTGTCACTGAGTTTGGGTGCAATTATTTCAAAACATTTGTGCTGGCTGCGCCTCTCAGCAGACTCGTTGCTTTGATGCTGGTCAGGACTGAGATGCCGAGCAAAGTCAAGAACCCACATTATTCAGTTCTCTGTGATGGGAGCTTCTGCCACTAGCCAACGTCTCTTGAGGATGGCTTGTAAGGACAGCTTTTCCCTAGTGGGGGAGGAGAGATATTGGTGGAGAGACTGTTCAGAGGCCCGGAGAGCTGTCAAATGATTAAATGTGAGTGGAAACCAACTACTCCCAACACTTACTGAAGAGATGATAGCTGATCGCTGCCCTTGGGCAGGAGGAGAATTGAAGAACAAAGAGGGTCAAAGGGTCCACGATTCAAATATGAAACCCTCCCCCCCATCTCCTGTCCCTCTCAGACACATTTTTTTTTTTGAGTTTCCACTAATAACCAAAGTCTTTTTAAGTGCAAGAAAAGCTAGTTTATGCATTTCCAGACCTCTGTAGCTCAGATGTGAGGAAACATATTCTGGATTTCTCTCAACTGGACTGCAGGGGAATGAGACAGAGGGGTCATCACACATTGTCAGACTCCGCAGGCAGCCTCTAATGCAAACATACTAAATGCAGTTGGTTGTGGTTTTAAAAAAATACTGGAGCTAGAATTGATGTAAGGAATCCTGTCCTCAAGAACCATGGTAGTGCTCAATCCAAATCATATTTTTTTTTTTTTGGTATTATGCTCGACTAGGGGGAGCAGCAGAGAGCTTTCAAAGGTGTTGCATAGCCTCGGTGGTGCTACTTTAGATGGAGGCCATCATCTAACCAGACGCTCAGGAATTTAATGACAAGAAAATTTTACTTCAAAGTTATGTCACAAAATCCATCCCCCCAAGGTGAGCGAAATAATGATCCAATAAGAATTTCATTGGAGAATTTTAAAAAAGCATTTGAACACATTTAATAGGACCTGGGGGTGGTGGGGATTATATACTCTCCCACAAAACAGATCCCCATGCTGCTGGCACAGGGGGCCCGGGTGGAATCCCACATTGGGTCACTGTGTGTGTGCTGATGTGGCAAAGCCATGCGAAAGCAACCCACTGATGCCCTTTGATCCACATTTACAAGGTTATAAACATTGCAGAAGGTAACCCACACAGCCTTCAGGGTTTGAATTGTTTTAGGTATTAATATCTCCAACATCAGATTAATTTTCTCCTTATCGTTCACAGCTGCTTGTATCATTTTGCACATTACTCAAAAAGGACTGGGTTTAAGAGCATTTCTAAGGCTCCTGGAAATGTTTGCCATTTGGAAAACAACAACAAAGCAAACAATTAAATGAAAAAGATAAAAAGGAATATTACAGAATCAGAAATTATGCCTAAATACTGGCGACCCAACATGTTGCCACCATGACTGCAATTCAATGCAAGTCAGGGCTTACTTGGGCATTTCTTAAATGGATGTTGTTGGTGCCTCTGTTTGATTCTGATGGGGATTGCGGAAGAGAGAGCAGAAGTCAAATGCTTGGGGTCTTCAAGATGTTTAAAATACTGCTGAGTGAAACTCCAGTTTTCTAGTCTCATTGCTATTTTGTGGAAGTCATTTTCCAGTCTTTCTCCTAGTGGGTAGGGGTCTAAAATTGACCCCATCCTTGATGGCTCCCACCCTTTCCATTTGAGGGTGAATCTCACTCTCAAATCTTCAGATCTTAGAAACAGTGCTTGCCCTGCCTTTCCCAATATATTCCTGGCAGGACCAAGACGATAGGCCAAAGAAAACCAGTCCTGACCCATCCCCCTGGCCATCTTCCCAAATGAAATTCTCAAGAGAAGGGTCTATTTTGTTCTTGCTATTAAGATGGGCTAGAATCTCCTGCACTTGGCCAACTCTCCCTCCAGTTCCCACAGCTTTCAAAAGTATATAGTGGAAAGGCAACCTTTTGACCTTGACCTGTGCAGTGATGCCGGGAATCCTGCATGTGATGAAGCTGGGTTGGGACTCCTGCATGTGATGAAGCTGGGTTCATACGACAGTTTCCCTGGCTACAGGACTCAACGCAGAGCTAAGGAGACAGAGGGTAGGACCTGCTCGCCTTTGACACAGGGTTTCCAGCTGCACCCTGCAGGGAAGCACCTCCGGTCTGTTCTTCATCGGCCACTTTGATCAGTGGCTCTGACCAGTTGCTCCCTGGAGGTGAGAATCCATGGCCCACAGCTGTGTGGGCAGCAAGATTTCACCAAGTCAAACTTACAAAGGAATTAGCAGTCAGTCCTGTGGCAAATGGCATGTGACTATGTTTTTCTCTTGGCGTTATTCACAGAATACTTGAGCTCTACTCACAGAACTGTTAAGAAAGAGATTAAAGGGAAGAAAAACATGAAACAAAGCAAGAATGAGGGGAAGAGAGAGGTGAATAAAAACAGCTTTTAAGGCATAAAGAAATGTATGCCATTTTCAAAGATTAGATTTTTAAGGAGTCTACGCCAGTTTTAAGTCTAGTTGTCAAGTAAGAAAATTACTCTAAAGAACAGAGAGGGAAACATCACAAAGAACGAAGCTGATAATGTGCTGACAAGAGGAGGTTTTGGTAAAGCTAAAGTGCTGAGGGGCCTTGAAAACTTTTCTTCCATGAGACTCATATTGTTCCCTTCTCAAATCAATTATGTGACATTTGCAGACAAAGAGAGCAATTGCAAGTAACAAGGGGCGTAACTCCATTGGAGGTTTTTCTCTTCAGTTTATGTTCTCTTGTCAGGTTGATATTCTCTCCCCCTGGAATACTGACAATGGCAGAATTCCCTCCCAACTCAGGACGATCAGCCTCTGTTTGGCAACTGAGAAGCGACTCTGGAGAGAAAGCCGGGGGGGATACCCGTATTCTGGAGGTAGAAGGAAAAGTGTGCGGTGAGGGGGCTCACTGAGCCCAAGCGGGAACTTGTAGGTCTGCTGTTACCCACAAAGAAAGAGGAAAGGGCTCTCTCGCCGGAGTTGTCTGCAGTTAATGGTGTCACTTGCTTTCTACCTAGGCAGAACCAGGGAGTTCTGCATATTTAGATTGAGTTTTGGAGCTAGAACACACTAACCCCCTGACACCCAGAGAGCGTGAGAATTATTCATTCTGTTCATTCCCCAGAGTGCCTTTGCTGCACAAATGTGGGTGTCAGCTTTTGAATAAAAGGTACAGCAGGTTGAAGGAGACGGAAAAGTGAGGCATCAACAGTTGACACCCTTTAGACATGACAATATTTATGACGCCCTCGCCATCTCCTGATTCCTGCCAAAGAAAACTCCCCACAGGCCTTTCTGGACTTCCCGGAGGTAACATTTCCCACCTGCATTTTGGGAAACTGGGGTGGGGGCGGTGCATGCTGCAAGGTGGAAGCCGTGGGCACAGCGGTGGCTGCGATCATGGCATCGTAGCAAAGCCTTGTAGGGTGCCAGTGAAGCCAGGTCTCCACCACGCTGGCTGAGCTTGTGATTGCTACGGTTTTTTGCCACCCTGTTTCCAAAACTATCCCCCAGTGGTTTCAAACTGAGGTCGACTGGGACACAGTTCTAGTTCATATGAAAACATGGGAGGCATGCTGGGAATTAAGGCATTTTTCGAGACACCAATCCTGTTTCTACTGGGCTCTTGAATTGCCTTGTCTCTACCTTTACCCAGCACCTTTAATGCATTTTCCAGCAAGAGACTCATTCCCTTGTTGAGAATCTGTTCTACAAAAGCCAAAAGAAGGGAGGATGAACTAGCATCATTTAATGAACATCTGCACCATAAAGCGGGCCCAGTTTTCAAGGGCATCTGCAGCAGTCTCAGAACGGCCCGGGCCAAGCCCATTTACTCGAGCCACACTATCTCTGCACCTGGCGGTCGTGCTTAGGGCTCATCAGGTCCAATTCTGTGTCCCCTGGATTATAGATCTGGAGCTTGAGAGAGACCAGTATAATGATGAACAGTTTTATCTGTGTAAAGGATGGGAATAGAGGTCACCAGAACAGCTCTCCAGAAAGCAAGTGAGAGCTGCTTTGGGAAGCTCTAAAGCAAAGCCTCGTGGGCAAGCTCTCCACGAGGGCTGCAAATGTGTTCTGACGCTGTACTTGCCCTCAGGTGAGGGAAGTGCCCGCTGCCTCAGCCACGGCTCAGGTTACTCTGCAGTGTGGATGCCTCTGCACTCAATTTTCCTTCTGGAAAGTCGGGTGGAGATAGTGGCGGGAGGAGGAGCTGTCTCTGCACAAGGGAGGGAGAGGCTGCCCTGTACCTTGCTGTTACCCTTGCACGATGCCCTACACATAGTACATGCCCTGTACAGTAGGTGCTCACCTGTGCTTGCTGAGTAAAGGAAGGAACAAGGAGGTGGGATTGGAATTGAAGCTGAGGTGGTGAGCAGTGCAGATCAGGATGTGATGGCTGGGGCCTGGTGGCAAGGGGTGAGCCTTTTGATTTTGGATTCTGCTGAGGACCAGATGGTGCCAGCACTGACCCGTGTAAGGACCAGATCATGGGGGTGATGGCACCTCTCCCA
The DNA here is from genome assembly GCF_000260355.1 of Condylura cristata. Lineage (NCBI taxonomy): Eukaryota > Metazoa > Chordata > Mammalia > Eulipotyphla > Talpidae > Condylura > Condylura cristata. Next base: position 14,966,574 of record NW_004567110.1, on the reverse strand, counting down.
GTTCCCACTGGGAAGCCCCTTTGTTGGCCGACAGCCTAACTGGCTGCTGGTGAGTCAGTGACTGGGTGAGTCACCAGTCACATTTGGATCTCTGTTTCCCTTCCTGTGGAGTTTCCAAATCTCAGGCAGATGCATTTTCAGAAGACTGTACTTCCTGAGACCCCCTCAGGGAGGCAAGTTGTGGGGAGAGTAGACACTGAGGGTGTCAGGAGACCCTGAGAACTCCAATCTGAGTCAGGTGGGCAGGGTCCCAGAGTTGTTACGAGTTTTAAGGACAAGCTTCCAGGACCCGTCATCCTCCACCAAAGAACATACTCTGCTGAGTTTCTGATGCAGCCAACTTTATACTTCCAGGGGGGGAAAAGCTAACATGTTATGTAGGGTCAGTCAAAAAGGGCATTTATTTTTCTAATGCCTAATGACAAGTAGTAATTGGACTGACTGGTTTCCTGGGACTGTGCTTTGTTGTAAGACATGGTGAAAAATAATTAGTTGTGGGCATAATCCCAGAGAGGATTAAAGGGGACCAGAAGGTTCTCTACAGAGGAAGAAACCTACTGTGGGACTGAACCCTTTTCCTTTCATGGGCACACTGAGGGGTCACTTGCTGCTTTTTCTTTTCAGGGAATTGTGATTCAAGTTTGACCTAGAAAGTTTTCCAAAGCATCTGAGTTGGACCACATAGGGAAACTGTGTCTTAACCATCATCCCAAGATGGTCTTAGTTTACAGAAAGCCACTCCCTTTCGGCTTTGGAAAACTACAGAGTGAGAGAAGATGCTCATTGGCCAAACTGTCCTGGGTCTGAGTTTGTGTGTGTGTGTGGGGGGGGAGGGGGGTAGCTATGCCCAAAGACACAGACCTCAGAGCTGAGCTACTACTACTTCAACCCCCTAGTCCCACTTCTGCTCCCCTTTGGTGCGATAGGCAATCCATTTGCCCTATAAAGTGTCAAGAGGGTAAGTCTAACAGTATTGTGGCCATATTTACACCAATCTACCACTGATGACAGGGTATGCTAATAGGAGAGTTTGTTTTAGACAGTCTGCGCCAGAAATAGGACAAGATTATAAAAGAAAAAACACTTTCTCACATGTACCAAACGTGCTGATTCATTTCTGCGTAATGTTCTTCTATAAAGTGCTTAAGAGTTGGACAGGACACCTTCAGACATCATAACTAACATAACTGAGACATGTTTACATTCCTACCAGGACAGACTATGGTGAACACTTCCACTGAGACTGCAGAACTGCTGGGATTTTTTTCCCCTAACACATCATGCCATCTGCACACATAATAAAATAATCCAGTAGTTGCCATGCTAAACAGGACTTCTAGTGAAGGGTACAGACAGCTCCCCAAAGGGAGCTGGAGTTATGCACAGTGATGAAAACTGGAAGCAATTTTCCAGCTAATGGTCTACCAATGACCGCTTGGAACGAGTTGGCACTGTATATTATGCACCTCATTTAAAAATCCACAGCAAACTAAGGTTTTTCCAAAGCCCATCCTCTTGACAGAAAAGGGGTGTTTTTTTTTAGTAATCTGGTTAATCTGTCAGTGCTCCAAGGATATCTCTCAGCAGTGCCACGAGTGAGTCTTCTGTGAGGGTCAGGCCATATTCTTATCGACTGGCAGGACAGCAGCTTGGAAGGCTAACCACATTCATGGAGACCCCTCAGTTGAGGCTGCAAGAGGAAAAAGAAGAAAATCTGGTAAGGTTTTCCTTTATGTTCCCAATCCCGGTATGCAGCAATTACCCTAGTCAAAGTAACCCTAACAGCCATGGAGAGCTGTGGCAGAGGTGCTGGTGACTCACCTCAGGGCAACCTGATGGAGGCTTATGTCCTTGGAATGTCCTTCCTTCCACCGTTGGGTGGTGCATGGAAGACATCCGGTTGAGGGGGAGGCAAAGCTGCCTGGAAGCCAGGGCAGAACCAGATCCTGAAACTGGCTCTCAGCCACGTAGGGCTGTGGCTTGGGAAACTATTTCATATATTGTGGGGTTTCATGCATTTACTTGATCTGGAGCAAGGCAGATTGGGACTAGTGTGACAGCATTTTGGGCAGAGGGAGAATGCCTTATGCAGAAGGTGGAATTCATTCATCAGTTTTCCAGAATATTGGAAGCAGTATAATTGGAACTCCTGAGTTTTTTCATTGAAAAAGCCGACTTGGCTGAGTAGATTTAGGAACTAGTAAAAACTAGATAAAGTCATTCAAGTCTGACCACATTGAAGATTTCAATTATAACACTGGTTTTGGTCTTGGGAAGGCTAGTTCCCAATTCTTTAATTTTCATTTTTCCTGGGGTATGCTATATACATGGGTCCTCAATTAATATAGGGGTGCAAGTAAATATTTTGCTCATTAGAATATCTATACTTGTTTTGCAATAAACTATTAAGCAAGGGGAGACGTGAACAACCACAGCTCTTCATGGAACTCTACCTAGTAAGTAAACTTTTAAAACTGGCTTCTTTTCAGGGCCCTCCCTGGGGTGCAGCAGGTTAAAGCACAGTACTGGGAGGCTGGAGCCACTTCATCATGAGTTCGATCCCCGCCTGCCCTGGAGGTGATCCACATGGCATGGCAGACTTCTCCTGACCCGCCCACTGCTCCCTTCAGCAGTGTACTTCGTCGATCTGCCTGTTCTGCTCCCCACTCTGTCTCTGGCGAATCCTCTCACCACCCCTGTACCTCTGGCCTGCACCCAGTTCTGTATGATTAAATAAATAAATCTTTAAAAAAAAAACAAAAACAAAAATCTGGCTTTTCAAAACATGACAGAATACACAATTTATAAGAAAATGTTTGATTAAAATCTCTTACTTTTGAGATAATGCAAAAACAAAAGCAAGGCTTATTTAAGCATATTATATATAAAATAATGTCACACACTACTGATAAGGTTGCAATGAAAGTAGAATACTAATATATTGCTGATGGTATGGTGAAATGGGAAAATAATGTCAATTATTTAAAAACTATTAAAAATTCACACTACTCGATTCAATGATCCCTTTCTAGGAGTGGATCCTGAGGAAATAATAATAATAAAAAATAAAAGCAGCTATAAGCACAGATATATAAGCTAGAACTTATTTATCATAGTGGGGAAAAAAAAAACAGAAAAGTGGAAAACAACCAGTTTCCTATTGTTGGAAATTTAGGTTAAGTAAATTATGGTGCATCAACAAGATGGATGATTAGAGGGTCATTAAAGTAATCATGAAGATGATTAGATAGTAACATGGTAAACACTTACATATACGACAGTATTAAGCTTACATCTATGCATAGAAAAGCAGTACATGTGAAATGGTGAAGATGCTAGCATTTTCGTCACTGTTATAATATTTTACAAAACAATGCAAAAATTAGGCTCACAAGGATGCAGGTTTGATACGTGCACTATGTACATTTTCCAGGGTTGTTTTCATTCACTGAAACTACCTTGAAAACAAAGTCCTCACAATTTCAGGACAAGATAGCATTCTGGTATGGTTGGAGGGAAGACAGAAACCCATAGGATGAGACATTGTCCCACCAGGTCACCCTGTAGAGCAGCCACAGCCCCCAGAAGACCGTGCGCACTTCTAGGACCTAACACAGGGCACTGTCCTTGAGACTTTGCTGAAATCGGCTCTTGAAGCATGTGACCTTGGAAAAGTACTATGAAGATAACATACATAATAAAATTTAGAAAGGGAATAATGATGATAAAATAAGTGAACTCTAATGAATTCTATCCATTGGACGTCTAGTCAGAAGTTGATAACATGGTATATATCACAGTTGCTGCTTCTCCAAACAACCACAGGAAAGAGGATGAGTGTAATATTAGCATATAATAACGCATAACCACAGACAGAAGCTGAGCCTGTTACACCTTAAAGCTCATCTACTTGTGGCCCCCCAGTATGCTCCTTAGGGTAGGCAGAATGATCCCCATTTCATCAATAAGGAAATTGGGGCCCAGTGCTAGTAGCATTTGCCCAAGGTCACACAGCTGGTGAGAATCAAATTCGTCCTCAGCCTTAGGTATGTCTCACTCCTTTGGGAAGTATGACACACATGATGTGTCAACACATTGGGACAAATCCATAAAGCAGACATATTGAGAGCTTTTCCCATTCTATCTTCCAAGGAGGATTCTCTGTTTATCCTGAAGTTCAGTCAGCACAGTGGGGAGCCCCAATGGGCAAAGATGACAAGTGGAGGCTAAATTAGAAAGACAGTGATATCCAAAAGAGGACGGCTCCTGCAGATAGGACCACACCTAGAAGCAGAGGCCACCGTAACAAACTGGGAGGTTTAGGGCAATAGTTGCCAGATGAATGGGCTCTTTGGAAGTGGGGTGACTAAAGAGAAGAATGTGCTGTGACCTCAGTCCCTTTGACCTTCTTCCTGGGGAATCTCTCAAGTATTCATTGCTTTTCCATACCTTGGTTGTGTTTCTTTTGAATATGTCTCCATGTTGACTTGGGATTTCCATGGGAACAAGAGGCCCTACTGACTTAGGTTGTATGTGCAAGGTATGAGCCCGGAGTAATGCTTAGACCATGCTCCTTGTATCACAGATGTACAGTGACAGGCTATATGGTCACCACTTTGCTAGAGACCTTTGTTACCTGCAGTGGGAATCTCAGGTATGAAAAAACAACATGTGGTCAAAAACCAATGCATGTGGTTTGTATTAGATGACTCTGCTTCTTTTAATGGAGGAAACTGTGTTCTTTGAGATGGTACATTTTGGAGGCTGTATCTCTAGGTGGGGTTCAGTCATTCCAGACTCTTCCTACCCCCTCATATACACTAGCTTTTTTCCTGCCTCAGATGTGAATGCGTTGATACTAGGGAATACCTAATCCTTCATTTTTCCAGTCTACCTCACATGTCATATGCTTTGTAAGGTACTTGCCCCTGAGATACAGCTGATAAGCCAACATGGAACTTTAAACTTTTACCACCAAACCTCATGAACCCTTTATCTATCTCTGCTGAAGTTTTTGAGGGTGGTTCCATGTCCTCTTGCTGTGTGTCCTTCTAGTACAACGTGAACTAATGGGCCCATAGAAAGTGTTTAGTGCATAGTTCTGAACTTACTGAAAAAAGGAATGATGCTAGAGAAGAAGCATTTCTCCTGCCTCCACTTCTTAACACCTAATTTTATACAAGATTCAGTCCTATAGCTCCAGTCTGCATATCCAGAGGGGGTCTGTTCCAGTTTCTTTCAGAAGAAAGAAATATATGTCAAGAGACTTTATATCTATGTCAAGGATCTTGTGTCTGATGCTGACAGTGTATGGATTTACAGCTAATGAACAATAAGGGCTCTTTCTCAAAACTCTGATGGGCCCATGTGATTAGTTCAGGCATTTGGGCGTCAGTTACCTCCAAGCCCCAGTAGCTTCTGAGTCTGGTAAGAGCAGAGACACTTCAGAACCCAGTGATTAAGATCCTGGGCTCTGAGTAGGTGAATCTGGCTGACATCCCAGGTTCACCACTTACCAGCTTTATGATGTTGCAAACATGAATTTCTCCAAACCTTAATTCTTTCACCTTTAAATGGTGATCAACCACCCTACCTCACTGGGTACTTGATCACCTTTGTGTGGTGTTTGGCAAATAGTAAATATCTGCTAAGTGATGACTACTACTTATCATTACTGTCATAAATCCCCCAGATTTCCTAGAGAAACTAGACACAAAAGTCAATGTTCTAATGCCAAAGTTAGGTCAGAAAAAAGAAACTAATCACCCTGAGGGAGTCAGATAATATGCTTGGCACTGCTAATGCCACCATCAACACACTTTGGCGTGCCCTCTCCTCCAGATTAATGTAGGCAAAAACAGGCAGCTCCAAGATAAGGAGAGTTCACACCAGAAACTTCCTGGGAAGGAAGGTGCTGGTCTGAGAGGCATTGCAGATGGTTCAAGAACACAGCTGGCACCACATGTGTCTGAATCCACCTTTTCTCATTCCAGTAGCGAGGGGCCGGGGGATTCATGTGTTTGGGGAAGAAGAAAAGCTACTCTGTGTAGGTAGCTTCTTGTCTCATGGGTTAAAGGGGGAAAGGTATACTTCATCTCTTCTAAGGAATGTTTAATGTCTTCCATTCAAAAAGAAGGACCATATCTTCTCTTTGAAAGGTTTTCATGTGACTTGAGTTTGAGGACTTTAGGGTATCCCTGAACTGCACCTCTACAGGGACAATTCAGACCAAGGGTGAGGTGCACATTCCAAAGGTGTGAGATGCATGGTGGCCCTGTGTAGCAACCATAGATAAGTAGATTCGGTTTATTGAGCAACTACTACGGCCCAACTAAGGTGTTATAGGTAGTCACTCACTAAGTCCTCACTCCCATAGTTGAGACCTCAATTGTATTGTCCACCTAACACACCTGGAAAACATCAGCTTCATTACCTTGTCATTGTCACCTGGCAGGAATGCACAGTAAGATGAGGACCCAGATCTGTTCTCATTACCCTGCTGCCTCAATTAAAAAAGAAACGTGTTAGGAAAGCAGATTCCTTAACAACAGGAATTCAGGAGAAAGGCAAGAAGGCTCATTAGATGTGAATCCTGTATCTAAACAGACATGACTAAGATGTTTGAAGTACAGAACATTTGGTACAATTCTATTTAACAATTTAAAATCTTTCCTACGTGTAGAGCAGTGGTTCTCAACATGGTACAGTGTTGTCCGCCTGGGGGACACCTGGTCATCCAGGAGATACTCGTGGCTGTCACAGTTTGGGAGTTACTACTGACAGCTGCGGTGCAGAGGTGCTAATCATCCTAGAAGACATAAGATGACCACATCAAAGACTTACCCAGCTCAAAATATCAATAGCACTGAGTTGGTTTAGATGATACAGGTCCTTGTTTATTTTCTATTCCTGGTTGTGAGCCAAATATATCACTCCCAAAATAGGCCAAGAGAAAAACCAACTTAAGCATGCCTCTTGTGTGTACAGGAAACAGGACTAATTTCAAACCTCACTCCCCTCTTCTATTCATCATTTGCTCATTTTATTTGATTTTATATTCAATGTAATCAAACTTCCTAATTTCTAACTTTTAGAACCCTCGCAGGCATACCATTCTAAGAACCAAAATTGGATGATTTAAACAGGTATGCTCAATTAATTAATTAATATGTATAGGAGAAGTTAGGAGATAAAAGAAGGACAAAGGAGGATTTATATGGCAATAACACTATCTCCGCTACAAGCCTTTTGGTGGGGAAGGACATGTGTTCTCAGTTGCTCTGGTTTCATTTCTGTCAGTATCTGCCCACCAATCATTTGGGGTGGGGTGTAGTGTTTGCCCCCTGGGAATGTGATTAAGAAATCAACTCTACCGCCTGCATGAAATGATGGTGAGATTCTCAGACAAGTATTAAGATGATAGAGGACTTGGGTAAGGCCAGGAAAGCAGATGATGCATGCAAACTAGCTTCTAACTCTCACACTCCCTCATAAACTGGAAACCACATGACTCAGGGATGGTAAATGTTATGTGTCAACTTGACTGGGCAATGGGGTCCCCAGATAATTAGTAGAACATTATTCTGGGTGTGTCTGTGAGAGTGCTTCTGGATGAGATTACATTTGAATTAGCAAATTGAATAAAGCAATTTTCTCCCTAATTTACTGATGAAGTTTCCCATCTGACCAACTGAAGGTCTGAGTAGAACAACAGGTTGAATAAAGGAGAATTTGCTCTCTCTCTGAGGTTGGACATGGGTCTTCCCCTGCCTTAGGATTTATAAGTGGACTTGAACTAGCACTAAACCATCAGTTCTCTTGGGTTTTTAACTTCCAAATTTTGGATCCTTTCAGCTTTTAGATTATGGGCACCAATTCCTAATAATGATTTTCCAGCTAACTAGTTATTGTTGCTTTTCCTCTCTTTCAATTGATAAATCTTCCTGTCTTTCTGTAGGTGTAGATATATCGCTCTGTCTCCTGTTGGTTCTGTTTTCTGGAGAGCCTGGACTCACAGAGTCTATGGACAGCCATAATGTTAAGCACCTTCATTAAACAAGTACTTAGCACATAACATGTGTCCATTTGGAAACTACCCAAAGAAGCAGATACCACAATTCATCTTGGAGAGATAAGTGACCCACCACAGGCAGCAGCCTACAGGCCAAGCTATGGCCTTGATCTAGCTGTGACATGCCAGGGGCCTGCTGGTTCCAGAAGTGCTAAGCAGGAAATATGAGGTCCCAAAGCCCCATGGGAACATTTTCAGGCAATCATATAGAACTAGAAATGATGGGGAGGCTTGGCCTCTACCCCCATCCTCTCAGCCCTGAGTTTTGTTCTCAATAGAATGTTATTGGCTCCCGATACTATTTTAAAAGCCTTTCTGCAGGTGGCTTATACTACATCAGCCACATCCATAGAAGAGTTTTAGAGCACTCAGAAGTAAAGCTCGCCACCAGGACTGCCAGCATCATCACCATGCACTCACTCACTCTCTCTCTCACACCCCCCCCCCATGGAGTCATCCTCCCTCCCCTCAGCCCTAGGGAAAACAACAGCGACACTATTCACTCCCTTGCTGTTCTGCCACAAGTCAAACCATTGATCAATACTTGCAAGGCTCCCAACCCTCTCCTGAGTCCATGCTAGTTCCAGTGGTTTAAACAGAATAGCTGGATCCCAGGGCTGAAGAACGCCGAGGTTCTCTAACCAATTGTGACAGTCTCATCTCATGCAACTTCTGGATGTTTTCATTTTGTCCTGCCTCTGTCCATTTCCACTGATTCAGAATGTCCAGGGGGCAACCTGGGAAGCAATGTTTGATAAGCAGCTCTGAAATTCTCATGATGTCAGTTTGGCACAAATCCATGGAAGCACCAACATCTTCTCTCCAGGAATTAAATAGTAGTTACTTTTCCTTGAACAGAGAAAGTGTGCAAACTGTGGGGAATTTTGGTTTGTGTCTTTTCCCTTAGTAATAAAATACCAAGCCTCCTAGCTGTAACATAGTACAGTGATCTACATATTTGGCTTCAGAGCAGGGCAGACAGGAGTGGCGAACCTCAGCAAGTCATCCAGCTCCTTCAACATCCTGGGGACTGAGGCATGTTCCATCATTCCAGTATTTTTGTTCCTACAGGCCAATTCACACCTCAATCAATCAAGCAACATTTATTCCATCGTGTGCTTACTTCAGTGCCACATCGCCTGGGGAGCAGCAGGGTGGGGAAAGTCACACCTGTGACATTGCATTAATCAAACTGTATAAGAGTCACCTGATGGTGTGTTTGTCCATAGACTAATGCTTCTCAAATCTTATTGGGCTTTGAAATTCCCCGGAAAGCTTGGTAAAGCACAGCTTTTAGACCCAAATGGAAAGAATCCGATTCATGAGTAGGTATGGGAATTTGTACTTCCAGAAAGTCTGCAGGGGTCACCAATATGTTACTAGTCTGAGGACCTCACTTTAAACACCACTGCTCCACACTCCTTCAAGCTTCTTCAGGCCAAGAACGTGTCTTTTCTTTTTGCAGTGTGTAGCAGAATGCCCACCACACCAAACATGACTTGTAATGAAGGAATAAATGAATGTCTTCATCTTTGTAGCAAGAGCTACAAACAATATCTTAAAGTAAAAATGAATTTATTTGCAGGTTATCATATTGTTTTCTAGTGAAAAATGGCTTAGAAATTTCAGCATGTGAAAATGTTGCAACCTTGTAAATTAACTATGACAACTCAGGACACCTATCAACTTCAAACAGGGTGTGATTTTCCCAGGAAGTGGTAAAACCTTATCTGGCCTTATGTCCATTTTGCACTTGAAGCACACTGATAAGATTCCTACCAGTTCGAACCACATGAATACGAGATGGTATATTTCTGGGAAAAAGCATCACTAGCCCAGAGAGTCTCAGTAGGGATGTCTTTGCAGAATAATCTGGTGATTCCATTCTCTTTACTGGATAGAGACAAGCATACCAGGTTACTGAATTCCAACAACCACTTTAAAAGTCATAGAATTTTCCAGAAGAAAACTGACTACTGGTACACACAGCAATGACTTTCACGAGAGAGCATAAAAATATATCTTAAAGTTTAATCCAAGTTGTCACTAAAGGTCCCCTCCATCTCCATAATGCTAGGGTGGTTAGCAGATTCTATTCTCTGGGTTCACTCCTAATTTCTATCATTACTTCTGAATCTCACTCGGTCACAGAGCATGAGGCCCTGCATATTGTCAAAGTTCCATTTTTAATTAAGCTTAACTAGTCCCCACTTTGTTTTATTTTAACCTCAAGGGCCTCTCTGTTGACCAAATCCAAAAGCTTTCTTGGAAAAAATGATCTCTAACATGCACTTCTTAAAAATACAAACAAACAAACAAACAAACAAACAAACAAAAACAACCAAACGTTCAAATATTCTCCAGGTCCAAGAGAAAGGAAAGGTACACCTTTAGAGGAGTAAGCATGCTTAGAGTGTGTCACATCTCAAAGGGCTGAAGTGTCTCTTTTTAAGACAGTGCTACATAAGGTAAGTAAGAATTAACAAATAATGCTGATTACAGGGATGGAGCTCAGCATGCAGAAACTTAAAGTGGAATGGTATTTAGAACAGTGCTTCTCAAATGTTAATGTGCATATAAGTCACCCGGTATCCGGTTAAAAGGTAATCATGATGGTTTAACAAGCTCTCAGGTCTGTGGCTCGCTCTTCTATAGCGAGGCTGAAAAGTCCCCTAATCTAGAGAAGCACTGTTGAGTGGCGCTTCCTGCCATGCTGGAAATGCTCTGCATCTTTTTGCCCAATAAGGCAGTCATTAAGCCATTAGTCACATGTGGTTGCTGAACATGCAGCTAGTGCCTGGGGAAACTAATTAAAAATGTTCCTTAATTCATTTAAATTTCAGTGATCACATGGGCTAGTGGCTACCATATTGGACAGCAGCTTTATAGAGCTGAAAACCAAGACTGAGCAAAGGACAGCCTGAGATTTAAGAAGATTTCAGAAAGGAAAAACCCAAAATGCAGGGTGACAGTCCTCAATCCACTCACCCATACTGTTCTTACTTGTACGCCTTCCTTCCCCTTTCCTGTTGTCTCTAGGGAGGGTTCCCCTCTGTTCTCTATCATGTTCCCAGAATTACTCTAAACAAAATAGTAATTAGGATAGAGTTTATAAACATTCTCAAGTGCAGAAGATTATTTCGTTTATATAAACCACTTAGAGTTGGCAAAACCGAGCAAGATTGTCTTCTGAGAAATAGTTCTTCTGTTATAGGCCTTTTCACCTAGGGCACAGCGATCAGGTTTCTGAGGATAGACTCCAAGTTCATTTCTTTGCTGTGGGTTTTGGCCCCTTGGCCTGGCACACAAGAGCAAATGCAAATAGCCCAGATGATCTAGAAAAGTTCAAAATGAACCAAGAGCTCAGTTCAAAAGGAGGTCTCCCAAATGAGAAACTGTTGAGAATGGGAAAGGGTGGGGCTTAGTTTTGTCTAAACTGGATTCATCAGCTCTCAGCAGGTTTCAGTCTATCTTGCAGTTAACAAGGTTTGGGGATGTTCCCTGGGCTGGTGAGTACTAATTTCCATGAGGAACAAGTTATGAGGCTTGGATGTCTTCTTAATGATAACAGATAATTTCTCTATGTTGGCAGAGCTACAAAGCACGTTGCCATGGAACTGTGTGGATCGGGCTATTTCTTTTGTGTACACAGTTTCCCCTTAAAGAATCCACTTGGCATGAGGTACAAACCTGGTTGGGGACCCTTGTGATTAATTGCTTGATCTGGCTGGTGGCCATAAGCAAAACCTTGCAATTTACCAGGTCCTGCACAGAATTATGAAACTGAAGGTTTAATGAGATTTCAGGTAATAGAGCCCAGATGTCCAAGACTAGGATGTTTGAAATAACACTACTGGCAAAGATGCTTAGGCCTGATCTATTTCTTGCTTGGTAGATTTCACTGTTCCCATCTTTCCAGCATCTTGGACCAGTCAATTGCTCACACCCTCATCTTGAGTTACTGTCTCCCGGGAAGCCATTCTTCACTTACATGCACATCTGTAGCTTGTTGCCTGAGATACGTGAGCGCTTCCTACCGAGGCTCCTACCCAGGACTGTCTTCCAGCCAAGGATTTGGTAATTAACATCCTGACCACCATCTTGCCTCTATGCAGCACTTAACTTCCAAATTGCTTTTGCACATTTAATTGCCTTTTATTTTGTCAGAGTCTAGGAGAAATGGGCTGGGACAGGTATTATTTCCATTTGGATGAGGAAACCAAGGTACACAGAAGAGAAGGGATAATAAAAATGAACATTTGTGGAACCCTTAAGTGCCAAGAAGTACTGTACCCATGGGGTTCCATGCATCATTTCCTTTAAGTCATGTAACAATTTTGAGGTTGGCATGATGATCAGCTCCACTTTGAAATGGAGAAAACAACGCCATGCAGAGGTGGGGTCACTGCTAAATCTGACACAGGTAGGCTGGGATGGGACTCCAGCTCACTACCACCAGGCACTGCCCCTCCCTCAGGAAGTGTCGCCAGCATCCCAGACAAGACCTGAAATCTGCTACACTAGTGCAGTGTTCATTTCACACCATTTCCAAGACAGCAGACAAACCCTAGGTACATTTTTCTCATCAGAAGTCCCTTTGCCTCTATTCCCTGATCTCCCCCAGAGCGATGCCACCTCCCGAGTGTGCTATGGAGTGTGAGGGGCTCTGTTCCAGGGCATATGATTTGAAGAAATCCATGATCTAGTAATCTGGGCCCTTCATGGCCGTGCTTTCACATGTCTTTCCAGTCTTTCACAAGACTTTCCATGTCTTTTCCTGCATCCTCTTGCTTCAGCAACGAAGAGTTTCCATGGTGCCTACTTCCTTCCTCATCCTCTTGGCCAAATTCTCTGCTTCCTATAAGGCCAGCTCATGGGCCACTGCCATAGGGCTTCACATGATCCTGTAATTCCCACCTTTTCTGATCCCTGTTTGGGTTTGCTGAAAGACAGGATGGACAAACAGAATCAACAAACATCTTTTCGTGAGCTTACCAGACACCGTGTGAAACGGAGATACAAAGATGAATAACAAACATCCCTCATGGCTGTCCATAGGAAGCTCACAGTCCACACTCAGAGATACACAGGAAGACCGTAGAATGCCCCTCGTGGCATTACAGGAGGGCAGGATCCCAGGGGCACAGAGAGATGTGACAGCACTCATTACTGTTTGAATATAGAGCTAGGAGTCATGCCCTAGTCACAGCCCCTTTACCCCTCCTCGTGAGGGAGACTCCATGTGTGCAGGACTTCCACTGATATGCATTTAGGCAGCCCTGGCACAACTCTAAGCTGAGCGCCTGCATGATACATAATGAGGGACTGTGCCAGAAGTGATGGTCTCTCTCACCATGTTATGCCAAGTCTGGGTACCTTCTCCCCTCCGAGTTTGCCAGGGGAAGTACAGGCGAAGATGATGGCCCTTGCCTGCCCATGACAGCCCCACAGGGGACAGCCTCACAAAGGTGCTCTCTTGGGGAGGAGGCATGAGGGGAAGAGCTTGGCATCTCTTTAGCGTCAGGAGCCGCAGTGGCTCCAAGCATAGCTTTCTTCTGTCAGATGCTTAGGCAGGTCTAATATCTGCTCTAAAACAATAGCTTGAATATGTCTCCCCAAACCTAGCCCTTCCCCAAGGGTTGGGAAATATTTCTCTTTAAAAGTTTTCCTACTTTAGAGTAATTAACTCTGATTACTTAAGATTAGATGGCTATTACAAAACTGTGCACAAGTAAGCATTTCATTAGTTACCCTTCTTGACAGGATTGTGAGAGAATCCAGTATTGGCTTAGCCCCATGAAAAGCTAGAGAGAAAGAGCACTCAAGTTAGTTCTGGAGGCCGACATCACATGTTGCTCATGTGTTGAAGCTTGGTGGGGACAGAAAGTAGAATGTCTGTCAGCACACAACATTCATCTTTCCAGAAACATCAGTGCTGACCAGCAATTTTGAGGAACTGTGTGATTGAAAAATAACAGGTACTTCCACTTGCTAGGCTTTCAAGACTGATCAAGTGATTTAACCTCTTTGAGTCACAGCTTCCTCATCTGAGAAAGGAAGGAATTCATGTGTGGTTGGTGAGAGCTACCAGATTTCACTGAATCCAAGGTATATCACTACAAAAGCAAAACCAAACACTACTGATGAAACCATGACACCAAGCTGTTATGATCAGTTTCCATAAGCTGACCAGAACATTAGCCTTTTGTTGCTTTATGAATTCTTTCATCTATTCTGAAGAACCTACAATGTCCTGCCTTTGGGTACAAGCTTGATGTGTGATAGGCAATCCTTTTCCATACACCCCAGGAATAAAACACATTACTCCACCTACTTGTGATATCTTACCATCAGTAGTGTTAAGTTTACAATTTCTACTTTGCAAAAATAAATAAAACTAAGGTCATTCTTCCCATGTCAAACATTTGCCTTACTAGTGTTTCTCTATTTCTGTGACTTTGGCATAGGAGATAATTTTTGCTTCAGCGCCAAATTACAGTGCAATATATCTGAAGGCATTTTAAATAGCAATTAAACTCAACAGGTGAAGTGCTAATAGTATATATAATCTGAGTGAAGTGATGAAAATATGAGCCATCAAAGCTAAACTCAGGCATGCAAACCTGCTGCATGAACTGTAGTGAGGATAAGGCTTTCTGGATTATAAAATGCACATTTCAGAAAGGTTAAAATAGGAAAAAAATTGCATCTCAGATGCAATGAAACACAATAAATAAAAGCATAGATTATGGATCTTATATCCAGTAGATACCAACAAATCTTCCTTTTTAATAAAAGAGAATGTGATGAATCTCAAAAGAATGCAGGAAGGTTGCACCTCATTATTTGCAAAGAAATAAGATTGGGTTTGAATCTATTTCTTGTTAAGTAAGATTTACATTTCAGAAACTATAAAACCGTGAATGATCTCCAGAGAAATCGAAGTATTTTTCCATATACTATGAGAGATGGCTGTATTTCTTTGTCATAGCCTCTCTCTCTCTCATTGAGAGGGGAGCATATTTTCCTCCTCCCCTGAAATTGGGCCAGGTGTGTGACTGCTTTGTCCAAGAGAATATGGCAGAAATCGTATTGGAACTCATTATTTTGAACACTGGAAATTGGCTTTCTTCTCCTTAGAATCCAGGTACCAGGTTATAAGTAAACCAAGGAGAAACCTGGAGAGCTACATGGAGGAGGCAGTTAGTGAGGGGGAGAACTGAGACCCCAGCTGATACCAAGCTGAGCTATAGGCTGGACCAACTTGCCAGCAGTTTGAGTGCACCTTCTTAGATGTAACTTGCTAAGTCCAGGTCAACAGGATGTGGGAGAAAATGAGAAGAGCAATCTTCTGAGTCTTGCCCAAATTGCAAATTCATAACCAAATAATAACTATTGCTGATTTGGTCCTCTAAAATATGGGCAGTTTGTATGTAGTAATAGATGATAAAACTTCATTCTCTAGTTAATTCCACAAATGCACTGAGGAAGACCCATATGGCACCTCAAGGAGAACCTGAAAGTGAGTCTAGATCTCTGACTCCTGAACTGAGGGCTGTGCATTATTGTATATAACACAGCTCTTAGTGGCCAGACATGCCAGATAGGACTCTGACTGTCTTTGGTTAATATTCTGGTGTGTCTGGAAAGAAACAGAAACGTCACACAGGAGAGAAAAAGTTTGAGTATTACACACACACACACACACACACACAGAACCTTAAACCCCACTTGGAATTAGAGAGCAGAGTTCACAAATTAGTTACAAAAGTGATCTTGATTCTACCGAGCTTTGTTAGATGGAGGGTGGTGGCCTCAGCACATATCTCTTAGTAGAAACAAGCACGAGCTTCAGGGATTCATACATCTCAGTCATGGTTGATACGGGATGGAATCCCAAGAAGACAGAGGTTACTTTGGTGATGGAATAAAACACAAGGAGAGGGAGTCACATGTCCTCAGGACAAGGTTTCCGAGGCAGACAGTCTGGCTGACCACAGGGTCCCTTGAGACAGCGCCCAAGTCCCTTCCACAGGCTGTTCATATCCTATGCCAGATGTCAAGAACTGTTGCTTTGACATGTGCAGCCTCTGTGCAGAGGCTGTGGTTTTGCAGCATTTTAGGGTATGTGTCCCTGATACAGACATCCACGCCTAAGGAATCTAAGCAGGCAACACACAGTACAGAGTTGCATTTTGCAATGTTCAGCTGTTTAGCTGAAGAGACAGATCTTTGCTTCGGAGAACGCCAAAGATCACTGAAGCAGGACACATTTTAATGGTCTACATGCAGGGTGCTGCCTACCATGGATACAGATGTTAGAAGTTTGGTGCTTATTTTGGAAATCAAGAGGGGGTGTGCAACAAAACTTAACATTGAATTTGCTACAGAGAACTGTTGCTTTAAAGCTATGGCATTGGAGAAATTGTAATTCTTTCCCATGCTTGCTGGCTGATGACAAAGCTCCCACTTTTTAATGACACCAGGAAAGCAGGAGACAGTGCCTTTCAACAGATGGACCTGACACACTGGAGAGGAGAAACAAGTGTGGTGGGATAATGCTGGAGATGGAGGTGGAAGCTGGCAGGACCTCTGACACGCAGGTTGCAACAAGGAGTTAGGTTATTGCTGCAATTGTTAGAGAAAAGGGGACTTTATATGGAGCATTAAAAAATCTAAATAAGAATGATCCAATGAGTAACAAGATTTTTCTACACATAAAAGACTTATTTTAAAAAAATAAACCAAATAATTGTCAGTCTCCTCTACTTTTAAAGTTAGGTTCTGGCAAATTCAATAATCTATCACAGGTGTTATCACACTATAGCACCTGTAAGACCTATACAGCCCTCTTTTGTAAATAAAGTTTTATTGGAACATAGACAGCACTCAGCATTTATGAACTGTCTCTGGCTGCTTTGAAATTATAATGGATGAGTTGAGAAGCTGCTAACAGGATTGAATGGCTAACAAAGCCTAAACTATTTATTATGTGGTTCTTTACAAAAATAATCTGTTGAGCCCTGATGCAACACACCAAAATAAATCTGTTTGTGAAGAATTTGAGAAGTTTATATACTGCGAGGAAACAGTCGTTGTTATTTTACTATTTTCTACTCCATGGAATGGAAAAGTGTTTTCTACTCCACGGATGAGTAGAATAAGTTCAGTAGAACAGGTCTGAGAAGTTGGACAGCAAGTTAGAAATAGTAAGAACCTTTAGACAGCAGCAATTAGTAGCAGTTGGTAGAGGATTAAGAAAGAGACTAAGTTCCCAAGTGCAGCAGTCTGTGGTCACGTAGGGTTGGGACATATATACTGTGTACTGTGGCATAACAAATCAATTCATGTACACAGTGAAGATTTTGAAACTGATTTAGGTGTCTAAGTAATTTTTCAATAGTCTGGAAAATTCGAATAGATTGGTACTTACTCTGAATGTTTTTTGATATTAGCCATGCCTGAATGTGGTGTGAGCCTTCGGGACACCACTGACAGGACTTGACGAGCCTCACGTGTCTATGTTAATATTCCTTTGCTACATATGCCCACCAGTAGTTTTCCTTTTCCTACCCCTGGCTCCAGTATTCATCTTGTAGGCCCTTCTATTTGTTCTCTCACTCTCTACTTTCCTGCTTTTTTCAATTTAAAACACTCCTTCCAGATGGGACTTCCCCCAAACTACCTATCTTGTTCATCTTGGGTGAGAGATTGTGGTAGATTCTAAGGGAGACCCAGAGCTGGGTAATGGACTTTTGCCCACAAACACTCACAAAATTTGGGAAGAAAACCATTATTACTACAAAAAGACAAGTAAGAGCACAAAAGGTTTACTGGATTTCATATAAGGGAATGACTTCTGTTGTCTTGGAGAGGGTGAAGTTTGGAGTTGGCTTTGAAAGGACGGGGAAAGGGAATTCTAGGAAGTTAGTGATACCCATCTCCATCAAGAGACTCTCTGACATTCCATGTTTCTTCTAAGACCAATTTCATTGCACAAGGTTATAGTTAAGGCTCCCTTGACTATATCAGTGGCTTGGACCAACTTGCCAGTCATTTGAGTGCACCATCTTGGATGTGGCTTGCTCAGTCCAGGTCAACAGCATGCGGGGGGAAATGAGAAGAGCAAAATCATAACCAAATAATAACTACTGTTGATTTGGTTCTCTAAAATATGGGGCAGTTTATATGCAATGATAGATGATAAAACTTCACTATCTAGTTAATTCCACAAATGCTCTAAGGAAGACCCATTATGGCACCACAGGGAGAACCTTAAAGTGAATCTAAGTCTCTGACTCCTGAATTGAGATCTGTGCATTATTGTACACAATACAGCTCTTAGTGGCTAAACAGGCCAGACTGGGCTCTGGCTGTCTTAGGTCAATATTCTGGTGGGTCTTGGAAAGAAACAAGAACATCACACAGGAGAGAAAAAGTTTCAGTATTACACACACACACATACACACAACTTGGAATTAAACCCCACTTGGAATTAGAGAGCAGATTTCATGAATTAGTTATTGTTAGCTATATAAATTGATAATATTGATTATGTGAGTGCTTGGTGCATGTTTTGTGTTCACATCTGGATATAAATTTCTGGAGGAGGGAGATTCTGCCCTGTATTTCCTCTCAATGCCTCTCAGTAGATGGCACAGTGCCTTGTATTTAACAAGTACACATACAAGAAATACTTTAAAAATAACTAGATGAACAAATGCTCTTTTCTGCTGGGTTGTAAATCAAATACAAAGCCTCAATCAAATATATAATTATGGTAATACTCTGTAGAATTAAAAGCAGCTATACATTTCTTGATATTCTTCCCAGTGAGAGCTGGGGCTCTATAAACCCTCTTCTTGAATCGAGGTTGGCTTGTGACTATTTTGACTGGGAAAATGGAGGGATAATGCTATGCCAGGTCTTGGTGGCCTTTAGGAGGACACACAGCTTCCAGTTGGTGTGCTGTAAAGTCTGAAAACCCTGGAGAGCCTATATAGAGGAGCCTTGAAAATCTATGAAGGGGAACAGCAGAGTCATTTCTTCTAGTCCCTCCCAAAGGCCCAGTAATGGCAGTAAAGATGTCTTGGACCTGATTCTGCTACTAGTGGGACACTGCATAGGAATCTTGTTCTCCACAGCAGTCCTGCTGGGTTATTAATATTTTTTATTTTATACTTTATAAAGTTATCTATCCATTATTTTGATTTACATGAATGATTGGGTCATGATTCTGTATATTATGATTTTTTTCTGTGGCCACTTGGTGTGGAATATGGAATTTAATGATAATCACTAAGAAATGTTCTATTTCAGTTTCCTAGTTTCAGATCCTAAAACTCAATAGGTTCTTATGAAGTGTACATTTTTAATAAAAGCTTACTTCCTTCTCAAGAGTGTTTTTAGTTAATCACTACATTTTTCTTCTACCAAACTTAACACATTGTAAATTTAGTTTCTCAAAGAACTGTTCTCAACAATTCTGTTTCTTAATATCCTGTTGCAAACTTTGAGAACCAATTGGGTAATAATCATGATTCAAGCTACTTTTTCAGAGAAACAAGATCAAGATTTAGCCAAGATTAGAGAAGTCACGGGAAGTGAGGTAACACTGTTCATTCATTCCTGATGCTTTACCCACATTAAGCAAACACACAGATCAAGGTCTTCCCAAAGAACACCGTTCCCATATTTTAAGACGGCCACTTTATAGTATTTTAACTAGTAATCATCAAATATGCAAAACCTGTCCTTATGCCAGAGGTTTAAAGAGCAGAAGGGTGGAGAACACGTTGTGCATAGAGAAGATACATGAATATGTAGCATACAGTGCTAGAAAGACCTCTGGAATTTTGTGCGTGTGATTTCTAAAAATGAAAGGAGTGCTTGTAATAAATTAGAGACTCACTGTAAAAAGAAATAACAAATGAACAAAATATTTTGGTCTCCTCTGGTACCTCTTTGTGGTTCTGCTTTATGTAATAAATTCAAACCTGTATTAAATCAAGCAGTCTCTGCCCACAAGTAGTTCACATTCTAATGGAGAGGGAGGTGGAAAGTGAAAGTAGTTAAATACGATCCAATGGAAGGACTGCATATGAGTGGTGTGGACAATGTGTCAGGAAACCTAAGGGAACATGAATTACATCCAGAGTGTGGGAAGGGGCAGTAAAGCTAAGTCTTTAAATAGGTATGACCCTGGATCTGGAAGTGGGTTTTTATGTAATAAAGATGTGAAAGAATGAAGAAACAGAGCTGTTTCTAGAATGGCAAGATGTGGAGAAAGATCAATTATGGCTTAGTCATAGGATGAGTTCATTGAGTGAGAGGTGGGGGAGAAATGAGGTGGAGTGGCTTGCACCCTAATCTAGCATTTGGAGTCAGGTCATGAAGAGACATGTCTTCAGGCTCATGTGTTTGCATATTATCACACAATGGGCAGTGGGGAAACTTTCAAAGCATATTTATGATTTACTCTCACTCTTTACTGCTGCTACCAGTAGGGTGAGCATATATGTGACCTTGAAGCAACTGTCAGTTACCCTTTTCTATTTGTTGAGGTGATTATCTAATTAAACTAACTAGAGAACAGAACACCTTGAAAACAAGGTCCATGTTTGCCTCTGCTCTCCAACAGTCTCCCTGGCACACAGCACAGTGTCTGGCACTGTTTCGATGATATTTGTTAAGTAAAGTGAACACTGACGATGAGTATAGACCAAGAAAGAGAGAATGAAGGCTTGAGTCAGGACAGAGCCAGGGACAACAGGTCAAAGAGAATGATATGTGCAAAATAAAAACCTCGGGTTAATGTTAAGAAGTGTGGCTGTTCAAGGGGAAGTCTGAGGTTTCTAGGGTGGGTGATTAGGGGAAGGGCAACTATTACTAATGTTAATATTATATAAGCAGAAGAGGAGTAGGTTTATGTCGAAAGGGAAGGCAATGAGTTCGATTTCTGATGTATCTGAGATGCCAACAGGACAAGGCGGAGATACCATGTGGCAGGAATGGACTGTTATAGTGGAAAGAACTGAGTACCCAGAGGATCCTGGATTTGGTATTGTCATTTATCAGTTACATGATTTAGGGTATGTTATTAACTTCTAATTCAGATTTTTAATGTATAAAGTGTAGATAAGAATCTCTGTCATAACTAACTTGGAAGATTCTATAATAATCTAAAATTTAAAAATGTATGAGAACTTACTATTTAAAGTGTACAGAGCTTCGTGAAGACTCACAGTTGTTCTCATCAGTGCCCTGAAAGACCACACACAGCTCTTAGCATAGCAGGTGTTGCCAACTCAAGGTCATGGGGTTAATGGATTAATGGGGTCACTTGCCTTCTTGAACTACAAATAAGTCCCTCATTGTTGGTCAGCGGTCTTGGAATGGGTGTGACAGAGAGTCATCTAGGTATAGTACCAGCAGTAGAAAAATATCTACTGAGGTCTCCTTCCTTCTGAGAGAGACATAGTCCAGCTTAAGCAGTTTTAAGTTAAAATTAAGACAAGGATTAAGAGGGTGGTTTTGTTGCTGGTGATGATAAAACAGCTCATGTTCAAGTCAGTGTATTCTCTTGTCAGATTCTGGAGTCATTCCCCTTTGTAGAAAGCCAAACACAAATCCCTTGACCACACCCTTCCTTCTGAAGTTGTCACTTTCGTTCTGCTGTCATCTGGGACGTCAACCCATCAGGCCCAGAATTCAATGCTTGATTCAGGGATGAGTGAGTCATTTCCATGAGATGGTCCTTCTATAGCAACTGGATTTTCCCTAGAAGATACTCACTGACTATCCAGGGCTGGAAATATCTCAGTATCTCAATGTTAGTTCTGTTCTCAGATTCTGTATGTCTTGCACAGAGGAAAGGAAAAGGATCCTGAATTCTGATATCTGATTTCAAGATCCCTAAAATCAAACACTACAGAAATCCCACCCTGCCCTGGAGGTAGACTTGTTGGAGACAATCTTCTATGAGAGCCCTGTCTTCAAAATGAGTCTTAAGCATGGATTCCTTGTGGGATGGAAAAGTTGAGTTTCTGAGAACAATCAATAGGGCTATATCTTTTGCCTGTCTCAAGTTCTTTGATGTGATATAAAAGCAATAATGTGCCCGGGAATGAACTCATAAACAGTTATTCATTTTATAGCATAATAAAAGTGCGGCAAGATTGAATTGGGATTTAGGCAAAGTATTGGGCTGGCGGTAAGGAGACCTGGTTTTTCTTGCCAATTTGCTCATTGTGTCATCTCTAGTAAATCTTCAGGTGTCTCTTGACCTCAGTTTTGTACCATGGGTAAAAGCAGCATGCTAGGTAAATATCAACTGAGTGCACAGTGAAGGTTTACAATGTGGCGTCTCTGTTCTTAGGCCTGGGATGCATGAATGAACAAAGAAGAAAGAAAAAGAATCTTGCACAGATGGAACTTTCAATCTACTTAGGGAAGAGACAATGATCAATACACATAATGTGAATTATTTTGTATATTGGAAGTTGACAAGTGGTATATATATATATTTTTAAAAGATTTATTTATTTGTGCATACAGAACTGGGGTACAGGCCAGAGGCTCAAGGGCGGTGAGAGACTTCACCAGAGATAAAGTGGGGGACAGAACAGGAAGATCAACGAAGTACACTGCTGAGGGGAGCAGCGCAAGGGTCAGGAGAGGTCTGCCGTGCCATGTGGTCACCTCCAGAGCAGGTGGGAATCGAACTCATGAGGAAGCGGCTTTAGATTCTCAGTGCTGTGTTTTAACCCTCTGCGCCACCAGGGAGGGCCGACAAGTGGTATATTAAGGGAAAACACAGAGCAGGTATGATGGATTTGGAGTGTGAGTGTAAATGGGCAATACAGTTCAGGCTAGGTTAGATCAGGATTCTAACTTTGGCCAATGACCTGACCCCTCATTCATGACACTTAAGTCAAAGGTCATGGGTTGTTTTGATGACCCAATCAAGCAAGGGCAGGAAAAGGATTTAGCACTCAAATACTACTACCATCATTTTCTAATCTCAGATACTCTGACTCCAAAATCATGATTCTCAGATAACAGTAGCTACAATGACAAGAGCTAGATTTTAAAACCACCCAGAAAACCAAGAATATAATTTTGTCCACAGTATTTGATTAAAAATATGGCCAACAGTGGAGAGTGGACATTGGAGACCTCTCGTGGGCCTCTCAGATACAGGACACACATCAGCAGGCCGCATTTACAGTCAGTTCCTGGATTAAAAAAAACACACAAATAAAAGGGCTTTAAAAATTTAAAAGACAGGTTTTTAATTTTATAACAAGTCTAACAAGTGTCCAGAGGCTGGCTTTGGGGAATGACACACCTGAATAATAAGCAGAAAAGGCAAAATTGCCTTCTTTGGGGACTGACATTAGCAGGCTTGATATTTTCTTTTTCATGCCAGAAAGACAGTGTTTCTGACAGAAGTGTGAATTTCAGTGTATCACTTGCAGAAATGCTGACCTCTGTGGGAAATGTTTAAGTCCTTTGATGTAACTTATTGTTGAACAAACAGTATTTCTGTACTACAAACATTTGGGTGTACCTTCATTTCCACAAGTCTTTATTCAATGGCATTATCATTGCCCACCTATTTTAGATGCCACTCAACTGAATCTTCTGGAAAAGGCAGAGAGTAGAGAGAGTGCCTATTAAAATGACCAAAAGACTAGGCTGCCCCTTGTTTAAAAAGCTTGTAAAGATCTCTTATGGGAGAAGAATATTTTTATTAGTAAGTGGTAAATTAGTTCTCCTTAGTCTTCTTCCTGTAGTTAAATGTTATCCACCTGGAGACTGATACTACTCAAAATTATGCTTCATTCATTCACCTTCTCATTCACCATATGTTGAGTGTGTTATGCTAGGGGCTGTGATAAGTAGGTAGAGACATAAAACCTAAGAGCTCACCACTCTAGGGAGAGCTCTGGCCATAAGAAGCGGTTGTCTGGAACCTAAAAGAAGGTCATTCCATTAACTTTACAGAGGACTTGCTTAGCATCCCAAATGTTGCTGGGAAAGTTGTGTTGTTGGAGGCCGCTGGCTTCCAGAGAGGGTCTGGGAACGATCAGGGAAGAAGCGGGCTTGATGCCATGCTGGGGGCAGCAGGATCATTAAGTTCACTAAGTGCTTGCAAGGGAATAGGGTTAATGGGCCAGAACCTTCTGGATTTTAGTGTTCAAGAATTCGACAAAGTTCCCAGTAGCAAACGTTAAGCATTTTAGAAGAGTTATTCCAACTCAGCAAAGCTTTATGAGGAGCAAGCTGGGCCTGGCTGTGGAAGGAGGATGAAACATTTCCACCTTCAGGTAGCTTCCAGTTCAAGTCACACTGTGGGACAAGCCAAGTGCAGGAGGGGGAATACAGAGCCCAGTGAAACATGAAGTGGCCCGAGAGGAGAGGAAATGAGATGGAGGTTCAGAGCAGGGAAGGACTGAGGCGAAGGATGTAGTTCATCACAGCCCACAGTCCCCCCAGTGATCTCTTCAGGGCTTCAGGAACTGGGTCTCCAAACACACGCTTGGCTCAGTCAACCTCTGGGGTCACGGGGATTCATAAGTACGTAGTAAGAAGAGATATGGAGTATTTAAACCACCACAGCACTGTCCAGACACGCTGGTGTGCTCTAAGCGTTTTATGTGTATTATTTCATTTAATCCTCACAAACCATTTGTATAGGAGGCTAAATTACTGGCTAGAATTTATATACGCAACAGCTCACTGAACTACGATTTAAATCCTATCCAGAGCTTGTGCTATTCCTACCAGGGCTGCCTGGACAAGTTGCTTTCCTGTTAGCCATATTGGAGATTCATATCAAATAAATATTTCAGCAATGGAAATTCTAGCAGAAAATGGATCAGTAACTATGGTAGAAGAGCTAACTCAGAGGTAGCAGAAGGAGTGTAGCTTTCAGAAAGTCAATAAAGCGCTCTGTTGGTAGCAAGCTAATTCCTCAACTATTTCTTTATATGTTGATCTTGCAAACCTTTTATCCACCTATTTCCCCATCTGTCCATCCATCTGAGCATGCAGCAAACATTTATGGAGGGGTCACTCTGTCTGCACAGAGGGAGATGCTGTGATAACATGGGGAAGTATATACACAGCCCCTGCTCTCAGGAAAGTCGTCATGGGGCCAGGGTGAGAGGTGGGAGAGTGATTTTGTAAAAGGATACTTAGAATTCAGTGATGTCTGTGGTATAACTGAGGTAGAAGTCACATTGAGTGGGTAGAAGTCACATTGAGTGAAGTCACAGAGGAGGTAGTAGGTTAGCTCGGGAAGTCAAGAACTTCCAGTGGATGATGGGTAAGCTGAGGCCATGGGCTTCTTAGATCAGAACATGGCAGCTCTGAATGTGTGAAGACAGAGAAGGAATGAGTAGAATGATTCATAAACCATTGGCAGCATGAGACCTAGGACACATGGTTGGGAAAGGGAGACTGAGGTGTCATCCTGGGCCTGCCATCCTCTGGAAGGAGGACAGTGGACAGTCACATTGGCTTTCTGAGACTCACACGCCTCATTTACTAGATAAGACTATTGAGAAGTGGTTCACTGCCACAGGGTTGTGACTGAACATTTACAGAGTTTGAAGGAGAACATTCTACTAGCACAAAATATAATTACAAGTGAATTGGTGTATTCTCCAAGTGACCATCACCACACCAGGTCAGGTCTCAACTTTAAGGAGAAGAAAAGTGACCCCTGGTGAATAAATAGGACTGAAAAAGAGTATCTTCTCTACCATGTCCAGGTTTTTCTTCTTGACATATGTATGAATCCCCAAATTCCATACCATACCTGACCATTGGCTAGATCTCATTTTGATTTTTACATGTAGTGTCTTCTTCCTGTCTTTGATAACATCACACTGGAGTTTCAGACCCACTCTTCCCACTTCCCCACACACCATGATCATTACTTCCGTTCCCATGATGCTGTTTGTGATGACTAAAGGCTGCAAATTTGCAACAAGCTCTGAGAACTCAATGAGTTAAATTAGACTGGGTTCTGACTTGCACCTCAGTGACTCAGGATGAAAGCACTCAGAAGATGAGCTACCCCATCCTCTCTTGGATTGATTCCTCCTCCATTAAGGACACACTAGCATATCTAGGGTTCCCCTAAGAGGAGACTGCCCCTGAATAAAAGGATCTGATCACTGCACTGCTATGACCAGGCATCTAAAGTCAGCATGAGAGTCCAATTAGCTACATGTATGCCACTTGAGGCTTCAATCTCTACTAGTTCTGGGGTGCAAAAATACTACACCCCCTCCTGGAGGGCAATCTGTGAGTAGACACATATATAAGTCTGCCTGTGGACAAAGGATTTGACAAGTGAGGGTAACTGGTCTGGAGAAAAAGTGTCCTTGTGATGGTTTCTTCAACATACCCAAAAAGCTACCAAGAGGTGGCCGAAGAGAAGTCAAAGGATTAGGAGGGGGACAGTGACTAGGCACCTGGTTTAAGTCATGCCTAATCAGAGTTGGCTGCTCACTCATTCAGCCCACGTTTGCCCACATTCACCGAGTGTTAACCGCATAGGGGCGGCCACACTTAGCTACTCTCATCATGCCAAGACACAAGGAGGATGATTAAGACAATTGCCTTTACCTGTTTCTCTTGATCACTGGTAGTTTGTTGGTTTTTAATTCAGCGGAGCTGTGAGAAGGTAATGCTGAACTACAGCCCGGGATATATTAAGGGTGTATCTTTTGTTCTGACTCCTTTTTTTTCCCCCTCATTGTATATTTATTTAGCAACTCTGTTGATTGGTTACTGTGTGTTAGATAGATACCTGCCCACTGAAATTTGTGCTCTCGCTTCCTTCTTGCAGGAGTAGCGGGCTCCCCAGGGGCTAAACCTCCCAGTATCCTCTGAAATGAGGGGTGCTCACTGAGTTCTTACCAGCAGCACATACACAGTAGAGATGTGTTCACTACTAGACTGGGCCAGAAAGGTCTCCTATGGGCCACTGCTTTTGGCTGGACTAAATGGAGAAAACCTCTTTCAATGTGTCTAGAGACACATTGAAAGTCTGATGTTGAGAACGGCAGCCTCTGTGGGCCTGGGGGCTGAGTGATTACAGAATAAGGGCATCCTGCCTGCCTGCCAGACACACCTAGTTCTGTTATCTGTGCAAAAATAAAAGTCTTGTGTAAAAATAAAAGTCTTGTGCAGACAGTAAAGCTGTCACATATTTCTTTGGTCGATGTGCTACAGCAGTGAGCCCATCTCATACAGGTGTGCTGTGTCTTGCAATCTGCAGCGGCAATGAGGTAACATGGTCAAGGTTGTGATGAGATTAGACCCCCATGGTCGGGCACATCAGGGTCATTTGCACATCATCCTGGGGATTGAATAAGTGCCATCCAAAATGAGACTCAGAGGGCAATCTGGAGTTCAGGGAAGGGGAGAGAGCGAGGATATTTCATCAGCACACAGCTTGCAGTAAGAGAAAGCATAGGGGATTAAGGAAATGGGACAGGTTCGGTGAGGCTAGGATAAGGTTGGAGGGAAAAGCAGGGGAGTGGTAAAGGATGTTGCTGGAGGGTCCAGTTCATTCTCCAGATGAGCAGAAGAACCTGTGTCCCTCTTAAAATATCGGGCCCAACTTCATGGGGGGATTATCTTCCCAGACAACTGCTGTTGGGCTTCATTCCCCATGCTCATTCTTGCTGCATGTGTGCGCCTGTCTTGGAGGTGAGCATGAAAGGAAGGCAGAGAAGAGTGGGAGAAAGTTGATCCAGTCATTTGTAACTGAGTTATAACAGAATGCTAACAGAAGCGGCTGGTGCTCAGTGTCGCCAGCTATGCTGGACGAAAGCCACGGTGCAGGGAGATTTGTATGGCGGGATCACCCACTCTGGCAGGCTTAGGAGAAATGAAGAGAACCAGCCCAATTCCAGTTTAAACAGACAATATTGAAACCCTGCCAGGCAGAATCTGAGCAATATTTTGCAAACTTTAATAACAGCTCAGAGAAACCGATCAGAGCATTTGGCTTTGCCGTGCATTATCGCTTAGCTGGACCCATGTAATAGTGGCGGAATGAATCCATTTTTTTTTTCCATTCCCGGAGAATAATATTTTTCTTCCTCCCAAATGGAGAGGAAGTCAGTAAAGCCTAAATGTATTTGTTTTGTTCTTTATTTCAACTTCTCCATAAATGGCCCATGGGTTTTGCCACCCCTGTTCAGGTAGTTGGTTAACTGCTTCTAGAAACTAGGACTTTCTTTGCTTGAAATCTTAATTGTGTTCTAGAAACTAGAACTTTCTTTGCTTGAAATCTTAATTTGTACATTTGAAAGTACTACTTACTGGTCATGAGAACTGGGTAGAAGGCTGTGGACAGGCTGAGCAGTGGGAGAGGTCCACATCTGATTTCCCACTCGAACAAGGGTCATTGACCACTTCCTGATTCTGGGTGGTAGAGAGAGCAGGAAGTGATTTTGGAAGCTGAAATGGGACCAAACCCAAGATCTATCACTTCTGAACTGGGCGACTTTGAAGAAGCATTCATTTAAGCACTCAGGGCCTTGCTTTTCTGTCACCTGTAAAATGAGGATACCCTGTCCAACTGTAAACATTAGACAAGTGGTGTCTTATGCCTCGGGTAGTGCCTTCCTTTTAGGAGACTCCATTTCTCTTCCACTTCTTCCTCTGCCGAGAGGCTAGGAGAAGAGGCTGTGGAGCCCTGGCCAGTGGCACAGATGATTCCAGGTTAGCATGTGGGTTCTTTCCTCCCAGGCCCATGAATAGAAAGCTGTCTATGACAATTAGAGTCCTGGCAAAGTCCAGGCAGAGCAGGGGTGATGAAGACTTGTTCAATGTCAAGGTGAGAGAAAGTAAACTGAAGCTTCCACAGAACAAGACAGAGCCAGTACCCAAGAGTCTTTAAACAGGGAGGCCGAAGCTGATGACCAGTAGAACTGAGTCCTTCGGCAGAGTTGCTAAAATTAGTCACAACTTTAGGCAAGGTTCAGGAAAAGTTTCAGCGTCGCTTTTGGGGTAATGTTAAGTGGAAGATGGACTGAGATGTGGTGTGTGAGCAACACCCAAAGGTGAAAATATCTACATCACTAAAACACCGGCACCATTGTAAATGTTGTCTCAAACACACACACACACACACACACACACACACACACACACACACACAAAGATGGATTAAGGCCTTTTTAGAGTAGATAATCATGTCCCAAATAAACAGACATAAGAAAAATGGTGGGGGAGAAAGTAGGAAAATGATTTTCCTTTAAGTGGGAATAGTGGCTCCTGATGGTTTTTGGTGAGAAATCTGTATGTGAAAAGGGATAGAACTTTCTTCCTCATTCACTGGTCCCTGCTGGGATTCTATTTCCCTGACTCCCCTCTCTCCCAAGAAGGCATCATCTACTTCTTTATCTTGCTTTATCCCATATTATGCATGTTGATTTGGTGTTGTGCTCATAACTTGTCTCCCCCAAGGGAATGCACCTATGATGTGGACACAGCATCTCACCTGCTTCTGTATCCCTAATGCATACTGCCTGATGTACACTAGGGTTATGGTTATGATTATGGTTATGGTTATGGTTAGGGTTAGGGTTATGGTTAAGGTTAGGGTTAGGGTAAGGGTTAGGGTTAGGGTTAGGGTTAGGGTTAGGGTTAGGGTATCACAGTTGTGTGTGTGTGTGTGTGTGTATACACACAAATGATTGCTGGACAATTAAGTTAAAACTAATTTTGACTATTGCTATAAAATAAGCTACTAAAAATACATCATTTCTCAGCATGGACAGCCATTTTTTCATGATTCATAAGTACTTTTAGAAGCAGAATCGATTCTTAGCCACTTCTTTCTTACATAAATATCCTCAAAAAGTTCAATGTGGGGCCAATGAATTCCAAGTTACATTTAGATAAATATGCATACATTTTACAATTTCATCTCATCTCGTGGTAATCAGAAGGTATTATCCAATAGGCTGTCATTCTATCATCATTTATTTTAAAATCTGCTCAATTGTTTCAACTTATAAACCTTATATTTCAGGATCATTGAGATGTCACTCTCAGTCTTTTAACCAATAATGTATGTGTTATACACTTAAAGTAAATGTGATTAAGATAAATCTATTTTTCACATGTGTACTGGTGTTTTCAGGGTTGAAACATTTCAATTAAAACAAGAATCATTTTTCATCAGGCCCACTAACATCTCAATGGAGAGAGAAAGGGGCCTTAGGAGTGGGCCTGATACAGTTTCATCAGACACTTGACTCTTCAAGAGACAATTCCTTCTGCTCTCAGAATGCTGTTGGGGCATAACTGAAGAATGACTGGTGGGTAGGGGCACAGAAATAAGGACAACCTGCCTGGTAGTCAGTGCTAATACTGTCTGGTAACAAGCAAATAAATATTCAGAATTCCCCAGTCATTTGGGACTGTCTCCATTGCTGGCAAGTATGCTGAGTGGTCTACCTTTCGTTCTTTCCAGAAATCTTTGCAAAAGACCTTAAAGGAACTGTGCCGGCACTGCAGAAGGCTGTCTCTGACGTGGCCTATGTGGCCTACTGTTTACAAATCCTTCAAGCTGCTACGAATGGGTAATAACTACTTTCTAGGATTGTGAGACTTAAGAGTTACCGGCACCGTACCAGGCACTCTGTAGGCCCTCAACTGGCGACAGTGAACCATTGCGGAAGTTCTTGGGGTGACTACTTTGTACCCTCACTTTTCCTCCACAAATTCCACAATACTGTTTGTTTTATTAAAATGTTATAGTTGAGGCCCTCCCTGGTGGCGCAGCGGGTTAAAGCACAGCACAAAGAATCTTAAGCCACTTCCACATGAGTTCGATCCCCGCCTGCCCTGGAGGTGACCACATGGCGCGGCAGACCTCTCCTGACCCGCCCACTGCTCCCCTCAGCAGTGTACTTCCTCTATCTGCCTGTTCTGTTCCCCACTCTGTCGCTGGTGAAGCCTCTCGCCGCCCCTGAGCCTCTGGTCTGTACCCCAGTTCTGTATGCACAAATAAATAAATCTTAAAAAAAAAAATGTTATAGTTGAAAGCCCCGCTGAGCAATAGTAGCCGGTTTGTGTGCAAGTCCTAGCAAAGACTGGGGGAGTCGGCAGCATGTGCCCGCCTGGCATTCGAGCAATTACATTCTTTTTTATTAAACTCGGTGGTAGCCAGTTCAACACGTGAAATAATAAGAATTAAATACAGCACAAATAGTAACACTTCTCTGCATCCATGAAAGTGTGGCACTCCTCACTGAAGCTCTCCAGCTAAATTACCCAGTGCAGAGCCTAAATTTAGGACGGGGCAATGTTGAAACAGTTGATTATTGCATCTAAGATTACGGGTGTTCTTGTGAGCTGGTGAAACTGATGAAATAAGTATAAAATGGTGGATTATTACAGATACAATTATGGGAAAGCCTGGCCTGAACTGCCTGGAATGGCCTGCCCATCTCCAGAGTGCGATTATTGAAAAGTGACGGTAACTTGTGCCTACAAAAAACACAGAATACAACATCTGCCATCTGTGAGGTATTTGATCTAGGAAATGGATAGAACAACTCATTTCATTATCAGAGGTGACCCTTAAGATGAAAAGACATGTTTCACTGGGAGCCAAACCAAACAAAATGCAGCAAAAAAGCAACAGTGGTTCACAGCACAGACCTCTGGGGAGACCGGGTGAAGGGAGGCTGCAATACACACAGTCAGAAATTCACCTTCTTGGTTTCTACCAGTTGCTGAGAAGGTCAAAGAAGTCTAGGAGCTCAGCTTTTGTGCTTTGGCCTAAGACAGAGTCCCCAGCTGTGCCACTTGGGACATGTATATTCTCAGCATTCCTTACCTCCCCCCCACCCCCAGCATTCCCCATTGATAAAGTGAGGCTGGCAATCATAGGAGCTTCTGCCTAGGGCTGATGTGAGGCTCTGGCTCCAGGTTCATTTGGATGATCCCATTCAGCCCTCCTAACAGTCCATTGTAAGTGTTCCACTAATGGCAGGTATTTTCCATAATTCCATTCTACTTCTGTAATTTAAAAATGTGTCCTTGGGCAAACTGTTTACCTTTGAGGTACAGCTGTTTCCTTCTGTGGAAAAAGATGACTAATGATTGCACCTACCTTTCTGAATTGTTGGGAGGAGTGAGTGAGTTCTGTATGGCGTGCTTATCACCTCTGCGTGTTGACTGCTGGTATTACTATGATGACTGCCACTATTTCAAGAATCAGTTACATGTGTGGGAAGGGACTAGGGGAAGCAGGCCTTCCTACGCTGTGGTCAAAGAGCTGAGCATTGTCAAATCCATGCTGACAACACGGAGATCTTTTAGAATCACCATCTACAGTCCTTGGTACAACAAGATGAGCGATGGGGGGTGGTTATTGAAGTCTTCCCACAGCCTCTTTTCAGAGAGGAGGATAAGGGCGGGCAGGAAGGAAGAGGCAGAGTCTGGAAACCATCCATTCAGGCCTCCCTTGATAGTCCCTTGATTAGGGCTTTTGATGTTCTTGTCTGTTAAGATACTTTTCATTATTATGAAAACCATAAAAATATCACAGTTAAATGTAAATATTATTTTAAAAACCTAGCAGTATGCCAGTAACTGTGCCTCATTTCTTTCTTTTCTTCTCTGTGTCTCTTTTCTTTGCCACTTCCCTTTTCCCATCTGTTCCAATATACAGGGAATTTCAGAGAACTGAAACTTTGCCAAGACCTTTCTCAAACAGACAGGTCTTGAGACCACCTTTGCGCATCAGGATTTGCATCTGTGTTTGTGGTTTGGTGATTTGTCAAAAAAATAAATAAATAAATAAATAAATAAGGACCAACATGAATGCAAAAAGTCCCTGGGATTAAGTTCTCTCTTGGATATAGCAAATAAGGGAGAAACTGCACCAAACCCCAGCCAAGACTCATTTTGAACAGTATTGGCAGCCTAGGGGAAGCAGGAGGAAGGTGAAAGCGATGGAAGAAGAAATGAGTGGGAAATATTGACCAGGACCGTGTGCCTCTCCCCTACCTACAAACTGGAACACCTTGACCAAGGAAAGAAAAGGAGGAGAAAAAGAGCTGAAAGCAATTGGGAAAAGCTGAAACATCTGAAAACCCCAGAGGGAGAAACAAAGGTCAGCAGGTTGATTTGCACAAAGGTCTGCAGGACTACTACAGATCCACAGGGTGAGACCTTCGGGAAGGATAAGACTCAGCCTTTTTGCCTCCACTGGTGGTGGGGCAGGAGCCTGGCTGCAGCCTGCAGGAACATCTGGTCCCTCAACACAGCCGGAGGCTTTGAGTGGTGATTCTCTGATAGTGGAAGCCAGGCAGGGAGTGGCAGCCAGCATACAATACATGGCATTAGCTGCTGCTGAAATAGGCAGGTCTCTGATGTGAACCATGGATGGGAAGCCAAGACCTTGGGGGCAGGATGGGGTGTGACAGCCTGTGCTCAGCCCCCAGCTATTAGCTGGAAGAGCTGCAGGGCCATGGGTGCTCAAACAGGTGGGACTCTGCTGTGAATGGGGAACCCTGTGCTTTCACTCCCCAGGACCTTGGGTGCTGGGCAGGGCATACAGCCTGTACTCACCTTCCAGCCATTAGCTGGAAGAGTGGTAGGGCATGGCCACCGGCACTGAAACAGGCGAGACATTGCCCTGAAGGGGGCGCCAAGACCTTGGGTCTGGACAGGGTGTGATAGCCCGTGTTCAGCTCCATTAGCTGGAAGAGTGGCAGGGTGTGATCATGGGTACTGAAACATGAAACATGGGACTTGTTCATGAAAGGAGACTCCTACACTTTCACTCCCCAGGACCTTGGGTGCCAGGTGGGCATGACAGCCTGCACTCAGCTTCCGGCCAATAACAGGAAGGGTGGCAGGGCATGGCTACAGCTCACTGAAGCAGGCAGGGATCCCCTGTAGTAGTGGGCCGCACACAGCACCTGGCCATAACTAGAAGCTGGGCAGAGCTGCCCCTACTAGTGCATAGTACCTTATCTGAATTGGAAACCAGGCCAAGGGTGGAGCCACTGCCAACAGGAGCCCAAAGCCCCCTAAATGAAATCAAGCAATAGAGGGACCACCACCACCAACAAGAACATGCATCCCCCAATCACAATCTAGGAATCTCCCCCTCCCCCACCACACACACCCCTTTTGAACAGTAGAAACAGAGGGAGGGAATCACCAGATACAGCACTCAAACTCACCCCCATAACTCTTGTGGAGGATTGGTGTATTAGTCCTTGACCTGGTCTGCATACCAGTCCTCTGTCTTGCCAGAAGGAGCACCCAGAAGAAATGGCAGCCACTACTAACAACACAGTGTCTCAATGCCTATAAAGCATTAGGAAACAAATGACAGGGAGAAGAAAAAAATGCAAATACCAAAGCAAGCCCATAGGGAAAATTTTACCACAAAAAGATCAGTCACCAGAAATCAACACTGATATAGAAGAACTGCTTAGCCTATCAGACAGAGAATTTAGAATCATCGTGATTAACAAACATAAAGAAGATGAAGAGGAAAAAAGTGATATGAGACAAATAATCAATAAACTGAAGATTGAAAATGAGACTTTAAAAAAGGAAACAGAAGAAATGCAGGGGATTAAAAGACTACTGGAAAAACAGTGAAAACAGAATAGATGAAATGGAAGAATAAATCAGCACTCTCAGAGGCACAGAAATAAAGAGAATCAAAACAGAAAAGAGAAGAGGAAGAGGAATGAAGAAACACTCCAAGGGCTACCTGACACCACGAGGAAAGGAAATATCAGAGTTATAATTTTCCCAGAAGGTTAGGAGAAAGAACAAGAAGCTGAAAAAACATTCACAGAGATAACTGAAGAGAACTTCCCAAATATGAAGGAGATAAAAATAGACATGCAAGATGCAAGCACACCAAACTTGCATATATAATGAGATTGACAAGAGGGAAGAAACAAATAACTTATATAGGAAAACCAATCAGGTTGACATCAGACTATGGTTATCAATGAAAATATATATTAGAGAAAATACATACATAGTAGGAGACTTCAATATGCCACACTCAACAATGGTCAGATCAATAAGACAAAAACATAAACAAGGACACTGAAGCTCTAAACAAGGACCTAGACCTCATGGGTCTAACAGACATCTACAGAACACTGCACCAAAAAAAAACTGAATACACATTTTTTTCTCAAATCCACATGGATCATTTTCAAGGATTGACCATACAGTGGGACACAAGACAAATATCAATAGATACACTGAGATTGAAATCATACCAACTATCTTCTCTGACCATGAGGGAATCAAACTAGAAAGAAACCATGTGAAAAATGCAAGAAACCCATCTACCTTGTAGAGATTGAAACCCACACTACTGGAGGACCATTGGATCAATGAGGAGATCAAGGAAGAAATTTTAAAAAAAACCTCAAGAAGAATGACAATGATGACACAACTCTCCAAAACGTATGGGATATATTAAAAGTAGTTATAAAAGGAAAATATATAGCAACACAGGCTCACATAAAGAAATAAGAAACAACTCAAAGAAACAACATAATGTCTCACCTTAAAGAGCCGTAAAAAGAAAAATAAAAAACATCAAAGTCAGTAGAAGAGAAGAAATAATAAAAATCAAAGCAGCAATAAATGAAATAGAAGTGAGGAAAACAATCCAAACAAATCAATGAAAACAAAAGTTGTTCTTTGAAAAAATAAACAAGATAGACAAACCCATAGCCAGGCTCACAAAGAAATAACAAAATAAAGCACAAATAAACAGGATCATAAATGAAAAGGAGAAATCACAACAGATATAGCAGATATCAAAGAATAATCAGAGAATACTATCAACAGCTATATGCAAACAAGTTCAACAATCTAGAAGAGATGTACAAATTCCTACAACTCTACAATCATCCAAAGCTAGATAAAGAAGAAGTGGAACAACTAAACAGGCCAATTGCAAGCAGTGAAATTGAAGCAGTAATTAAAATTCACCCCAAGAATAAAAGGGACCAGATGGATTTACAAATGAATTTTGCCAAACATTCAGAAACAAACTTGTGCCTATTCTGTACAAACTCATTCAAAAACCGAGAAAGGAAAACTACCAAATATTTTCTATGAAGCCAACATCACACTAATACCAAAACCTAACAAAGACAAAAAAAAATAAAAAATAAAAAAGAATCAGAATAGAAGTGATAAATATATGAGCATGCTAGTGAGCCACCCCAGCTCTAGAAATACTAGCTTGGCCTTCTGTTTCCAAACCTGTAAAATGGGTACTAACAATCCTAGCTCACAGGACCACTGAGAGGGCTACATGTGATCACACACCTGACATTTCAGCATGCTGGGACAGGCAAAGCATCCAGAATGCTAGGCAGCACAGTGGCACCAGCCTGAGCATTCTAGCATCAGAAAGCCAGTCCCCAGCTACACAGGATCTCGCTATCTCTCTCTCATTGTGGTAAAATATGCATCACATAAACTTTACCATATGCAATGCAGATAGTTCACAGGTACTGCTACATCACTGTGCAGGCAGCATTTCCTCTTGTTTTGTAAACAAGGCCCCCGAGACTCTGAATCATACCTTATGACTTGCCCAGCATCACATGAGTCCTGGAACATATATTTTCCACTCCTATAGAGCTCCCTAGAGTTTGGAAACATCTCTTCTTCCTCTCATGTGCCCTCAAGTTTTGGAATGAGTAGTGATGTTGGAAATAATAATCACAGCATCCATTCAGTCAACACATTCATTCCATAAACATTTATTGAATATCTACTATGTTAAGGACACAGGCAAGAAAATTTGCAAAGAGAATCTATAACTTCTTACAACAGTCAACCTAGTATCTTGTTAGTTTTTTTTTTTTTTTTCATAAGTGAGGCCATAGAGTTCCAAAGAGAGTAACTTAACGCAATTCTATATGGCTAGCAAATAGTGGAGACAGAGTTCAACACCAGTGGACTTTACCATCAAGAGACTTTGTGATCTTTTTCTAAGGAAAAGCCTTCCCCCCCTGGAGCTATAACAACATAGTACCAAGACAGTGGAACAGGTCTTTTGTTACCATAGAAGAAAGAAACAGACTCCTTGTGAACTACGGATTTCTAAAGTGGTGGAATTAGTAGGCATCTGGGTAAGTGTATCAGTCCATAGACTAAAATGATTATTGAATTTTCACACTGGCATACTTTAATATTGAAGACAGATATGGTGATGATAATGATGATGACAACGATGATAATGGTGTGATGAAGATAATACTGACACCTATTAACCATGGGGTATTTACTATGTATCAGATTCTGTATTAGGCATATTCACTCATCTAACATGGTGTTTTTAGGGACTGGGAATATGGTAGTCAGTAAAACAGATACAGAAAATTCCAGGTCTCGTGGAATTTATAATCTAATGAGCAATAAGGATATGTTACTTTATATGAGGTTCAATTGATGACAGAAATAACAAAAACTACCAATACATTTCTATTTACTGATGATCTACTATGTCCCAGTCATCTTTCTAGGGGATTTATATGCAAAGTACATTGTTCTACAGAGTATAGTACCCCAATGAATATTGATTTCCTCATTACAAATAGGAGCACAGAGAAGTTTGTCTTACAACAAAGATGCTCTATTATATTCTCTCTTATTAGACTAAACTGTGGCTCCATTTTGCATTTGTATTTATTTCATTGGGTGCTTAGTTCTCAACATCTGGGTCTAGAGTCCAAAGGGTCTATAATTTGCTCTATAACCTTGGATACTCCTTCTATCTGTTCAATCCTCAATCTCCTCATCTGCAAAATGGAGGTAATAGTTGGATTTATTCCCTCCCTTTTTGTTTTCTCCAGCATTAGTGAACGCTGCTTGTTAAACACAGAACCTGGCATAAAGGAGGCAATCAGTATTTGGGAACTATAATTATTATTGCTATTATAACCTTTCGAGCTCATTTGGAAAGTATTTGAAATACTGATTCTGCTTAATGTATGACTATTAATCTTTGCTCAATTGGATTATGTAAAAGGAATCTTTACAAGGGAGACATGCTCAGTCAGAGAACGCAGGTTTTGCCTGCTATTACCTGTGGTACTAGAGGATTTGCCAAGATTAAAAAGCACTAGCCAACGTAAGTCAGCTGAGCTTTTCTCTCCTTTTCCACAAAGTGCTGGTTAACAGCATTTTGAATGTAATTAAGATTACACTAAAGTAGTAGTCTTCTATCACCCCATCATTCAATCACCTTTTCCCTCACCAGTGGGAGCCGAGAGCTTGACTTCACCTTATCCTACAAACAACAATCACCCAACCTCCAGCTCATTAGTCCCATCCCTGGCATGGTATTCATTGATTTTAGGGACTGGAGTCCAATATTTCTCTCAGATCTGTCTTTTTATGGTCTGCTCTAAGGTAAAAATTTACTACATATCAGTTTCTGGGAGGACATTTTCTGATGGAAAAGTGATTAGAAAAATTTTCCCACTTCTCATTTTTCATATCCCAGTTTTTATTCTTCTTAGTCCAAAGATTCATTCCATTTCTGTCATCTGAGGCTAGGCTTTGAAGATGGCTCACCTTGAAAACCATCATTTATCTGCACTCACCACACTTGAAAAGTTCTCACGATGGAAACTTATCTCCCGTGGCAATGTTCTCAGAGATGAGTAGTCCCTGTTTAACTGGCATCTCTGCTTTGTTTGAGAGGAAGACCATGAAGCTCAGTTCTTAGACCAAAATGATGGGCCTGTTCAGAATTATTAAAGTATGTATCTTGATGTGACTCTCTTATCAGGTGGTAAATGGCTTTTCCGACCAGTGGAGATGCTTAAGATGATTCTACCTACTGGAGACAAGCCTGACTCTTTATAATTCCAAGAGATATTGTCAAGGGAACAAGACTTGACTGTTGACTTTGGCTTGGTGACCAGTCAGACTTGTGAGTTTGAGTCACAACATCTTTCTGAGTCAAATCAGTTTCCTCATCTAAAAAATGGGGGAAATAATAACTGCTTCATATGGTTTTCAGAAAGAAGTGATATCAACAAAAATACCTTAAAAATAATAACTTAAGTGACTTCAAATAAGCATTTCTGTTGTAATAAGAAACTGTACAATTAAAAAAAAAAAAAAACCAAACAGGCTTAACCAGCACACCCTTCCCTGGCCCCCCAAACAAAACAAAAAGTGATCTTGGGAAGATACACAGCATACGTGTAAATCAGGTTGCATGGATAAACACATTTAAAGAATTTACATTTAATGCAAAAACTATAAAAACTTAACATGCAGAAGGCCGATTGTTAAGATATAGGCAATATCAAAAAACTGAAAGT
Source organism: Condylura cristata (assembly GCF_000260355.1). NCBI lineage: Eukaryota > Metazoa > Chordata > Mammalia > Eulipotyphla > Talpidae > Condylura > Condylura cristata. Next base: position 14,927,112 of record NW_004567110.1, on the reverse strand, counting down.
AGGCATTCTTTTGAATCTGCAGGGAAGTCAGACAAGAAACAAAAAGGTAGGAATCTGCCATCCTAAGTAATCTAAGGGTTTGAAAAGGCCAATAATAGAATCGGGGAACCTAACTGGCTAAAAAATATCTGCAGCTAGGCTCAAACATCTTCATTATCACCCCACGCAAGTGAAAACAGCCAGAAACCACAGTTTCAGTTTCCCCCAGAAATGTGGACAATTCCAAACACTCTAGAGGGAATACACACAAGGTCACCCACACCAGCCATAACCTGACAGCACTTAGTGAGCTGATGCACAAAGGTGCCATCGCCGAGAAATCTCCCTCCTTGGTCAAGAGCAGAGAAACTCTCCCAGGTGTTCGGATGAGACTGCCCAAGTGCAGGAGTGGGGCAGCTCTTAAGGGAAGTGTGAGGAAGTGGGAGGCAGCACTTTGAACCCAGCAGAGATTTCAAATACGGTGAATCATGAGACCTATGCAAAACACTATCTTATGGATTAGAAATATATGCACACTCACAACAGTGGCCTACATTCATATGATAGCAAATACATTAGAGTTTTTGCATAAGTAGGTGGGACAAGGAAGTGAAATTGCGGGGGAGAGGAGAAGAAGGATAAACCCACCATAGTCCCATGAAAGAGCTAAAAAATGAAGATGCCAAGAACTAAGTAATCCAGTCAATTCAATCTTATGAGCTTAAAGTACAAAAACCAAAACCTGGAATGCACCGTATGATTTCATTTCTGTAAAACTATACCCAGGTGTACACAGACACTTGAAAGATCAAAAGCATTTGCAATGAAGTATTAACAGTGGTGATTCTGGGAGCTGGCTTGTGGTGTAACTCTTACTTTCTTCTTCCCCATATATCTATAGTCTAGGCTTTCTACAATGCACACACATTCCTTTTGGAAAAAGGAAAACAACTTAAAAATCTTAAAGATGTGTGTCATGCTTTTATATCTTAGTAACCTGTATGTATGCCCACAATGTGGTGTGGGGCTTTGAGGATTTGAGTCCCTGAAAGATGACTTGAAGTTCTTCTATCTGGCTGGGTTTCTCGTGAAAATAGAGAGGAGTAAAACTTTAAAGAGTAGAGTCTTTGGCAGCTGTATTTACCAAAAGAAAGAATTCTGCATGAAGAGGGAGAAAATGGAACACTGGGGCAATGATTTTCTTTTGTCGGCTGGCCCAACAAGCTCAAGAGTGGTTAAAAAAACATTGTTTCTAAAAGTTACTAGGCCTTTTTGCCATTAGAGATCTCCTGGCAAGAGCACTTAGAAATACCTGCCCTCTTCCCACTTGGGTGTCAAATAATACCATTGGTTTCTGTTTTTTAACCACTGGGCTTTGGGAACATTTGAAGTCTTCTTGGCAGTGGCCCTTTTTTGCAGTAAAAAATAATCCATTCGCATTTACATATGAGATGAGTGTGTCAAGAATCATGATTATAATAGTTGATATTAGAAGTCCTCTGAAAGAGGGAATTATCTTTATCACATAAATTCTTTTTGATGAGCCTTACAGAGTGGAATAAAAATAGTCAAAACTACAAAAATTATGGTAAATACCGAGTGAGACAGAAAGAGGAATTTTGTGCCCCAAAGAAAAGTGGAACAAATACTTAGTCAGGAAAGGGAAGAGAATATATAGAACTAAGACAAACTATAAAGGTCAGAAGTAATAGCAGGTAATAAACCTATGTGGAATTTTAGCAACAGGGATATCTAGTGATGAATCTGAAGTTGTTTGAGGTCAACCTACAACACTTTTAAAATAAGGTTTGTTTTTGGAAATAGGAGTTGAAGCTGAATTCTGTACCATAGAGAAAGCATACGCAGAAACAAGAGCCCAAAGTTAAAGAACCCCGAGGACACTGGATGCTCTTTGGAGTCTCCTTTCGCACCTGTCTGATGCAGGTCTTCAGAGGGACCACACCTGGCAAGCTGCTTCATTGCAACTTCACCAGCAAAACAAAACCAGGCATGCCAAAGTGGGTACATAACTGCCCTTCTGAATAACTGGAGATGTTATCAAATTTGCTCAGGAGTCTGAAGGCCCCTTGCTGCTACATTGTGAGGCCAGACTAGCTTTCAGAAGAGTTTCTCCGACAACAGTGACGTCGTTAATAACCTGGAACACTAAAGACTGGAGTTATGGGACAGAAAATATTAGGCATACCAAGACAGTACTCTGGAAGCCACAGTGAGAGGAGGGAAGGGCATGGGTTGATTGTGTACTATTCCAGCTATGTGACATAGTGCATCTTATTTAACCTTTGTTGTAATCCTGGGCAGTGAGAGTACTATCCCCATTTTACACAGGAGGGGACCAAGTTCAGAGAGATTAAAACAGTTGTGAGTCCATTTTATAGAGCGAAGAGCAGATGGTACCAGAATTAGACTGAGATTTGCTTGCAAAGTCTAGTCTCTTTCTACCGCCATGTCCTTTCTTTTGAAGGAATTATTGACATACACACAGCAACTGCCTTTGGGGAATGGCTGATTGACAACGCATGCTCACTTGCTGTTCTGTCATTTCCATCATTTCAACTTGTAAGAAGGTATCAAAGAACCTCAAAACAGGAAGCTCTTTCTGGAATTGGTAAAGTTTAAGGTGAATCTGACTGAGAAAAGATGGTTCAGAATTAGGGACGATGGAGTGCCAGGTTAGGCATAAGAATTCACAGAGTGGAGGGGTAAGAAGTAGTTTTAGGAGCCAATCAGCAAGGAGGTAGATACTGTAAAGCAGAGGAACATGGATATCAATATCCAAGGCAGGAAGGCTTATTTTTGGAAACCCAAAAATAAATATGGCAGAAGATCCATTTCCACTGGGAGACTGGTCTGCTTGAAAAGTTTAGTGGCTATTGTTGGTGGCTTCCAATGTATCTATCTCCTTTCCACAAAGACTTAAATTTCCCATTCATGGTGTCTCTGCCAGTCTTCAGTCTTCCATCTCTTTTGTACTCATGATTGGTCTATGGATAGGAACCAATAGTCACTGATTGAAGCAGAGAAACAGTGCAGCTCATATCTGATGAATTGAAGGGGGGAATAATTCTTTCTTCCAATCTGGTTTTCAGTGAGGAAACTTGGGCTGGGATTTGTGGTAATC
>NW_004567110.1:14918335-14923103 GCF_000260355.1 Condylura cristata | reverse complement strand
AAAAAAAAAAAAGAGAGAGAGAGACACTGACCTTAACTCTGGGCTACAGGGAGGGATTTCTCAGGGAGTGATGATTTACCTGAGTTTTGATGGATGAACTAGAATAAGGTGGGCAAGGAGTTTCAGAGAGAGGCCACAGCATGAATCTAGACAACAAAATATGAACTACATGATAGTGGTGAGGAAATCTAAAGAGTTTGATGTTACTAGGCCAAAAAGTACAAAGCTTGATCAGCTGACATGCAACTGGACAAGTTTGGGTTTCATCTGGTAGGTGAAATGGAGACAAAGTTTAGGCAGGGGAGTAATGTGTCCAGTTTTATATCCATGGCTATAAAATGAGGATACAAGTAAAAGAGGCAGGAAACTAAGCTGGGAGGGATTAATTCATTCACACTTACTCACTATGCCAAATGGCGCTAGGTACTCACATACAACAAATTGGAGGACAAAATCCTTGCCACAGGGAGACTACTGTGGGTTGAGACTGTAGAAATTCAGGTAAGTGATAGTAAGAGGCAGGTGAGGACAGTGTCTCTGGTGATAGTTGGGGGTGGAATATACAGTAAGTACCAACGGTGCTGTACTTACTTTAAACACAGCTGGCTCCAAGTAACCCACTGCTTACCTATACCAGAAGCTACTATTTCATCTGCTCATAAACAGGGATCACAGGGTTTAGTTTTTACAGTCTATGTTTACTATTCCACATGGAATCCCATTCTGACTTTTGGTTATTCATGTATGGACACTGGCCTTGGATAGAAAAAAGGACCATCAGCCCAGGTCAAACTAGTGATGCCTGTGTGAGGATGGTGTTGGGAAGAAACTGAGATTGTTCGGATTAACTTTTGATGTCTTCCATGGGCCTTGCAAGATCCGACAGCAGGCAGCACTGAGTCTGCTGACCTGGGCTTAGCCCACTGGGTGTTTTGATCACTAGCTGATAAGTCAACATCTTAGAATATGTACGTCCTTCTCTGAAAACCTAATTGCAACAGATGGAAGCAAAGAAAATATGACCAGCATTAACTGACCAAGTCCCCCAATATTTTTTTTTCATTTTAAAGCAATTTTTATTGAAGTAGCATTGCATTCTATCATCTAAATTTCAATTGTGAATCATTATAAATTAATATGTGTAGGTATTGTACTGAGTCCACCGTACAATGTCCAGTGACATCCTTCAATGTATAATTGACCCAATTTACGCTCCCCCCATTCCCTGAAGGTCTCTTATTACAACAACATTCCCTGAAGGTCTCTTATTAACTACTTACCATACACTCCTTAAAATGCGCAGCTCACTACACACATCCATTTGAAGATAAATACAGCTACGAGGACCTCTTTAGTCATGAGCATCTGTTCATGCTCAAGGACTATCTACTGAATGGAATTGCTCCTACTGTCAAAATACTATTTAAAATGACAATTATTTCATTTTCTTAAATAAAAAGGACCACACACACACTCATACCTAATTTTCCTCAGCTGCAGTTTCTGAACGCAGTCATTTTAGAAATCCTATACAATAGGATTTCTAAAAAATTTGTATTTCAGAAAGCAAAAAAGGATTCTAATAAGGTATCATCTCACTCACAAAAGATATCCAGTCATTCCAGGTTCCTGTGCATTGTCTGTGAAATAGCAGGTTCCACTGTTCGTGCTGAAGCAGCAGCGAAAGTCCCTTAGAATGATTTAAGATGAAATGCTAACTTCAGAAAAAGAACTGAAGTAATACTGGCTTATAATGCATAGCTTTAAGGTGCACAGCATTATAAGTTGACATCTTGAAATGATCCCTCATGCTCATCACCAAAAGTCTAATTTTCCATCCACCCCCATATAATTGATCCCCTTTACCCTAATTCCATTTCCTCCGTACCACCTTTCTGCTGCTGTGAGAGAAAGGTGATGTTTTGTTCTTTAGTGTGTATCTGTCCAGTTTTCCCAACACTTCTCCAGAAACTTTCCTTCCTTCCTTTATGGCTTTGTTTCTTTACTATAACTTATTTGTCCATGAAATGTAAACTTTCAAGGGGACTGTTTTTCAACTATACTATGAACTTTAGGTTTTCTTCAGTAGAAAACAGAGCCTAGCTGTTCCTCTGAGGGCTCATTGGGCTCCTGGCAGGAGGCAGCTGCTTCTAAGTGAAGGGGGCCAGACCCAGTCTAGGTTGCTGGGTTGAGGACTTGATGGAAGGCTGGTGATAAGTGGAGCAAATCTTCCCCTCTGTCATAACTTAAGCCGAGTTTCTAGATTTTGGGCTAGAAGCGACATCCTGGATCATCCAAGAGAGTGGCCTAGGTGAGGAGTGGCCTGTGCCAGTCAACACACCATTTACCTGTCCATCCCAGCATGCTAAGAGCGATAGGAGGTAGAAATAGTATGGAGTTGGGGTGTTCTCTCTCTCTCTTTTTTTTTTTTACATTTTATTTATTTATGCATACAATAACTGGAGTACAGGTCAGAAGAATGGGAGTGTGTGAGAAAACTCAACAGAGACAGAGTGGGACACATAACAGGCAGGCTGACTGAAATACACTGCTGAGGGGAGCAATGTATGAGACAGGAGAGGTCTGCTGCACCATGTGAGTCACCTCCCTGGCCAGCAGTCGAACTTGTAATGCAGTGTCTGTGGCTAGCTTTAGAATGCTGCACTTTAACCCCTTGGGCCACCAGGGAGGGTCCCGAGTTAGAGTGTTCTGTGTGTGCATCCTGACGCATCAATAGTGCTTCCCACCCTAATCAAGCAAACTCTCTGAGTCTCACTTCCTGCATTTTTACAAATGCAGGGGAAAAAAAGAGGGTTATATAAGGATAAAATACTGTATTTTGTATCGAACTTTGAACCAGTGTTTGCCAAGTGGTGGGCATCAAAAATTGGGAACAACCTCCCCTTATTCAGATAGGTGACTACCCCAAGGTTTATAGTATAAAATGCTGGGCAAGTAAAAATGTAGGCAAGAAATTATTTTCCTGCCCAGCTGTCTAAACATGGCAGGTCCTGGGTTCAGACCTAGAGAATGAGAGCGGTTAGACCCCACAGCCCTACAATGCTCACCTATGCTACCTACTGTGCCCGGCCTGAATTCGGTATTTCTTACTCAGTCCTCACCCTATTATAATCACCACCATTTACCATGCATACATAACACCTCAGATACACAGAGACTAAGTAACTAGAGATTACAGGGCTTACTCCGAGGCACTGTTGACTCTTATTGCAGTGCAGTCACAGAAGTGGCACTATAGAGCCTGACTAAACCAGCCATAGGACATTGTGGTCAAAAGGGGGGCAGGGACAAAATCTGGAAAGTCTTCACTGGAGAACTCATCTAGGATTAGTCTTTAAAATCTTGGAGTTTGGGGGCCTCCCTGGTGGTGCAGGGTTAAGCGTCTGCATATCAAGCTATCACTAGCCACTGTGGCATGAGTTCAATTCCCAGCCAGGGAGCTGACCCACATGACACATCAGATCTCTCCTGTCTCTCTCACTGCTCCCCTCAGCACCTGTTCTGCTCTCTGTTCTGTCTCCAGAGAATCTTCTCACCTCCTCCCCTCAACCTGTACCTGCAGGCTACATTCAGTTCTTGTATGCATAAATAAAATAAATCTCTAAAACCTTAGAGTTTGAACCTAAAATTCTATGCACTTTGGTAGTATTGGTTACAGGCATTGGGCAGTCTCTTGGAACATGGAGGTTCCTGGGGATCAGATACAGCAGCCGGCCTGCCTTTGCAACTGGGGCATCCACACAGCCTGCATCTGCTCAGGTCCATTCTCTGGTTTGAAAGGAGCTGGCAGAAGTAATCTTGCCCATGAAGGTTTCTTTGTGGGGTGCCTGCAATATCCCTTTGCATCCCCACCTTCTCGCTGAGAGCCTAAAACCTTTTTTTTTTTTTTTTTTTGGGTGACTCCTGTTTTAGAAGTTCCATCCCCAACTACTTCTTTCTTGGAATGGAAATTCAATCTTCAAAACTGTTCTGCACTGCTGGCCTCAGAATTAAAAGCAAGCGCCTTCAATGGGGAAATTAAATTTTTTTGATATACCGGTACATGTATAAAATTGGATCCAGCGTCCATTTGGTTTGCAGGCTCGCACAAAATGCTTCCAGCTCTATTCTGTGCCTAATACCTAATTCACAGCTGAAAAGGGCTGACCTCAAAGACCTTGTCTCCTCCTGATCCCTAGCAAGGTGATCATTAGCCAGGAGCACGTCATTTTCCGGGAGAACTCCCTGCATGTGCCAGAATCGACAGTTGGCGAGTTTTCCTTGGGGAACTAAATATTCAGTTGACTGAATTTTCATTAAAAAAAGAAAGAAAGAAAGAAAGAAAAAAAGAAAGAAAGAAAGAGACACCCAGGGGGAAAGATACTTCAATTATAAATATCTGTATTTCACTTTACATTCTCTTTTCCGAAGCTTTCCAGCCAGGCTCTGGAGGGGCTTCACGTTTGTGTGTTGTCTTGCCTTGAAGAAGAGGTTAAACCAAATAAGCACTCTGCCGTGTTGTGCAGTTTAACAACGCGGCCTTTCCTCAGGACACTGTGTGCTTAATAAGCAATGAAGATTGGGGGTCTGAGGTGGCTGTGGCTGATTAGAGCTGGGATGCTACAGAGGATGGGATCTGTCAGAGGGGCTGCTCACTCCTTCCTGTTACAAGTAAGGTCTTCCTTTGTGGTCTCCAGGTGAGTGACTTGCCCGGGGTCTCCCAGCTTGCTATCAGCAGAGCTTGGAGGACATGTTTTTTTTTTTTTTT
>NW_004567110.1:14858194-14917180 GCF_000260355.1 Condylura cristata | reverse complement strand
TAAATAATACCCAAACTTCTTATATTCAACAATAATTTGTATCCTTTCATTTATTTTTCAGCCACCTGATTCCAGTTCAGGGTCACAGGCAGCCACAACCTATTCTGGCAGCCCAGGGTACAAGGGGAACCCCAACCCCAGACAGAATATCCTTTCATAATAGGAGGGTGTACTCACACCCACACTCAGACAGCGACACAGTGACACCCAAGACACACTGATGAACCTCACATGCACATCTTTGGGATGTGAAAGAACTGGAGTCCCTAGAGAAATCTCCCCAACCAGAAATGGGGGGACTGTGTGAACCCCATGCAGTCAGTGGTGTCAATTTTCTTTTTCTCAATCTTATAACAAAATGATGTTGAATGGAACATTCTTCAGGACCTGCTGCATGGGCACATGCCAATGGCCCAAACAGCCCCCCACCTACACAGAGCTGGACTTAAGATCAAGTTTCAGGGCTTAAGACCAAGCCCATCTTTTATTGTCTGTGGGGTGCTGGCTGCTCTACTGTTCCTACATGGTCCAGAACCTGCGGAATTCCTGTGCAATGTGGCAAAGGTGTGGCACTGCTGAGAAGCGAAGAGGGATCCCAAGAGTGAGAGGTGGGATAAGCACACACCTCAGAGAGCTGCAGCCAGGAGGCAAGAGAGCCCTGGACTGGCCAGTAACTTTGGGCAGACATGGGACAGAGCCCCTGTGACTTCAGAGAGCCAGATACAGAAAACACACGTCCAAGAATATGTCACCTTCTGTCCTTCTGTTTTTGCCAAACTAAGTAGGGGTCTTGCTCATTATTTTAATGAGAAACTTCAGGGAAAGGCAAAGTAGTCAGCTCTCCCTCTGTACGAAATCGCAGGAATCACTGACGATAGTTTTGTGTGTCAACCCCACTGGGGCACATGAGATAGCCAGACATTTGGTTAAACCTATTTCGGTGAGGATGCTTCTGGATGAGATGAGCATTTGGATCCATCAACTGACTAAAGCAGATTTCTCTCCCTGGTGTAGGTGGGTCCCATCTAACCCGCTCAAGGGAGGCCTGTAACAAATGGCAGGTAGCGGGAGAGAGATGCTTTCTCTCACCCTTGAGCTGGGGCATCAGTCTTCTCCTGCCTTTGGACTTCAGAGTCTGACTGACTTGGCTCTTGATGTTCTCAAGGCTTTAGATTCAGCCTGGAAACACAACTCAGGCTTCCCTGGATTCCACCTAAAGACAACAGGCCTTGAACTCAATCTCCACAGCTGTGTGACTCAATTCCTTATATCCATCCATCCATCCATCCATCCATCCATCCATCCATCCATCCATCCATCCATCCATCCATCCATCCATCCATTCACCCAACCAACCATCCATTCACTTGCCCATCCACTCATCCACCCACCTCTATCTTTCTACGATGGGACTCTAGTGCTCCTCACTTTCTCTCTCCCTCCACTTCTTCTCTATTGGTTGTTTCTCACTGGAGATGGTATATTAACAAATCATTAGTTATGAATTCTGAGTTATAGAATTCAATTTTCTTGATCCCAAAGTGGGAATAGTGGCAAGATATATCTTGCCCCACTTCTGTAAAAAATGGTTAAATGCTCTAATTGCTATGTTAAAAAGAATATTCTACTTGTTTATGAGTGTGCGTGTGTGTATATATATATTTGTATCTCATGGCCTAGCAGGTGGCCTTGTAAACATCTGGTTCTCAATTTGTCCTGAGCATCACTGCTGGTGATAACAGGTATTTGAGTAAGTTTATGTTCCTAATATTGCTTGTACACAGCTGAGGACATGTAGGAGAGATATGCATCATATAATCTCTGACATGTGTTCACTTAGTTAAAAGAACAAATTAGTTAATCAACTCATCTTTCCCTCAAACTAAAGCCAGGCCCTATAAATTAAGACTATTTGACCCATGTAGATGACATATTGGCAAGATAAAAGAATTATTTGAAATCAAAACCTACTTTTTTTAATTCCAAAATACTTATTAATTACTTGCTGTGCATCAAGAAGAAAATGCCCAGAATGGGAACCACAACACTTGGGATGGCAGATGTAACTTCTCCTGTTAAAATGTTCTTACATTTCAATCTTGTTGAAAGGTCCTATTGTGTTCAAGAAAATGGTCTCAAATGCTTTTTAGAAATAGGTGAAGTTTGAATGATGGTGACAACCATCACCATGACAATAAAAATGCTTAAACCACAGTCTCCCGCAAGTAAAACAGAACCCATCGATGAGAAAATTGGCCACATCTGTTGTGGACAAAAGACTGAAGACTAAGAGGAGGGTGGTGGGAATGGAGGCCAGAGACAACTCATTTTAGAACTTAACGTACATTTTGAAAAATCACTCTGGAATCAATTCCCTATATGTCAAGCATTCGGTTGCAGTAAATGTTTCTACCCTTGGGTCTTACAGGCCAGGGTTGACAGGAGGAAGAAGAACAGTTGCAAAATGGCAGTGATGTGACACTTCATCTTCCCAATAGCCTTTATCAGTGCTGCAACCTCCTTGCTGGAAACAAGAAAGTTCCAGAGATTATGATTCATGCTGCATGGAAAAGAGGCAGTGAGCTATGCTGGAAGGGATTTCAGTAATACTCCCTATGTCATCATCTGTCTTGCCACATCAGGCTCTTTGGAGACAATAATTAATACCACAGATCTAAATTGTTTCCATTCCTTCTGTCCCGGAGGCTTCTTCCTTCCTCCCCCAGAAACTCCCCCTCCCATTTCTTCCCATGACAAATAGGTCACGAGAGTCCCTCTGCTCTGACATAATCAGAGCTCACAAGGAGCCTCTCAGACACACCGGTGCCCATGGCATGGCCATGCTGTCCCGAACTTTCCAGCATACCATTTGCCACCAGTCTTGATTTAGTCTCCTTGGCCTGTGTTTTTCATTCTTCTAGGTCCTTTTTGTGCTCTGAGATCCTCCCTCTGTTCCTCTCGCAGACTGATTTCAGAAGCTGTGATGGAAATTCTTTCAGTTTCCCCTATACTTGCACACCCCCACCCTAAAACCTCCTGCTCAAGAGTCCCTGACACAACATTCCTGTTCTTCCCTTTGGTTCTCATATTTCTTCTCCAAGGCCTTCCCAAGGGTTCTCTCAGCCCTGATAATCATGACGAGCCTTGAGTTTATTGAGTTGATGCCTTTGGAATCTACACAAACTTTAGAGTAATAAGCTCATAGAGGCACCATCAAATCGGTTGCTTAAGCTACACAGTTGTGATGAAACCAAATACGTGGGGAAAGGGCTGCCATGGGAGGGAAAGTCAAGTCCACCTGAGTCTAAAGGAGCAAGGTAAGTGGCTCACCTGTTACCGCTTCTCTCTAATCATATATAATGTAACCCAATGTTACCTAAAAAAACAAAAACAAACAAAAAAACAGAAAGAAATGGCTTGTGCTCTACTCCCTTTGTAGAAAAGAATTTATATTAGCACAGAGAGAGAAATGTAATAAAATGGAGTGCCCCTAGAGCTGATTTTCTGGAGATACCTAATGTTAACGTTTTAATATCGATTCTTTCAAAAGTTTTTCTTGTAGTGGAAAAGGGATATTTAAATAACCACATACATATGTATACATACATTTACTTACTACACATAGGACATATGCTTCACACCTAGCGTAAACATAGGTGGTGACACCTGTGTTATATGTTAGCAACTTCTTTTCATTTTTGCTATGCCGTGACACTTGCTCATGGAAACAGTACTCTTCCTGATATTTAGTTTCCCAGGCTAGATCTCACAAATTAATTTAACTTTAGCACAAAAAAGACTTAGTACACAGTGGACAGAACAGAATCAGAAATCTGTTTTCCAGTTTTAACTCCCTTCCAAATAAAGTCCAGGTATAGATTAAGTTTCAGTCCAAAGTGGGTAAGATTAATGGGGAGGAAGTCTCCCACTTTCCTATCTTTAAAATAAAGATAATAATTCACATCTCAAGGACTTATAAAAATTCTCTTAAATCACATATGTGAAAATGGCCAGTCCCCGACTTTCCCATCTTTAAAATAAAGATCATAATTCATGTCCCCAAAGCTTGTAAAAGTTCTCTTAAATCACACATGTGAAAATGGCCAGCACCTAGCAAGCACTCAATAAATAATTACAAAGTGGGCAATAGGCTTCACCTAACTCAGTGTATCTGCAGAAATGTTCTTTATAGCCTCAGAACCCTTTGTCCAACGCGTCTGTTAGGGTACCTTGGATGCAAGCAGATTGCAAGACCTCACCCCTCAATTTAACAGCTGCATGCTTCCACCCTTCTTGCAACCATTCATTTGTTACTTCCTAACAGGCTTTCAATCCTGAACCCCACTTGGGCAGAACTCCTCTCTTACCACCCTCTTCAAGCTATCAGCCATTTCATAGAAAAGGCAGATCCACTTGCTGCTGCTCTGCGTTATGAGTGGAGATGAAACCAAGCCAAGTGGCCACCATGTTCCAAAGTCACTTTGTGCAATTCCTTTGCTCTGGGGAGACAAATACCAGAGAAGTGGATCTCTCAGCCATAGCAGTTCATGATTTAATCGGGCATCTTCTGCCAGAAAGTTGGCTCAAAGCCACCAAGATAAAAATGAGCCATTAACTCTGTCCAGTCAGGCAGTGACCCATCTGAGATACTGACACTGCAGAACCCAAGAGACCCAGAGCGATCTCTTCTGACTAATGTTGCCTTTCTGAAAATACAAAGAGATAGTTACAGCATTCTAAGAATTTCTTTATCTTTGAGGGCTGGCTGTTTTCTTGACTCTGTCCTGGTCAGATGATCTTGATTTTTGCCAACAGAATTTATTGCTAACGTGACCAGATGAAATCTGCTGGCAAAAGTCACGGCATCCCTGTGTTCATTTGGGTCAGGGAGCTCTTTGGGCTGAGCACATATTTTGGGCTAAGCCCCACAGAGGGATCTTGCTACTGGTCAGTGTTGGCCTCCATTCTCGGGGTGGGGGCGGATAGCTGACCCAGGATCACCTTCTGGAACACTGTCATGGGGACTGTTAAAACTAGTCATGACCTTGAGAAAATGTAGCAAGTCAAATGCCATTTTACTCCTGGAATTCAGAGTCTTATTGGACACTGATCCCATTTTTATTATGTACAGAGCCATTTTTAAGTGAAATGCTTTCCTCTGACCTTGCACACCATTCAGATAAGTGTTCCCTTACAGGTTGCTTTGTTCTGGTGTGAGGGATTATTCCTTGCTACAGCAGACAGAAATAGCCTGATAACTTGGACAAGCAAGTGTTAGATACCTGAGATTCTACCCACTGATGTAAGGCACAATGAAAGTCTTAACCTTTTTTGTCCAGTGAAAAATACAAACATTTTCAGTGAAAGGAATAAAAGGAGGGGACTGGTCCCGTGAGCTAGAATCTACCCGGCCATCCCCAGTCTGTGAACTTAAAAGAGAAGTGCAGCAAAACAGGAAATGGGGTTGATGTTCAGTCATTTTATTTCCCCCTTCTGGAACTATTACAGTTATTTCTTTATCTGTGACATGAAAGCTTAGTCTGTGCTTTCATCACAAACTACTTTCCTCATCTGGATTTTTGAAGTCCTTATCTGTGGCTTGCCACAGTTTACATGTTTTTTTTTTTTCCTACCGATAACTGGGAAATGAGACTATTGTTATCATTAATTCATGTATATCCCTCTACATATATTTTCTGCAAGCCTACTAAGTGCCTGTATGCTAAGTGCTAATACATGAGATTGACTTATATAATGTATCAAACAACATCTCATCAGCTTACTTTACATCAGGCTCTGTACAGCCTCAAAGATGGCACAAATGATATTTTATGGCATCATATAATTTCTAAGAGGAAGGGGGAATGAGAGATGGGAGAAAATAAACACTCATTGTTCTCTGAGATGTGCATCCCCAATCGGCAGGAATGTCTGAACTCACTTCATCTTAAATCAAGGATCTGAGAAAACTGATGTGGGTAATATCAAAGCATATTCATAATAATTGTGATGACACCACACCTACTTGGCAGATGCCTCTAAGAGGAGAAGAGTTGAAAAGTGTGGAGGAAAAAAAGGCCTCTGCCTGACTCAAATAAACCATGTCCATCTGCCAGGCTCCAGCAAACCTGGGCCCAAACTCAGGGACTGTTGATTTTTATTTTGGATGCATTCTATGAAGACTGGCTAACTGCTTTTTAAATCCTCAGCAGATTAGAAGCAGCAAATTAGTACACTTAGATGCTTACTGAAAAATGACAGCTGTCAGGCTCACAGGGAGAGAGAGGGAGAAAAAAAAAAAAAACAAACATTAAATGCAGATGTAAGAGTTACAAGAAATACATCAGACCAGGGATGCAGACAAAGAATTGTAATGTCTTCACAATATTCTGAATGTTACAGCCAGCCTTCTTGTGTAACAACCCAGGAGCCCATGTTTCACAGGCCAGGGATGTGACCAACATATTTTAAAGAGATCATCATGAATGGTTCAGATTGAAAAAGAATGTAAGTGAAGTGGTTCTCAACTAGGGGACAATGATGCCTTCTAAGAGACATCTGACAAAGTCTGGAGACATTTTTGGGTGCATGGGTGGAGAGGTGGTGGGCACTGATGGTCTATAGCCAGCTCCGAGGTGCTGCAAACATCCTACAAGGCCCAGCATAGGTCTTCACAACAGAGAAGCAACCTGGCCCACATGCACAGAACTGAGGCAGAAAAATCCTGGTTTAAGGGAACACGCTGCAGTTATTTGAAAGCTTCATGCATGTGGTCCATCTCAGTGGCTACCGATGCAGGAGGGCAAGGCACCAAGAGCTACATGTTGCCTGTCAAGTTCTTTACACCGATCAAGGCACCGCGGATGTGCTTCTTCGTCACAACGATCTAATGAGATAGTTGAGGGATTGTGCGCAATTTCCACCTGAAGGACAGGACAACGGAGGAACAGAAGGCTAAACAGCCTTCCGCTCAGGAACAGAAGCCCTGACTCCCTATCTGTGCTTGTTCCACAAGCCCTCTAGATCTGCTGATCTACAACAAAGAGTCAAAACACCACCAGTTTAATGGAGTGCATGGTGGGAACCTACACAAAGGGACCTCTCCTTGGCACGGTCCTCTGATCTACTATTATAGTTCTGTGATAGCCCTGTTTCAAAATGACTTCATCTGAGGGGAGTTTCATAAAGAGGTTTATTGCAAAAATATGCACTAGATTGAGATAAAATCATAACTGATAATAAGAAGTGAAAATTATTGTGGGATGTAGACTCACATACAGCAGCTCTTTGCTACATTTGTTTGTTCATTCTTTGCAGCGCTACAGGGCCTAAGTGCTACTCTGGGAATGAACAAAATAGACAACTCCTCTTTCAAAGCTCACAGATGAGAAGTAGCTTACACCTGTTGACCACCCTAGTTGTGGTGACTGGAAAATTGACTGGAAAATATTCTCCAACAGTCCAAACAAAGCCTCCCCAACTCCCAAATCTTTCCCGTGTCTCTGGCCCTGGAGTCATTGTGCTAGTAATCTGTACACAAACTTTGCCTGTCTGTGTGATTCATACAGGGGCACTTCCCCACCCCCTACAATGTTCCTCTTTCTCTTTCCGTTATCCAGAAAACTCACACTCACTCTTTGAGATCCAGAAGAAATATTCCCAAACTCTAGAGCTGACAGCTTTTTCACTGGGTGGCCATATTAGTTTGTAAATTGCTGTGTCGTGTCAATGGCTATGGGTTACTAAAATGTACCAGCTTGTGTGTCAGGTTGCTGCTACTAGACGGAGTAACTTGTGGGGAGGCAGAGATATGCTGCCTTTTCCTTTGGCCCTTTAGTGATCTTCTCCATTCTGCTTGGTGTCCTGGGAGGATGACCTCTGTGGACAGCTTTGTCTTCCTCTTTCCCAATGGGTAGGGATTTGCCAGTGGGTAGCACTAGCTGTTGTTTCAGAGGACAGGGGAGGAGTGAGTTTGGCAAGTATCCTCTTCAGACCTTCTTGGGAGTTGTTCCTTACTGAAGGAAGACATGGCTGCATTCCTGAGTTGGGTTCTCCTACTGGCTTCCCTTCAAGTTCTAGGATGCTCGTCTTCTCTGTGCGTATTCACTGAGACCCTGGGATGGTAATGCTCCCCGTGGTCAGGATACCCCAGCACAACCTATCCTCACAACTTCATCTACACCAAGTCCATACATTAGTCTCTTTGTGACACTCTCCTGAAATTATTTTGAAACTACTATAGGCAGAGCTGCAAAAGATCAGAGCACAGAGCCAAGACAGAGGTCACTGTCTATGGATCCTCATGTGTGCACTCAATTGCAAGCCCACTCATGCTCAGAGAACAACAATGGGGGTTTATTCAACAAAGGAGGCAAACAAAGAGTTTCTAAGGCTGTCTATTCTCACTCCGGATAGTGTCCAGAAATCCCCCTCAAAGAAAAGCTACTCATGTAATGTGCTGTGCTGTCAATGAGGACCTAGAGCTCATGGCATGTCAGTAAGCAGCAGGCCGGTATCCAACTCACGGTGGCAGGCAGAGGTGTCACAGTTGGGCTGAGATAACACTGCAGCAGCCCACAGCAACAGCATGCAGGCCGGGTGGGACAGCACCAGATACTGGACCCGACAGCAACACGGGCCACAGCACGCGGAGGTGGCGCTGGACATCAGAAGTGGTGGGGCGCTCTCAAAGGTGGGCCTGACACAGAGGGACAGCACTGACCATGTTGCCAAACACTGCTGGTCACTAGGAGGCAGTGTTAGAGACAACAGTTCTTCGCAAGCTACTGAAATGCATCAGTATCAAACAGCTCTTTGAGACTCCGGAATTGGTGGCACCAATAAAGCCTGCAGGTCCTGCCACTGGGGTGGTTTCGCCCCTCAGCTTCTGCCACTATACTCCAGCTTCAATTTCATTGAGCTATATCTTTCCTTGTATAATAAAGTCTTCCTCATTTACCACCCTAGTGTCTAGTACCTGTCCCCAAGTAAATGTTGGCGAACGTGCAAATGAATGCATACAGAAATTGCAATAAAATTCAACTGTCGGTCTTAGAATTTTTATTGGTTAAAATGCTACTCTCATCTCATCAAAGGCTTCCATTTCCTCAGAAGCAGTGAAGTATTTTCTAAACTCACTGAGACACAGGACCACTTATTAGCATTGTTGTTCTTTGTCATTTTCAAATATGCAGAAAATAGAAATAAGGTGACTTGTGTGCTCTCCCTAGAGCATGCACTGATTCATCTCCTGAATTCTTCATTACTAACCTCAAACTCAAAACACAATCAAAGCACATAACTTCCATTCCAACCACAGCTGGGTCAAAAAACTTCCACCTCTGAGGATACACATCATGACAGCTGGGTAGACAAGAAAGAAAAAAATAAATTCAACAAGCCTCTCACACCTCAGCAAACATTGTCACCCCAAGTGAACATGACACATTAAATGAGCACCAGCCCCAAAGACCTCCTTTTGAATCCTCATTGGTAGCTGTGTTTTCTAAGCTAGCAAATGCCTAATGTTGATGTGAGGCCTGGCTTCAACTTAATTTGGTAGCCAAGAACACACATAAGTTTTTGGTAGCTTTTACCATCTGCAACTAGCAGTTTTCCTTGCTATCTGTGACTTGTGCACTTAATAGTAATTATAGCTATTGACCGTTTACAACATTTTTGTAATGTGACAGAACCTAGCCTGGAGAGTTTTTGATGTTCCTTTCGTGAAAATCTTCAAAATAGGAATTAGTCCTGCCATTTCTTCAGAGGCCACGGCTAAGCCTGGGCAGGCTATCTGCGGGGAGGGTTTGACCTCTCTGCTAAGACCAGAGTCACTGGCTGGATACTGCCCTTCTTTGCACAATGACTGCTTACCCCAAGTCTCAAACAGAGACTTGCAGACACATAGGGGCTTTTGAACTTTTTTTTAAAAGATTTATTTATGCATACAGAACTGAGGTACAGGCCAGAGGTGCAGGGGCGGTGAGAGGCTTCACCAGAGACAGAGAGGGGAGCAAAACAGGGAGATCGACGAAGTACACTGCTGAGGGGAGCAGCGGGCGGGTCAGGAGAGGTCTGCCGCACCATGTGGTCACCTCCGGGGCAGGTGGGGATCGAACTCATGTGGAAGTGGCTTTAGCTTCTCAGTGCTGTGCTTTAGCCTGCTGTGCCACCAGGGCCGACTTTTGAAATTTTAATTCATTAAGTACCAATTCTTTTTGTGTGCCCAAGGAAACAAAGTCACTTCATTCTGAGTGGGTTTGGGGTGAGGTCAAGGAAGAGGTATAAAGAAATCATTTTTTTTTTTTTTTACAAAAATGCAATGTTACTATTTTTCAGAGGCAAAGTCATTGTTGCTATATGCTATAAACACCACTTACATTTCTGTTAGCAGTCTAAGAAATGTCCCTATTCAGAGACAGAAAGCTCAAGGCCCTCCCAAACTTGACTATCTCTTTAAATGTTACCCAGCCTATAACTTATCACAAAGAAACTACAATGCAGAACAGATGGAACAGCATAAAGCAGATGCAGACTGAAGTCTAAACAGAGATGAGCAATTCTTCAGTTAACAAGAAAATAAGGTGGCAGTACAGACAGCTTGGAACAGAAGTAGTTGATGCTGGAGAGAAGTTTCTAGGGGACACACATATTATCGCAATGGGAAGAGTGAAAAGATGACTTCAAGACGTTTGGACTGACATCCCTGGGTCCCAAAACCGGTTTCTGTGGGGTGCTCAGTGCTCGGAGACTCCCCAGGACTTCAGTGGACTTTGAGAGTTCAGCTGTTTCGAATATTTTCTATACCTCCCAAATATATCTTAAGCAAAGACAAGCTGGAAAATGTATGTCTTTTGCAAGCCTTACATTTCATTTATTTTATCTTTATGACTTAAAAACTTTTACTGGAAGGGCATTTCTAAACATATACAAAAGTAACAAGAATAGTACTTTTAACCTGCCTTTCTCATTTCATCTCCTTTCCTTTTCTACTTATTTTCTGGTGCTTTAAAGTAAGCTTGATGAAGTATTTTTTTGTTAGCTTCCATTTTTGTAAACTATGTCTATTTCCTATGCTTAATGTTGGGAAGAAAAGTTGTAAGATGTTAAGCACAGAAAGCAAAGTATTTTAAAATACTGACTTAAATCCTATGTGTGAACATGTAAAACAGTGACCCGGGATATTGCAAATGATGAAACTTTCATAGTCGAAGGCAGTGCTGGAACTAACAGGAGCAGAAAATCAGGTGCTGGAAGGCACCGAGCACTGTTTCAAGTATCAATTATTGGAAAACTCTTCAGATGCACACTTTAGTGAAGTGACAGAATCTGTTCTGAGACATAGGGACATGCAACCCAGAAAAACAAATCTATGTATGACTCACCCCACATGTGAATGGGCTGTTTTTTTAACTGCAGTATTATACTGTCCTAAACATCACCAGAAGATTTTTTTTCTTTCTTTTTTAATAATACAATAGTTTATTTTTACATCATTTTGTATCTTTTTCCATCTCAGTAGTAAGCCCCATGGGCTCTGGTCACCATAGTCCAGTGCACTTCCTTCCCCCCACTGTTTTTGATCCCATTCCCCATTCCACCCACATAAAATGTCCCTGGTAGATAGTTGCTCATTGTTATTATTATTTTCTCCCCTGGTCCTTTCTACTCCTGCTATGAGTGAAACCATCCTGTATTTTTCTTTTTCTTTCTGGCTTATCTCACTAAGCATGATCCCTTCCAGCTCCATCCATGTTGCTGCAAAAGGCATGTGTTTATTTTTCGTTGCTGAGTAATATTCCATTGTGTATAAGTACCACATCTTTTTAATCCAGTCATCTACTTTCACCAAAAGATTTTTAAAATATCTTGCTGCTTCTGGGAAGTTAAGGCTGCTGGGAAGAGGGCACAGCCATTGCAGGGTAAACACCCCATGAGGATGAAATGGCGCATGTGTGAAAATACAACCAAAGCAGGGCCTCCCTGGCAGTGCAGGGGTTAAAGTCTCAGCGCTACTAAGCAGTCCCCAGCCACTGCAGCATGAGTTCCACCCCTGACCAGGGAGCTGACCCACATGGAGCAGCAGACCTCTCCTCTCTTGCTGCCGCTCCTCATCAGTGTGGTCTTTGCTCCCCACTCTGCTCTGGTGAATCCTTTTACTCCCTGCACTTCTGACCTGTGTCCCAGTCCTTGTAGACATAAGCAAATAAAAATGAATCTTAAAAAAAATACAATCAAAGGAGCTTGGATGCAACTGCCGAGGAGATGGTGAGTAACCCATGCTGCTCAGAAGCAGGAGAGGAGGGGGGACACCGTGGGTCTATGTGTGAGTGAACACGAAATAAAGATGGGGTGCTCAAGCAATGCACCCACAGTCCTTAAGAGGCTTGTGTGAAACACAGATGCACTAGCACTCTCCCACCTCGCCTGGAAAAGATGGCTGTCATCATGTAATTTGAGACTTCCTTTGCTTTGTGAAAACCAGCTCTGTCCCATGGCAATTGAGGCAGTGCGACAGTCATTTGTTTCTGAACATAAATTTCAGTTTTATTTTCAACCTCGAGTTCAACTTTCTTAATCTGTTTCTTAGGAACACCTGCAAAAATCACCAGAGTCTTTGAATTTACTCTCTCTCGGTAAGGCAAAGGTAACCACCCCCATAGCTTTGTTTCTATAGTTGTCTGTTACCACACATCTGCTGTCTGTCCCTCTCAACTTCCACTCAAATCTGGGAAGCCTGGACATCTCTTACAACATTTCTCCCCCTAAAATGTGCCCTGAGGGTTCAACTTAATGCCATTGATATAGTCAGTCCTCAGTTAGGGTTGTGATTGTTTCTTGAAAATCGTGAGTTTAACAGAAACCACTTATAATGACAGCAGGTCCTTGATTAACCTTGTTTGTTCAACCTTGTTGAGTTTGCCTCTTTCCCATCAGCGTTATGAGGACATGATGGCTGATGGAAGGACACCACTAGAGAATGCGCTGTAGTCTTTTTGTGCTCTTTTCCTTCCAGACTTTCCTGGTCCCTTTGCCCC
This sequence comes from Condylura cristata, assembly GCF_000260355.1. NCBI lineage: Eukaryota > Metazoa > Chordata > Mammalia > Eulipotyphla > Talpidae > Condylura > Condylura cristata. The sequence goes on along the minus strand of NW_004567110.1, from coordinate 14,904,140 downwards.
TTACCGATGAGTCCCACCAGTAGGCGCCTTAGACTGTGGCACGCTTTTGGGCCTCAATGGTTTTGCTTTGGGCCAACCCTGTTTGGTTGACCATCTTCCTCCAAGGGGCGGGTAACTTTGGTTGTTTAACTGAAAACTATTTTAACTAGATTTTCTCTTCTCTTTATTGCACATTAATTGTAATAAAGTTATTTTCTTTTGAAAGTCTTATGTCTTGATGTGGCAGATGGCAGAACTTATCTAGAGTAGGCAAGTCTAGGGGTCCTGGGGTGTCCTTCACTCCACTTTATGACAAAGGGAGGCAGAACTGAAATAAATGTGCTACAGAGAGTGGGGCTCTCTGGGACTGGGACATGGTACCTGCTTAGTCTGTAGGCATTCCCAGAGCTCTTCTGAGGCCAGGAGGTTACATTCTCTCTAGCTGTTCCCAACTGGCCAGGAGTAGTAGCCTCCTTAATGGAGAAGGGGATGAGGAGGAAATTCAGTGGGCCTTGTGGAAATGGCAGATGAAGACTTAAGTTGAGACAGAAGTATGCTTTGTAGACAGGCACGGAGCACTAACAGTGTAAGGTTAATCATACATGTGCATTCCTGTGACCTTAACTGCAGCCACTGAGAGCTTTATTACACTGCAAAGGACAGAGCTCCAGGAACGGTTGTCAGTTGCTCCCAATGGTGATCACCCGAGGGAGTAGAAATGAGCTACAATGAGACATTTTCATAATGAAGACATCCAGAATCCAGTTACCCTGGAACCATCATCACTACAAAACTTGCTAAGTATTCCCAGCTCCCCTCAGAACGTGCCCATCTTCAAAACGTCCATAGCTGCCTAATTGATTAGGACTTGGCCAGACAGCTCCAGGTGGCTAATTGGTAAAGCAATATCTCAAAGAGGACTCATCTTTAATTATGAGCATTTGACATCTTTATATGGGTTTTATGAGATATTAGATATATTTTCACTAGATAGCCATGGAAGCCATATGGCTGCCCTGAATATGTAGATCAAATTGGGCATGAAACATTATTTATTTATTGTTGAAATACAAGATATACTGTTGAGGGCACTTTTTACAAATTGAGGCTAGAAGTGCAGAGTCTTGATAGTAGAGACAACATTCTTTTAGCACTGCTTTAGGATGGACAGGGGAGGAGACAAGGCAAAATAGAGCCCAAAGAACAAGCAGAAAATGGTCCAGAACCAATTCAGGAGTAATGTCAATGACAAAAGAAAACACACATTAGTGGTGTGTCCATGTTTTCACCCACTAAGTGAGTTCGAACTAGAGTCCTTCTCTTTGGATCCATTTAGTTATTTAACTCACCAATTACTTAGAGTCTATTAGTGTAGCAATGATATGAATCAAACTTATGACAGCTTCATGGAACTTAATGGTCTTTGAATAGGCATCTGGGACTCTGATTCTCCTTAAATGTATGTAAAATCTGTACATAAAAGGTTTTTGTTTTTCTGCAGAGAGGGTCCACAACTTTCAGGTTAAAAGCTGTTTGAGTATAAAAAAGGGTAAGAAGTTGGCCCTCCCTGATGGCGCAGCACTAAGAAGCTAAAGCCACTTCAGCAACAGTTCGAACCCCGCCCTGGAGGTGACCCACATGGCGCGGCAGACCTCTCCTGACCCACCTCTGACCCACCTGCTGCTCCCCTCAGCAGTGTACTTCGTCGATCTGCCTGTTCTGCTCCCCACTCTGTCTCTGGTGAATCCTCTCACTGCCCCTGAGCCTCTGGCATGTACCCCAGTTCTGTATGCATAAATAAATAAATCTTTTTTTTTTTTTAAAGGTTAAGAAGCACAGAACTCTAGCATCAAGACTGGAGCCACATATAGAGGGCAGTAGCTACATGGGTTGTGGCTGCCTCTCCCTGGCCCAGCCTTTTCAAGTCCAAGGCATATATATACTCTTACTTATTCTGAAGGAGGTTGGTAGGCGGACTCCATAAACGCCAGAGAATTTTTCAAGTCTTACAATGCCAGAAAATGATTTTTACTGTTTGAACAATCAGAAAATACCCTAAAGAAGATTTTTAGTTTGATGTAGCCCATTTGTTCAATTTTGCTTTTATTTCCCTCTTGTTGTGGGAGTCAAATTCCCTAAAGACAGCTTGAGAGCCAATGTCAAGAAGCTATTGCCCATATTTTCTTTTAGGCATTTTATGGATTCAGGTCTTACCTTCAATTTTTTTAACCCATTTTGTGTCATTTTTGTGCGTGGTGTATAAGGCAAGAGCAAAAGAAACCATGATCAAAATGAAAAGATAACCTGATATAAGAGGAGTCCCATATCAAATGCTCAACAGGGGTCCTATCCAGAACAAAAGGTATAAAGAACTCATAAAACTTAACAAAAAACAGACAACCTGACTAAACAATGGGCAGAATCTCTAGACCATTCACTAGGGAAGACATGCAAATAAGCAACAGGCACATGAGAAGACAGTCACTATCACTTATTAGGGAAACACAAAGCAAAACCACAATGAGATTATCACTTTGCACCTATTATTTAAAAAGATAAGAAATAATAACTGTTGGCAAGAATGTGGAGAAAAGGGACTCCTGATAAAATGCTGATAGGAATGTAAATTGCTATATCTACTATGCAAAACAGAAGGGAAATTTTTCAAAAAAAAAAAAAAAAGTTAAGAGCCCATTATTCCATTTCTGAATATTTAGCCAAACAATACAGAGACAGTAATTTAAAGAGATATTATATATCCTAAGTTCACATATTGACAGTAGCCAAAGTATGGAAACAACCTTAGTTCCACATTAATAAATGAATGGATAAAGAAGCTATGGTGTGTGTGTGTGTATACTACATGGCTATTTAAAAAGATGAAATATTGACATTTGGGAATGGAATGCTATAGAATACTACTCAGCTATTTAAAAATATGAAATATTGACATTTTCAACAACACAGATGGAACTTGAGTGGACTTAAGCTAAGTGAAATAAGTCAGAGGAGGAAGACAATTGCCACAATTTCATGCATATATGAAAACGAAGAAATGCAGCAATAGAGCAAGCAAAACAGTGTTAACAGTAAACTGAGAACACAAGATCAGTGGGGTGCAGGTGAAATGAGAAAAGGGGTTTCCAATGTGTGGGTAGAAACTAGGTTTTAGTAATGGTCATAATGTAGTACATAAAAATATTGAAGTATGAAACTGTACAGTTGAGGCTTATGTAATGTTGTAAACCAATGTTACCTTACTTAAACAACAACAACAAAACAGCTCACTAAAGAAATACAATCCAAGTGAGAGGAAATAAAAGAGTTAAAAATAAGAGGGTCTCAAAGGGTGAAGCCATCTGTTTCATATTACTCCTCGGCAAGGGAACATCATTTCACCAGCCTGCAGAGAGACCACCCTTGCACAGCGTGTGGAGAGAGTGGGCTTACAGGGGTGTGCACAGAAGTGGTGAGAACATTCTGTCTCTTCTCACTTGTTAACAGGCAAAATCTCCACTTGGCTGTGGAGCAGATAGTTTGATCTTAGTTTTATTAATCAGTGTCAAGTATACATATGTACACATACATGTATGTATATGTTACAATATACAAAGCTATCATAGGTCTAATTTTAAAGAATAAAGTTGCTCTACAAGCAACTTATCAAAAATACCTGCTGTCATCCCTGTTCTTTCTCTTCACTTCTCCCCACCTTGATTCCTGCACATCTCAAAATGATAACACTTATATTGTGACTTAAAAAAAAATTCACCCTAAAAATGTGATTTTTCCACTGTGAATTCAGAGGATTAACATTCTCTCTCCTTCCACTCTTACCCACATATTTCTCCCTTGACTCCTTTTTTCTCATATGGTCATTTTCAGTAAACCAACATTTAATGAGCTTTATTATTATTTACGTTACCCAAAACCAAGCATAAACTATCATCACAATTCCTTTCCTGAGCCATTACTTTTTTTTCCTTGTGAAGTAACAATTATGTTGCTTTATTTACATTTCTTTGGTTTTTCCAAATATGTACCACAAACTCAGCCCCAAAACCTTTGTCTATTTCCAGGTTCTATCAATAGCATCTAAAAGAATTCTCACCTGTACCTGTGTCTCCCAGTCCCAGAGACTTCACAGCTTTCAGTCATTGCTGGGTGGGTGCCGGAGGGTGTCCTAAGTGGAATGCAAGGGGTCTGGTGATCTGATTCTTATCAAACTTGGCAGTGATTGCTATTTGAGCTCAGATATCATTATTTTGGCTCAGCTAATGATTTACCCTGGATCCATCTGCTTTCCAGTTTCCAAAATTTGTATACTGTCACTTTCTCTTTTGTTTTCCACATCTTAATGGATTTATGCCATTAACACTTTTCTTTGCTGTTGTTTTTCTGGGTTTATTAAACAGGAAATAAATGTAGAATTGTATATCCAATCTGCTTTTACCAGTTTGAGTGTTTTAGAAATCAATATTACAGAAAGCCCAGGCAAACACTTTAAGTGGGCATTTCATCAACGGCTATTTATAAGGTAATAACCAACATATGCTTATCTGTAACTTAGAGGTGGAGAGAATGAGGATTCTGCTTCCAGGATGTCATTAACTAAATTGATATAAATACTGGACCACCTTACACCCCAGTCCCCCCTGCCACTTAACCTGCCTAATTTTAGGCTTGTGTAGAGCACTGCCTTCTTGATAGTCTAGTGTTGCTTTCAGACCCCAAATATCTGAGAATTGCTTCAGTCAATCAATACCTCTGTCACACTCTATTACAGCTGATCAATATGGACAAGGATGCAATGAGGTGGAAGCAAGATGTTTTATTCAATCAAGTTTTTGGCCTTTTTTATTGATCCCCATACTTTGATAGTGTTTACAAAACTTCTCTACTCCTCTCATTTGGTTATTTTATTTTAGCTGGCAAATACACACACACACACACACACACACATACATACACATTTTTGCATTAAAAAAAACCCTGCATGTCTCCTTTTTCCAGTTTCAACTTGGATCCAACAGCAGGAAAAGATTTTAATTCTAGACTCATTTCCAAACCTATTTGTGGGATTTGGAGCCAATTATGATCTCTATAGGCTCCTCTTGTCTGTGCAATGGAATTGTAAAGGTTTACACGCTGGTTTTCCATTGGTCAGTTGGGGTCAGCAGACATATTTAGCATGGCTGGCATAACAAGAAGTATTTTTTTTTTTTTTTATCTGATTGGTGTTAGTATTAGCACAGGGGAAAGGTAACATAGTTTTCTGCAATAATCACTATTTCCTACTATGGAATCATTGTCAGGCTGCTTCACAAATATCTACATATAAGGGTTTTTTTTTTTTTTTTTTTTGGGTGGGAGGTACACTGACTCTTCTCTCATACTCCTGTTAGGACTAACCACCTCTGAGTTCATGGATACTGTAAATAATATTAGCCCGAATATCCCAGAATACTGGTGGTAGGAGAGTAAATTAGCTTCATAACCACCTCACATCAGAGGAGAATGTTATAAAGTGACCTTTCTCTCCTCCTATATGTTTGTGCAGTTTTCTTTGATCTATGCCCAAGAATCAGTTGACTCCTTTCTATATATTTCCATTTCCTGAATGGACATTAGTGTCAGCAGTATCATTACCACCCACTTTCTTTGCTTCTCTCTCACTCTATGTGTTTGTCATATTTAGATTGTGAATTCCCAGAGGGTAGCATGGTCTTGTTTGAGTTTCCATCTTTCTTTTTTAAATGCTTATTTGGATTATGATTTTTGCATTGTATATACAGCATACTAAATGGAAATACTGCTCATTTTTAAAAAATTTATTTTTTTAGAAGGGAAGGTTAAGGAGTCAGAGAACACCACAGTGTAGGTTCAGTTTTTCTTACCTTTTGAACTCAGCTATTAAGGAAATTTAAGGAAAGAGAATTAAGACTCCTCTTGCACATGCTTGACCATCTAGATCCTACCTTTGATTGTCAAATCCAAAAGACAATCTAGTGACACACATCCCAGAATACAGATGCAAGAACACATAACAAATGAACAGAGAATAAACAAGGATAATGAAAAGATAAACCATAACTGGGCCAAAGGTGATGGAATCAGTGAAATATAATTATTGGGTAAGTTGGACACACCCCCTTCTCCGAATTCGTGCTGTGTACCTTGAAGATATAACCCAGACTCTGAATTGTGTGTTCCTTACTTTACCTATTTTAAAATATATAACAAAATTTGCTTGTTTCATGCATCTTATGTAAAGTTCATGTAAATGGAATGATACTGGCTTTCACTGTTGTGTAATTAGCTTTTTTGGCTTAGCACTGTTCACCTGTGTAGACCCATGTAAGCTCCTTTTATTGTCCAGCCATCTAGGATGGCATTATAGAAAGATGACACAAATGATTTGTCCATGCTGCATCTGCATTATCTCAGTTCTACTAATTGAGTATTTCCAGCTTTCTACTACTAAAATCAGACCTGTTGTGAACATTGTGGTGTGTCACTTTCTGTTAATTTTTAAATGATTATAGAAATTTTGCACCTGATTTTAAAAGAGATTTAAAAATGTTTCACCATGGATATGATGTTTGCTCTAAGTTTCATGTCAGAAAATAATCAGGTTAGAAAAGTTCCATTCTATTCCTTGTTTTCCAAGAGTTTTAAATAATGAATGGTTATAGAATTGTATTGAGTGCTTTTTTGATATATATTGAGATAAATGTATAGTTTCCTTCTTGGTTGATATGGCGAATTACATTAAATAATTTTATAACAATGAACTAATCTAGCCTACAATTTTTCTTTTAGTTGGTAATGCTTTTGATAGTTGGTGTGCAGCTTTATTTTCATTTACTGCTTGTGTTGCTTTGAATCCAAGTCTAATATTGGCTTTGGAGAATAAATTTGGGAATATTTTCTTCTTTTCTATTGTCTAAAAGAGTTTATGTATTTGAAACTGAATATTTGGCATAATTCATATACAAAACCTTCTGGTCTAGTGATTTCCATTAGAATAAAATTTAATTACTGGTTTCATTTTTTCTGTTTATAGAACCATTCAGATTTTCTATTTTCATCAAATTAGTTTTGATAAGTTATGCTTTTAGATCATCCATTTTACCTAAATTTTCAAAATTTTCTGCATAGTTTATGATCTCACTTTACAATGTCATTAACTTCATATGCATTTGTAATTATAGATCCCTTTATGTCCTTTCTATTGTTTATTTGTGCAATTTCTTTTTTTCTGGGTGATGGGTTGTTCACTCACTGTTTTTTTCAAAGAATGGATTTTGATGTTGGTTAGTCTATTTTTTTTTCTCTATTTCATTAGTTTTTAATCTTAATTTTTTTTCTCATTATCTCTGGGTTTACTATATTGTTCTTTTTCTATAATTTTTAGTCAAGGTTTAGCTTATTTCTTCTTTTTTCTAATATAAGCATTCAAGGTTATAAATTCAGCTTCATCTCATATATTTACTTAACAGTATTTTTATTATTTAATTTCTGTAGTTTCAATCACAATTTATTCTTTGACCCATAGGTTATTTAAAAGTAGACTTTTAAGTTTCCATATGTATGCATTTATCATTTTCAGAACTGATTTTTAAAAATTCTTATAAAATTGATTTTAAAAATATTTATTGAGACATGCATTATTAAAATAATGATTAATAATAATTATTCATTTCTATAAAATTTCTATTTTCTCAAAGGAATTCTCTACTTGTTGGAAGAATGCTCTGTATATTACCCTGAACTCAAGCTATTCATCGTGTTGTTCTAGTTTTCTATGTTGGACTGAAAACCCTAAATAAACATTTCCTACTTTGATGTGGAATTGTATATTTCTAGTGTAATTCTGTTGCCATTAATATTTCATGCTATATATTCATTAGCTGTAAATTCAACATTATGGGTTTCTTGAGGAAGGCTAAGAAAATTCAGATACCTTTTTACCCCTAGCATAATGCTTTTTGTCTTTAATTCTATTTTTGTTAGATATTATTAATGGAGGTTTTCTTAATGTTCGCCTTTTCTGGCCATTATTTTCAACCTTTCTGCGTTTCTTAAAAACAATATGTTGTTGAATTTTCCTTGACTCTGTGTGCGTCTCTGTTTTAATCTAGCTCCTCTGTGTTTTAATAGGGAAGGATAAAGTAATTGTACTAAATTTAGTTACTGAAATATGTGGCTTTATTTATATAATTTTATGTTGTGCTATCTGCTGCACATTTTCTGTATTTCTTCTATTACCTGTTATTTTTTCTTGACTTTTTTTTTTTAGTTCTTTTTTTTCCTTGCAGTTTTTCTTCCACAGCACAGAAATTATGGACTCGTGTGTTCCTATCCCTTGGGCTCATGCAAAGTGAGCCTTCTGCGGAGTGACTGAGTTTGTTTCCCCTAACCCATGTAATGAGAATGTTGCCCTGTTGACTCCCGCCTTTATGTGCAGGACGTCTAAATCAACCTCCCATCCTGCACGGACTTAGGTCTCTGCAGGCACTCCACCACAGTGTAGCTCTCAAACAGAGAGCCACAGAATGCCAGTCCTGTGATTTGCCTACCCCTGTGAAGTAGAGCCTTCTGACAGTTCTTAATCTTGACAGCTTTTCTTTATATTTACTGATGTTTGTCTGTCTGTCTACTGATCAATTGTTTTTATCATTATCTTATGTGCTAAGTGCAAACTTGATGGTTTTCCCTAAACATCTGGTCATTCGTCTTGTAGACCATGCTTTGGTTCTGATACAATCATTTCCTTATACAGCTTTGACAGGTTTATTCAAGCCTGAGGGAGAAAAGTAATATATTTGATTTGTATGTCCCTTGTAAAATTCTACTCTCAAATTATATTTTTTGGATATCAAGGAAACAGCAGGTATTAACCCCTAAAACAATGCTCTCCTCCTACTCTGTATATCATGTTCATATCAACACTGATAATAACTCAGTGAGATAGCTATTATCACCCCTACTTTAGAGATGAGACCACAGTTTGAGATTATTCTATATTTCATTGGTTGGTACTCAAACTCGTGCCCTTGACCGTTAGTTGGAATCAATCTGCCTTCCCCCAAATGGAGAACTCTGAAGAGTTCATTTCAGAGTGGGAATGAATAATCCTAGTAAGTCTTTCAACAGTAACATTTATAGCAATGATGCAGCTTTTTACCCAGCACTAGTTAGAACTTTGCTAATTGCGAGTGCTCATTCTGTTAACAAACATGATATTTATCAACTCCAGAGATTCCAGATTGTGGAAAACCACAAACAGTGACAACGTAAACAAATGTTTTCAAAGCAAAACTTTGTTTGGATCCTAGTGTAGAGCAATTTTTATTTTGAGTTGTTATTTTAACTTTAGACCAAATAGCTCATTTAACACGCATCCCCTTTTGTCTGTTCATACATTAGATCACATAAAATGCATCTGTTTATGCAAGAGCCTGTGTAGCCTTACGGGCTAATCCTAACCTGTTACTGAGGGCCACCTCGCCAAGTTTTAGGATGATCCAAAAGAGCCATTGATCGACTAATCATCTCTGTACTTTATCACTGTGGAACTTACCCATGAGCAAAGGGTTGGGGAAAAGGCTCTCTCTCGCTGTCTTTCCACAGGCCCCCTTCCTCTAGCTGAACTTGATTGTCTACATTGGATCAAGAGAGTCCTGCCATCTGGGGAGTTTAGACAATATATGATAGAGCCGGTTCACCAGCCCATTTCTGTTGACCACTGACAGCTTCACCAGTGGACCAGCAGCATCAAAGCCAGGCTGGGAATGACACACCCAGTGACAATGCACCCTCGAGCTGGATGGGTGGTGGTTGAGTTTGATCACATAATGCAGGGGCAGCAATCGCAAACGCAGCACCAAGTTGGGCAAGTTTCCTTTTCCAAGAAGTTCATATAAGACCAAAGAGCCCAACACGGAAGCATCAAGTGGAGCTGCAGGGAAGTGCAGGTGCACCGTGTGTAGTGACGAGTGTTTGCAAAGTGGCTCCCGGGACGCTATTATACCCGAGACTATGAAAGATTCTAAATCCTTCTTTTTGCAAGATCTGCCCCAAAATACAGTTAAGGGGGAAAAAGTATTGTCACACTTTCCAGTGTGTGTTTCTAGTCTGTATTAAATATTCCTTTATTAAAATGAAATGGATGTGTTTACATAATCGAGGCTTAAGGAAAAAAGATTATGTAATTCTGCGTAATTTCCCTCATAGAGTTGAAACTGAACAAAAATCAATGGCACATCTGGGCCTGGAGCTGCTTTAGCTTCCAGTGCAAAAATGAAGATAAATTCCAAGTGATCTAAAAGCTCAAAAGTGCTCACCCCTGATGCTCTTTCCCTTCTTTGGACTGGGAAGCAGAATAGCTGTTTTTTTTTTTTTTTTTGAACTATAAATTAAAATCAGATGGTGTTAGCTTTGTTATTTTAAGACCATCTACTGATTGGCCCAGTATTTTCTTATTACTAATTGACTACACATGAAAAAAATATCCTAACACCTTTTAACTGGAATGGAAATCTAGACCCAATTGGGTGTGGTCTGTCTATGTTAACATCAGGCAAGCATTAATGTTTATGAGCAACTTAAATAAAATATGGTTACATGAGAACTGAGGCAAACACTTTTTTAAAAGCAGATCTTAATCACCCATTTCTGGTCCACATTTGAATTATGCTTTTAACTATAGCCAAGACTATTGCTTGTCAGATCTACCACTGGGGGAGTTAATTCTCTACCATTTCCTTGTCTTAACATTGTGGGATATGTTGTCAGTAATGTCTAAGGGGATTAAGTAAAGCATTTCTATTTTAATATTATAAAATTAATCTGGACATACACATTGATACATTAGCTGATTTTCATGCATACAAACACAGTGTGTCTGAGATTTCTGAGATTTCTTCTTGGGACTGTTCAGATGATGAACAGGCATTCACTTTACTAAAGGAGGAGTTGGTTAAGCAAATGCTTGAGCACAGAGAACACATTCAAACCCACATTACCTGTCTGTAAAAGTTACCAGAGTTCTAAAGGATACTACTGAGATTCAGGGCTTATCTTTTCACTTTCCCTCCGCCTGCACATAGGAGCAGGTCATTTTGCAGTTTTAGTGGTGATACCGGGGTAGAGGGGAACAACAATGCTTATCAGCTTTAGTCTGTTGCAAATGTCCAGAAAAACCACAAAATCAGTAGCCAAAACATTTCCTTCAGCTGAACAGGGGATTCCCAAAGCAAATCCCTGTATAAATTATAGCCCAGTGTTCTTGTTCTTAGTCAGAATACGCTTTTTAGTTTAGTCCTTCTGGTGTTACCACAATGCAAAGCCTTCCCCTGGCTCCATTTTGTAGCCAAGCGAGGGACAGGGGCACTCGAAGTGCATTCAGCTGATCCCCAGGGAGCTGTGTGGCCTACTGCATGCTACAAGGCAGGGTAAACTTAGATTTGGGATAGAATCAAGGACAAAGTTACCATCACTGATACCTCTAGGGCGATTTTGTACTACAGGCCACAACAGAAATGTAGTGAAGGTGGCCTGGCTGTGACTGATATTATTTAATGACTCAGAAGAGCTCTGACTCTGAACTACCAAGCGTAGAAGTAATAAAACATTGTAGATCTGCTTCCACAGGCAAGCTCTAAGTAGCAGTGAAAAGAAAAGAAAAGGCTCCAGCATTCTCCAGAAACAAGAAGAAACCGGTTTGAGCCTAGCTTCTAGGGAACACACATGACTGGGACAAGCTTGTGTTCTCATTAGGCAACTGGGTCTTATCTCAGAGGCAGTATGATGCATGTACTGTGTAGCCAAGCACTTTGGTGGGGAGGTTCCAGAGATATATGAGTTCTTCGTAATTGCAAGCTATGTCAGGCTACCTGGACAGGGGCAGGTATCACCTTGCTATTCGTTTAAGGGGCAGAAGATTACATTCCTGTTCTCCAAGCAGAAAGTGCAAAGCTGCCCTCCAATTTCAGACGAGCGGTGGTGCCAGCAAGACAAATATCATAAATTCTCTTTATCGGAAATGCAGAAACGGAGGCACAGATTTTCCTAAGGTCAGGGAACTATGCTATTCTGGAATGGAAATGGTTCTTAGACAATTCATTTTGGATTTTAATTTCACCAGACTAGGAAACAGGAAGATTGTGAATAAGACAGACTGTGATTCCGTGAAGGAAAGTCAGTGCCCTTTCAAATGATAGTGTCATTCGTATCAAGAGAAGAGGTGTTCTTCCTTCAAGGACCTCCCTGTGCAGAGACTGTGGTCCCAGAGGGTAGCTGCTGTATCACGGAGACTCCTTCTTTCTCCCCACTGTATGGTCACTTCCTGGCATGAATCCACTTTGTGACAGGTATACCATCCATGTTAGGGGAATGAAAAGACTGGCTTCTGGTAGATACTACCCATATTTAGGAATAGATTACTGAACTTGGCATAAAGCCAGAATCTTTAGGCCAGAGAGAAAACTGGACATGCCATCTCTACATTAGTTATCCCATAAATGATGTGACACATCTAGAAGTAATTTAGAAAACCATGTGGGGGTAGGGAAGGTTCTGAATCAGACCTGGAAGTGAGCTGCAGAGGGCTGAGAAGACTCAGTTATGGTCCCCTTAAATGTAGATTCCCTACTTAATATGATTCCAGGGTGGTTAAAAAGCCTTCCCTCGTTTCTGAACCCATCTCTTCTGCTCTCCCTAAAATCTGCTCATCATCCATTTGTCTACATTAAAGGCCTTGGTTCTCAGCAGGAAGTCATTTCAAACCCTGTCTCCCCTCTTACCATTTATAGAAAGTCATTGTTATATACTGTGAGTGGATCCTTGGGGTGATTCTGGCAGACATGAGGTCAATACCACTAACGACACCAATGATGTCTGTTTTAAGGCAAGTTATCTGTAGAAGAGGTAAGTAATTGGATTTGAGTGACATGGGACATGAACAGCTTAATTTGCCTTGGTTGACCTTGATGGAGTCCTTCCACTTCCATTTGCTTATCCGACCATCAAGACCTGATGACATAAGTGAAAATGATGATTGTCTTTTTTTCCAGAGAGGAGACCAAGGTTTGTAGCAGCTATACCAAATGCTCAAGGTAAAATACCTGGGAAGAACTTGAATTTGGGCCTTCTAACTCCTTGTCCATTGTTCTTCCTGTTTTTCTAAGGATAGAAGACAGATGGTCTTTTCCACTTTGTTCTCTCCTCTGTCAGCCAGAGTGTGTTTGTGAGGAGGTTGAAAGCTGGGCTCTAATAGTTGTCTATTTCTTCTATGGTCCAAAGAACTTCTGTTCCAGAGAAAGGGAAACTTCTGTGTCAACCTAACCTATCGGTTTTCTGCAATTTATTTTTCTTGCTTTTCAAACATACAATATTTTCCTCTAAGCTTGCAGAAATTGTTGAAGTTGAATTTCCAATTAACCCCAGCAGTAAGTGCTGTATCTATAGGGGAGATTTTATTCTTTATGAAATGAGAATGAACCTCCAATGTTATTGGAATTTGCTGAAACTGGACAGAGATCAAGCTTCTGATGCTTCAGCTGACACCACTCAGTTGTTCAGACTAGTAATACAGGGAAGAAATGCAGGTTTTCAAAACAAATATGACTATGTTTATCATCTAGATTTTTTTCATTAGTTGTGGGTCCCTGAAATATTTTCATTTTACTTTTTACATCACACACACACACACACACACACACACACAGAATGACGTAGCTATACTTTTTTTTTTGTTTTTTTCCTTTTAGCTTATCATTTAAATCCACATTTGGTACCAGGTAGAATAAATTGAACAATTGCTCTTATGGATCAAATACAGAAACAATAAAAATTCCAATCAGCCTGGACATATCACAAATAAAATCTAGTTCCAAGTGTGGTTTCATGTAAAATTTCACTTTATCCTGATATTTAGCTAAGGTTGATGGAGAAAAAATAGTACTTCCCTGGCACTTTACTTTTAGGGGAAATGTCTCTTAGTGAAAACAAGATGTTGCCTTCCAGACTCATTTACATTTTTTCCCATGTGTTAACGGCACATTAAAATGTATTTATTTTCTTACATCATTGTAAAGTTTGGACAGTGTTTACTTTCTCCTCAGGTGTAGTCCCACAATTCTCCCACCACCGTCATACCCGTGAGCCATCTCCACTGTCCCTGGTGCTCTTCCCTCCCTGTTTTAACTCCTTTCCCTCCTCCTGATGCATGTAGAGTCCCAATTCTGGGGTTAGGTATTAGTTATGGAAAGGATATAAAATCTAAAATAAAGGATCCTTATTCTCTAGTCATGTATGGGCTAGTTTTGGAGGGACAGATACATAGCCCAAAGGTTCTTGCTGCTATACCCATGACAGACCCTGCAAACCTATCAGTGTTCTTCCAGACTCCATATGTGACCTTGTGATCATCTCCTAATCAGCCATTGGTCAGTTTGAGCTGAACCCACAAGCCATACCTATACTCGTTTGTGAGACAAAGTTATAGACAAGAAAGAACAGCCAAGTATCAAACTCTAGGGAAGAGAGGTGTCTAATTAAATCTACTGATGAGCTTCGATAGGAATTAGGCTTTCCACTGGGTCTGCTTAATATGGCTAGAACTTGGAAAGACTAAGGCAACAGAATGAATAAGCATTCCAAAGAACTGTATGAATAGGACTTGCCTTGTGCCTAGAGTAGGGTTTTAGTCGCATTCAGAAATGAGTTTTATTCCTAAAATTTCCTATTATAGTCTCTTCCCATTCATAAATTCCAAGCATGGACACATGGTGATTTCTGGTGTATGGGTGCCTGCTGGCACCTTCAAGTGAATGGGGATCACATAAGGTGTGTCAGTTTATTTTCAAAGAACTAGGATGAGTCATAGATTTTGTGTCAATAAAATGGGTGAAGTTAGGGTGACTTTCAAAGATGGCCAAATCCTCCATCCACCAACCTTATTAAATGAAGTCTTTTCAAATGCACTCTGTTGAATTCATTCTGGGCAACCCTGGTGGCTACTTCTTGGTCTTCCCCTCCCTTTTGCGATAAAATGAAGAATGCTCCCGGATTCTTACACTTCTTGACAATAGATGAAATAAGCCAATCTTTGTCTTTGACAATTTGGGTGTGTACCTGACTTGCAGCAGAATGATCTCATACCTTCCCCTCTAGCAATATGATTCTATAATTTTTCACACTGAATTGGACAAGAATCAGCATATCCTCCATTGAACATCTGCAGAACTAGGCTGACAACAGATTGACTCTGAGAGTCTGATCACTCTCCGTCCTCACTAATATTCATTCAGAAGGATTAGGAAATAGTCCCTCTTAGACTTTCTAGACAAGAATGAAACATCCAGAAAGAAGAGAAACGATGGGGTCCTCCCTGGTAGTGCAAGGGGTTAAAGCGCAGCACTATGAAGCTATTAGCAGCCACTGTGACGAGTTCTATCTCAAGCTAACTGACATGGCACAGCAGACCTCTTCTGTCTGGCCCTCTGCTCCCCTCAGTAGTGTACTTCAGTAGATCTTCCTGTTCTGCTCCCCACTCTGTCTCTGGTGAGTCCTCTCAACCCTCCCCGCACCTCTGGCTATGCCCCAGTTCTTGTATGCATAAACAAACAAATCTTTAAAAAATAAGGATAAGTGATGGTATAAAATGCATTAATTTCCTCCGCAACTGCCAGAAGTGACAGACACATATTCACATCTTTTCCCTTTAGTAAACAGCCTGCCAGGGGATCTTGGAGAAGCAGTGACTATACAGCCGTAAGCTGCTGGAACCACAAGATCCCAGGGAGAAACAAGTGGCCTGTCTGAGTCCCTCTCATTGCCCTGCGGGTTTGGAGGTCTGAGCTCTAAAGTGCCCACATTCCCTGCTATGCTCGGGCAGGAACCCCTGCTCTCCTGTTCCGTTCCTCTGCTCTTTGCCGTGATTTTTCAGAAATGGTTGTGAGAAAGAACCTGGAATATCAATGTATAGTTGGGTTTCTGGACTGGATCTCTCCACTGTAAGTGGTTTAGGAATCCACTTTGCCCAAACTGTGCAGTGGAGACTCATGAGTCTTAAGTCAACTTGCCATGGGAGATCTGACAGCCCCCATATTGTGGTGACCATATAAACTTTAGGGAAGATAGAAATTTTTGAAAAGAAGCAGGTAAGGAGAAAACACCAAATAATCCAAACAGCAGCTTTGCAGATTTCATATATTTGCTGAACTATGAATGTTGTCATAAAAAATAAGGAGAATACAATGCTATTTTCTCAGGTCACTGTGGCATCAACAACCTGACAAAAACCTTTCCCACTCTACCAGCAGCCTCCAAAAGCTTGCTCATTTGGACTGTGTGAACTGTTTTGTGTGCAAACAGCAAATGTGGCAGATGGGATACAGGCTTTAGAGAGAGGAGTGCTCAGTTCTAACACCAGATCTCCCCTTGCTAACTGTGTGATGCAGTGGGCAATTCCTTAAATTGGTTCGGGCTTGGTTTGTCAGCTGAAAATAATGATTTACCAGTTCCCTAAAATTTTGTGCAGAGTTGCAGGGCACCTCACCCCGTCTGTAGCACCACAAGGACCTATATTATTTAAAAATCTAATCTCTGAAAACCCTTATTTGATATTTGGAAAAAGGGGGCCTGGTGGTTGCCCACTGAGGGACCTGGATTTGGTAGGCACAGGCGAGCATATGCTAGAATGCGGTGTTAGGCCTTCTGGTTTCAGCTGCTGCTACTAGGGATGGCAATTTTCTTTGTGGGGGCCTGTTCACCTCTGACTGTGGTTTGTTTCTGTTTCCTATCAATTCCTCTTCCTTCCTTCTTCTGAAACCTGTCTAGCCTTCTTTCTCCCCCCGATCTTTAAGAAAAACAATAAAAGGTAGCATGACCACTTCCTTACCCTACAGAGACAAGAATATTCTCTTTGTTATCTCTGAGGCCTTGTGTTATAAACTGACAGGGTTCTCTTGCTCCTTTTTAACTGGTGGGACTAGGAAGCTGTGACTATGAAGGGTATGAATTAAGGAAGGAAGGAAGAAAGCCTGAGATTCAGCTGGATTCACGGCTCTTGGCTAACATGTCTGCACCAGCACAACTGGGTAGATTTCATTGAGAATGGCTTAGGAGGTTTGGAGAAGTATTTGTAGTCT
The DNA here is from genome assembly GCF_000260355.1 of Condylura cristata. NCBI lineage: Eukaryota > Metazoa > Chordata > Mammalia > Eulipotyphla > Talpidae > Condylura > Condylura cristata. The sequence continues at coordinate 14,887,002 of NW_004567110.1, read as the reverse complement.
AAGTGTTCATCATAGCATCTACGTTAAGAGTCGAAATTTGGTTTCTGGGTTGGGTATTGGGTCTTAAGCCACACATGAGTACCCACCATAGTGAATTAAGCGACAGAGATTGGGCTGCCTGGTCTTGTTTAATCAAAAGCTCTCACTCAAGTCCCTGCTTTAGCACCTACTAACTTTATGTTCGTCCACATTTCCCCTCGACTGTAACAATGAGTTGTTTGAAGGATTAATTAAGATAATCTTTGCGAGCACTTAGTGCCTGGATTAGAAGAAACTGCCAGCAAATTTAGTACGTGGGATCCAGAAACCAAGGAGGAATCTAAACCAAAAAAAAAAAAAAAAAGAAAGAAATGAAAAATGGGAAGTCAGAGCAAAGAGCTGAGGACAGGAAAAGGAGAGGTTTTATTGATGAAAACAGTTGGGCAAGTCAGAGGGAAACCTGAAAACCTGACATTCATCATCTTTGCCTCCTTCAGAGAAATACCTGTGCCAGGTTTATGCTAACCTGCATTAATTAACTCAGGATACTCATTTGTAAAAATGAATAAAGAGAGTGAGGGCCAGAATAAAGGGGTAATTTAAGAAGCTTCTCTTTGGGTTTTCTTTTGGTTCTTTTGTTTTTCTATTACTGCTGCTTACCTTTTATTGATGGTCTACTGAGATAATGTGGATTTGCCTGAAATTACAATTGGGTGGGTTTTTAAGAATTTGCTGGTTGACATTAAAGCCCCTACTAAATTTATGGCCTATCAGGTCATGCTTCCTACCCTCACCTAACCAGACCTCGGCCCATCAGGATAGAAAAATAACATGGGGAGGCCCTCCCTGGTGAGCAGCACTTTGGTGTGAGTTCCATCCCCACCCCGGAGGTGACCCACATGGTGTGGCAGACCTCTCCTGACCCGCCTGCTGCTCCCCTCAGCAGTGTACTTCGTCAGTCTGCCTGTTCTGCTCCCCACTCTGTCTCCGGTGAATCCTCTCACTGCCCCTGCATCTCTGGCCTGTACCCTGTACAGGTTCTGGTTCTGTACACATAAATAAATAAATCTTAAAGAAAGAAAAATAACATGAAGAACTTTTGCTTTTTGGAACTGCTTCACTTACATCCCATGTTCTTGGCAGGGACAATTTGCCACTGAAAGCTACAAGGTGACAAGATGCCACAAGGTCCTGGAAAGCCAACTGGAGTCGCAGAGCAGTACTATATTTTTCTTTCACAAAAATAACAACACACACGATGAGCAATGATAATAATAATAGCTACTAACTAGGGTGCCTGTGTCTGAGTTGAACATTTTATAGGCAATATCTGTAACCCTAAAAACAGGGCTGCAAGGTAGGTATTATTACCCCCATGTTTCCAATGCAAAATCTGAGACTTGGACACACAAGTAACATGCAAAGATCCTGGTGAGTTTCTAATGTAGTAGTTCTGAATTGAAGTTCACGTCCATGGGACAATAAAGTTTGCGATGACCTTCAAAAGTCACGAAGATTCAGATTTTGGTTTCCTCAGTCTCTTTACCACTTTCTTTCTTTCTTTTTATTTTCCTTCTGGAATTAAAGCTACAAGCCCTAGGGAAGAGGGCTGTGAAGCGGAGATTTCAGATGTCTTAAAGACCGTCATAAAGTACATTTAGTTTGTAATAATTAGCAAGAAACAAATGCTTTTAAAAAAGCATCCATTCACTTAAAATGATTTTTAATTTTATAATGACTAGTATATAATTATAGCAGAACAGAGCTATTTAGTTAGAAAAAAAAAAACTTCAAATATGGGAGCCCATTTAACGTTTATTTGCTCTGGGGTTCTAATTACTTTGAAAACTACCAAAACTTTACATATGATTACTAACGGCATTCAATAGCAGCTTTGAGGGAAGCTGAACCAATCATTTCTTTAGCACCATTATCATAGGGGAAATAAATAATAAATGATAAACACCAGAGGCACATATTCACTATGTCATTATTACTTTCCCACTCTTGTCAGTTCAGGTCTGTAGTGTTAGAAAAATGAAAAATAAAACCAAATATGTCTTTCTGGTCATTTGTGGTATGAGACCTACAAAACAAGACCAGCAAGAAACAATAAACATGGTTTTGTTTTTCCATAATGTATTAGCAAATCCTGGTAGCTTCAATTTGGTTTCATTACATTTTCAAGATGTGTATGCATCTATTCATCTTCTTTTTCCCATAGTGAAGATTTATGTACTTTATTAATCACCTCGTGACAGTCATCTCTGCAGTTTCATTTAGCAGAGTAAACCAGTCAAACCCCGTCAGACTTCTGGGGATGTCACATGGCAAACTTTGGATTCCTGGCAACTTGAATTACTCTTGCCAATATGAGCCTTTTCAGCACTATCCATCTTAGGGTCATCTAATACATCACATCTGCCTCTCCACTTTTCCTAATTGATAGGAAGAGAGACACCCACTACATCTTGCAAATGCCCCTGAAGCAACTTAAGATAGAGGTTCCTTGGTGGCTCAAAAAGCTAAAACGTTATTTTCTAGATGTAATTTGAAAGATGGGGGTGGGGGTTTGTCCTGTGTGGCATTGAGATCCCACACGCTCCTAAGCACTTGGTTACACTAGCCTCTCAACGCCCTCACTGCGGTTGCAGGTGGTCTACACACAATCACAATGGCCACTTAGCTGGCTGCAGGGTGGTCAGAATCAGCCGCTGACTCGTCCTAAGTTGCTGTTACTGATTATAACTCTTGGCCACTACTTTTTCAGCATTTTCATTTTTCTGATGCCAATTCCCCTCTAAAGTTCTGAAGGACACAGTTCTAAACATACTTACAATGGAATCAAATAATTTTCACAGGGGCTTTCTTAAGCCCACAACAGCAGTTCTGAGCACCGGGACAGATTTCTTGAGCCAGAACGTTGAGTTGAGTTGCAGCTATAGCTATGATTAGAAAGGAGAGGCTTTGGCAACAATTACTCATGTAAGAAAGAACTTGGTAGTCAGCCAAGCTTTTTTAGGTCTTGTGTGATCAAACAGAAGGCTTTGGTGGGTGGTATTTTTTTTATACTGATTGATTTAAGCATGAAGATTCAATGATTTAGAAGCTCTACAATGGATCGGCTATGGAGAAATTGCTGCCCTTATCTAATAGCCTGGCACATGAGACCAAAAAATCAAAAAGGGCCAATCTGACATTAAGAAAATGCAATGAGACTGCCAGAGAAGTAAATGGATTGCCACAGCACTATTTCTACAGTCATTCAAATGTTGTCGTGCTTGCAAAATCTTGGCATTAACAGCACTCAAAACCCCTCCACCAAGTTTAAAAAATGGGAGAGTGATTTTGCAAGGAATGTTAGATTCAAACCTGAGAGACCACTGTTCCAGTCTCGACCCTGTACCAAAGTCTTAGGCTGAGCCATTAACCTGGCATATGATAAAGCAGCTGGAACAGATAGCTTTTCCCAATGAGTCAAGGTGCCTGTGGACCTCCTTGTACATACTATTTCTTTTTTCCAGGGAAAAAAAATGAACAGAAATTATACATTTACCCATAATCAGATTACAAAGGATAATAAAAATGTCATATTTAGTTGCTTTTTGTTTAAATCATATTAACCGAAAAAGGTAACAATAGCTAGTTTATGCTAATCCAATATTCTAATTGAAAGTTCATGTTTTTCCTTAGTGGGAAAGCAAATTAATTACTACTTAATAATTGCATATTGTAAAGAGAATCTCAAAAAGTAAAACTCATAGAGAAAATCAAGTTTTGAATGTGAACTTGGTAGTGGCCAGTTTAGAAATGTCTTCATAAAAATCTTTTCCAGCTCAGGATTTCTTTTGCTACAAATCTGTACATGCATATAAAAACTTTGCTATCCCTTATCTAGAATCTTTTGAATTTCAGTGTAGAATGTCTTTTATTTATGGCTCTACAACCCTTTCCCCTTTTATTCTGTTCATACCTGCAAAGGGAGCTCAGTTTTCAAGCTTATACACTCTGCTTCACTGGCCTAATTATTTTAATAAGCAGCTTAGCTGAAATACTGGCTTACATTCATATTTCAATTTAATTATGTACAGTTCTTAGTACAATGAAAATCTTGAAAGTCTGTCCTATTTGTGACAATGAATTGCAATGTCTGATCGGGACATTAACAAAGTAACTTCATTTATTGCTATGCATATTCCTTCTCTCTCTCTCCGATTAATAGCGCAAAGTTCCATACTTGGGCTCTCGGCATGAAGAAAGCCCCCACGCAGGCCAGGCACAGAGGAGAGCCTGGCGCTGGTGGGTGGAATGGAAGAGCCAGCAGCTGTCACTGTTCAGCTGCAGAGCCGAGATGCTTGGTTACTCCCATTCTATTTGTTCCCATCATTTAGCAAACAATTTTTCTCAAAGGGGGAAAAACAGGAAGTGGAAAAAAGAGTGGCATGGAAAGTCACTTACTAATCATAGTCCCTGGGAAATGGAAAACAGAATTCCCCTTATGGTCTAATTATTCTTTGGTATCTTTAATGAAACCAAATCATGAGAGTTTCCAGAGCTGGCTATGTTTCACAGGCCTGATTTCCACATATACCTAGTTTGGAAAGGAAATGTTTACTAACTTCCTGAAGTTTCTTTATTATCATCTATTACTATTTAGTTTCTAAAAAAAAAAAAAAAAATCTGTCATTTTTATAACACAGAAGAAAAAGCTGGAGAAAAGTGATGTGTCAACTGCCGTGTGCTTTGCTTGCTGGAAGCTAATAGTGTGACTCCAGCACCTGGTGTTAGGTCAACGCAAAGCAGTTGCCTCTGACAATTTGGCAGGCACATAGCAATGGATCCAAAGTGTGTCCCTGCCTCACCATCAAAAGTGAATACACGTATCTCTTTTCATTGGTGCTCTCTGTGATTGGGTCTGTGAAAGAAGAAAAATGTGACAAGGTGACATTTGCAAAATGAATTCTATTGTCTACTATAAACTATGGCATACCAGAAGCAGAGGATTTTGGTAAATCTAAGAAAACACATTCTGGAATCCTTGGATCAAAAGTGGTATTTACAGAATCACAAGGAAAAAAATGACAACAAGGTACAACGCACCTATTTCTATTCTGTCTCACTACCTAGTTAGGCCAGATTTTAATCTTCATTCGATTTAAAAACACAAGAAGTAAACCTTGCAAATTCGGCATGATTTCATTTTGCTCATACCATGTTGGAAGCTCAGAAATCTGCACAGCTCCAGCCCATACAGATGCTAGTGGCAGAATCCAACAGAAAGTTTAAAGTACGTTAAGGATTATATACCATCCCCCCTTATTTTATGCACAAGATACTCATATTCAGAACAGGAAGGTATTTGGATAAGGTAAAATAGTTTGAATTTGAAGAACTGAGGCTATGGATTTACATAGATTAATTTTGATGATTCATGAGAACTGAATGAAATGAACTTTGATGGTTCACTTCTTGTGGGCCAGGAAAAGTGTCTGGCTTGCTCTCCTTAATGGTGGCAGGGTATAGTTGAGACATCTAATCAATATTTGTGAATGAGAACACGATATATAAAATGTAATAGAGAAAATACATGCCAATTTACACTTGGTTATGCAACACATGATTTTCTTTAGCAGATTTATCTTTTGAGGAAATTATGTCTTCTTTTGGATGACCACAACCCCATTTGACTTTTTTTTTTTTAACAATTTGGTGAAAATCAGAGCTGGATGTGTGTGTTTCTAGAAGCCAACTGAAAATGGGAAATGCAAATTGCCCCTCAGTGCAGTTAGAAATTGGTCTGAACTTACAGCATTTTGCACCCAAGAAGCTGAAAGCCCATTCTCTCCAACCACACACTAGCCACTATCTCCACCCTGTCAGTACACCCAACCACATCCTCAAGCATGAGCAGGCAGAGGTGAAGGGGGATGAACTCCTAGTGGGAGAAATGTCTTCAGACAAAAATCAGTGTTCTAAGCACTCCCCTCACCCCGGATTTCTTCAGCACTCAAGGCACAGCTTAAATTGATAATAAGCCCACACCACAGTAAGAGCCTGTACAAACTGACAGGCTTGGCTCCCACCTTGGAGTATCTGTGCTTCTCGGTCTGAGGGAGTCTGCGTTCTTGGCAGACAGACCCTCTGCTTGTCAGGGTAGGTGAGAAAAATGCTGGCTCTGTGAAAGGAGCACCTGACATTTGGGGACATAAGCAGAACCTGCTGTGTGTGATGTTGGAGAGATGGGAGCTTCCTTCCAGAGCGACAATCAGCAGTGCTGTCTTTTGTGCAATGTTTCAAATCTTTGCATTTTTATTTCCAAAGATTTTGGCACCTAACTGTATATCCTAACTTTCCCCTGAGTTGAACAAGTGCAAAAGACTTGATGCAGGTTTAACAAATGTGACCAACACAGGCATGGTGGTGTGAGCCCATGAAATACAAGGTAATGGTTTCACTAACTAAAGAAGAGCTTGGTAGCCATTCTTCAGTAGCAGAGCCGGGCAAGCTCTAGGCACCATGAAGATGAATTTACCAATAGTTACATGTAAGGAGGTCTTTACTGAAAGGGTCTTTCAAATGTGATAGCAATAGTTATGACTAGGTCACCCCAAACCATATTTTGTAAGAGAAACCAGGAGGTGGCATAAAAAGCATCTTAACTTCTTAATAAAAGCAGGTTGGAGGAATAGATAGGGACACTGTGTGGGTAATACATGGACTGTAAATATTATCTTTTATCTGCTACTAATAATCGGAAAAATTATGTAGTGTCATGTCATGGAAACTGAGGATTTATACCTTCTTTTCCGTCTGTTCTCTTAGCATCTGGTTAGGTCTGAGTACATTAATCTGATGACAAAGAGTTTTTCAATTGTTTGGGTTCATCAAGTTAAAGAAGACTGGGAAGCATGATATTGTATCTTGTGTATTGTCAACAGAATTGTCAGCAAAGTTTTGAGTGCAGGAACTTTATTACATTCTTTATTATGTGACAGAGAAAGAGGAAGGATATAGCTTTAGCTTGCAGTTTTGTCAGCTGGGGGAAAAAACAAACTTTTCTTTTTCCTTGAAAACTGGGAAAACACGACTGCCAGTCATCTAGACACAAAAGGAATGGAGTTTGTCCAGGTCAATTTTTGGCATATTGATTCACTTAGATGTCTCCATCAATTAGATACAACTTAACATGAATAAAGAGAATTGAATTCCTCTAATCGGCTGAATTACAAGGTCAGACCTCTAAATTATTGCTTTGTTTGAGCAGCACACTATTGGTGAAAGGATATTTATATTTCTATGCATGCATTTAATCTCTGTATTTACTTACTGTAATAATAGCTCTCAGAAAATGCTGTCATGCAGATATATATGGCAACCCAATATATGGAGAGATTGCATTTTTCATCCCTCTAAACCTTGAAGATACTCTGAAGCTTTGAAATAACTTATATAACACTTACTAGAAAATAAAACGGTGTCCACACTATACCATCAAACCCCAAATACCAATAGATAATAAAGGTGCATAATTCCACATACGTAAGCAATGGATCCTAGAAACTCAATTTAGTATTGTAAATCCACAGCAATTTTTATTAACTAAAAACCCAAGTGAGAAAATATATGTAAAAACCTCTCCTCCAGAGAGGTGCTGAGCAATCCTAATGACAACCCCCACTGTCACAGAGCATTTACCCAGCAGCTGGTGCTGGGAAAGACACTGAGGCGACCCACTGAAATATAAGAATGAGCTCTTGCTCCCAATGAACTCAAAATACAGGTAATAAAAGGCAAGAAAGTATAAAAAGAAATGATCAAAACATTTCCCTGCTCAAAAGCAAAGAGCTACACATATGTTTTCTCTCCTATGAGGCAGGAGTCACAAAGCCATGTTGCTGATAAGGGGAAGTGTACTCTTCTCCCCCAATATACAGTGGGCGACCTGTGTGTCCAGCTTCACCTCTCATTGCTCTGCAACCCCTCCTGGGGATTACAAATACCCCTATTTTTTTCTCAGTTTCTCTAAAAAAAAAAAGTGCTCTTAATTTTTGTCTTTGGACTTAAAAAATATATATACTCTCTGCCTTTCTATGCAGTCCAAATATCTCTTCCTTAGAGGACTCTAGAAAGGTAAATCTGATATATGTCTGGCACTTAGTAAAGCCCAAATTTCCCTATTAATTCATAGGAATATTTGATGAATGTCTTCACCATGTTGCAAATTTCCTGAGAATACACCTGCCATGTGTCAATTCCTCACACATCCCCAGGAGGCTGCCTAAGACAGGTATCAGCAGATATTTTTTTATCCCAAAATACTGTTGATCACTTACTCTGTGGTAGAAACTCTATTAGGTGTCTGGAACACAATTGTGAACACAACAGAGCAAGATCCCTAGGGTGAGTGACACTCTCTATAAAATATTTGTAGCAACACAATCTTGATCCAATTTTGAAGTGCCAGCTATCAAGAGAGCTGTGTGTCTAAGGCTGTATGACACATTGACATCAGACCAACAGACTACCTGTAATTAATATAAATACATAAAATATGAAATCAGTCCAGGCAGTAACGAGGAAGATGCAGTGAGGATTTCTCTAGAGTTGGATATATTCAAGTGACTGTGATACTTTCGAGAGTCAGGCTTTTATTCTGTCCATTCTGTCTCATGACCCCACACATAACTGGGACAGCTTTCTGACAGCTGCTTTCATGGATGGTTTTTATATCATGAATGAAAACTTAGGTTATTACCATGCCGTTGCACTATATTTTTGTCCCCAATTGATGATGTAGCTGATCCTAAGGATATCCATAAAAGCCCCTTGGACTCCATTGGACATTTAAAAAAGAACCATTACCCAAATGTTTTAGCCATGGTTGTGACATTCAAATGCAGACACCACCTCCCAGAGTGACTAATTTCTCAGGGGTGGCGTGCTCTGGGATTGGAAGCCAACAGAAGACGTATAATTGGCCACTAAATCACATACACTTCAACTGTAACAATAAAACAAACGCAAATTAGGGGCCTCACTGGTGGCGCAACAGGTTAAGTGAAGCACTATAAAGCTACCGCAGCAGTTTGATCCCTGGCTGGGGTGCGGGGAGCCCATGTGGCACAGCAGACCTCTCCTGTCTCGCCCTCTGCTTCCCTCAGCAGTGTACTTCATTGATCTGCCTGTTCTGTTCCCCACACTGTCTGATGAATCCTCTCACTCATGCACCTCTGCCCTGTACCCCAGTTCTTGTGTGCAAAAATGGATGAATCTTTAAAAAAATGCAATTAATATTGCATGTCATTTAAAGCCTAATTAGAAAAGATTAAAAAAGAAAAAAGAAATGCCTAATCTGTAGAGGCTTAACAGGAAGGGAGCTGTTTTACATTTTGGGGAGGGTAAATTGTCATAAATTTTCAGATGCGCAGTTTGTTCATACGATATGTAATGTGAATTCTTGAAAATGTTCATACACTTTTTTTTAAAGATGTATTTATTTATGCATACAGAACTGGGGATACAGGCCAGAGGTGCAGAGGTGGTGAGAGGCTTCACCAGGGACAGAGTGGGGAGCAGAACAGGCAGAACTGAGGAAATACACTGCTGAGGGGAGCAGTGGGCGGGTCAGGAGAGGTCTGCCACACCCTGTGGGTCACCTCCGGGGTTGAACTCATGCTGAAGTGGCTTTAGCTTCTTAGTGCTGTGCTTTAACCCGCCGCACCACCAGGGAGGGCCCTCATGCACTTTTTTTTTTGAGTGTGGACTTGTGCTCTATTTGGGAAAAAAGTCTAATAATGTTTATAAGTTGCTCATTTTTAGCCATAATATAGAAACTGAAAAAGTCACATGCAGTGCTTCTATAGTAACTAGCCTATCTGCTCACTGTAACACCCCCCCCCACCCCCTGTGAACTTCTTGAACTACACATAATCACTTTTGGCCCTTTCTTGTATTATAGTATTTACTTCAATTATTCACATACTTTTACTATGAGATTCCCCTGCAAAGAAGCTACCCTAGAAATATAATTAGATATGTATGTGCACAAGATTTCAACAGAAGGATGTTCATCTTGTTATTACTTATGACAAGAAAATCGGAAGCAACATTTCATTTAATAAACAGTGATCGATCTAGGAACCTCTCTGGTGGTGCAAAAGGTTAAGTCTCAGCACTATGAAACTACCCACAGCCACTGCAGCACAAGTTTGATCCCAGCCAGGAGGTGCAGCAGACCTCTCCTGTCTCGCCCTCTGCTCCCGGCAACAGTGTATCTCAGTAAATCTGCCTGTTCTGCTCCCCACTCTGCCTCTGGTGAATCCTCTCACCACCCCTCACACACACCTCTGGCCTCCACGCCTTCTCTTATATGCATAAATAAATCTTAAAAATAATTAAACCAATGACCTAAATGGACAGTAGAATTAAGTAGCTAGGTACATTTCAACAATAAATGATAAGTAACTTATTATAAGTTACAAAAATATGCAGGAGAGGCTGGTATAAAACATGAATTTTTCTTTGTATACTCTTGTTAACTTAAAAATTCTCTTTCATACATATATTTTTGCATCTAATCAGAAAAATGAACACTTTGAAAATGTGACTCTCATTTTCATGTAGTCTTTAGACTAGATTTCACATGAGGTTGTATGGGACACAGGTGAGGAAGTGGTTGATGGAAGTGCATATTTTCATAAAGTGTATTTAGGAACAAACATTGCTTTTTGCCCAATTCTGTGCCTGGGAAATATAGGAGATGGGGGCAGTGTCATATCATTTGCTTAATAGGAAGAAGAGAGCAGAGTAGAGCCTACTTTAGTCATGGGTGTGATATGGAGGACTGGAGAGGAAACTGGCAAACAGAATGGGCACCAAAGTTGGCCGCCACCCAGGTAGGGCAGTGGCCAAAGTCAGCAAGGTCAGCGGTGGCAGTGAGTGGAACCTGCACCTGCAGGCAGCATCGCCCAAACTCAGCGGGGCAAAGATTCAGAAAACTAGCAGCAGTAACAGGGCTAATGTTCGAGGGTCTTCTGGGAGGTCCTTCTGCTTTTGACTGTATTGGAAGACATGGGGCCAATCTACGGGGCCATTAACTGATCTCTAAGGTAGCCTCAGAGGAAAACCTGCCCCAATAAACATATGGTCAGGAATTCTGGGATGATGTCACTAGTAGGGCAAGAACAAGAAGAGAAATAGAGCCAACCAAGGAAGAGCTAGCCAGTAGTAGAGTCTGCATGAGAGGAAAAGGGTTTTGGTTTATCCAACATGAAACTAAAGATCTGTGGGTAGAACCATTTTCAGAGCGCACAAGTGTAGTCACTCAAGGAGTGGGTACTTGGGAAGGGTCGGATGCCTGCTCAGGGAAATGCACTAAGGTGGTTCTGAAAGACTGGCAAAACCTTATCTGGCCTAGAGACACGTGCCCTAAAGAGAGCATGTATAGGACCCTCCCTGGTGGTGCCAGGGGGTTAGGACACAGCGCTGCAGGCTGACCGCAGCCGCTTCAGTGGTGATCCGCCCCGGAGGTGATCCACATGGTGTGGCGGACCTCTCCTGGCCCACCCACTGCTCCCCTCAGTAGTGTACTTCGTCAGTCGGCCTGCTCTGTTCCCCTTGCTGTCTCTGGTGAAGCCTCTCACTACCCCGAACCTCTGGTCTGTACTCCAGTTCTGTATGCATAAATAAATAAATCTTTAAAAAAATTAAGTAAAAAAGCATGGACAGTAGATTTTTTTGAAGTTGGGAAGAGTGAATGGTAGACTGATTCAGGTTCCACTCAGATTTACATAATAAAATTTCCTCCGTGCTCATTATTCAATGAAGGCCATGTATATAGGGTAGATTAGGCAACTTTGTCCCCAGTTTCAGTAACTTGATATAACAAAGCCTTATGCTTATTTCTCGACATGATAATTTCATGTGAGTTAGGCAGCATTTCTTGATGTGCAAATTCACAGACCTTCTAGGTAATGTCCTCCGTAGTCGCCCAGGAGTGGGGAAGGAGTGGAGGACCCTGCCAGGAGCTTCTCGGCCAGATGCAGAACTGTGGTGCATGTCGCTGACTGGACCCACTTAATTTGGCCCAAACCTAAGGACAAATAAAGCTGGGGAGTGCCATTTGTTTGTACGCACAAAGAAACAAAGGGTCTCAACATGTGATCCTTGATCGACAAAATCAGGATGAGTTGGGATCTTGTTATTAGTTAAAATGCTTCGGCTCCACCGCGGAGGGAAGCGGTTCTGTGTCTCCACAAGCCCTTTAGCTGGTTCTTGCGAGAGTTAAAGTCGGGGAAGCCGTAGGGTCAGGGATTACTTGGCCAGTGTCTTTCACATGGTTTGTTAACTTTTCAAATGTTACTGGGTATAGGTACCACATATTATAAAACTGAATATTCTTCTGAGAATTAAGTGGACAGTTTCTATAATGTGCAAGTTTGCACATCTTACCAATTTTGAACCTAATACAATACATAAAGATGTTTCTAAAAACTGTGTGCAGTTTTGAGCATTATTTATGGAATCAAATAATTTTATCCTCTTGGAAGCATTTATTTACTTAAAGGCTCAAAGGTTTAACAATGTCTAACCATGGTTGTATTATTTGTAGAAACTCAAAACAAGCCAAAGTAGAAATGAGGACATATTAAAAATAAGAGTGAATAGAATGAAAAGGGAATAAAAGTCTGGGACAAAAATGACCTAAGGACCTTCCCTGGTGATGCACTGGGTTAAAGCTCAGCACTACAATTGAGCTGCAGCTGTGTCAGTGTGAGTTTGACTCTCTGCCCCGCAGGTGACCCACATGACCCAGGAGATTTCTCCTGTCTCCCTGCTGCTCCCTTCAGCAGTGTACTTTGTTGATCTGCCTATTCTGCTCCCCACTCTGTCTCTGGTGAAGCCTCTCACTGCCCCTGCACCTCTGGCCTGTACCCAGTTTCTGTATGCATAAATAAATAAATATTTAAAGAAAAAAGACTTAAAAACCTTAAAGTGAAAGAACACGTTTGGAAAGGCTGAGAGAGAAATGTGATGAGGCCACTGAACAGAAATAATTAGCAAGCTGTAATCAATGTAAAGGACCCATAAGGTGTGAAATGTGTTACAACTGTGAACACCACAAAGAGTAAAATAAAAACATGAAATAAAAATGGGGAAAGCTGTGATGGAAGTGTTTTTTTGACCCATGGATTGAAACACCTCCTACAGTATCAAATGCTCACTGCGGGTGTGTCATTCAAAGTGAGAAGTTACAGATAGAAAAGCAGTTCAGCTACCATGTGTCTATAGTGTCTATAAATGGGCCTCAGCATGAGTCACTCACCAGTATTCAATTTTGAACAATGAGGAGATGCTTTGAACTCTGGAATACTGGACTCATTGAGTGCTTGCTGTCAAAGCAATGAGATTACTTACCTGCTTATTACATGTATGCATCAATGAACAACATTAATACTTAATTAATATTTTTATGACTTCCAGAATGGCATGTATCTTTCTAAAATAGCTACGAACATAGATATTTTAAACCAGTTTTCCTATGGGTGTAAAACAAATATTCTCCAAGCTTCTACACAACCCAGACATAACCACTATCACTGGTTCCTTCCTTAAGTTACTGGGAAAGGAATCTTCCAAAGGTGGTGAATCCTTGACCTATATTTCAGGAGCATCTCAAGAAAAACCAAACAAACTGATGAACTAAATAAAATGAAAATAAACTTTAGAATCTAAGACCTACTAGTGGTCACCAGAAGGGAAGGGTGAAGAAGGAGTCAGCTGTGTGGTGAAGGACAAAATGGGTTTCTAGAGGTGAACTGAATGTAGTATATGCACATATTGCTGTTCAATGATGAACACCTGCAACTTCTAGAATGCTACAATGCAATGCCACGTCAATAAAACAACAAAACAAATATCTAAAGTTGTCACAAAGAAGGAAAAGACAACACATTTAGAAAATGACAGCAGAAAATGGCTGAAGCCAAAACATATAAAAAGACCCCACAAATGCTGGAACAGGGCAAAGGATCAGAGGGAGAAAAATTAAACCTGTATATTATTCAAAGGAAGGGAATTTGGATGTCTGCCAAGGAAGAATAGGGAACATTCTCAGTTTGTTCACTCTTCTTGAATTTCTTGGGTCGTATCTCGTAAGTGTGAACCACAGCATCTTAAATCCATAGTCATCCTCATCTCTTTCTTTGCATTAATTTATATATGTCTTGGATTTTTACTGTGTGATATTAACTCTGATCTTGAAGAGTTTACAGCAGAAGGTAGACACTCAGGACACGTCTGTGCTAATGAGAGATGGTTATAAAAAGAGATCAACTATCATTTAAAGCGCCAGTCTACAAAGTGCCCTGAGCGACACTTAATTAAATTCAGGCCATAATCTAGGTTCAGGCTCTTAGCAAATGGTCTCCTACACCTTCTTCCCACTATTACACCTGGAGCTCCATCTAGTAATGAAATTTAGCGATGGCTTTATTTCCATTTTCAAAAGGAATATACATTGTTCTTGAAGTGTGTATGTATGTGTGTGTTTAAAAATACCTATTTAGTTCTGGTGGAGAGTAGATTTGATTGTATTCAGAAACTGATCCTTCAAATTTCATATCTCTGGAAAAAGATGTCATAGTATCATAAAATCCAGAGAGGGGGAAAAAAAAAAAAACATGAGAAATTGGCAAGGCCAATTCCCTGCTACTAGGTGAATGGAACATTAGATCAATCACCTAGTGGAAAAGTTATGGTGACATGTTCATGTATCCTTTCTTCCTGTGTGTGCTGAATCAAAGTACAACTAGACATCTGGTATGGGAACATTATAAAGCCATATGTGATGCTCACTGATACAAAATGCCTGGAAGGAAACTAACTTAATACATATGGCTTTAAATTTACAAATGAAGAATCATCCATCATCAAAGCCCCAGAATGCTTACTGCCACAACATAAAAAAGAAGTTACGAGCGATATCTGTTTTCATTTGTGTATCATCCCTTTCAACACAGGCAACTAAGAGAAAGACATGTGTGTGTTTCCTGGACTTGATCTGGGACACTTTACAAAGGGATTGTTGAGGTCTCTTCAACAAGACTGTGCTATGCCAATTTCACATCAGAGACAACTTAGGCTGTGGAGTCTTCAAAAGAATCATACTTATGCATTACACCAAAGCCATAAACATTTCTGGAGATTCTTTTAAAAATTACAATCGAGAGACTAAATAGGAGACAGTTCTGGAATGGGAGCTATTCTCCAAACACTAAGAGGCTTCCTTTTGCAGGACAAGGAATATGTAACTCATATTCCACCACCTCACCGTCATTTGACTAGAGGAGACATTCAAGTCAGCAGGATTCTTACTTCGTTTTTATAGAGTTCTTGATTAACAACAGTGAAAGCGGTCACCATCTCCTGTCTTCAATGTTGGCATTGCTTTCTTAAAATCGCATAAGGAAAGTATCTTTGCCTTCCAGCTTTGACCTTTTTTATTTGGCAGATGTTGATTTTTTTTTCCTGCCTGTGTTTCTAATGGAGCTTGAAATTAACATGGCTTTTGTTTACCTCCTAATTTGTGTGCCGCCATCATCAATGTTGTCAGCATAGTTCTGGGAATAGGGTTTGTTTACTGCTTCTGTTGAGCCAGCAAATGGAGAACTGCAGAAAGACGATTCCTCTCAGCTCACCCCACTCCCCTTCCATTCACAGAAATGGCCTTCACTAAGCTGCCAGTGGTTCTCTTGGATGCAAACAAATCAGCTATCTTCAAGTCTTTGTCCCCAGATGGTGTTTCTGGGCTGTTTTTGATACAGCTGAGTATGCTGTGACCCTTCCACTCCTTGTTGACAGGGGATCTTCTCTGTTGTTTCCACTCTTGAAAGGAACCCTTGAGGCAGTCTGTGTTCTCACCTCTTCCATGCTTTTGTGAGACTCTCTATTCCCGAGGTCCTCTAAGTACATTTTTTAAAAATAGTAAATTTGAAAAGGTAAAGCATAAGAATAAAGAGGATTTCTAAGAAGGTTCAGAGGTTCTCTAAGAAGTGACACCCAAAATTCTACCTATGTCTGAAAGGCATTGAGTTACTCTTTTGCTTCAGGACAGTATCAAGTTTAGCTTGAGAAAGAAGGGAGTAATATTTCTTCCCCCCAGAAAATATTATTGAAACTTCACAATATTTGGCATCAGAGACAATTTTGGCATTGGAGGCTTCATGTTCTTTTGACCTCACAGCTCTGTCCAGTTGTCAGAGTCTGAATTGTTGCACCATCAACTTTCACCTTCCACATAAAGAATTCTGCAGCCACTAAATACACTTGGGAAGCAGAAGGATCCTCTTTATTCTTATGGTTTACCATTTCAAATTTACTATTTTTAAAAACTGTAATTTAACCATTTTAAAATGCAAACTGCAGAGAATTAATTTTACTGACAGCAATGTGCAACCATTGCCACTACCCAATCCCAGAACTTCTGTCAAACCAAAGATACAAAGAAAATCGTTGTATCATTAAACAATATCCATTCACTATCGCCAACCCCCAACCTGTAATACCTAATTTACCTTCTGCTCTATGAATTTGCCTATTCTAAGTACTTCATATAACCAGGATCATAGATTTATACTTTGGCATCAGCTTGTTTTACTTGGTATAACACTTTCAAGGTTTACCCATGTTGTAGCTTGTGTTCGAAGTTCACTCCTTTTTATGACTAAATAATATTTCACCACATACATGGACATCCATCTGTCTATCTATCTATCCCACTGTGAGCCACTGCATATATTAACTGTCATGTCACCAGGTCATCCTTGTCAGTGCCATTACCAGGGAGGCTGGGAGGCTACACATGGTACATGAAGAACTGTTAAAAGAGGAAGACTCTGGAGCCAAAGAGACTGTGTCAGTCAAATCGCTGACAGGAAATAGCTGTAACTCTCAGATGGGTAACTTGGAGAAGAATTCAACAAAGAAACTACTGTACTTGCAAATTCACAGGCAGGCTGTAGGGATAAAGAGGGCAGCACATATATCCGCACCCTCCTTAGAGAGACAGGGACCCAGTTATCAGTCGGAAGGGGCTGCAAGAAGGAAAACTTGCAGGCACTGGAGGAGACAATTATGTGACCTTTGTCCAAAGGGTATGGCCCTGGCGACCTTACTGCCTGCAGTATGTGAGACTGGGGTGCGGGATAAATGCCTAGACACCCCCTTGGCCTTCTCTGAGCACTTTCCACTGACAGAGTCCAACCCAACCAGAAGCCAGAGGGCAGATGACCCCTGACATGGCAAGTGCAGGTCAACCAGGAGGCCAGAGCGCAGTGGAGAAGGCTACAGGGAAAATGTCCAGTATAAATAGTCTCATCACACATCCAGCACTGAGGCCCCTGTGTATCCTCAGGCAAGTCACTTAATTGCTCACAGTCAAACAAGGTTAATACTAATAGTCATGCAGGTCACTGTTAGCATAAACCAAAAGAATGCCTGGAAGGGCCTATACAGTCCCTGGAACAGAGTGGACATCAATTAATGCTCTCCAGCCCTACCCCTAGCTAATGACAACTCTTTCCACTTCTGATTGCTTTCAAGATTTCCCCAGAAGCAGTGACTGTCAAGTGTGTTCTACAGATTTGTGCTTTAGAGGCACCAGGGGTCCTCTTGAAGAGGCAGTTTTGTGGCCCCCACCCCAAACTAGCTAAATCATCAGCAGAAGGGTAGGAGTCTGTTTCAGACAAGTTCCCCCAAGTCATGTTCATGCACAGTAAACTTTGGGAACCAACATCCTGGAAGTTCATATTTCTAATTGACCCCCTTGAGTAAAATAGAGGTGAGATTTATCTATGCTTGAAGGCCATTAGGTGCAGTTACAGCCCATCAGCCCTGTGAAAGGGGCTATCACAGCAGGACACTCAGGGTCTATCTCGTGGTGTTAGGCCAAGCTGATTCTCCATTTTACTGGCTTTATTAATACCCAAGGAACAATGTTCTCAGGCTTTTAATTAAAAATTCTCTAACATTCAGGCTCTAATCATTTTCTAGCATGGGTATGGGCTTGGTAAGTAGCTGGCTTTTACCTCCCCTTTCAGAGAAAACTTAATAAGCAAAGCAGAAGCTGTTAAAGGGAATTAAGCTTTTTAAAAGCTTTGTAGATGGGAATAGGTCAATTCTGAGTCTAAACAGGAGGAGGCCAAATCTTAGAATAAGATTTTATTCTAAGATCCCTTAGAATAAGAACAAGGGATCTAGTTTTAATTTAGTAAGAAAGGTATAAAAAAATTCATCAGTGATCGGGGACAGTCATCCACTTTATGATTTGGGTCCTAAATTTGTCAGGATTCAGACTGGCGGTGGTAAACAGTCTCAAAGTAACCACTGCTTAGGCAAAGGAGAATTTGACTTGCTGTTCCTGTGAAGTTGCAGAGGTAGGCAGAATGGGACTGCAGTGGTGGGTTTATGTTGTAACTTTCTTCAGGACTCAGGCTCTTCCAGTTTTTGCTCTGCTTTCCCCAGAGTGTGCCCTACAATCTCATGTTCCAGAATGGAGTGTCCTTGTCGCATGCTCCAAGCCACAAGAAGAGGGAAGAAGCACAGTGAGTAGGGAGCAGCGAGCTTTTAAAGAAGGCTCAGAATCTGCCACACATCACATCATCTTCTATCACTTTGGCTGCAGCTGGATCTCATGGCCACACCAAACTGTAACAGAGACTTGGAAATAGGTCACTGCTACATACTCAATGGGTGATTCATTGGGGGCCCCATGGAGTCATTGCTATGGGTGCTACGTGCTGAGAAACTTTGGGATTTCTTTTCCCAAAAGCACAGAATGTTTATCAGGTTCCAGTCAGGAATCCACTCTAGGAATATTTGGGAGAACTTGAGAGAGACTATTGAGAGGACAAGTGATAGAAGGCTGAATACAAACAAATGAGGAAGCCCAGAGGTCAGCAACAGTGGGATCACCGACATTTCCTGGAGCTGGAAGGATGAAAGAGGAGGCAGAGCTCACAAGTCAGGACTGTCTAACCAAGGAAATCCAATGGGCTCTTCTGAGAGAATCCAGAAGGAAGAGTAGTCACTACTCAACATGCCACCAGAAGCTAAGTGATAGAATAAAGCATCTGCTAGGCTTTCCTTCTTCTGCCCCTCAGTCAGCTGTGTCTGCCTCTTGACTCAGTTGTGTCGAGTGCTTTACTTCTTTTTATTGTATAGCTGTATTTAACTTCTACAACTGTTAAATACAACTGTTTCACTTTCATTTTAGAGGGAAAAAATGACGTTCAGTGAGATTAAGTTATTGAACCCAGAGAGGCCTGCAAACTGCCAGGACACCTGTGCATACGTGACCTCCTTACAGATGCGAGCTCGTCACCACAGCTTCCCGGACTTGTACGTGAACACAGTTCTTACAGTGAGGATGTGCAAACGTCTGTTTCACTTATTTTTCAGACCTGAGTTTGAAAATGCTGTATTTTAATTCGAAAGTGAATGCTGCTCATATAGTATTTTTCTTGCTACTCCCTCCAGGAGAACTCAGTCCAGCTCCTCCTGCTGTACATGTGCTGAGCTATCAGGCTGCTTCAACAGGCCTCCAGTCTCTTCCCGAGTCCCTTTGTAGCTTGCTTATCACACAGCAGAGACACGCTTCTAAAAATCCATCCTAATTACAGGCACATTTCTGGAAATTACCATTATAATTCCAAAGAGTACTACCAGAATAAAATAAAATTCTAGGTGATACAAAGATTTTAAAGATGAGCTCTTTCTCCATTCTTACTTTGTTCTAACCTGAATGCCAATATGGCCTTATTAATGCAGGCACCTATAGGATCAAGCTGTATTCATGATTAACCATTAATCTTTGAAGATGTCTAGTGCTTACAACTTACATGCCATATGGAGTTCTCTTTGCTTACAATTCAACTCTCAAAGATTCCATAAAAGCATCTCTTATCACCCACACTTAACTTTTGGGTTTCCGATGTATCACGTTCATATTTCTTATCTCCCTTATCACAACGTATGCATATTCTAAGAGTAGTATTAATTCTACTCTTGTCTACTGAGTGTCCTCTATGCTCTTGACATTCATGAAATGAAAGGGAGCTGTTGCCTGCACTCAAGGAATTCACTCTTTGGTGGCAGGACTATTGAAAGTAATTAATCAATAATCATTGAGAGGAAGATAATCTTCAAGGTTTTGTACTTTCCTTAAAGATGAAATGAATCTTCTCACCCAAGATGCGGCTGCCTCTTCCAGGGATAAGGATGGGAAGAAGCACTAATATTTCCTAAAATTATTTCTCCTGCTCAGAGTGTTTTTCTTCTATATGTCTATATCACTAGTTTCTGCTCATCCTGTAACCCCTGTTATTATCTCTCTAGTTAGAAAAATATCACTTTCTCCTTTTTATTGTCTGTTTACTTTGTATAGACTCCTTTTTTTCATACTTATTCTCATTATAGTGTATATTATGGTATTTTGACTTACCATTCTACAGAAATGGGTATCTGGTGTTCAACGGCTATTCTACTCTGCTTCTAGTATGCTTCATTGTGGTGCAGAAGTTATATAGCAAGAATGTTACATTTCCCAAACTCTCTTGAAGCTAGATTATAAATTTGGCAAATTACTGCTTTATGATATTAGGATAGAGAAAGTGAAGTGGAGGCTGTGCAGCCTCAATTTTGGAGACATTGGTTTTCTGTAGCAAGTCTCTAGAATCAGCTATTATTACAAAGGTGTTGAGGAAGTTAGGATGAGAGGACTCCCTAATCCATCAACACAGTTATGGTAATGTATTCCTGACTGATATTTTTTCTTGTATTCTCCTGAATCTCCATCTTCCTTATTGAGGTAGCTGTCTTAATGAGGCCAGATGGATAATATAGGTTGGGAGTCATTCTAGGACTTTCACAGAGAGTTTGGACTCCCTCTCACAATAATGTATACTTTTAAATACTGTGTACTTAAAATAGCTAGTGTGGATTAAGAAGCTGTGATATCCATACACTCTGTAATACTACTCAGCTATAAAGAAGATAAACTTTAGTCATTTGCATAACATGGATGGGAAGGATTATGCCAAGTATAATAACTTGGAAGGAGAAAGACAAATACTGGATGATTTTATTCCTGTGTGGAATGTAAGGGAAAAAAGCAAGGTAACAGACAAAACAAAACTAAACAGAAACTAGTTATAAATCTAACTGTAGAGATGGTACTACCAAAGGTAAGAAGTAGGATAGAGGTCCTCCCTGGTGGCGCAGCGGGTTAAAGCACAGCACTGAGAAGCTAAAGCTTGTTAACAAGAGCAAGCACTCTACTTGTCCAATATTAGGCTAAATACTATCTATTGGATCATTTAACTCCCATTATGAAATGGGAATGATTTCTCATTTTACAAATCGACTTATAGAGATTTAGCAAACTACTCAAAGAATATGATACAGGACCTGCTATCTATGCTAAATTCAAGATCAATTTTCTAGGCTTCAGAATCCTTGCTTTTTCTAATATGCCATTATCCCTTTATAAAATAATTTCCAAAGAAAAAAATGCAAACTATATGGTATAATTTCTCATTCATTGAAAACATTATAGAATTGAGAAGTTGAGTCTTGAGGGCAAGGATTAGATTCTTTAAGTAGTCTGTTTTCTGTTTTGTGTAAAATCTTATAGGAACTGGTCTAGAATGTTTTAGAAGTATTTACTCACTCTCATGCCTTTCTGATCATAGTCACAAAGTGGTCAACAGAAAGTTTATGGGCAAACTGAGATATTGAAGCTCTCATGTCAGGAACTAACTACCTTTAGTAGAAACTCAATCCAAGATCTTTCAGGGCTTCCCACTTCCTAGTAGAAGGATAATTGACTACAGGGCCCAAAATAGCATTCTTAGAATAATGGGAACCCTTAAAAATTCTCACAATTTCTCACTTCTGTTGCTGTAATTGTTAAAAAAGCAGACTGAATACATTTATCTGTTTTCACTTAAGATTTTGTCACTAGGATGATGTATTAGAATGTAAATGCCATATAACTGCATGTTGTGTAAATTAAAGCAACATGGTATATTGGTCAGGAATAGTATGTTTCACATTTTATCACATCTGTAGTAATGTACTCAACTCAATTTTTACTACTCAAGACATCTTTCAAATTTATTCCAAAATGCTTATTTATTGTAAGGAACAACATACCAAGGTGTGGTAACAACCACACCTAGAGAAGCTGGATGTGGAGATTGCTCTGTCTCCCTGGATTATGGAGCAAACCACCAAGGATCTCTAGATTGCAAGAGTAAGAACATGACCTGGTTGGGGTTCTTCTATATAGTGTAGAACAGCGGTTAACAAACTATGGTCTGTGGATCAAGTCTGGTCTACCCCTGTGTTTGTAAATAAAGTTTTACTGAAATTTAGTCAAATACATTTATTGTTGACTGCTGCTTTTGTACTACAATAGAGTTGTGTAGTGGCAACAAACTGACCCACAAATTACAAAATATTTACTAGTTACTCCTTTATGGACACAAAAAAATGTACTGAGCCCTGTTTCAGAGCATTTCTGTAAGATGCAGTTATACTAGATACTTTTCAGCATTTCAGATTCACTCCAAAGCAGCTCAGAAGAATGAAAACATTACTGAATTTTGGGGCTCATGAATACTTGGAGACTCAGTTCTGGTTATCTCTAATAAGACAGTTTCTGTTTGGGTTCCTTAGTTGACTTATCTTCTCTTCTTGTCTTTGCACTGAGACACTTCTTTTGTAAAAATCTGCCTTTTCAGCTCTTTATGTCTTCCTGGGAGCTACTTTTTCACATGATTTCAAATAATCACCTCTCTCTCTCTTTCTCTCTCTCTTTTTTTTATCACAGCCTTTTCTCTAGTTCATTCTTTCTGACACTTAGAATCACTCTCAACAATGTGCCCATCATTTTTGCTTCATACTTACCCTTTACTCTTAAAATTCATATGTTCAAACGGCAAGTCAATCTTTTTTTCAGTGTTGGCTTCATCACTATCCTAAGAATCTTCTTATATTTGGATTTGAAACAGGTGGCCTTGAGTTTACTTGCCTTACAAATGTTCTGCCTGCCCAGTAACACTCTCTGATTTCAAAATTCCTCTTCTCACCTCTGACTTATTAGCCATTTGGAGGTTCTCCACTTTCCCCTACATGCCTCTCTTAATCCTTAGTAAGTGTTAGTTTCATCACCTATATACCTTCCTCAAATTTGCTCCTGCACTAAATAGAAACAGCTTCTGATGATCATTATACTGTCTCTAACCTCCTTTCCTTCCTTGCTTCTTACTGTTCAACAGGATACCTCTCTCAGCATCTCAGCAATTTAGAGATAAATTCCTCTAGAATTAGCCTGTGCTACTCACATCTCCTTGAACAGCCTCTTACCCCTTCCCCCTTTTCAACCCTCACCATCTTTCAAGGTCCAGATGAGAGCTCACCTCACAAATGTTTGCATGACCAATGCATCCTCTTTTTGTTCTGTCCTTTATGTTCCTTAAATTTTATAACACTGAATTAAATACTGTCTTAAAATGTTACGGCGGTTAGTCTTTCCTTCTTGCTGTTGAACATGTGTTACTTTCCTTCCATAACCGCTTTAAGGCCCCATCATGACATGCCACCTGGAGCTTCTAGCAAACCTTCTGTACAGTGACCATCCCCTTGGGACATGGTCTAAGTATTCTTTCCATATCATATCCAGTACATCAGCCTTTATGGTAATAATTTTATCTGAAGTGTGTGATTTTGGAAACTGAGGCTCAGAGAGGATAAATAACTAAAATCTCCAAGGGGTCTTACATAGTAAGAATCAGAGCTAAAGTCCAGAATAACTTCACAGCTCCTGCTCTTTCCAGAGTGGACTCAAAGATGACATACAGCATGACCATGAGAAACCTCGTCACCTTAGTTTGGTGCTAACAAGTTTCTTTCCCTAAGGAAGCTTATTGTATTTTAAGATGTTTAAACCAAACAGATGGGAGACAACCATGGAAGAAAAATTCAGAATTTGAGCCCTCAAAGTGTAGATTATATCATACACATCTCAAAGCTCTGGTTTTGCTTTCATTAACAGCCACTGGTAAAAGCCATTTATGGGGACATTTAAGGGAGTTTCTCCTGTCAATTACCTGCTGCAGGCCTTCAGAGAGATCTTTTCTACCATAAACATTCATACACCCAAACTGCAATTCCATGTAGAACATAAACCACGTTCGTTATGTCCTTGTATTGACATATTTAAATGCTGAATGGCATGCCGGTGTGAGAGCAGCAGTGAGGAGAATTAGATAATCTGATGGTAATTTGCTAATTTATAAGTTGAGAGAAGGCATTTCGACTTCTCCTCACTATTCTATCTCTTCTTGGCCATGTACACAGCAACAGCTGAGCTGCTGGTTATAGAATTCTTCTAAGATGTGGATCCTCTCTCCTTCCCTGCAGTACTGGCAACCTCAAAGCAACAATGTTTTTCAAGAATTACATGGAAATGAATGAGGACACTGCTCTTTCTACGGGAAGTTTGTTATAATGTGACCATTTAGGGAAGCAGATAGGGTGGATAATAATCAAATAGAAGAATAATATGGTTCTTCTAGGTAGGAGGTGATAGCTAGGGATGAGAGGAGGAAGAACAGAGGTCAGCTTACCTTAACTTGAAAATGAACACCTCCTAGACTCATTTATTACATTTTATCCCAAGTCTGAAATATGATTTGATGGAAAGAATAAATGCTCACATTTATAAATATTTGATTTTTGACAATGATTTAGTAATTATCAAGGTTTCAAATGTGGTTTATTAATTTTGACATACATATTAATTATTGCAATTTATAAGCATATGTAGTATATACTTATATTTCATGTATAGGAATATGTACGTGTGTATATAATTGGAGAGAGAGGGGTGAGGGGAAACAGAGGGAGAGAGGAAATAGAGGGAGGAGTGAAAGAGACATAAAAGAGGGGATCCCAGGATAATGAATAATTCTGGATTTTCACTTGAAAGGGACTAGAGATAAAGATCTTAAGATACTTTTTGTCTTTAGTCTTTCCAGAATAAATGTAAAAAAAATCCTGCAATTTCAAATGCTTGGAAATTCAAATGCTTGAAATTGCATCTTCTATTCTAGCATTCACGATATCCCCATTAACTTAGAATAAAGTGGCACAAATGTGTTTAATATCTTCTATGTATTTTTCATTGTATTTACTCCAGTATTTTAATTTATAGCTTTTATAGAATGAAAGAAAACCTAAATATGACTTTTTTAAAGCAGAATGTGACTACTGCCCATGGAAACATGCAGCTACAAATTTGACTCGCTTTCTTCTATTTTTAAATTTTATTATTTGGAAATAATTACAGATTCAGAGGAAGTTAGAGAAAAGATGTACAGGAGGTCCAGTGAACCCTGCAGTGAGCACCCTACGAAGCTAACATCTTGCGTAATTGTACAGTACCAGACCCAAACCAGGAAACTGACATGAGCATAACCCATCAGTTTCAAAAGCACTCATGGGTGAATGTGTGTGTTCATGCGTGTGTGTTCACGTGTGTGCACATATGTAATGCAGTAGAACTGTACCCCCTGTGTGGTCTTCTGAAGCCGCTACCACAATTGAGATACACAGCTGGCCCCTCATCACAGGGCTCCCTGTGTTAGAGGTATCTCCACACCCATCGACCCCTAGGCCTAATCCTAGCTATCATTTCTACATTACTGTTATTTCATGGGTATTGCACAGATTCACAGGGTGCACAGCCTTTGAAATGACTATTTTCACTAGTGTGATTCCTGAACTTGCTGACATGTGTCACCAGAGCGTCCTCTACTCCTGCTAGTCAGGGCGCTGTCACAGAACCAAAGAATATTCAGACTGTTTCCAGCCTTTGGCTATTACCAGTCATGCTGCTCTGAACACTAGTATACAGATCTTTCCATGAATGTGAGTTTTCATTTCTCTGGGATAAATGCTTGACAGCTTTCTTTTTTAAAGGAAAGATACTTTTTAAGACTGTTGGATATTTTTTCTTCATTCACTAACTAGAATAAGAAACTTAGATTAGTTCAATGCACACATTTATCCAATGTGCCCGTCTCCACATTTAAGGGTGTAACTGTTTTATTCAGTCTTCCAGAAAAAATACTTTTCCTTATTTTTTCTGACCAGAAACTTAAAAGGATTGCTTGAACGCTTCATTTTTATGGCCATATGTGCTCATGGAATCACTGCTGTTGACTTTGTGGATTTTGCTAACTTCCAACTGTTTTGTGAGTTGAAACACTGGCTGTTCTTTAAAAAAAAAAAAAAAAAAAAAGGTGTGCAAAATTCTATTCTCTCCAGTTTGGCAACTGGAGAAAAAGAATGTAACCACATGATCAAAATATGTCATTCTAGATCTGCTTAGGTACTTATTCTCTGAAACTATATGCTATCCTGGAATTTGCATAGTTTCCCTCAGATCTCTGAAATTCCTGAGGTTGGATTTTTCCAAGAGTGAGTGAAAAATTCCTCATTTCACTCCTTGGAAAGATTTGTGAGGTGAAGAATCTTCTGTGAGCCAAGAGTGAGGCATGGACTTGTATAATGAGCTGGTACTGGCAATGAGGTCCCGAGAAGGGGTGCGGGTGACATTTCACAGACTGTTACTCCCAATATGGGTTTCTTGGGGGCTCTGGATACATGTTTTAACATTTATTTTGGAGTAAAACTCATTGTACCTGAAATACCATCAGAAGTTTAGGAAAAAACTCTTCACAAGTCTCCCATTAGAGATGGTGGTAGAAAAGCAAACTGAATTGCCCAGCTATGGATGGTGGGTTGCAGGTCAGAAATACACTGTTGCCACTCTGGTGAGACATTGGAATAGGGGGTACCACCTACTGAGAAGAGGCATCAATTCTAGGGCACCTGGAAGCTGTAGTCCCAACATCACAATGAAGAGGTCTAACTGCCAGGGATTTCTGGTACCATCTTCTATTCAGTATGTTACTCTCTAAACACTTGGTGATGGGGTGGGGAAGGGCCAATTAAATTTCTAAAAGGAAATGAAGGTACTGGCATGTCACCTTATGTTTCTGCCCAGTGATATGAAAAACAAGCAAAGAAAAATTCTGGGACTAGTTAACTTGTTAGAATGAAATTTTTCATGAAGACAACAGATGCAACATACCAAAGGGTGAAGCTCATTCCTTGCACATACAATAGAAAGTTTGCAAAAGAAGTGTGAAAATCAGCTCCATTCTCTTTTATCTTTCAATTGTTCCAAGAGTATATAAAGGTTGGAAATTGAACTTAAAGAAGAATATCAACTCTGATGTGAAACAACCAGAATTTGCATATACACTCCTGGAGGGAATATTTATTAGTACAGCCATTTGGAGATTTTGGCAGGATCTCCTAAAGCTGAAGATGCATACATAATCTTGTATGTATAAATACATACAGTTCATACACATATTCATCCTAATATGTATAAATATGCTATATTTTCCCCAAATTCATGTGAAGTCTTAAATTTCAATACCTCAGAATAACATTTTTTGTGGATAAGTGCTGAACTCACTCTAGTATTCACATATTGATTTTCAATCACACACACCTGAAATGTAAATTGTTATAATATTACTTCAATAAAAAAATTAGAAAATTTGGTTCAATAAAAAAAGAGGAGGAGCCTCCCTGTTGTTGCAGGGGTTAAGTCTCAGCCCTATGAAGCTATCCACAGCCACTGCGGCATGAGTTTGATCCCTGTGCCAGGCTACATGGCGCAGCAGGCTTCTCCTGTCTCATCTGCTGCTCCCCTCAGCAGTGTATTTCAGTCAATCTGCCTGTTCTGCTTCCCACTTTGTCTCTGGTGACCCCTCTCACCCATGTACCTCTGTTCTGCATCCCAGCTCTTATATGCATAAATATGCATAAATGAAATAAATCTTAAAAAATAAAGAGGAAATTAAATTAAGATGAAGTCATTTGTGTGGGCCCTAATCAAATATGACTGGTAATGCCCTATGGTGGTAAAATTCTATGGAAGTTAGGGCAAAGAGATAATGGAATAATATTCATGTAACATCAGAAGATTCCAGAGATCTTAGAGACCTTCCTATGAAAGACACTGGAGTGACAGTCAGATGACAGTGGACTGTGTAACAGATGAGATGTGAAAGGGTATAGACAATCTATATGGACTGTTCTAGAAATCTGGTGATGGAGAGGACAAGTTTAAACACAGAAAGGATTAGGCAGAGTCTTACTTTTCTGTGCTATATACTCTTCTCATAGTCTGAAACATCTGTGGAGCCCTTCTCATGCACATTTCTAAATACAAAAAGGAAAATGTATAAAATCACCTGTAAACATGTTACACAGCAAAAGACTTAACAAGTAGTCTTAAAAATTTATGATAGAATATTACATGCATTTCTTTATCAATATATTGTACAATAGGGCTTATTGGCAAGAATAATAATACCTATAGTATAAAGTAGTGGCAAGTGCAAATAATATTTCAAGATATCTTCAGCTGTTTATCTGATGAAAAACTAGTGACTCTAGCAACAATGTCACATGAACTGCTAAGAAAACTGAGGTTTTTTACCTATATTCATAATAGAAAGAAATATAGAATTTCAGGGTAAAGATGATTGAAGTAAAGAATAAATATTGTATATATTTATTACATAGAACATGTTTTATAAATCCTATTCCATATAACAGAATATATATTATATAAGTTCTGTATAGGATAAATAACATATAGGATATCTACCTATATTATATTT
>NW_004567110.1:14819318-14857504 GCF_000260355.1 Condylura cristata | reverse complement strand
AGTGAGGAGCAAAACAGGCAGATCCACTGAAAAATATTGCTTGAGGGGAGCAGTGAGTGAGACAGGAGAGGTCTGCTGAGCTTTGTGGGTCAGCTCCTGGCCAGGGATTGAATTGAGGTACCTGGGATGGGCCACTGGGGAGGTGCAATTTCTGAATTTGGCCTCCCACCATTACCCGCTATCTCTCAGCAGCTTCCTTCTTCCCAATATGTAGTAGCTTTATTACTTCTTGTCTCTGATGAGTTCCATAATGGCTGGATAATGTCTGTCTTAATTTTCCCTGTAGCCCTGTGTCTACCACATAATAAACTTTCCACAAATATTCATTAAATGATTTATTGGACAGAGAACAAACTGAAGTTTCATTAAATCTTCACTTAAAGTCATGGGTAAGGTCTTGGATCCTGTGACTTTCAGCAAAATGGCACACATCAAAACCAGTTTTACCATAAGCTAATTCATATTAACAAGAGTTAAGTTTCTGGTCACCAAGACATCACCAAGCTTCTTAAGATAGAACCCAAAATGCCGTTCATATTAAACAATCATATTTGTATTCATTCATTTATTTGTTTTCTTATTCACTTACTGCAGCTCAGAGTCAGGGTGAAAACAACCCTGGGCAGGACACCCTTCCACAGTAGGGCTCTCTCTCTTTCTGACTGGAGCAAATGAGGCACACCTATGAACGTCATTCATACATGTTCACTCACGCAAAGAATGGGAGAATGTGCCAACTTCACACAGTCATTGACACTGACTGTCTTTTCCCCGCATCAGTGTTGTAACAAAATGAACTTGAGTGAAATAGTTTTATTCAAGCACCTAGGAAGTGGAGACTGGCTATATCCATGCCTGTCACCAGTGTATCAGTGATTACTCATCTATTCACAGTCTCCTTCTGGGGCTGGTGGAAAACCAAGACCTTTCCTTACATTGAGATGTTTACAAGGTGGCAGTTAACCTTCCTTCAAACCCTGAGAGGAGCTCCTCTCTGGCTGAGGCTTAACCAAAGACCATAAGAAAATGATATCAAATTTTAGGCTGCTCTATGGTCTTCGTGTTTAAATGGGAGTGCACAGGTTATCCCTGGCCATGCTTCTCCCAAGTCAGTGAGTTGCTCTCACTCCATTTCTAGGCAACTCAAACATAAGAGGTACCAACATTCATGCGTCAGACATCCAGTTCTGATTGCTTGTATTTAACTGGGTGATCTTAAGTAGGTCAACTTCTTTGAGTTTTAGTTTTTTCATCTTACAAATGCCAGTGTAGAAATATGTGCTGTGGCAGAAGCTGCTACTTATTCACCATAGTCTATTCTTCCCTTCTCCCTGGTTGTAAGGCCAGACTACAATGCTTAGCTTCTTTTGAAGCTGATGGATGTGGTTATATCATTAAACTCTTGCCAACAGAATGAAAGTGATGTTTATAAAGTGTACTTGTTTGAGGCCCTTTAGATCCAGCCAAGGACTGCAGCACTCAAAACTGGCATATTAAAGAGGGCAGAGCTGCCAGCCTGACACCTAAATGACTGTGGAACAAACACAGTTAACTTCTGACTTGCAAACTTCAGCTGAATGTTAAATAAGCAGAACTAAGCTACTTATTTTATGGACTATATTTGTTACAGCATTTCTGAGGCTGGTGTTTCTCTAATACACACACCCTATCTGCTTGATAGAACAGTCAGATAGTTTTTCTAATATATAGAAAAGGACTTCGTGACATAGCAATTGCTATTAAAGTTGATCATTCCTTTCTCCCCAGCTTTACTGAGGTATAGCTGACATAACATTGTATATCTTTAAGGTGATAATTTGATGCACATAGATATTGCAAATCATTATTAATATGGAGAACACAATACATATTAGCATGCTTGACACTTAGTAGATACATAATATTTATTTGCTGAATAAATGAGGAACATCTTGCTGATACAAAGTCTGAGGTTAAAAAAAAAAAAATTCTGTACAATACCACAGCCCTGGAAAGACACATGTTTACTCAGGAAAGAAGCTTGAACTGGTTTATTTGAGAAGCAAAACTACTGGATAGGAACTTCTTGAAAGAAGCACCATTTAATACATTTTCTGTCAAAAATGAGTCAGGAAATACTATAGAATATTGTGGGGAAATGAAAAGATATCCTAACTACACAACCCAGATAGAGTTCTTTTATGTTTATCCATTGTCTTCTAAATCTTATCTCTATGCGTGTCTATTTTTCATGACTGTATATCTTTTTCTTCTTATTTTTTAAATAAGTTTAAATTTAGACTACTAAGGAAAGCACAGACTTAGTAATTTTCCAGAAGTGATTCCAACAAAGAACCACCTAATATTTCTAACAGTTCCAATT
This sequence comes from Condylura cristata, assembly GCF_000260355.1. Classification (NCBI taxonomy): domain Eukaryota; kingdom Metazoa; phylum Chordata; class Mammalia; order Eulipotyphla; family Talpidae; genus Condylura; species Condylura cristata. Next base: position 14,855,142 of record NW_004567110.1, on the reverse strand, counting down.
TAATTTTGCCAAGGGGTCCATTCTTATTAAAAAGCATACTAGAGAGGTGAGGTGATTTTCCGAAGAAAGTACATGGGAGTGTTAATTCTCACTACAACTAGGGTGATCAAGATTACAAACATCACAATCTCTCTACTTTCTATTTCCAAGCTCTTTGGTGGGTTCTATAAAAATTACTTGCAGGGCAAATGATTGCCTATAGATTTTATTCAAGGATATAAAAAAAATCCAATGATTAATTCAACTTAATCATTAACAAATATTTATGAAGTGTTCACTATGTGTCAGGCAGAAAGTGGGTCATAGTGAGAAAGACAAAGCCTTTCTCTACCTCTGAAAAGGTGGAAGCTGGAATGAGAGGCAAGAAGGCACATTTTGGTGAGCTCAGAGGAGGGGTGGGCAGGGTCGAAACTGGAGAAAATAAGACCTGAAGGTTGATTGGAAGGTGGGTGGGTAAAGGGGGAGGAGGCCCAGACGCTCCAGGCACGGGCACCAGAATGAGCAGAAGCCACCAGAAAGAGCCGGATGCTTAGAGGACTGCAGCCATGTTTTAGTAGGAGGGCACTGGTGGGGGTGGGGGTGGGGCAGAGGACGAGAAGGCAAAGTGAGCAGAGGTCAGATGATGGATACGCTCTGTCCGAACAGTTACAGTGACGGCTCAGCACTGTCTAGTCCTGTGCCTGGCACACAGGCGTGCACTCTCTGTCACAGGATGAACTGACCCATGCAGTTTAGTTCACCACTACTGGCCGTGGTCATCGGCTTCTGGCTGCAAAGGAATCGCACACACGGCTAGGAAGAGGTAGCTACTCCTCTCCCTCTGGAGTTGCATGCACTCTGGTGCCCTCAGCTTGCATCTCAACCCAGGGACAGTGCTTCTTTCCTGTTGGTCCTGCACTGCCTGGTGCCAAGGGTCATGGACACTGAGCCCTAATTTGAGAATGGCTCCCCTTATCTCAATTTTACTTTTTAATGGCAAGTGCCACAAACATAGCTCCCTAGGACATGCTTGCAAAGGAAATGCACCAATGCCATTTCCAGCACCCAAGTCTAGTTGTGATGGAGAATCTAGCCGGGTGGGGAGAGGTGTGGCTAGGTTGCTGAAGAAACAAGAGGGAGGGTCTGAGAAAGAAAGTGGGGGAGGCTTCTCCCACTATTTCTGTCCTTGATTCTAGACTTCCCTATTTTGCGAAATGATTCTGAGTTGAAATTGAGCATCAGTGATGTAAATGTACCAAAAGTCTTACTCTCCAGGGAAGTGAATGGATTAATAAAGCAGATAGAGCAAAACTGACTAATTTGGAAGCAAAAGCAGATCTGACTCACCAAAGCCTAGCAGGGTGGCTTACTTTGGAAGCATTTTGCCACCAGCCTGCTGGGTTTACTAAAAACTCGTGGTACTGGCTGACTCCATGGGGGGAGCACATGGCTTCAGCTGCTGAAGAGTGATGTGAAATTAAAGAGAGAATGATGTGCGATCTTATTTAATCACACCTGGTGCTTCAATTTCTCAATAACAGAACTCTGCTCCACTGTGTCAAATTATATATATATATATATATATATATATATATAAATTATATCTAGACGATGCATTCACTCTTTAGTGCCTAACAATCTATTGCAGGGATCTAAAAATGCAAATGACAATGGAGTATTGTTTTTTAATATAATCAAAAAGGTTGAGGTATAACTGACATAACATATTAGTTTCAGGTTTACAGAACTGAGTTTTGTCATAAAAAACTTAGGGAAAATAATCCCTGGAGCTGAATTGGCATATCACTGTAAGTCAGCAGTAAAAGACTGACTTCTTAAAGGTGGTCAAAAGCTCAGGGTCCACGCTTAGGGTATGACTTGGGGGAAGAGTATACATTTTACTACCCAGAGTATATTCCTGGTCAAACTGTACTTCAGTGCTGATAGCTGAGTATGTGATTTATGTTGCTGCCGATTTTTAGGACATTAACAGGTGCAAGGCAGAAGGCTCAAGAATCATTTCAGCCTATTTAGAAAAGTATGCTTGTGAGAAATTTGAAAGCTTGTAGATCTGTACTGGAATTGCTACTTAGTGGCTATCATTCCCACTCTGCGCGCCCCCCCCCCACACCCCATTAAGGAGCTGCTACTTTATGGCATCTGGGTTTTATACTGAGGAGCAACCTGATTTATTTCTGCAGGACATGCAGGTTTCCCTGGCGGGTCAGATGCTTTGTGGGAGGAATGTCCTAAAGGACAGCAAGGTGTTTCATGTCATGAAAAATGGTCATTGTGGTTTAATGTTCCCATCTTCTGGAGTGGGGCTATGTCCTCCACAGCTTTACATCACATTTACAGTAAAGCCAATCAAGAATGGAAACCACCAGACAAGAGCTATTTGCTCCCCTCCATAGAGGACGTCGCGCAAACAGCGGTGCGTCATTCCCGGAGACAGCGCGAGTTCAGGGATGGCTTCCTGAGCCCAGCTCAGTGCAGGGAATGATGGAGGGAATTCACGAATGCACTGCTCAGCATCTGATGTCAGCATTTTTTCAGGATCTGAGCTTTCAATAGTAAAACCTCCTAAAAAATAATTCCTCCTGCCAGAGATCCAAGTAACTGAAAGTGTTCCTGGTTTCTCTTTTGCTCCTGAAAATCCTGAGTGAGTTCGCCATTTTGCCGGCAGTGATACCAATGTCTGTTGTTATCCTCTGATCTCTTTTCAGAAGACTGGAGGCTTCTGAGGGCAGTAAAACTCGTTCACCTTTACCTTCATTTCCAAAGACATATGACGGAGTACTCCCACGTACAGCATTCGATAAACCGGTGTCAATTGGACCATTCCTCACTCCTGATGGCGTTATTCCAGAGAGGAATCAATTATTTCCTAGTCATGGCGTTATTCCAGAGAGGAATCAATTATTTCCTAGTCTATGGAAGAATGGATAATAGAAATGGTGGTGGGGTGGGGGTTGGGGGGGTGGTAAGCAATCAAGTGAAGTTCTATTGAAATTAATTATCTGATATTAAGAAAGAACCATTGAATAGTCCTTAATAGGCATTGAATGAGAGTTTATAAAGGAAAATGCTGACTTGAGATAAAGGCCCATTCACTTCGCCACAGGGAGTGTTTCTTTGCTCTTGGAAGAGCTGAAGCTGTCTTCAGGGTTTGTAGCCCCAACTTGTTACTGGCAGGAAGGCAGGCAAATCTGAGAGGCGAAGGGAGCCTGTGGCAAGATCCCAGGTGATCTCCTACTCAGAAGCTGAATCTTCAACTTGCCAGGATGATGTCTTTTAAGGTTTGCCAGATCTATTTTCAATCTTTAATATGAAGACTGAGTGTGACATTTCAAGAGTCTTACAGATACTTTTTTTCTTTTATAAATATGTTGTAACAGGTAGGCAGTATATATATTAATTATTCCTGGTTACATTTTGGCTCCAGGAATAAGCTGCTCTACTTTTTTTTAACGAAATAGTACCAGGCCTCTTTAAATCCTGGAGTGACTCACCCTTACTTTGAAGATAAAACCAAAGTCCTGATGACTCTGCAAAGCATGTTGCCCCCCATCTTTGTCCACTTTCTTACTTGGCCCTTTGCTGTTGCTGTAGCTATAGTCTTTCTGTCTTTCCAGCTTCTGTTCTTTTCCTTCATGCTGCATCTCTATGGCATAGGTGTTCTCTTGCTTCTTTGCTTGTTTGTCAATTGGGGTTCTGAATATTGGGCACTTCCTTAAGATCGCCTAGTCTAGGCTTCTCCCTCCACACCCCTCCCCTCCTTATATATTACCACATGGTAGTATATAATTATTTATGCAACACTTTCTCTTATGCTGATGTTTCACCTTATATTTTATATGTCATGACTGCTGCAGTATAAAGCATGTCTTTTTTCTGTCCTCAGTATAGCATTTGCCTATATGGAAACCACTTAATAGGGGCTAAATAAATATTTAGCCTAATATTTGACTAATTGTATCTTTCAACATGAGTTGACAAGAGTTAAAGGCTCAGATAGTATGATACAGAAGACAGTGGGTGGACTTCTGACTGTATTTGAATGTAGTTTCTGTCCTTGACAGCAGGAAGGACAAGTCAGTTCAACTCACTGAATCTGGCTGTCCCCAGATTTTGTAAGCAAAATGGCACTGCCCTCTCTCCCTGGAGAAAATGTATACCCACACTGCTGCTTGGAAACAAAGCTTTGTGCTGCTCAGTCATTCCACTCATAACACCTTGTATATGACTCTAGATACTTATTTTTTATTTGGAGACCAAAGTCTCACATGAAAATTAGCTTCCACACCTCCTCTTTCAGGATCCAAAGAGCAGCAGTCACAGGGAAATGCCTCTCTTCAGAGTTTCTCAACAAAGCCTTCTTAAAAACATTAGCTACCATGCAAATGGTCTCAAGTTGAGGGAAGACATGTAAGATCTCATCATGAGAGTGGAGTGAAATTGTTTGGTGTCTCCCATGTAATTTTCCTTGTTTTTGACATTTGTTCATACTGATACTTGTAGCTAATTACGGTTTACACTCCATTGCACAAATATACCACGACTTATTAACCAAAACAGCGGGTAGGTATTTCCATCTTTTGATTATGCAAGAAAACCAAAGGTTCCATGCTGCGTAACACCATCTTAGGTGCGTGACCGATAATTGTCATCCTTTGGGATGACTGGCAACTTCCCATTGTTTCCTTTATGTTTAATAACCTGTACTTGTGATCCATGCACAATTCTATTAATCTTAGCAGAACAAAAGTGAGTAGAGCATGTTTCCCCCACCCTGAATATCTGATGTTATTGGTCTTATAAAAAAATGGTCACATGGACAAAGCAAGGTATAAGCAGATTTTCAGTTTGGGTGGAGGGGCCCTTGGATTCTGCTTCCAACCAAAGTCTTATCTATTAACTCTGGCATTAGGGATTCCTGTACATAAGTGGCTCTAGTGTCATTATGAACATGACTGTTTCATTCTTTGGATTCAAATTACGTTCTTAGTTTGGTGAGACTTACTTGTTTTCATCGTCATACAGGCTATTACTCACCACTTTCTGGACTAATCTGTTATCTAAAGGATGGTTCTTACTATGGAGGATTGAGAACTGGCAGTAAGTACCACTTCATGGAAACAATGTGAACATGAAGTGTAAGGAAAAATGTACATGGAACAATGACACAGAACTCATGTGAAGATGAAGCTTCTTCTAACTCACTTGTCACACCAATGTGTCCATTCTTAAAGAAATAGGACACTGAGGAAGTAGACAGGATAGTCAATTCATGCAAGCATTCTCTCCTGCTCACACAGAGAAACAGTTCATTTGAGATAGTCATGTAGCCCCACTAGGCACACAGAACAGTGGGGAAGGTGAAATGTGCCCAGATGTGGAGAGATGGGTCTAATGCAAAAACTATCGGACATGTGAAATACATTGAGTAAGGCAACCTGATGGGGGTGCCCATCCGGTTGGCTCCCCTTCATGAGCTTTAGGCTGTTGAATGACAACACTGATTGAGCTAATATATACTCCCCAGTCCTCCAGTTACTAGTTTGGGAATGCAGAGAAACCCCCTGAGGCACAACTGAAGTCTGGATGATCAAATTGGCACCCCTCAGGGGATAACAGAAGTTTCTCAACACAAAGAACAAACTTACTCTAAATACAAGAAATAAGCACAACACCCAGAAGAGAAAAAGAACAGCAAACTTTAGAAAAGACTTGCCACAAGACAAAGACGAAAGCTGAAGAGAGTAGCTACTCTGGGTTCGCAAGGTAATTACTCAAAACACTTGCTAAAAGAGAGGTAATGAGGCAACAGACAGAGATAAAAAGGGATTTTATGAAAAGAATACAAGCAAGCAAATAATTTTCTTGCAGAATTTAGAACTGCACGAGAAGCAGTAAAGAGAATAATCAGCCCTGCATTAGATGGAATTAGACAGTGAAACAAGACAGTGGTTCCCAAACCTAGATGACTGTCAGAAATGTGGGGGTGGGAGGTGGGGAGAAATGCTTAAAATATACATTCTTAGCATCCAGTGCAAGAGAACTGGATTCATTGGGCTTTGGGTGAAGCTAAGAAATCTGTATTTACAAAAATTCTCTGAGTGATTCTGAAAATTATTCTGTTTTGGAAACTGTTAAGCCAAGTACAAACTTGAGACATTCCTACTGAGTTCAGAGGGAGAAAAAAATATGAGTGAAATGATGAAAGAGAAAAAGGTGGACTAGAAACAAGGACACTGTCTATGCAGCATTAGTATCATGAGAGCAAAGGAGGAAACAATGAGGCCCAATTCCAAATATGCACATTAAAGAAAATTTCAAAAAGTGAAATAAAATCTCTAGTTTAAAAGGTTTTACTGTGAACTTAGTGAAAATTGTTAAATATATAGACCCACTGATTATTAAATCTCAATATCCAGGAAAAAGAAATGGGCCCCTGATTAAAGGAAAAGATACTAGTGAGATTTGTTCTCATGGCTTTTAGGGAAAACGATTACACTATGATTTCTAAATTCTGTTAGCTGCCCAAGCTGTCAATAATAAGTGAAGACAATGAGGAGACAGTTTTTTCAGGAAAGTGCTCCAGAATAGAATATTGATGTTCTCGATGGTAATTGCAATTACTCAACAAGAAGAAAATTGAAGAAGAGGAAGACAAATATTGTTAAATGGTATTGTTTCTTAGAAGACTAAGCAATATTCTTGAAACAACAGATCCAATTATATAAGGATCAACAATTTATCTATTACAGTTTGGGACAAAATTCTCAATGGGGAATAACAAAAGCTCAGGAGGGTGGAAGGTGTGGTGCAAGAGGGGCGGCAAGCTGTTCACTCTTCTTTGTACACAGAGGTGAGTCAATTTTGCTTCCCCTTGACACTACCAATCTGAGAAACACAGGGTTAGACACTGCATGCACAATACTATTTAAAGAGTTGATCGTAACTGTCAGAGGAACTGAAATCAAGTCCCATACCTTCCAAATTCCTGGAGTGGGGTGGGGAGAAGGAAAGGAATCAAAGAAAACTAAGATAATACAGCAACTATCCCACCACTTTTAAAAAGGGGTAAGAAAGAAAGAAAAATTATCAAATGTAAACAAAGAGACTAGAAGAAATAACAGAAATAATTCACTTCTGTAAATATACCTATTTATGAAATTTCAAAGTATACATGACAAAATGTGATAGTCTTTGTTTCTGGTTGATAGGTTTAGGGTAACTTTAACTTGTTTATTTTTGCATAAGTAAAATTTATTTTCTGGCAGTGATTATATATTATGTATGTGATTAAAAATAAAACATGAACCTAACATTTCATTTTAGTAATCTGAATGAACGCTGATCATGAAGCTGCTCATTAAAAGTAGAGTAGAAATGACCAGCATTATTACTGCAATGGCTGAGATTGGCGTTTGCAATGATTATTCAACTTGTTTCACTAAATTGACTCATTTCACCAAACAGGATGCACAGGTGGTGTTCATTTATTTAGTCACAACACTCATTACTCTTTACAATTGTGCTTTTCCTGGGTTTCCTCAACAGAAGTACTGCAGTGGTTAGAAAGGGCCCTTGGGCGACTGCTTGTGTGTAGACATGCGGAACCTTGGCTCATGGCCAAATGAGCCTGGGTCTTCTTCCTAGGGGTGGCACCTAAGGGATAACATTTCATTCTCAGCACCAGACACTTTCACATATACTTCAGTCTCAGCCCTCAGAGTTGACCCCATCCCAATCCCAAGTCTAGTGACAGGGAACAGGGCACATCTCGAGTGTTACTGCCATGCACGGAATCTGTCTTGCTCAGTTTCCATCCTGGGGCTCCCTGACCTCTGACTCCCCCTTCTACTATCTACCACACCCTCTGCCTACCCCCTTGTTTATCTTAGCTTGTACTGTGACTGCTTGGTAATTTGTCTCTTTGAGGAAATACCTGCCTTGCCAAGGAAAGCCTAGGATTCTTACTCCCCAGGAATGCATGGTATTTGCCTTCCAGTATTAGCACAGAACCTAAAAGTAGAAGGCAATCAACAGATAGTTCTGCATCTGGGTTGCCCTAAGCTGATGCACTCCCAGCCCCTCCTTCCCCCATTCACATGTCTCACCTTGGCGGGAGGGCCCCTAGACTTAAGAGGCAGCTTCTGCCATGCTCCTTCCAGAGCTGACATTTCCCTTCACATAAAGATATTCATAGAACAAAAAAAAGTTGGCAAGGTAGGCTCAATGGCACATTTGCTGTGCTCTGTGGCTCCAATCTCATCGAAATTTTAGCTTCCTCCTCGTCTTCCTCCTACATGAAGTTCCACCAGTATCTGGAAAGGAGCTGACACCAAGTGTGTTCAGCTTTCTGTCTCATCATCCCAAGCTTCCCTACTAATAGAGAAGGGATACTTCCAAATGCTGCATGTTTATGATGAATATTCCAGATTGAGGAATCACCTCACTTAGCCTATTGTTTAGAATATGAAGCAATGGTTTTTTGCTTCAAAATTTACAAATGCAATTAAAAAAGAATGTCTTATTTTAGGAGACTATTAAATGCTCTTGAGATGTGATATATCGTAAACATCACCAGCATCACAAGCGATATGCTGATGAGCTGGGTATGATGGACTTTGTTTTCCTCAGCCTCTTCTCTGAATGCTCTGAGGCTCTCAACTTCTACTAGGAACTTCCTATCACAATGTGGCCAGTGCTCAAACAGCACAATGCGGGGGTTCCATCTCTCATGTACAACCTGTAAAATAATAATCCACTTTCAAGGTGTTGACCAAATGCCAACTCTTTTGCAAAGCTCCGTCTAATTATTTCACCCATAGTTAGAAATATAAACATAGTTCTGGGGGCAGCTATTGATGTTATGCCATTGTATTAGAATTTATCTGTTCATACATCTCCATCTATGTATTTATCCTAGATAACGAGCTTAAAGTTGAGTTGGTGAGATCTTTGAGGGCTTAGGACCTGGCCTGTGTCCATCATCCCTTTGATCTGAGAGCTCAGCACTGTGCCTGGCACAGGTGATGCACACAGAAACTCCTTCGTGCAAGAACAGATGATGGAAAGATAGGTAAAGCTAAGCTCTTTGCTATTCAGGAGTGACTATTTTACAGTAGGTGATGACCTCTCTGTATTAAAGTGAGGTGGGGAAGAAACCACACTTTTTTTTTTTTCTTCTTCTTTTAAATAGATCACTCTTACTGTCAGGAAGTTCTTCTCCAATTTAAACTGAAACATATCTCTCATAATTCCAGCTTCCTCTTGATTTTCCCTTGCATAGAAATTACAACATGTTCCTTTTCATCACTCTTTTTATATTTGAAAATTATTCCAAAATTTTCTCAGTGAGTCCTAACTTCTAAAAAATGTAGAGTCCCAATTAACTTTATTCTTCTCATGGAGGCCAATTTTTGAGATTCTATCTTAATTTAAAATACTTTCTGCAGTGGAAGTCTGGCACCCTTTGCCTCCAGCTGCACTGTGGAGTGGAGGCTCCCTGGCCTTGGGGCAGGCACAGCTGGGATTAAAGGAAGAGATACTTCTCCAATGTGAGAAGTGTACATGACCATGGCATGACCTCAAAGAGTCTTGGCCTGTTGTGCAACATTCCTCATGTGTCTCAGCTCAGAACCCTGCTATTGTCTGGCCCATCTATGTCTAGACTGCCCCTCATCTTCCACGTGAACACGTGGCTGTTTTGCCTCCCTACTAGCCAGGGTGGCCACATTCCCCTAGTATGTAAGGGCTTTGAGACTGGTTTTCTAAGAATTGACTTCCTGCAACTGGAAGGCTGGCTGCAATGCTACTTCATCCTATGTTCTGAGTATACTGTCAAAGAGTATGTGGCAAAAGATTTTCAGGGACTACAACTGTATCACAACCTAATATGTTATGAGTTGAAATGTGTCCCTCCAACACAGTCATCTACTGAAGTCGCAACTCCCAGCAAATTATGTGAATTTTTTTTAAAAAGATTTTATTTTTTATTTGTACATACAGAACTGGGGTACAGGCCAGAGGCTCAGGGGCGGTGAGAGGCTTCACCAGAGACACAGTGGGGAGCAGAACAGGCAGATCAACGAAGTACACTGCTGAGGGGAGCAGCGGGCGGGTCAGGAGAGGTCTGCCGCACCATGTGGTCACCTCCGGGGCAGGTGGGGATCGAACTCATGCGGAAGTGGCTTTAGTTTCTCAGTGCAGTGCTTTAACCTGCTGCGCCACCAGAGAGGGCCCAAATTATGTGAATTTATTTGCTACTACAGATACAATTATTTAAGATGGTGATACTGGAAGAGCATGGGTCCCTAATTCAACATCGTGTCATTATGATTAGAGAAAATATGGCCACAAACATCCACATAAGGTAAGGCAGATTATTGATGAATGGAGTTACGCTGCTTTTGCTTTACAAAGAACTACTAGGAGCTCATAGAGACATGTGGAATCACCCCTCATGCCTTGACATCTACAGCATCATATACTGACATTTTGACCATGGCCTCTAGAACAGTGAGACGATAAATTTCCATTATTCCAGGCTACACAGTTGATACTTTGTTAGGCAGCCAAGTAAAGTAGGAGATGGTGTGGTAGACAAAAAGCTTTCTCACTTCACTTCAGTCTGAAAGGTGGTAATCCAGCTTCTCTTTCAAGTTCATGCCAGGTTTTCCAGTTGTATCATGTTTCTACTGCCTCAGGGAATGATCAGACATTTGATACTGTCCCTCCACACAGAGGTGATAGGATGGTACCAGGTTAAGTAAAAGGACTAGAGAAGCAGCACGTCTTCTTTGTGCAAGGTACCACAAGTTTGTCTCTTCACTCCTGAAACCCACCACCCAGTGTAAGTAGACTGCTGTTTGCTTGAATATTACAAATTAGTCAAGATTTGGCAAGATCAGTAATCCGCTGACAATTACACAGTCAGAGAGTAACAGCCTAGATATCTGAATCCAACTCTGTCTGACTCAGAAGCTAGGCCAGGATCTTCCTTCTGAGGAAGGTAATTAAGAATCAAGGTAGGTTAGTAAATAAAGCTAGCTACAGTCATTTTCTTGAAAGCTTAAAAACAGGCACATTGTTATCTGTCACGGATCATTGACACCTGGCTCCCCTGAAGTCAGGAGCATGGACAATACAATCTTTCACAGTTACCTTCAGGTCTATGGTTTTTATGATTATAGAGTAGTCTTCATGAACGGAGGAAGAAAGAGCCTTATGCTTCAGGAATTTTATTCATGTAGCTCTCACTTCAAGTATTTGGTTCACTAGTTTAAGGTATAAGGCTCTCCAACTATGTGGAGAGCCCTAGTGTTGCTGAATGGGCGCCAGGAGCCCTGCCATAGACCAGTTCTACCTCGACACACCAGAGTCTCCTTACTCCATGACTAGGTATTGAGAGATTTCAGAATCCTCAGTAGCAGGAAGACCAAGTATGCTGTCCTGACATGCTTTCTCTAACCTCTTGACAACTCCTCAAGATTAGGCAATAAAACTAGTATTTACCTAACAATGCACTGCCTGTGGAAAGATATGAGTCTCGGGCCAGGAGCATCAAGATTTAAATGTACTGAAGTCACTAGGGGTAGCAGATCACAGGAAAACATTCCAAACAGCTAAGAGCATGGAATCATAAATGTACAGATAAAAGAAAAGGAGGTGATAAGACTGGGATGTAAACCTTGAAACAGTAAAATACACAGAAGAAAACATAGACAAAACATTTCATGACACAAGTTTCCGTGATGTAGTTATGGATTTGTCTTCAACAGTAAGGAAAACAAAAGAGATCTCAGCAATTGGGATTACATCAAGCTCAAAAGCTTTTGTACAACAAAAAATACTGTAATCGAAACAAATAAACAAACAAACAAAAACACCCTACTGAATGGGACTATTCATACAACATACATCTGACAAGGGGCTGATGTGTATACATACACATGTGTGTATAGATGTCTATATATATCTCATATGAATTCTTGAAGGAACTCAGTCTACAGAATAAAGACAGCCACTTAGCTGCTGGTTAATCATATACAAACAGAAAGTCCACCTGTGGGTTCCCCACCCCTTGGCTGGGCACAGCACTGTCCCCTGTTGAGAAATTGCCAAACAGCCCCTGTTGCTCCCTCTCAGTTTCCTGACATCCTCTTGGTTGGCTATTTAACATAAACAAAAGGAAATTTTTCCAAACCCAAGTGAATTTTAATCACCAGTGCTGATTGCTTCAATATATTGATACTGGTGCACAATTTCACAGGGTGAGTAAAATGAGGAGCTGCTTATCCTTAAGATTAAACAAAAATCCCTTCTCCCCTCTGACTTCATAGTCCTCACTATAAAGTGAGGAAAATGCACAAAGCTGACACTTTGCCAGCAATACTTGGGATAGAAAAATAGATAAAACCTGGAAACTCATACAGGGCAAGCTGATGAAAATCAGCGCCTTCTTTACATCTCACTTAGAAACACCAAGCACTGGTGTCTGCCCTGATCTTTCCGCTTTGGCTGCAGCTTGGAGGGGCGGTGTGATGGAGTGGCCTGCTTCCTTTTCTGCAGTCTGTGCAAGCAGGGTCTGATGGGGCCGTGTTCCTGCTATGCTGATGGGTCCCTGAGGGTGCCTCTGAGTAATTGTGCCTGCCTCCTGCAGCTCTGATGGGGTGCTCCCCTTCCTCCTGCTCCTGCATCCAACTCCTGCACCATGGAGGGGCTGCGAAAACAGGAGAGGAGATGTGCCTCCCCCAACCCCAACTCCGGGCTTGCTCCAAGGCATGTTTTCAGGTAGTTTGTCCTTTCATCTGGGGATGGGTGTGAAACTGGCGAGACACAGATGAAAGGTGTTTCTGAATAGAAGAATGTGCTACCCAGGAGGCATAACCAGTATTTAATTTGCTGCCTGTGTTCAATAGACTGTGAGCTCCTCAAGGGCAGGGACCATGTCTTATTTGTCTTTGTAGCCTCGGTGACTAACACATATTCATTTGTTCATTCATTTATTCAACAAATATTTACTGAGAGCTAGAGGTACAAGATGAGAAAGACACAGGTTTCAACAAAGAATTAAATATTTCTTTTGGCCCACAGGCTGGCTTGCCAGGGAATAAATATACTTGCTAATGCATTACAAGATACTCAAATACACACTCCAAATACACAATACAAAAGTTAAGCTAGCTTACTCATAGACTCATCTGTCAGAGATGAATGGGGCCTGTTTCCTTTCTAGATAAAGGAAACCAGCTCACAGAAACAGCTGCCCAATTCTGCTCTGGAGTGCTTCACCTTGAGCAAGGTGGTCCCTGCAAGATAAAGCACTTCAAGTAGAAATTTCCATTGTTCTCTCTATCCCTCCTGCCCGCATAACCCAATTTTGCCATATCTGTACATAACTCTATTTTAATATCCAAAAGTATACAGAATTCAAGGATCTCCAGATCATGGGTTAACTAACGATTGCAAACCCAAATTTCTACCGGGGTCAGGATATAAAATATTTTAAATTGTCAGGTCAGGGCATCAGGATAGATCAAAGTGGGAATACATGCTTGTGATTTAGTGATCTAGTTAAGATTTGTGGTCTAATGCAAGAACTTTAGTTTGCTTGTGTTGTCGTGGAATCAAGTCATGAAAGGCTGGCTGGGTGGCTCAGCTCTGACCCATGTGATGTCCGCTCTACATGGTGTCTCTTCCACTAGGACCTTTTCACATGGCTCCGAATTCTCACAGGTTACTTGTATTTATTATATGGTGAACGTGTAATATCCCAGACAAAGTGTCCTGTAAGACAGGAAGTGGATGCAGCCAATTTCTTAAAAGTTGGGTACAGAAATTAAGGTAGCATTGCTGCTGCCATATTTTGTAGCTCAGAGCAGCCACTGAGCTTTCCAGATTCATAACGAAGGAACCCAGGCCCTACTTCAACACAGGAGGGATGTTGAAGACGCTATGAAATCTTAACTAGCCATAGTCTGAGAGACCAGCTACTATGTGTCAGTTGTTGCATATCGGACTGTGGCCCAGCATGTCATACTGGGGAGGACAAGTTTCCAAGATGGAAACTGACATTTAAAAATGTGAAATCTGGGCCCTCTCTGGTGGCGCAGCGGGTTAAAACACCACACTAAGAAGCTAAAAGCCACTTCCGCATGAATTCGATTCCCGCCTGCCCGGGAGGTGACCACATGGCGAGTCAGACCTCTCCTGACCCGCCCGTTGCTCCCCTCAGCAGTGTACTTTGTCGATCTGCCTGTTCTGCTCCCCACTCTGTTCTGGTGAATCCTCTCACTCTCCGCATCTCTGGCCTGTACCCCAGTTCTGTATGAATAAATAAATAAATCTTTAAAAAAATGTGAAATCTTCTAATTTTCAAATGTCGACAACTCATTTAAAATTTCTGAGAAGCTGTGTACCCGGCATCATATTTTCAGACATTCCCCAATCCCATCAGTAGCTACCCTTTGCTTAAAATACTCAGTAAGTGTTTATAAAGGAGTTTAAGAAAATACTGAGATGTATATGGAAATAATTTGCCTGCAACCAAAAAAGAAGATCTTAAGAACTTTTCATGATCTTTGACAACAGGGTTTTATTGAAAACCTGTAGGTGAGGGAGGGATCTTTCCACATAACTCTATCATGACCCACAAGAGAAAATTGGATATCTCCTATTCTGAGAATTCTCTCCCTCCATTTATTTCTGGCCAAATCACAGTTTGATGAAAAGTATAGTGATTTTCATTTCTTGTTGAATTTGACTGAGAAATAGAAATACAAGATGATAATGGCAATACTGGCTAAATTTCCCAAAGGGAACAAAAACAAAGGAAAGTCCAGAAACTAAGTAAGAAGTCACTGATATAAAACTCCATCCTCAGACTTCGTATCTAGTTCAGACTCCTCATTAATACTTCAATTTTAGTAATCAAATCCCCTTCTTACCCAGGAGATCTGGGGAAATGTCCCAAGACTCTGCATCTTGAATCAATAGTCTAGATGATTTTGTCATAGGTGGTCTGTGACACACATTACTCAGACAATTACAGGGACTGGTGTTTGAGATACAGAAAACTGGGCTCAGCTACAGTACAGAGGGTGCCTCCTTACTGAGTTGGTGATGGCTGTGGTAGTAAAGGAGCCACAAGAATGTATTCAGTGGGTTCCAATTCTCTGACTTAGAGTGGAGGAAGAGATACTGATTTTAGAGGAGTAGCTGACTACTCAGGAAAGAAGAAAGGGAAGTCATTTCCTTCTGATTTCTTCTTGTGGAAGATGAAGAGGGTTGGCTTAGGATCTGACAATGGCAGGTACAACTGTTTGCATGTCCCTAGTCTGGGGAAGATTCTCTTCACCCAGAACACTAAGCTTTCTGGGTAAGTCCTGGCCTGACTTCACAGTCCTCTGTCAGCCATTTCTTCTTCTACTACTTTTTTATTTTTTAAGATTTATTTATTTAGTTATGCATACAGAACTGGGGTACAGGCCAGAGGTGCAGAGGTGGTGAGAGGATTCAACAGAAACAGAGTGGGATGTAGAGTAGGAAAATCAATGAAGTACACTGCTGAGGGGAGCAGCTGCAGGTGAGGAGAGGTCTGCTTCGCCATGTGGGTCATCTCCAGGGCCAGGGATCAAACTCTCACTGAAGCAGCTGCGACCAGCTTGCAGTGCTGCGTCCTAACCTGTTGCGCCACCTGGGGGGTCTGTCAGCCATTTCTAATACAATGCTGTTAACATGTATTGAATTTTCTAGTCCTGGTGGAGATAGAGATTCGCTGTTCTCACTTCCTGCTTATGGGTATAGCATCATCTTGTGTGGCATATTATGGTTGTGGAGGGAATGTCAGGTGAAATCATGAAAAGTAGTCTGGAGGGCAGAAAAGTTTTGGGGGCAGGTGCTCTCCAGTCAACGTGCAATCTGAGAAGGGTGTGGATCCGCTGCCCCTCCACCCCTTCTGTCAAACAGTCGACCAATCAAGTTTAGGTCTTCCTGGTAGAGATGCTTCTAGCAAATCCCAGCAGCCATATCTTAAGGCAGTCAGCAGGTGGGGTGGGCTGGGACTTGCTGGCAGTAAAATGATGGGTTGACACCCATGTGAAGCTGGGAGTGAATGCTTCATCTCGCGTGCCTCACCCCATCCCAGTCCTCAAGAGGGACATTAGAACAATGGAGAGGCCAGCTTGTTGTGAAGCTATCACCCCCACCCTAGACCCACGGCAGAGAGGGCATGCTTTGTGTAGAAGGAGAAATGCAGGCAAGGGGCAAGTCTAGGCCAGGACTTCATGGCTCTGATTCACTGAAAGGCATTCAGTGTAAGAGGCAAGCAAAGGTTTCAGCTTTGTGAATCCTGCTGTGTGACTTTGGTCAAGTTAGTTAATATCTTCTGGTCTTGAACTGTGGTTTCTTTTCTGTGTGGATTTTCTTGTCAACAGACTAAACTTACATATATGTAAATGTAGTATAGTACTGTTTATGTATTTTCTCGCTCTCATATTTTTCTTAGTAACATTTTTTCTCTAGCTTATATTACTGTAAGGCTGAGTATATTTCCATATAATATGCAAAATAAGGGTTGAATTTTTACCAGTAAGTCTTCCTGTTAATAGCAGCCTATTAGTAGATAAGTTTTTGGAGAGTCAAAGGCTACTACACACAGGTCCTAACATGGACTTAAACAGCATGGGGTTGGCACCCCCACTACATGCTAGTCAAGGATCAATTAATATGGCAGCTGGCACACAGGATTTGGTGATTACGTGACCATTCTTCTCTTCTTTCCAGATACTACTCTGCCTTGAGTGAAATGAAGAAAGAGAGTGGCAGTGGCCTTCCCTGGTGGTGCAGCAGGTTAGGACACAGCACTGCAAGCCAGCTGCAGCTGCTTCAGTGTGAGTTTGATCACCAGGCTCGGAGGTGACCCACATGGCACAGTAGACCTCTCCCATTGCTCCCCACAGCAGTGTACTTCATTGATCTCCCTCTTCCGCTCCCCACTCTGTCTCTGATGAATCCTTTCACTGCCTCTGCACCTCTGGCCTATACCCAAGTTCTCTATACATAAATAAGTCTTTAAAAAAAAATAAATAAAAGAGAGCAGCAGCAACTTTCATCCAAACATGGACTGGGACATCCACTCTACAGAGGAAGTCTCAGGTCCTCACAAGCATTGTTGGCGCTGTGACTCATAGTTGCTTTCTCTATGGCCCCTCCCATCCTGTTCAGATTGGACCTAAGGTGGGAAAGTTGATAGTATAATGCCAGGGCCCTGCCCAACAGGAAAAAAGTCTCCCAATCTGCTCTGAGGCCAAGTTCCAGGCAATGTATTACAAACTCGAGTGTCATCGGCCTGCTGAGTAAAAATTACAGCTCCCATTTATCTAAGTGGTTAGTACCTGTTTGGCCCAGTGTTGGACACTCACAGTGTTATTTAAGTCCATCCTTCCAACATTTTAAGAAGTAGCTATGAGTTCCCCATTTACAGATGAGTAAATGATCTTTTGCTGAGCTCTTAAGTATTACTACTGAATGTTACTCTGAAAAGCAAGACATTCAAATGTACATGGTTTTCAGCATTTTTAGAGATACAAAGAAGAATGAGCAGTAGCACGTGAGAAAGAGCAGTGAGACATGGTTTCGATGGCTCCACTGCACTCGTTGAGGCTGGGCCTCTTTCATTCTTTTTTAAAATTTTTGTTTCTAGTGCAAAAAAATGACTCCTAGCAGGAGCTCAGTCACTATATGCTAGGTATAAAGCTGAGCTTAAACAATGTAAGGGGAGGGGGAAGCACCAAATCCCACATGATGAAAGTCTGTTCAATTTTGACTCTTCTCAAATTTAACAGCCATCCCTTGGTATCCAAGGGGATGTGGTTTTAGGACCCTGAACCCAAATCTACAGATACTAAATCCCTTAAGGTTGGCTCCTCATATTAATAGGTTCTGTAACCATGGATTCAGTCATTCAGTGTTCAGGATAGGGTGAATCTGTGAACATAGGACTGGTAGGCAGGGAAACACATTATATATGGATTCACACAGTTCCATCCATGCTGTTCCTAGATTCAATGTGAAAGCAAATAAAACAGAGAAACACAATGATAGGAATGTACAGCCCCGATAGGAACATCAGGTTATAATGGAGAAAGTCACTTCATGGAGGAGTTTTGCTAAGCGGAACTTGAAAGGAGCAAAGAAGGTAGAAGAAACACATAAATGGAGGCATAGTGCAGTAACATGAACATGGAGACATCAAGCAGGACACAGTGCTTAGGGAATTACGTTTCCAAAAGTCAGCTTGGCAAGGAGCCACTTAAACCAACTGAGGTCAGGTAGTTCTTGGTGTAAGACTGTTATCTCGTATCAGGTCAACAAGGGCTATGAGGACAAGGTCAAAGGGAAACAGGGCAGGCAGGTCTCCATACAATGCAGAGAGGTAAACTGGAGCAGGCGGATGGCAGGAAGCACAGCTCCCCTCCCAGGGCAGAGGATATGCAAATTCAGTTTTTGGCAGCTGGGAGAAGCTCAAAGGAGTCAGCCATGAAGAAAATGGGAGGGAATGCCAGGAAAGGTGCTTGGAGGAACACATGCTGGCGTTGATCATTCTTTCCATTTGGTCTTTCAAGCATCACAGCAGCCCACCTGTGCTCAGGAGATTCTTCACGCATCAGTTTATTTTGTAAAATGTACTCAAGGAAACCATCTCATGAAGGGACAAATCACAGGCTCAGTCATGAGGCTCAAAAACCGATTAAGTGTTTTTAGTAAGACTGTCTAATGAGGTATATTAAAAATTTCACACACACTTATAATTTCATACATAATATAGAACTGGATCTATAGGAAAATAATTTATGAATATGATTGTGTGAAAATAAATGCTACTATAGAAGATTACAAAATTTATAGTTATATTTATAAAAATTAATTTGCCGTGGGTTAAAGAAATAAATGTAAAATTGTAATAAGGTTAAAAGGATCTTTCTTGAGGTTACTGGTTCAGCCTTACCAGTCCAACTCAATTGTTCTGAAAGAATAATGGAACTGAACAATGAGGTAGTGCTGCTGTCAGTATCTATTTAGTTTATGTGTTCAAGCAGGAAAATCTTAACAATTTTAATATTTTTCATCAAAAATTTCAGAGCGAGGATGTGGATGAACTCTGTCTCTAACTTGGATTAAACTCATCATTATCCAGGATGAGAGTGTGCAGAGGAAGCAGAGTAACACAGGTGAAATCTGAGGTCCCGGGAAGTCTTGATACCCAATAATAATCAAAACCAGGGTCCACTCCAGGAGGTAAATGCAGGCTGACATAGACCAAGTGGTACTATTAATTTTCTGGGAGTCTGGGGCTGAGGCCAAGAACAGAAGTGATCTGCTTTTGACCGTAAATAGAGCAAGACTTTAAATAGTCTTTAATTAAACCTGGCAATTTCATCCATATACCTGAAGAAAGGTACCTCAGAAGAAAATCCCCAGTAAATCAGAACACTTACAGATCTACATGGTAGAGAAAAGTACAGGGAAAGATGCCAAATTGAAAAATGACAAAGTGCCACTAGGAAAAAGCCAATTTTTAATATGCCTTAACACTTTTTCTTTATCCTCTCTCAAGATATCTCTAGTTGAGGAATGTTCTATATAACTGAATAATCCTTCATTGAGATACATGAAGAGTCAGCAGTGTCATTCTGGAAAATGAAGGACAGTGACATATTTTCTAATGTGCATTACAGGTGGGTATATAAAGTAAGGCTTGAGTACACGAGTGTACTCAAGCAATGTCTTGAATAAAGAATTTTGGAAGGGCAAAAATATTCTTTTGATCACTCCTTGAGACAATGCTATGTTGTGTCCATTATTATTTTCCCAATTGCTTTGTGGTCAATTGCTAGAACTCACATCTTTCTTGTAGTTACAATCTAGAACATTCCATGTTTTCATAATGTCATGCTTATATACGTCTACCTAATTTCAAAATTGGTGCCTAGCCAAGTGTGTTGAGTGAATGAAGGTTTTGTTCACAGAGCTTCTACTTTAAATAACCATTGTTTGTCTCCTTACCTAGCAATGTCTATGCTCAAAGCCCACTTCCTCTCAGAATTCTGCCTGACTCCTCTCTACTGGGAGGCCTTCCTTATTTCAGTCATTGCTAGAGACTTCATAATTAACTAACTTTTTTGCATCACACAGTCACCTCAAGTGACTCACTTCCGTAGGTGCCAGAGAAGAAAGGAACGAGCTGTTGAGGAAAGTAATCAAAAGAACACGGCCACCTGCTGGCCGTGAACTGCAGCAGGAACACCTCTGAAGATGAGCTGGAGCAGGTCCTCAGTGGTCCCTCTCCCCTCCCTTGGAGTGTGCATAAAGCATTGCCTCTTAAAAAGCAATTCCCAGGAGCTGCTCCAAAGATTCAGCCTTGAAAAAATGTGCTGTAAATTAGTATAACATAGTTTTGACAGTATCCAGATAACATACCTCTATCAAAACTTTTCAGATTTGTGGGGTGCACAAAATTCACTTTGTAACTGCTCAAGACCAAGCCTCATAAGTTCCCTTATTGCTTTAAACTCCTGCTTATCAAGATGGAGTGACTTGCTTCTCTCTCTGGTCTCTCCCAGCTCCCAACGTGGGGACGGGGTTCTCACTGTATCGGGGATGCTCCTGAGAAAGCACAGCTAGCAACTGGCGATGCCTCTTGTCCAGATGCAGCAGCCACTGGATCACAATACTGACCACACCCTGTTGTGGCCTACCCTGGTCTCACCATTCAGAGCTAGCCTGGGAGAAGTGAGGGTGTGGGAGTGTCCCTTATGGAATTCCTCAGACGACCAACAGAACAGACTGAATCACACACGACAACATCACTAAACACTGAAGAATGAAAGGCAGGCTTCTAGGTCAGAAACATCTAGGATGAGCTCCAGCCTAATCTTGTGTTCCTGGCCAGCCCGTGGTAGTCTTCCCAAGCTTTGGTTTCCTTGCCATAAAGTGGGAGTTATAGAACCTCCATCATGATGTTTATTGTGAGAATGAAATGAGTTAAAGAACAAGAAGTGCTTATTTACTCAAATACCTAGCAGTGGACTTAATTATTCTAATATTCATGATATCCATAGTGCTTAAGATTTGCCCGAGGCTTGGGGGTACTCCAAAATGTTTATCAGAGGAATGATCAAGTACAGTAAGGCCCTTATGGAAATGCTAATTGCATTTTGGTTGCCTCAAATGGGTCTCATTTCCAGGACGCAAGCTTCATGAAATATGCACAGGTCGTGTCTAGACCACAGCTTGGTAGACTCTGAAATGTGGTACTGAACCTACCTGCCTCTTTCAAAACAGTCTTCCTTGTGTTCCGCTTTTTGAGGTCATTCCTAATTCTAAGAGGTTATTTCAGTTCCTTCGATCACCTCCCATCATCACCCTGACAGGTCAAGAATACAAAACTACTCTTTCTTGCCAATTAGGAAAGAAATCTGCAAGATTTGCCTTTCTTTGGCTGCATCTCTCTGACTTATCTATGCTTTCCTCTAAATATTAATGTGAAAAGGTTTGGTAAGTTTGTATCTCTGTCATTTATTAAGTACAACAAAGGAATCAACTACATAATAACCAGGGTCAACACCTTTTAGGGTGTCTATCAGTCTCATAATGGCCACAGGGGAGATGTCTAGGCAGTAAGGGAGATACATCGGAACCTCAATGCATTAAAGATGGGCCATCAGAGTTTCTTTTCAGGGAATATGGGACTGGGACAGGGAAGGGCAGAAAATAGCTGGGAACAGAAAGGTGAGAAATTGAGAGTGCTGGAGGGCCTCTAAGGCCTCTAACGAAGGCCAGGAAGCTTAAAGGGGGGAGGGAGGAATCGTCTTCTGCCATGTGACTTGAGTCTCAGAGATAATAGGTTTAAAGAATGAAATAAAATTTAACAGGAAATATGCACTCTTCTGTTCACAACAGCACTACTTACAATAGCCAAGCTATGAGCCCACACAGAAATGGGTGAAAGAGGAAGATGTGGTGTACACACAACTGAATATTATTCAACTGTCAAAAAGGACAAATGCATGCCACTTTTGACAACATTGAAGGAATAGGAAGGGATTTTGCTGAGTGAAGTAAGTCACAAGATAAAAGACAGTGGATGGTGTGTGCCACTTTTGTGTGGAATACAGAGACACCAAACAAAGGGTCAGATAAAGCCAAACTAACAACAAACCCTAGAAATATGACTATAGAACTGAGGCTGCTAGAGGGTAAGGAGGGGTAAGAGAAAAATGAGGAAGGGGCAAACAGATTGTGGGGGTAGACTGTGAGTGCTTTGGTGGGTGAGATGTAGTCACACCACCTAAGTGGGGCAATCTAATACCCCAAGACACACACACTGATATAAACCAACATTACCTCAATGAAAGTGAAAAATCAATACAGGTTTAGAAAAAAAAAAAAAGAAGAAAAAAGGATGAAGCAACAGGCAGAAAAGGAAAAATGAGAAAGAACAGTCAGTTTTCTAGAATCTTGCTGGTTTTCAAGTTCACATTTCTGGTTTTTCTTGAGGTCTTGGTTTTTTGCCTTGAATTCCTGTCAAAAACTTCTAGAATTCTCTATGTCTGTAAGTAATAGCCCCACCATTTCCCTGGAGCTACCTCCATGTCATTTCTTGCAACCATACGGATCCTAACGTACTCAATGGCAACGTATGATGACAACTAGGTTTATCAGCAATTCCTACATGCATTTAAGACCATGCACATTACTAACTGCTTATTATTATTCATATCTACAACAAGCAAGTGCTCAAGTAATGCTGTGAAAGCAGCCATCCAAGAACTAATAATTGGGTAGCAGCTGGGTCTTAAAAAACCAGTCAGGGAGAGGGAGCAGGTTTACCGAAATGATAGCTAATATGAAACCATCAAATCACTGGAGATAATTCCCTTTGCAGTGTCCATCAAGGTGGGATGACTAGATGAGTAAGCTAGTAGGGGGAAATGTTTTTCTATCTGGAAAGGATTAAACAATGAAATAGATGGATTGCTCTTTTAAGATTAAGGTTACAATAGTACAAAAACTGGTTATGCTTAGGTGGTTCAGGAAAAAAAAAGACTATTGTCTCCGTGGTTCCCAAGAAATATATTCCATTCCTACAGATGTCAATAAAGCATTATGCAACTGTCAATTTAGTAATGGAAGTGCCAACCAAGATTCATATTTTATAGAGACCAAATGTAATAGACAATGGGGAAAGGTGGTTGGTGGGGATTTGAATTAACTAACAGTGTTTGAGGGAATAATTGAGGTAATAAAAAGATCAATAGGAAAGCAAGCCATTCTCCAGGACATAAGGGTTTCTCAGGGGAATGTTTTTAAAAAGAAGAGCATTTTCTTGACTCACCTCATTTTTAACACACAAAGAAATACAGTTCAGGTGTCTGTCTTCACTGTGGAAATGGGTATACAAAGAGACTTAGGCTGCCTGCAGAGCTGGGGAAGGACTGATAGAAAGTACTTGGTCACATACTTCTCCCTACTCAGTATTGCTCTTCAGATGAAAAACAACGGAAACGTTGTTTCAGGTCAGAAAAATACAGTAATTATGTTGTTTTAGAAAGTTGGAAAACCCGAGTGTGTAAAGAAGAAAATAAATATGACCTTGAGAAACCAATGTGAAATTTCAGTGCATTTCTCTCCAGATTTCCCTCTTTTCCCTGTGCAGTATAACCATATTCTACTGTAATATACCATTTAAAGTAACAGTTTGATCTTCCTGTCAGTGCTGTTTCCACAGACTTAGTTGAATATCTAGTAAGGATTTTTCTTGTTATTGCAAATAATTTTAATGCTTTATACATTTTATTGAATCATTTGTAATAATTTAACCAATGTAATAAGACATTTATATTAGGTTTCCATTTTACTATTTTCTATGGACTAAATATGTCTTCCCCAAATTTATATGATATTGCCTTAAAGCCCAATCAGATGATATTAGGAAATGGGGCTTTGGGGTATAGCCCCATACAAGAGTAAAGCAACTAAGCAACCACTTTCAAGCCAGGAAGAGAGTCCTTACCAGACATTAAGTCAGCTTGCAATTTGACTTGGGACTTTCCAGACTCTAGAACTACAAGAAATACATTTCTATGTTTAAGCCATGGTAATTTGGTTATACTAGCCTGAGCTATGATGCTATTTTATTTTCTGATATAATTTTTTCATTGAAATAACACTGCAATGAAGTTTCAGGTATGTGTCAACTGAGTGTCAACATTCTATATTAAAACATATTACATTATCGGACCTCCCTCGTGGTGCAATGGGTTAGGACTCTGCACTGTTAGCTAGCCGCAGCCACTTTAGTGTGAGTTTGATCCCCGCCCCCCGAGATGACCCACATGGCGCGGCAGACCTCTCCTGACCTGCCTGCTGCTCCCGTCAGCAGTCTACTTCTTGAGTCAGCCTGTTCTGCTCCCCACTCTGTCTCTGGTGAATTCTCTCACCACCCCTGCACCTCTGGCCTATACCCCAGTTCTGTATGCATAAATAAATAAAAAGATTTATTTAAAAATATTACCGAGAGAGATGTTTACTTCCACATCCTTGCCCTAGGACAAGTCTCACCTTTCTGGCCAGCTTTGCAATGGGAGGCCAACCCCTGCTGACTGCATGACCTGTGCTTTCTTCACTTCTAGCATACAGTCATATTTGGTCATATTTAGCAAGTGAAGGGTACTGGCAAGAGGCAGGAGGAGAGAGATGGGCTATTTTTCTGTTTTGTTAGTTGTTCCTTCTCTGCTTGGCCCTGACAGCTGCAGCAGTGGCTGACCCCATTTCTAGGGCTCTAGCCTTCCCCAAACTCAGGTAATATGATCCTTCCCTTTGCATCCCTGGCCTTTGCTGTTGTGAGTCTCTGGGTGACTCAACAGCTCAATGGTTTCCTTTAAAGTCTGCTAAGTAAATGCTTCTTCAAATTATCTTTAGATGCCCATCTGACTGTTATGGAAAGTTTCAACAAAGAACTTGTATGTTATATAATATACTTCTTTGGAAAGTATTTATACGAAGCACAAAACAATCATGACTGTGGAATCTCTGTTTCAAATTATAGGAGGATTAATTTCATAAAACTTGTGAAATAGAGGAATAGTCAAGGTTCTAGGAGCTTCTTCCCTGACATTTTCAGAAACTCTTGTGCATCTAATTTCTCTTCCCTATGTCATGGGCACAAATTCCACACTTTCTCCTTCCTGTGGCCTTTGCTCATGCTGTGCTATCCCAGATGGAGGGGGGTTCTGATTTCTCTGTACTTAAGCTCCGCTCCTCTGAGCTTGACTTGCTTCCTGAGTTCCTAGCGCCCACCAACATCTCTCCTTAGAATTACCGGAACTGTGGTTGTCAATATGGCAGCCAGTGTCACAACAGCCAATTCAAATTAAAATTAAACTATAAATTCAATTCCTTAGTCACTAGCCACATTTCAGATGCGCTGTAGACAGAGTCATTTGTGACTACAATGTAGAACAGCGCAGAGCTTGCATAGTTCCCTCATTTCTGAAAGAGTTGCTGGGGAGAGGTGTCGTAGAGCACTTAATTATAAAGGAATCCAACTCATACTAAGTCAACAGTCCTCCTGTCTTGTTTCCCAAATGTAGAGTCTGGGAAAAACAAGGATAAGTCTGTCTTTTCCCCTTTAAGTCCACTGAGTGGCAGGCACCGAAGAGATCCTTAGTGGATATACTTGCTGGCTTGGGTATGGCCACTGATATTTATCAGCTTCATATTAGAACACAAGAAATTACTAACAATGGAAGCAAGGGTATAGTATAGCAACTGGGAGATAGTGTTGCACAATAACATAGGCAAAAAGTCTGTGTGCTAGAAAAGGTCTCCCTCATATAGAGAACCTGTGTGAAACATGAGAAATGTTTAACAAATTGTATATCCTGACCAAGTGAAATCATCAAAAGAACCCACATGCACAACAATGTATAGAAGATTCTATACCATTCTCTAGACTAGTTCACAGACAATGAAAAACTGTCTTTACATATTGGTACACATTTGACTGTGATTCTGGTTGACAAAGAAACCGGCCTGTGTCAGAAGCAATTTAATGGAAGTGATAAAGCTGTATCTCCTATACAGCTTTAATAATGCCCTCTCTCATCTCACTGACTTGAGATGATGGCAGCGTTTTAACAAAAAGTCAGTGTTTGACATATTGGCTAGCCTTACAAGATATGTATCCCAACCTTACACATTTAATCTCTGGAAAGACTGTGTTCTTAGATGTGGCTCCACTTCCTATTTACCATGCATTAAGATCTCTGCTAATAATCACTTTGGAAAAGTCTCTTGTAATCTTAGAAGCTCTGCCAGCTAGGTATTTTTGTTCTCATTTTATAGCCGAGAAAACTTACTTTCAGAGAAGAGGTGTCATTTGCCTAAGGTTAGACAGTAAAGAGACACAGAGCTGGGGCAGCAGCTTAGATTCTTTGGTGGGTGCCCAAGACCACCCTTTGAGTCACGCGGAAGTAGTTTATCCTAACATGGACAAAGGAATGTCTGCGCGGGGGCTGGGCAGGGCAGGGCAGGGCAAGGTGCTGCCTCATGATAATGGAACCACTCTCCCCATTTCTTGTTCCTCTCTTGACCTCCTCTCATATTTATTTGAACACACCCACATGAGGACTCCTGGCATGCATGCAGGCTCAGTGCGCTCAGGAAAGCAGCAGTCAGGACAATGGACCCTGCTGTTCTAGTTCTCTGAACTGACAAAAAATAAGCCCTATTGTGAGCAAAGCTGGGAATGCTCGGTAGTCAAGCAACTGTACCAGGCCCCTACAGCCTTGACATATATGTTCCACTTATTCTGAAACTGACTTGTGAGTGCGACCTCCTCACTCAACATCTAGCTGCTTGTTTCGAAGGGACTTCAAATGTAGCACATTACACAGAACTCTTCATTTCCCATCAGGCCAATGTCTCATCTCATGATCCCCCTTCCAGGCTCTGCCTCAGCATAGTTGCCTCCATCAATGCAGCAGTTCAGGTCAGGGATCTGAACTCACTCTTGATTATGCCTCTTCTAGTCACGTCTAATCCATTGTCAAGTTCTACTGAATCTGCCTACAATATAAATTGCCCCCAACTTACTCAGGGATCAGAGGCCTATCTCTAGCCATCACCTGCTTTCACCTGTATTTCTGGGAAAGTCACTGCCTGCCACCCTGGTTCCACCCCTGCTCTCATGCTAACCATTCTCCCCATTGCTGCCAGTGTGATTTTTTAAGAATGCAGTGAGATCTCTCTACTCCTTTGCTTAAAATCTTTTATTATTTATTTATTTTAAAGATTTATGTAGTTTTGCATACAGAACTGGGGTACAGACCAGAGGTGCAGAGGCAGTGAGAGGATTCGCCAGAGTGGGGAGCAGAACAGGCAGGTGGACAAAATACACTGCTGAGGGGAGCAGCGGGTGGGTCAGGAGAGGTCTGCCGTGCCACGTGGGTCACCACTGGGGTGGGGATCGAACTCATGTGGAAGTGGCTTTATCTTTCCAGTGCTGTGCCTTAACCTGCAGAGCCATCAGGGAGGACCCGAGCTTAAAATCTTTTAACAGTCTCTCATTGCACTTCCTGAGACCCTATCTCAGATCCTTAATGTGGCTTAGAGGCTTGTGGTGTATGCAAACCATAAATACTCTCACACTAGCTCAGTGGTCCTTCCTGTGGCTCTTGTTCAGTTTCTAGAAAATGCTACAATCTTTTGTGCTCAGAGATTAACACATGCTTTTCCAGCTGCCTGCTTGCTTTTCCCTAACTTTTACCTGACAGTCCTCATTTCTCCTCATTACCACTTACTGGCCAAGGTTATTCTCCAGTTTAAATGAGAGCCTCTTCTCACATTCCATATATTTTCTCTATTGTTATTAACATAAGAGCATATATACATATTTTATTTCCTGTGTGTAGAGCCCCGAAAGTGATGTGCTAACTGAGCAAAGCTTTGGGGACAGTGCAGTATAGCTCCCGCAGAGATTTCCCAAGCATTAGACAAAGGTGACTGCTTAAATTCTGAATCTCATTTTATTTTTTATCTACTTTATAGGGAATATAATAGCTCCCATTTCATAGGGCTATTGGAAGGCTAGAATGACAATACAAATAGGGTGCTTAGACTATAATATGCATATGATACATAATGCACATACAATAAATGACAGTGATTACTGCTGTTGTCATTCACCTTGGCTAAGTATCCAGGGTCTGTAGCACAATTCTGATTAGACTTAGAGAAGTTAAAGTTTAATATATTTTTGGAATATGAACTGGATTGAGGATCCTTAAAGGCAGGGACTCTCTTGGGCCTACTGCAGTACCCAGCATATAATAAGTACCCAACGTGTTTTTCCAATTGCGTATCTGTAACCTGCACTTACTGGGTCAGGGATAGAACCCCAGATTAAAGTCTTTCTCCTCCCTTTGGAGACATCCAATCCCCTTCCCCTCTCCTCTCGGGCAGTAGGTGTCCAGCCAGAGTCAATATTCAACCTCTATATCGGGAGACAAGGAAGTCAACTATTTCTCAGCCTTCCTTACTAAGCCCAGGCCTTGAAAAGGACAGTTTCCTTGGAGTCGAAGTAATAATTATTTCAGTTTTCTTTATCATTCCAGCACTTAGTATCTACCAAGTGCTGTTTTCAGGATGGGGAAACTCTAGCCGTGGCAATTCCTGAGTCCAGGGTCTGGTTAATCCAAGGGATACACTGACTCTGAGTTCAAGTGTCTCTCACAATAGAAACTGCCAACCCATCATGATTTTTAGCTCTTACTGTGACATAGAAAGAAAAACAAAAGGATGATGATTTAGAGATTAAAACTGTACCTGTTTAATAGTACAACTCATTAAGCTGCTGGAAATCCAACTTTCAAACCCTTTAGATCTGGTTTTATAGTCAGATTAATTAAGATTAAAAAGTAAAACCCAAAACAGGTGGTGTCAAAGCCTCCTTGTACTTCAGGAGGGAAAATGACAAGGTACAGAGGGACCAGTGGTTTTGGAATGCATCTCAGACCTGCTTTGTGCCTAGGGGATTTTGCCATAAAAGGTGGGTAATTAAGGTGTTCTCACCCACCTGATGACTGTCAGATTATCAGAAAGACTGAATTAAAGTCAACTCATCAGGTGGGCATGGTGTGTTTTGGAAAAGCGGAGCAGAGTTCCTAATTATGTGTGTCAGCCTTCTGAAAAGGGAATCATCTGGAGGTTACCAGAAAGCATCTGTTCACAAGCATATTCAGATTGCTGGCCCAATTTGATATCTTGAGGCTGTGGGATTGAAGCCCCATTTTAAATAATATGCATCAGTGGATTTTAATAGATTCACAATTTGTGCAACTACCATATCTAGCTATTTCCAGAATATTTTAGTTATCATAAAAAGAAACCCACAACCACCCAACTCCCCATTATTCTCACCCCTGAAACCACTAATCTACTCTTTGTTTCTATGGATTTGTCTGTTTCAGACATTTCATACAGGTGAAATTATACAACATATGACTTTTCATGATTACTGGAAAATTGCTTCATTTAGTATTATGTTTTTAAGGTTCATCTATATGAACCTTATTATGGCTGCATAATATTCCATCTTAAAAAGTACATAGACATTTGTTTATGTATTTGTCAGTGGATGGACATTTGGGTGCCTCTAATTTTTTGGTTATTATGAATAATACTGATATGAACATTTACACACAAGTTTTCCTGTGGATCTGTACTTTCATTACTCTTAGGTATATATCCAGGGATAGAATAGTTGGAGTCACATGCTAACTCTATGTTCTCTATGTTTGACTTTTTGAAGTCAATTTTAATTGAAGCTTGATATTATTTGTATTAAAACCAGGTAATTATACTTCAAACCCATTTTTATCACATAGTTAAAGAAAACAGTTTTATGTTAATGGAAGTTTTATATGGTTAGATACCCATACTGACATCCACTGGCTGTGGTTATGTTAATAATGGTCTTTCAAATATATCCATATGTTAATCCCCAGAACCTATGTTTATGTTACGTGGAAAAGAAGAATTAAGGTTGCAGCTATTAGTAAGGTTATTATTCACTTGACCAGAGGAGAGATTATCTTAGTTTATCTGAATAGGTGCAAGATAATGGCAAATGTCTTTATAAATGGAAAAAGAAAGAAGAGAGGAAGAACCAGGGAGATGGCAATGTGAGAAAAACTATTGCCCGACCTTCTGGTCCAATCTCAGTTGGAGGAAGAAGGCTACCAGCCAAAGAATGTGGGTGGTCTTTAGAAACTACAAAGGACACTGAAGCAGGTTCTTCTCTAAAAGGGAAGACAGGCCTGATGTGTTTAGTACATTTATACTCTGACCTTCAGAACTGTAAGACAGTACATTCACATTATCTTTAAATTACGCAGACACAGAAAACCAAGGCATGGTTTGTCCACCCCAATATATGGTAATATTTCCACCGAGTAGTCAGAGTTAGATCAAATGAAACCTTATCATGTTATGTCTCAAGACTCTGTCTATGTTTTTTAGAGTTAAAGTACATGTGTTTATTATGGCCTTAAATGTTCTAGTGGACTAGCTATGGTATTGTTATCTAGCCACCTCACACTACCAATCTGCCAAACTTCTATTTGCAAAATACCTTAGCATCAGTGTCCCTTCACTGAGGACACTGTCCTTGACCTCTGCTCTCCACTCTCCAATCTCTGTCTTTGTTAAATTCCAATTATCTAATCTCTTCTCCTTACATTCTCCTTTGATGACAATGGACTGAACAACTAAATAATTGATAGATCACTGTCCTCTCTCTTGCAAGATCATCTCATTCACTGAGTGGCTTGTTCAGTTTGCCAAGTACTCACTATGTGCTAGGTACTTTATAGTTCATAAGAGCATGGGCTCAGATTACATTCTTTATCACTCTGTTTCCATTCCCACCCTGACACATAGTATGCACTCAATAAAAGAGGTTGAATGACTAAATGAATAACTATATTTACATGATATTTTAATATTCTAAAGCACTGATATGTTAGATATATAGAACAGACTTAGTAGGTAAATCTTCAAAACACCTGAAAAAAAAATTAGGGAGAATTTAAATCCATGTTGTGCACAGAGAAACTCAAATATGTATCTCTACATGAGCCTAGATAACATCTACACAAGAAAACAATTTGTTAATCGCGGTTTTGTTTATACAGTACTTTGACGAGAAGAAGTTATTATTCTGAGCATTTTAAAACTGCTGGGAGAGATAGTTTTCAGTTCATTCTGTGAGCAAATGATGAGCCTAAGTCCCCACTAAGAAATATAGGCCTTGAGAACTGGATAAATAAATATAATTGAATTCATTTGACTGATTGACATTTTCATTTAATTAAAACAGAAAATCAGCTGTAAAATAAATGGTTATCTCTGACAAAGCAGCAGAAACTTGTCCTTAATTAATAATTCTAATAGTTCTCTGGGCTGAGAGGAGTATTCAGTTAAAAAGTATATTAGGGAGGAGGGGGGAGGTGGTAGTGAGGATGTCAGGGAGAAAACGCAATGGGAAGGGCTAGAGGAATCACAAAAGAGAACGCTGTTAAAATGTTTAGAAACAGAAAGTTACATACCACCTTTTTATGCCAAAATGCATGCCAAGTCCTGTTAGACCACAATTATCAGGGTAAAATTCTTTGTGTTACTAAATAAATATCCAAGCCTCAGAAGAAGATCAATCCATTTTTTTTTTAAAGTATGACATATTTGGTGTCAGTGAAACTTATTTTGTTCTTATTTCATTTCTTCCTTCTTTCCATGGTATGGTCTGAATTTTAGGGAACCAGTAAAGGAAAACCAAAATTCCTTCTACTTAGCAGGATAAATAACCACAGCTTATAGGAAACATGAACCATGCCAACCAACATGATAAAATCAAGATGGACTGAAGAGTACTTAAATACCTTCCACATATTTTCAGACTCTTCATATACAACCCTCTTCAATGTTTAAGAGTTTTTAACATTAAACATACCTTTCATTTCTCTAATATAACTTGGAAAGTATGATCCTTCAGATGTATAAAGCAAAGCCACATCATTCCTACACAGCAAACACTTGAAACCTTTGAGGTCACTGTTAATAATTTTCTGTGCACAGATTTATGCTGAATCAATTTCAATTAGATCAATTAAAATAGCAACTAGTAAAATTTCATGTCATTGATCTAACAAGATTAAGATTACTCAGGATATTTGGGGGCATTAGGAAATGCTAGGCTGGCATCTCTATTTCATTTTGTCAAGTTGGGTGATAAACAAATTTGATTTCTTAGTGCCCCAGTAAGTCGGGTTATGCAGCAGACTGCACACCTACACTAAACACCTTCCACTTCTAGCAGCCCAATATAATGGAATACACAGGCTAGACAGCGATAAATATTTATGATAAGCAAGGTATCATGAGAAATCTTTCAGTTGAACAATTGCAAGCATCAAATTTTAGAAGAGTATCAGCACCAAGATTTTTGTAAAAGTAAAAAAAAATATTTGAAAGAAAAGAGTTATTTTCCAGGCAGTTAAGTTGAAAGGAAGCACTGGACTATTAACAACTAAGTTAGATGGAAGACAAAAAATAATACACTAAATGTGTGCCAAAATGTGCACAGTCAGTATTAGCTGCAGACTTCTCTCTTGTGAGATCGGAGACCATGTAGCAGGCTGTATCTCTGGAAGGAAATAGAAACTGAATCCAACACTAACGTTAGGAAGCAGTGATTCTAAAAATGTCTGCCAAAGTTTATGAAACCTTTATGGTTTCAAATACATACATCTTAAGCAATTCATTTTCTTTCTCTTCTTATTTAGGAGATTCTCCCACAACAGCTTTGTGCTTATCCTGCTTACACAGAGTGATGTCATCTCTGTGTCAAGTACCTTCTTTATTACCTTGTGGAAATGCTCAGGAGAAAGTGCTTCACTTTGCCAGGGCAAACAGCAGGTGTTATTTTCCTGTTATTGAATGTTGAGTGTACTTTATATATTATGGATATAAGTACTTTCTCAAATATTTGCAGTCAGATATTTTTTTCCCTGTATGTGTCTATGGAAGAGTGAAGGTTTTCAATTCACTAAAGTTTAATTTATTGACATTCTTCACAAACATTGTCTCCTAGAATTTTGATGTCTCCTTCGATTATGGAGACATCATCTGTGGTGAGGCGAAAATATTACATAGGTGCCTTTCCAATCTGGGGTTTAAGATGAGATACCTTCATCCATACAAGGGCTGGAATTGCCCTTGGAATTCATCTGGTTGTGAGGCCACAGAGAGCTTTGCTATGATGTCAGGAAGGGCTGAATGTGCACAGAGTCCATAAAATGCTGGCCAGTGGCCCTCCACACTATGTGCATAATATCCACCTGGAGTTGAGATTGTGAAAACACCAACGCCTGAACTAAAGAGTCTCAGGTTCAGGACAAGGTGGAAATTTACATTTTGAAGAAGACTTCTCCAGAAGATTCAGGACAAGGTGGAAATTTACATTTTGAAGAAGCCTTCTCCAGAAGATTCAGGACAAGGTGGAAATTTACATTTTGAAGAAGCCTTCTCCAGAAGATTCCGGTGCAAGCACGTCATGGGTTTGTGAGTAGAGAATGTGGTGCAGAAGAGTGAAGGCTGATACTTTACAACCTGCGTCTCTCCTGCTTCTCAGTTATAGCCACAGGTTGCCTCGCCTTCAGCTTTCCTCTCTCCTTGCTTACTTGTCCACGCCCTCATCCAGGCCTTCATCATTTCCAGCACAGATAAATGCGGTGGCTTCCTGACCCCGATGCCTGGCCTCTGTCTTCTCCCCCAGGGCATCTTCTCATCTCATCAGGATAGCCTCTGGTTCCCTGCTCTCTCCCCTCACCATTCACTCTACATAGCTTAAGGAGAACAAAGCACTCACTTCACTTCTGGATGCTGAATCCTTCTACCTCCCCCCCCTGGCTTCCTGCCACCTCTACCCCTTCTCTACATATGCTGCTTTCTTCACCTTCCTGAGCGCATCCCACCTCCTCTTCAGCCTCAGAACAGGCTACTCCCTCCACCAGTGACATTTTTCTTTCTAAAGTCCCCATCTTCCCTGCTCTAGTTAATGCCCCTTCCTTATTCAGCTTCCTGAGGGAAATTTCCCTGATCCCTTGGAGTCAGAGAAAATCCCACTGCTTCTTCCTTCTCCAAAGATTAATTAACTTTTTCTTTCCACATCACTCACTTCATTACTATGATTTCTTGTTTGTTAAGTGCCTTCCCCATTAAAATGTAAAATCCATGTATCTGAGAACTACATCTATCTTGCTGAATTTCAGAAACACCCAGTAAAGGTCTGACATACAGCAGGCACTAAGTAGACAAATGCCTTTTAGTAAATACACTTTTATGGAAAGGTCTGAGTCTCCAAACTTATCTTGGTAATTTTATATTTTCTTGATGATATAAGATAAAATTAAATACAGCTTGTAACTCTGATACCTTATTCAATTCAGAGGTCACTTAATCTTGAAAATCTCCCCCACAGGTTCCTTCTGGATAAAATGCCTGTCCTTCTTGCTCCTAGAACTTGCCATTTACCTCTCTCATACCTCAGGTGTCTTTTGCTTGATTTCAATGTCAAGGACTGTCATATTTATCTTTTTATCCTAACACCTATCACACAACGCTGTGCAGATAATAGCATCCTAATAAGTGTTCAGGGCAGAATTACTGAATGAATGACTGAGAAATTTCTACAATAGGGGGCAAACAGCAAAGGGGGATACAAAATGGAGGTATTAGATCAGAGAGGAGCAGAACATGTTAATTCTTGGCTGGGGCACAAGGCTGGGTCATTCACAGTGTAGTCTCTGTATGTGTTGCCTTCTGGAAATGACAGAGAGACTTGAAGCAAGGAGAGCCTTGCACACCTACACTGTGGAGAGTTTTAAACTTTAGAGAAAAAGTACTCTGGACAAAGTAGTTAGCAGACAATATTAGGGCCAGACATTCATGTAGATGGCACATTTCCCTATTCTCAGAAAATCCAAGGCAGCTCAAGGCATCCCTGAAAATGGCTTTCACTTTTCCCTCCTCTGGTCCACAAAGCTATTACTACAACTGCTTTTCTAAAAAGCCAACAGGAGATTTGAAGACCAGAGTCCAGATCACAGGGACTAGACTTATCTGGAAAAAAATGGACCAATGTCAGCTGTGGAAAATCCACAGAGCATCTTTTTCAATAAAGTATTAGTCATTTGAGATCCTACAACTCTACAACCAAACTACAAGGTCAAAATGACATAAGCATACAATCCCAAGGCTTTCTTGACTGTCTTCAATTACTCAAGCAAGAGCCATGAGATCTATAAGTATTTTATCTACATTCAAATGAAAATGGATCAGTGGTAAAGGATTCTGAGTTGGTACTTTCTGCTGAGGTAGACATGAAAGAGTCGGCATGTCTGGGGTTCCCTAACGGGACCATTTTACCATGCCTCAACATGCTATAAAACATTGAGTTCTGTGGATATAACTGCAAGGATAATTCCTGATAGAACATGTCAAAATTAGAAAACTAATGAGCCCCTGAGAAAGTAACTGGATTTTAGGAGAAAGGATTCATTTTGCGGTCACTTGACAGTAGCACCTGAAAGAACATTTAAGAATTGATAATATCATATAAAACAACTCAAATCAGGTGAGTGGCTTATATATTTAAGAATCTATGCCAAAGATATATATATATATATATATATATATATATATATATATA
>NW_004567110.1:14757242-14819063 GCF_000260355.1 Condylura cristata | reverse complement strand
TATATATATATATTAGAACAACTGTTGTCTTTATTAGTCAAGCCAGTAGGAAAGGACCACAAGGGAATAAAAGAGACTCTGAGCAATTTTGCTTATGAATGATGCAAAATGACTGTTGCTACTCTGGTTTTTTATTATGAATTCATAAAAAATTTGTATTGCATTTAGATTAAGTTTAAAATGAAATAGAGTAAGTAGAGGAAGGTCAATAATCACATTTAAATAAGAATAAACAGAAGGCCCACTCTCTGAGTACTGTAGTAAGAGGCCAGAGTGCAAAGCAAACTCAGAAGCCAACAGAGGCCATCGTGTTCTATGGGGGAAGCAGACAACATGCCACCACATCTCTCTGTCGCCTCTTCCTCCACCACATCAGCCCTGTCCATCTAGTCTTTGATATCCGATTCATGACACAGAAACTGGCAAGTTCTCCCTTATCCCATATCATGGTGAGAGGCCAAGTTCCAGTTCTGCGTCATCACTCTGGATTTCCATAAAGGCCTGCACAGCCTACCCTTTCTGCTAGATTAGTGCTCCTCTTTTCTCTGTGATACCTTCCACAGAGCTGGGAGCTTATAGACGCACGCATGGATGCTGTGTAATGAGAGAACCATTATTAGTATGAACAAAGCACTTAGCAGTACAGAGGAAGAAATGATCAACTCTGCCTGAGAGACAAGGGAAGCTTCCTCAGAAGACTGGATCCCTTATTAAGATTAGGTCATTTTCATGAGTTTTATTACACCATATTCATAACAACCCTATGAGACAGATTTTATCTCCATTGTCAGAGGAGTCCAAATCTCTGACAAATAACTTACCCAAAATTAATAGATAGGATGGCTTTCTTTCTGATGGTAAGGAGTGTGGATTTTATTCTGCAGACAGGTGGGAGCCATCAAATGTTTCAAGGAGGGAAATAATGTCATTAGAAATATATTTAAATTCATTGGCAAGAGAAGTAGGAAGTTAGTTAAAGGAAAATGGATGGGATAGGGCAGAGACTAGAGATCGAATAACAACCCTCAGGTTGCTGTGATGGCCAGGAGAGGAGTTAATGTGGGAAGACTTAATAGTCACAGAGGTGGTGATGAGCAAGGAAGACAGGAAACCTGCTTCAGTGCAGAGTTTGGAGGGTTTGAGCACCAACTTCACACAGGCAACTGAACGCAAAGCAGTTATCATAGATGATACTGAGTATCCATGCTAGGTGAGGAAGGGAGTGATGGCATTATTCACCTTGAGAAGAAAGAAAGGGGGAGAACAGATTGGAGAGACAGGGAGAAAGAGTGGGGTTAATTTTAGAAATTTTAAATTTGAGATGCCATTGGAATTGTCAATGGCTCCTATCTTTTAAGGAGCTCAAAATGAAGATCTGAAGTTTTAGAGAGGTCTAGGATGCATTTGAGAGTCACTGTAAAGTAGGGGTGAGAGTCCATAATACTCTCCAGAGAACAAGCAGAAGGATGAGAGCTAGGAGGACTCACGCCAGGTGTCATCCACACTGGGGAGAAGTAGGGAAGGCATCTTGACACCAGCCTGAAAAGCAGACATTAGAAAGAGAAAAGGAGAAACATTAGGATGTGCAGGAAAATAGATGAGCAACTTGGTAGAAAAGCCCAGTGTCATCCAACGATAAGGCAGAGCACTACATGAAGGGAAGAGATATGTGGACACCAGATTTGTAACACCAGTGGCTCAGCTAAATAAAAGACATGGAGGAACTGCAATTCCAGATAATGTAATTTGAGAGATAATAGAAACAGCCATGAGATACACTTCATCACATACACATAAAAGGGAATCTGATTGGCTCATAGTGTCTTTCCCTGGAGCTGGAAATATTTAGTCTTCCTCATAAGGGAGACAAAGATAGCATTTCTCAATGACAAAAAATGTTTATTAAACAAATGACTGAACTGCAAACATGTTTGAACTGAACTTACTTAGAGACCATTTACTGGAAATTTGGGAAAACAAGAACCTCTTAAAATGGCAGTGGTGCACAAAAGGGCCAGGTGGGGCTTCTTCAAAGATAGAGTGATTCTCAGAAAAGCTCCACTATGTACACACACACACACACACACACACACACACACACACAATTATTCTGCTTTTTATCTTAAAATCTGGCAATTTTTATGAAATGAAACATCGACATGATACAATCCTGAAATTCCACTTTTAGATACTTACCCAGCAAAAGGAAAACTTCTATTTATACAAAAACCTGTCTGGGGATGCCTGCAGTGGTTTTATTAGTATTTGTGAAAACCTGAAATAACTCAGACTTCCCTTATTTGGAGAAGGATAAGCAAACTCTGGTATCATTCCATGGAAGGCTAAGCAATGCCAGAGAATAAGGATACATACCGAAGTTGCAGAAAGTCTCAATGCATTTTGATAAACGAAAGAAGCCAGACTTGGATTCAATGTCTCTGATTGTCTAGAAAATCAAAACTAAAGGGGCAGAAAATGGCAGTGCCTGCCAAAATCTGAGGTAATGAGGGGTTGACAACAAAGGGCAGCACACAGAACACTTTCTGGAATCAAGACATTTTATACCTTGACTGTGCTGATTCCACCCAACTGCATGCATATCAAAACTTGCTAAACTGTACACTAAAAATGATGACATTTACTGGGTATAAATTATATTATGATTTAAAATAATAGGAAAAAAGAGTAAGGGGGTCTGGGGAGAAATGGGATCTGGTTACAGTTATGTCACTAATTTTGGAACCATGGATAGTTTTCTCATCTTCTTTGGGTCTTGGTACCCGAGTCTGTAAAACGAGACTGGAAAATTTCTCAAGAGTCTATTGCTATGTTCTACGACGTCTTCCTTCTTTAAAGCAAGGTGGTGGACCAGATGGCCCGTTTTAATTCAGAAGATCTAGTTCAGTAGCATAACTCAGAAGCATCGCTGCGGGGGTGACCAGTCTAAAATACCCAGTCTGTACACATGGTTCGGAAAAGGCTTATTGGATTAGAAATTAGTGTTTTCAAAGATGGAGCTTTGGAAAGTCCTTCTGTTCATGTAATCCTCAACTAAAATTTGACATATATATTTGGACAATGTAGAAAAA
Organism: Condylura cristata; assembly: GCF_000260355.1. Classification (NCBI taxonomy): domain Eukaryota; kingdom Metazoa; phylum Chordata; class Mammalia; order Eulipotyphla; family Talpidae; genus Condylura; species Condylura cristata. The sequence continues at coordinate 14,815,974 of NW_004567110.1, read as the reverse complement.
TCCTGAGGGAAACACTAATGTCAAGTGAACTGTAACTAGTGCCAGCAAATGATTACATTCTTTTTTTTTTTTTTTTTTTTTTGCATTGTGGGCATTAATTAAAAAGGTGTTGGAAGTTGGTGGCATTTACTGCCACTATATGCCTTATCATTCACTTGGGGCACTGCTCTCAACTATCTTAATTGATCAACCCCTTACTGCTGATGTTATATTTTTTAGACAATAAATTTATTTGGACCCAGAAAGACACTGAAAAGGATGTTCCCAAGAGTGACTTCATACCATGGTATCCCTGAGGTAGAGGGGAGAATTTATAGCTCAAAAGGGAAGAGATCAAGAATAAAATAGTAATCTGATGATGGTGTCCAATATTTAACTTTTTGATTTTTTTTTAAAGCAGGGGTTCACAAACTATGACCCAGAAATTTTGCTGTGTGTGTACTTTAATTGCACGGTTGTACTCAGTTTATTAAAAATTGTGGTTGCTGGCCCTCCCTGGTGGCGTAGCAGGTTAAAGCACTGCACTGAGAAGCTAAAGCCACTTCCGCATGAGTTCGATTCCCGCCTGCCCCAGAGGTGACCACATGGTGTGGCAGACCTCTCCTGACCCCCCCGCTGCTCCCCTCAGCAGTGTACTTCGTTGATCTGCCTGTTCTGCTCCCCACTCTGTCTCTGGTGAAGCCTCTCACCGCCCCTGAGCCTCTGGCCTGTACCCCAGTTCTGTATGAACAAATAAATAAATCTTAAAAAAAAAATTGTGGTTGCTTTTGCATGTTGGGGAGCTTCTAGTAGATAGTGTATGGCCCATGAATGCTAAGATATTTATTAACAGGCCCTTTACAGAAACAAATCTTGCCAAGCCACTTTCATACACTACATTGTGAACCATGCTGTTTTCCCAGAAAGTCTCATTAAATGATCATAGTACTATTATGGGATAGGAATTATCCTCTCCCCCTCCTTTACAGATCAGAGATGGTGAAGTATACTGGATAAAGTTGGCTATGATTTTACTCATATGTGGTAATAAAGAAGCAAAATAAATGGGCTAATAATACAGAGATAAACTTTTAGACTACAAGACTAAATTAGTGGTTACCAGAAGGGAAGGGAAGGAGGAAATAGGGAGGATAAATCAGGTAAGAAAGTTTCAACTGTATGTTTAAAATAGAATTTTAGAGGTGCACTGAAAAATAGAATCCGCTATGGAATCTGCATTGTGTTTTTCTGACTTTGGATCTGTTACCCACATTCTCTGTCCTCATTTTCCTCATGTTAATTGGGACTAACAATAGTGCTACCCATGATAGGGTAAGGATTAGGAGTTCATTGGACAATTAGAGCAGTGCTTTGCAAACAGTTAAAACTCATTAGCTACACAGCTTTCAGTCTCCTTGGGGTATCTTCCTTCCTAGATCTGTTATGCCATATTAAAAAGCCAAAGATACCTCTCACATCATTGATTATGGATTCATTTGAAGGACCCCAACATAGTTTGCACACTGCTGTGTATTACATGAGACACCATTCCCCTGTCTCTCATGAATCAAGCAATGGAGAGCATCGTAATGATGTTTCCAGCAATATACTGCATCTCCTAAGAGACAACTACAGGCGCCCTGCATGGCTGTCTCCTGGAGGGAGGTGCAAGCCAGCAAGCCCACCAGATCGACAGCCCAGCCACCCCAGGGGCAGGATGCACAAGACAAAACGGCTGTGTGGAGGAAGGAAGATGTCAAGGCACCAAAGGGGAGCATATTAAGGCCGGTCAAACATTGATTGTGTTGCTTTCAAATGTCAGGTTATTACAGGGCCATGGTGAATAAAGGCAGGTAAATTAGAGGCTGGAATTTTCCTGAAGGCAGTTCTGACTTTAGATGGTGAGCTTTTCAGGAAATCTAACCATGACTCCCTGGTAGTACACATAGACTGATATGTTAACCTGCATCTAACATGCGTTTTTAAAATGCCTTACAGTTGTGTTTCAGTCAGCTGTCAGAAAGAGGAGAGTGAGACTAGAGAGAACAAAGATTCCTGTATGTTCAGAAATGCCACAGAGTCCAGGACCAGCCCTCCTGGTCTATTTGTGACCATCACACCCATTGTCCTCATGAGACTCGGCCAACTGTGTAGATGTGAGTGGTGTCAAATCAAAAGCTTAAGACCGGCTATAAAACAAACAGAAGTTAGAAAAGTGGCTTACTTATGTATTATTTTATTTCCTCTGGAAACACAGCAGGTTTGTATACTTTGGAGGCTTGGTTATAACCCAAAGTAATAGATAGGGTATGTGTGTAATTTCTACATACAAAAGAAAGTTCTTCCTTGAGGAGAAAAAAAAAAAAAGCCCTTTATTATTCATTTGTTTAATTTGGGAATTGATTTTCAAGTTTGTGGCAAGTTCTTTGAGTACTTTCAGTGGGGAAAAGACCTCAGACTTTGAGGATGGGACTTGGAAAGCTCAGTCACAGAATCAGCTCTAGATCTTAAAAATAAAGTGGGTAGGGCCCTCCCTGGTGGCACAGCAGGTTAGAGCACAGCACTAAGAACCTAAGCTACTTCAGCATGTGTTCGATCCCCGCCCCACATGGCGCAGCAGACCTCTCCTGACCGCCCGCTGCTCCCTCTAGCAGTGTAGTTCATCAGTCAGCCTGTTCTGCTTCCCACTCTGTCGCTGGTGAATCCTCTCACCAGAGTATTCTGCCCCTGCACCTCTAGCCTGTACCCCAGTGCATAAATAAATAAATCTTTAAAAAATATATAAAGAAATGAAGTGGGTAATCAGGCATGGTAAAACTTGGTGGGTCAAAATAAAGCTTAGATAAACAACCCTATTTAAAAAATGACTAAAGGATTTTAATTTTTTTTCTTTTTTTTTTAAATAATAGTTTATTTTACATCATTTTGTGCATTTTCCCATCTCAGTTGCAGTCCCCGTGGGCTTCCCATCACCAATCACCCATGTACCGTCACCAAAGTCCAGTGCATTAGGATTTTAATTTCTAAAGAATATATATAAATAGCCTATAAATACAAAAAAAGGTGCTCACTGTCATAGGCAATTAGAAAAATGCAAATTGAAAACCCAAACCACAATGAGATACCACATCATGCATGTTGGGATGGTTGTAAGCACAGACAACACCCAGCATCCAACAAAGAGGTGAAGTTGGAACCCTCATATATGTCAAAGGAGTAGAAAATGCTGCTAGTATATAAAAGGGTGCATAAGCTTTGGAAACAGTCTGGCAGTTACTCAAATAGTTACAGCATTTCCAGTGCCTATTTAAAATAGTACTGTTAACTATAGCCAAGGCTGAAAAATAATCTAAATGTCCATTAACTGTTAAATGGATAAATAAAATGTGGTATATTCATACAATGGAATATTACTTGGAAATATAAATAGAAGTGAAATGCTGCCACATACTTTAAATAGGTGTAAATTTAAAAAATATTATCCAAATGAAAGAAGTCAATTGACAAGACCACAGGTTGTATAAATCTATTTATAGAAAATGTCCAAAATTGGCAAACAGGCAGAGAGTAGATTTGTTGTTTACAAGGGCTGGTCGTTGTGGTGCTAGGAGGAAGTGTGGAGTGACTGTTAATGGGTATTGGATTTCTTTTTGGGGTGATGAGAATATTCTAAAATTAATTGTGGTTATGGTTGCCCAACCCTGTGCTTACTAAGTCAATGAATTGTATACCTTTAAGTAGTTAAATTGGATGGTATGTAAATTATATCTTGAGAAAGACATTAAAAGCAAGTTTTTGTTATAAATTCATGAGGTTGATTTAATTTTGTGGCTTCCATTACTGATAGCTAAGTATATTCTAAACTTACTACCCCTTGGTACTGAGTGATTTATGTATTTCAACTCATTTAATTATCACAAAATCCATGTGAGGTGACTAGATTTACTGATTTCCCTTTCACACATCAGGAAATTGGAAAGTAGAGAGATCAAGTAACTTCTCTGAAGTAACACAGTAATCAGGCTGTAAGTATTAGAACTGAGGTTTAAAACTCTAGCCTGGAAAGAGTAAAATTCACTTTTTCTCCCTGTTTATTTTTTACATTTTTAATTCTGTTAAGTAGTCAATGTACTCACGTTAAAAAAAAAAAAAGTGACACAGAAGGCATTCATTCTCCTTCCATCCACTGTTCCCAGAGTGCAATGGCTATTAGCTTTTTGTGCATCATTCAGTGTTGCAATATAAACAGCATATAAGCATGCATGGTATTGCTTCTCCTTTTATCATTCACAAACTAGCACATTCATCTGCACTCTCCATCTTGTTCCATTCATTCCTCATGGCAGCTCCAAGATCCTTCCACATTACTGTCCTTCGTGCTTGTGTATAACAGACTTAGCTGTTCTCTAAAGATGGACACTCTGGTTCTTCCTACACTGATGCTATTCAGTCAAAGTTTGTCTTTCAAAATTTCCTTCAAAGGCAAGATGGAAATTTATAAAAATTTAATCATTTTTAAAATAAATCCCTTCCCTCAAAAAGTCGCTACTTTGAAGGCAATCACTCCCATTTTAATGTGTTATTAGTTGGGAAATCTTTGTTAAAAACAAACAAAATCAATTGTATTAGATCAGAGTAAGAGTGTAAATTATTAGGAAGGAAGCTCAGGGAATTCCAGAAACTAACATTCTGAAACCTTTGTATTTTTTCTATGTGTTTATTTCTACTGATTAATATTTGCAGAGATGAGAACTCAAATACTCAATATTGAATCACATATCACCCTTATGATGAACTTCTATAAGGTGTGTACATATATGTGTGTGTGTGCATGAATTATATGTGTGTAGTCACACACACACATGTAATTCAGGCCAGTTGACTTGGGTGGATTGGAATTCCAATTCTTATTATAGCAAAGGTAGACCCAAAATATTTTAAGGCAACCCCAGCTGTTTTTAGAACTTCTATTATCAGCCAAGAAAAGTAATTTAACCAATTTTTTTCTAAAGAAATCATCATTTCAATGAATCTATTCATTTTCTAAAGACCGGCCAACACGAAATGAGTCTGAACATTAGCATGTAAAGGACACACAATAAAAAAGGCACTGTCAGTGTAGAAAAAATTTCCAAGAGCTAAAGAACGTGATCTCTTCTACAAGAAATAGTAAGAAAGAATTCAAAACACACAGCTTTCCAAAGCTAGAGAAAGTAACAACTGAATTGAAAAGGCTGAACTTAGCATTACCTTCCCAGAACACAAACATACATTTAGCTTAATAGACTTGAGTACTATCTCAGAAAAAATCTTATATATTATGCATCTAGGGCAATGGAAGTTGTATAAAACGATTCTGCAAAGCAAACAGTGCAGGCTGACAACAGCAGAGGGAAAACGTGTCTGAGGAGCAGGTGCTAGGGTTGGGTCTTGTTGCACATGGCCACACACAAGGAATACAACATTGCTGAGGCCATGTCAGCCACTAAATAGACCCGGGTGGAACTCGTCCTGTGGCTGCAGCTGAAAAAGTGTACCTTTTCTGGTTTCAACTGTAATATAGATTTATGCTAAAAATTTGGAAAATTGGAAAAAAAATAAAACAAAATCATTTGCCACCCTGCCATCCAAAGAAAATACCAAATATTGGCATATCCACCTGTAGTTCTTCTAAGTGCCTATCAAAGTTTTTTGGTTTTATACATGGCCCTTTACCACACTTCCTATTACTTCTGAGTATACTTTCACATGTTATCAAGTGTTTTTGGAAGATACGATTTTAATGACTGCATTATCCTATTATTTCATGAATTAAAGCCAAATTCTTTCTTTCTTTCCAAACCGTGGTATCTCTAGGTTGTTTCTAATTAAAATTATTCAGTGTTATAAATACTACTGAGATGGATTTTCTTGTGATGAACCTTTGAAACTTCACTCACTTCTTAAAAGAAACCTAAAAATGGACCAGAATGACAGATGCAAATATCAATCACACAGAGTGCCCATGCCTCAGCATTTACCATTGACATCTCTGGAGACAAGATGCAGATGATGCCGATCAAATAAACTCTACTAGTTCCCTCTCGCACAAGGTTCTGTATTTGCCTTTTCAGGTCCATCATCTTTCAGGGAGCACATCGCCTCCTCTAGGCAAATGGACTTAGTACTGGTTTAATCTAAACCCGAAGCGTGGCTGGCACAGATTTCTCTCATGTCAGCATGCACTCCATTACGATCGCCAAGGCTCCCCGAAATGCATATGTCATCAGCCGTTCACTTAAAGCAGTGTACAATGAACATTCAAACAAAATAAAGAAAGCATTAGAGCAATGGAGGCTGACAGCAACCCAATAATATGTAGACTTATGAGCCTACTTAACTTACTACTTACATACAGCACCACTTAAGATTTTCTTCAAATTCTAGTGTTATTCAATTCTATCCAGTTGGAGTTCATAAATGCTATCAATGTTTTGAAGTTATTAATGATTCCTAACTAGAACTATATTGTCTCTTCCTATTCCAATGTTTAATTTCCTACTACACTACCCTAAAGCATAACTTTAGAAATGGTTGTACTTTCAAGGCACCTGATAAAGTTCTCACAACTGAGGGAGAATATATACACATATATAAAAACACAGACCTCTAAAATGTTTTGTTTTTTCTTTATCTCTCATTAGTAAGCAAAAATCAAGTAAAACAAACAAACAAACAATCCTGTTTAAATCACTGGTCACAGGAGGCAGGCAATCACCCAAATACGCCAATTCCCAAGCCTCCGCAGTACTGGTAATCACAAAAAGACAGCGAGGCCGCTGGGTGTGCCTGGGACAGTTGTGCAGGCTGACACTGCACGTCTCGGGGGTGAACTGTATCCTGACCCATGCGGGGGTGTACTTTAGGCTTGTGAAGTGCACGACATCGCTGGAACTGTAGTGACGACCTTCAATTTAGCTTTCAAATGTCTGTTTGTTCATTACTTAGTTATGCTTCCTCCCCTTTAGTAGTCTGCAAATGATAGTGGCCATAAATCTATACGCCTTTGTTTTTAAATAAGGAAATTGTACCAGGAAACACTAACCGTTTGCTCCAGCTCCCTATTGTCATGATGATAAGGATTTCTTTCCTCCCACTTCCCCTTCCATCCACCCCAGGAAGCCACAGGGTACCTTGTGTGAGCAACTGTAGGTTTCTGACTTCTTCTCGCACCTTCAGCTGGAGCACCTGTTGTAAGATGTGCTGCCGGAGGTTCTCCTGTGCGATCCCCATTCTCTCAAGCTTTTTGTCAGTAAGTCTCAGCAGGGCTCGCCCTGCGGGGTTTTAAGACATAAAAAGAAAAGCAAATGAACAATGGCTGGAGAAGTATTTCCATCTCAGTGTTGGCTAATCCTGCCATAAAGGAAGTTTCCATCTAAACACAGATGCTTAGAATAGAGAGCCCACTCTTATTCTTGTTGACAGGAATGGATAATCCGGATGAAGAAAAATCTATGAATTTTAAAAAGAATCCCACTTTTAAAAAATCTCCTATTAGCAATCCCCAACTGACCCACACATTGAGTTAGATAAAATCACAAACTGTTAACCTGGGTATTTGGGTCACAGATTGCAGGTTTCCATAGAAACACTCCTTGTCTTGGGGTGATGGGTTCTGAGATGGCCCAGAGGACCTCATGCTACTGACAACAGCTGACAGACTGGAGGATCTAACTCTGGTTAATAAAGAAACTCCCGGAATGCTCACCCCAGGTTACAATAACATGTCTGAAAAAACTGCATTTCAAGTTTCAGGTTTAATCTGCACGCATTCAACACCCCTGCTGCACCCTTGGTCTGGCTGGAGTTCCAAATGGTGGGGGCTGTGCCTTCGTCACAGCCTCAAGGGTTCCTGCAGGGCTGAGGGGGAGAAAGGCAGGGTGAGGGAGGGCATCAAAATATTATAAAAGGTGGAGCCTTGGACTGTAGGTGTCTGTAACGTGGAGCCACACTGAGCCCTGGACAGCCAGGCACAGCCTCCTTAGAAGGAGGCCCTGGCTCAGTCCAGAAGGTCTGCATGATGTCCTTGCTACAGTGTTTCTGCCAAATTCTCCCATGGTCCCATCTCTTGGCATATTTTCATTGAGATAGGGTATCAAACGCTCATTTGGAGCTTAGCACAAGAAATAAAGAAACTGACCAAGGCCCCCGATACTCTCCAGGAGTCCTCCCTCATGTTCCTATTAGCAATCCGAGAGATCTCTCCTCTTTCAACTAATGGAAAATACAGTTAACTAGCTGTGATCAAAGATAAGTATTTGGGTAGATTACCACATATGCTTTAGAAAAGTAAGGCTCTAATTTCTCACAAAGGAAACCTAACAAACAGAAGGTAAGTTTTAGGGGCATTTTCTTTTTTAAAGATTTATTTAGTTATGCATACAAAAATGAGGAACAGGCCAGAGGTGTGTGTGTGTGGGGGGGGGGGAGAATTCACCAAAGACAAAGTGGGGAGCAGAACAGGCAGACTGACTGAAATACACTGTTGAGGGGAGCAGCAGGCAGGTCAGGAGAGGACCCAGCTGGGACCACTCTTCTTTTCTTGTTAATCTATAGGAAAAATTTGGTTACATGCTGCAGTAACAAAGAATGCTACAATCTCAATGGCCGTAATGTCTATCTCTTGCTTATTCCACGTGGTAACTGCAAGTACGTCCATCTTGACCATTGCTGAACACTGTAGCAGAGCGAAAAGAGAAGATGCTAGAAGATCTCATGCCATCCCTTTTATAGGTCACTGGTGGAACTGAAGAACTGTGCAAAGGGGCCATGCGTGGACTGCAGCTGACCATGTGCCAGGAAGACAGTGGAAGGACAGTGCTTGATGGGGAACACTGCTGAGCATTACACCAACACAAATTAGCTTTGGATCAGTGCCTGGACCAGAAAGGGGGGTGTGATGTTTGTGGTGGTGGTCTTTGGCTTCAGTATAGTTTGCATCTGGAAGAGAAAGGAGAGGTAGGAGGAGGAGAAAAGGAATTCCAGGTAGCTCTAGCTCAGTCTTGGAAAATAGCAGACAGGTCATGGTGTCATGAGAAAGAAAGGGATGGCTAAGCACAGACTCACTGAGTTCCATTTGTCTTCTATAACAAGCAGAATTATGTCCTCCATTTCCCCATCTCTGGAACCAGGGGATTAGCTTCCTAACATGACAAAAGGAACCTTGCAAAAGTGAGGATCTTGATGACATATTACCTGGCATTACAGAGGGGTCCAATCTAATTAAAGTTCCCTTATTAGTGAAGAGAGGGAGACAAGAGAGACAGATATAAGAGGAGACAATAGAAACAGAAGATGGAGTGATAAAGCCAAAGAATTCAGGCTTCTAGAACCTGGCCAAGACAAGGAAGTAATTCTAATACCTTGCAGAAGGAATGTGGCTCTAATAACATCTTGGTTCTAGCCCCATATGAACCGTTTGGAATTCTGATATCCATGGCTGTACAAAATAAAATAAATTTGTGTGGTTTTCAGCTTCTAAGTTTGTGGTAACATTGTTAAAGCAAAAACTGGCATTGTGAGCAGAAATCACACATTTTTAGGAAGTCAAATCAATGGATGATTTTTAGATTTCCATTCCAGTGGCTTTACCAGTCCCTGGAAGTGACATTCTGCAAGGTGCAGTGAGCCTAAAGCCCAGGTCTCTAGGACAGACCTAGCTTCAAAGGTTCCACTCACTGTCAGACCTCTGACCTGAAGTTTTGTCCCACAGAGTGGGACACAGATATTTTTATAGAGAGAACAGGCACCGAACGATAGGCATGTAGCTCTTTATACATGGCCTCAACTTACAATATGGCATACAAAATTCCCTGAGGTTCAGATGATTTAAAAACCTCCACACACCAAGTGTGGGTCACCTTCTCTCCTTTCTGCTCCCCATTACTTGGGCTGCAATTTCACAAGTTGTGACATTGAACAGTTGGTGCTGCTTAGGTTTCAGTAAAACACCTGGGTCGCTGGCCTAGGGCAGGCACCTGGCTGCTCAGCTCAGCACAATGATGACAGTCAGTGAGGGTTTTGTTCCGAGGTGTATGGCTGGACTTCTTTGTTTGAAGACTCCCTGGAGACCTCTAGCCTCAGCTTTTCCATCAATGTTCTGACTGTTAAAGTGTAGATACTTAAGCCCTGACAGAAGGTTATTTATTTCGGTGGATTAACAGCATGAGGTCTGAACATACAAGCTATACAAATCTGTGTCTTCTCCGAATCCCGAGACTGTAGATATTGTGATATATCCATTTGTAGAAGGAAAAACTGAGAAATTGAGTATTTAAAATATGAGTGTTTTTCCTGACTCTTCCAGTGTTTGGTTGTTCTTTACCAATGGAGAAAAATAAAAGGCTTAGATGGCAGAAAGAAAGATTAAGGACAGATTGTACACAAGAACTTCTTGATAAAACAATTTCTAGGAACGATCATTATCTACAAAATGAGGATGTAGGAATGAAATTTGGTTCACTATCTTCCTGGGTTTCTATAACTCCCCCAAGGCTTGTGGTTCTGAAGACTCTCTACAGTAATTAGATCATTTCCAAGAGCCAATGTCCCATCAACCTGCTCTTTTGCCACCTTCTGTTGACCATAAAATAGTATCTAAATAAATGTGATGATGTTTTTGAAGCAGGTATCCAGGAAGTGACAAATAATCATTTTTCAAATTGTATTTTTTTTTACAGTTTATGTTGTCACCTTTTGTTGCCTATAAAAATTCAACTGCTATACAAGGAATCCAAATAGGGAAAGAAGAAGTAAAACTGTCCTTATTTGCAGATGATATGTTAATTTTTATGGAAAACCCTAAAAACTACACAGAGAAAATAATCAAAACTATCAATCAGTCTGGTAAGGTAGCAGGATATAAAATTAACACACAAAAGTCAAAGTCCTTCCTATCCACAAACAACCAATCAGAAGAAGCAGAAATTAAAAAAAAAAATCCCCTTGTCAATTAAAACAGAAAGAATCAAATACCTGGGAATCAACCTAACAAAAGAGGTAAAATTACAAGACACTGTTAAAAGAAATTCAAGAAGACACCATGGAATGGAAAGACATCCCCTGCTCATGGATTGGGAGAATTAACATCATCAAAATGGCCATCCTATCAAAAGTGATACAGATTTAATGCCATCCCAATTAAAGTCTCAATGACATTCTTCAGAGAAATACAAAAAAATATTGATGAGATTCATATGGAACCACAAAAAGACTTCGAATAGCCAAAACTCTCATGACTAAGAAGAAAGAAAATGGAGGCATTACAATCCCAAATTTCAAGCTATACTACAAAGCCATAATAATTAAAATTGCATGGTACTAGAACAAGAACAGACACCCAGACCAGGGGATTCAAGTAGAAAACCCAGATATAAACTCCAGTTTTATGGGCAGCTAGTCTTTGACAAAGGAACAAAGAAGATACAATGGAACAAAGAACAAATGGTGCTGTGCTGGGAAAACTGGAAAGCTACATGCAAAATAAAATGAAACTAGATCACTACCTCGCACCATACACAAAAATCAACTCGAAGTAGATTAAAGAACTAGACATAAGAACAGAAACCATAAAATACCTGGAAGCAAAGATGGGTGAAATACTACATGACATACACTTCAGTAACATCTTTGAAGATACAACACCCAATGACAATGATAGTGAAGGCAAGGATAAACAGATGAGACTACATCAAGTTAAAGAGCTTCTGTACAGCAAAAGAGACATTACAAAAAAAGACATCCCACTGATTGTGAAAAAATTTTCTCCCACAAAACTAGCGATAAAGGATTGATCACAAAGATATACAAAGAACTGATGAAACTCAACAAAAATAAACAACCCCATCAAAAAAAAAAAAAAAAAGGCAGAAGAGCTAACAAGACACTTCTCCAAAGAGGAAATTCAGATGGCCAAAAAGCATATGAAAAAAATGTTCAACATCATTTGTAATAAGGGAGATGCAAATTAAAACTACAATGAGATACCACGTCACCCCAGTGAGAATAGCACATCTTCAAACAACTAGCAACAACAAATGTTGGCAAGGATGTGGAGAAAAAGGAACTCTCCTGCACTGCTGGTGGGAATGCAAACTAGTACAACCACTATGGAAAACTGTTTGGAGGTTCCTCAAATTGCTAAATATGAAGATTCCATATCACCCAGCAATTCTATTGCTAGGTATCTATGCAAAAGACACAAAAGCACTGATTCAAAAAGATACCTGCACCCCCATGTTTATTGCTGCTTTATTTACAATTGGAAAGACATGGAAACAACCCAAATGCCCAAAAGTAGATGACTGGATTAAAAAGATATGATACATATACACAATGGAATATTACTCAGCAACCAAAATAAAGAAAGAAATAAATAAACACATGCCTTTTGCATTAACATGGATGGAGCTGGAAGAAGAAAATGCTTAGTGAAATAAATCCAGAAAGAGAAGGAAAAATACAAGATAGGTTCACACATAGCAGGAGTATAAAGGGCCAGGCAAGAAAATAATAATAATGAATAGCTATATACCAGAGACATTGTATGGGAGTGGAGTGAGGAATGAGATCAAAAGCAGTGGGGGGAGGGAAATGCACTGGACTATAGTGATGGCACATGGGTGATTTGGTGATGGGAAGCCCACAGATTACAACTGAGATGGAAAAAGGCACAAAATGATGTAAAACTAAACTAATACAATAGCTTATTTTTTAAAAAGTAAGTAAAATCAGTAAGAGGTGAAGTACATACTTCTAGGCTGGTTATCAGAACTAGTCAATTAAGAAAACTAATTGATTAGTGGGAAATATTGCTTAATAATTGGTGCTGGCCTTCCAGGACTTTTTAAAAAGAGTTAAAGAAGTACAGTTTGGAAGACCAGTTTCAAAATGGTATGTATCAGACACTAGATCTACTGATGGTGGTCTGAAGACGCAGAGATGAAGTTTTGATACAAACTTAACAGCTCCTTTCTTTATAAATTACCATATTAAAAACATTGCTTATATTAATTGAACAGTTTTATTCACCTCTGAATGTGGTAATTTTAGTTGCGTTGAAACAATATTAAGAGATCCTTTTTTTGTATTGCTGTTTTTTGTGTGTTTATGTATTATTTTTTTCAAAGATCTAGGTTAATCAATTAAGAGTCCAGTAATATAGAGAAAGGTAATTTTGTAGTTCCATTTACTCAGTAAACATAATGTATAATTCAACTAAACAATAAATCAGTTGGAATTTAGTGCACTAAGGAAATTAAAAATTAAAAAATTAAACTGTTAGCTCATGTATTAAGTCTCTGTGTATCTGTTACCGACCTGGGGTATAATGATAAAGGACAAACTGTTGTGGGACCTTCAGCCTATCGAGGCAGGCAGCTAATGACAAAGGCTTACAGGTGTGTGAGGAGTCCTGAAAAAGAGCGGATGTGGCACAGAAAAGGCAGAACTGGGTGACATAGTCTAGACAGGGCACTGGGAAGCTGCCATTGAGTTAAGGAACATTAAACCTAGATCTTCTCTGTTACATTGTTTCTTTGTTGAGGTGACACTGGTTTCCACTACCAGGTGTGATGCAGAGGTGTAGCTTCACACCTCTGTAGATGCAGTTACCTCACCCACCACTCATGTACCCACATTCCTCCACCACAGACTGGGTCCTTCCCCCTTCCCCCAAACACATCCTACAATCTTCCTCTCAAAGAACTCCATAGATCATAACATAGGCAGAAGAACTAAACAGACATTTAACTTAGGTCTTCAGGAGGAAGAGCTAGACCATTAACTACTGGATAAAGCCACAATTCCATTTTTTAAAAAGTCCAATTTTTCTCTTTTTTAAGTGGCAGATTTAGTGCTCTTGTGTGATGTGGGGTAAAATATATCTGGTTTGAGGTACTGAAATAAAAACTTTAGGTAGTGCCACAAAAGTAAACAAAGTCCAACAGCATTTAGATAATGTCACCAATACAGACAGAAGAGCCGAGAGCTGAACCAGCTCTAATACTTGCTGCCATTATTCTCAAGAGGGTTTTGGCTACCTATAGGCAGGGGTCTATAAGGAGTCTGAAGTGGGGAACATTAAGTCAACGTCAAAAAGAAGTGCCACATTAATTTTTTGTATACCTGAAACTAGCTGTAAATGGCATTCAGGTGACCCAGGCTACGGGGCCTTCACAGACTACAATCCTGGAATTGGAAGCAGCTCATGATTTCCTCATGGTGATCAAATTCCTGGTCTTGACTTCAAATGAGAACTGACCACCAGGATTTGCCTGCCATTTTGTGGGGGCTGGCATTATGATAAGAAGGGGTGTCTTCTGTTTTCAGGAAGCCTTCCACTTAGCAAGGAGGCATATGACACACACATAAATGCAAAGGGCAGAAAAGAGCTTCACTGGAAAGATGGGCAGTGGCAGGTGGAGTGGTCAGGAGAGGTCTCCCTACGAGCTGACATGGGGCTTCTAGAAGTGGCAGGATAATTAGAGTTGGCAGAGGACACAGAGATAAGATGAGAAGAAATGACATCCCCAAGAAGACAGGCCCCAGATTATATAGGGCTTCCTAGGCCTTCGTAAAGAGTTTGGATTTTATTCTGAATGGGGAAGGCTTTTCACAAGAATGACTGGGAATCATCTCAGATGTTATAAAAAAAATCTGTGATCATTATGTGGAGGATGGATTGGAGGGACTGAGTGTAGAAGCCACAGCCGTCCATGTAGGAAGCACTGGTGCCTGCAGTAGGGTAGAGGTAACGTAGCAGCAGGAAGTAGTAGAAATCCAGACTTTCTATGTTCAGAGAAGTGGAGTATGCTGGGAAGGGAGTCATGTTTCCCCCGGAGTCCTCCATGGCTAGGTATTCATGTCAGTGCAGTGCTGGAGGAGGAAATCAGGGCCGAGTTAGTGCCACATTTTGTTCTTCTGTGACTAGTGGGATCTGGAGAAGTAAAGGAATGGATAGAAAAAAAAACAAAGGAGAACAACTAGAATATTATCCTTGCTTCTTCAATGTGCTTCCACTGCTTCAACACTTAGCTAAATCCTGAGGTTCTGAGTTGCCTGGGGGTGAGGTGAGCAAAGGCATGTCCTAGATGACATCAGAGAAAAAAGATGGAAGTTATGACCCAAGCTCTGTCTTGCTTAGACCCTACAACTGTCTCCAGTGCTAAAAATGGTTCCCAAGATACTTTGCACAAGTTCGAGGCAAGGAATACTCAGTGAGGAAATCATTCAATGGGAACCTGAATCTGACATATGGCTAACAAGCTTGGAAAACCAGAATCTTGCTGCTGGTGAAGTGTGAGCTGATGACCCACTGCATAGCCGGCTCCTGAAGTATCTTTCATGTAGATTCTCTACGGCCACATTCCCTATTACTACCTACATGAGGGCACACAGTAGAATATTAACTCAATAAAAATATTAACTCAATAAAAGAATATTAACCTAATAAAAATACTTTATTTACCCAGGCCTAGAGGGTCATTAAATTACTCTTCTGACTAAGAGGCTTGGGTGAAAACAGACTCTCAGGACAACAAGGAGAAATTCAGCATAGCAGAGGGAGGAGACTGTGTTTTGTAAGTTGTGACCACAGATGTCCATGCCAAGCTGAAAGGAACAGAGAGCTGGAGGATACATGAGTACATGGCCTTCTGTAGGCTTACAGACAAGTGTCTGGCTCTGTTTCTGAACAGGCACCAAGGGAAATGTTCTATGCCTTGCTGAGCAGCTGGGCAGTAAGAACAAGGCAGACAATTGACTCACAGAACAGTGCATTTATTTTGAAAGTTGCCATAAAAGATTACAAACATGGACATGGGGGCTTAAAATTAAAGAAAATTCTCCTAGAAGCCAGAAGTTTCAATGAGCTGAAATGAAGAGGGCCGTAGTCCCCTGGAGGATGGAGGGGAGAATCTGCTCTTTGAAGTTTTAGGTTACTGTTTACTGCTCACATTCTTTTGCCTGTGGCCACATCACTCTAGTCTCTGGTCCAGCTTCACATCACCTTCTCTGTGTGTGGTCTTCCTTGCACCTCTCATAACATGTGAGTTGATTTAGGATCCACTTAAATATTCCAGCATAATCTCCTTAAGCACATCTAAAAGACCCATGTTCCTTATGAGTTGATATCCAGAGCTTCCAGGGATTAGGATGAAGGTCTGATACCTCAGGTAACTATGATTTACTCCATTATAAACTGGAAGGAATCATTTAGATTTCTGAGTATCAATGGGATTCATCATCAAGAGAATGATTTGTCTAAAATAGCACTGAAAGTCTGGGGAAATATAAATGCACCATTCAGGATTAATCTGGTCTTTGGTCTCTAGAGTTGGTGACTCCCATCTTCTCAGAAAACTGTAATAGGTACAATATAGTAGACATTTATTGAGCAGTTACTAAATGTTAAACACGGACCTCAGAACTTTACATGGATGAGCTCATTTTCAACAATTTTCTGAAGGTACTATTATTATCTATAGTCAATTAAGAGCTGCCAAACACAGCTGAAGGTCATATCCCAATAAGCTGCAGATCTGGGAATAAGTATGCTGAGAGACCATGCTCCTCATAACCTCCTCTTCAAGTTTCCATCCAGGTTTCTTTGGACTGTAGGTTTTGCCAAAGGCCACTTGTGCAACTCTGGATAGGGAGCACCAGTGATAGGTGAGGATGAAGGTCAGGGGGAGAACCCCATTACGGAGAACTCAAAGCAAGTAGTGTGGACATTAGCAAGACTTCTAAAGCACAGGCTGGAGAGCCTTTGCTCTTAGGTCTTTCTGCAGTGGGGAATGATGGGGGATGCAAGGTCTCTGAGAGCAGCCATTCCACAGACTCAGGCATGTCACAGGATGTCTGGGTCTGTACCATGGGTTGAACATCTCATATGACTAGGAAGAGAAAGCTAAGGTAATTTCCCTGCTCGAGGAAAAATACAGTTTCCTTGAGAGTCCAGAGGAGGGTCACCTAAGAAAGCTGGGTCTTTGGACAAAAATCAAAAATCAAGAAGGTGAGAGGGGAGGGAAGGGCTTTCAGGTACAAGGAACAGCATGGGCTAAGAAAGATGTGAGAACCCAATGGTATATTTAGGGAACTTGAAGACACTTGCAGCCACTGACCATGAAGCCTGACGCAGGGAGCACTTCAGGCGAGGTGTTACAGGTCATTTCATGAAGTCTCTCTTAAAGGTAAGCCAGCCTTGCTCTTTTCCTTCTTTCTCTACTGACCCAAAGCAGCATAGCAGACATGAGAGAACATGTTCACAGTTATAAAATCCCCCCATTTGTACAACTTCTGTGATGACCTCATGTTTGCCTACAGCGCACCCTGCCCATCTGTGGTCAGGGAATGTTGTCCTTTGGGAGCTACACCTCCCCGCCTGGTGGGGCTTTAATATGCAGAGAGAAATGTCTGTGGTGCTGCCTTTCACCTCTCAAGCGCCCTATTAATTTTCGAGCTTATCCTGTCTGTTTTCAAATGTGCTGATTCCCTCCCACCTCCCTTCATACTGTTAGTTCTAGAGACCAGCGTTTTAGTGTTAATTCCAAACATGGGGCTGGACCCAGACTCACTGTGGACATTGATTAAATGTAGTTTCTAAGAGGGAAGTTTTCATTCATTCTTATATTATGTCCCAAGGGACTGAAGAAACCCAGACTTGCTGTCAGGAGCAAACTTTGCCACGATAAAGAGAGAACTTAGAGGAGAAAGCAGAGCTAAGAAACAAAGAGTAAAGCAGGGAAGGGGGAGAAATGAAACACAACATCACTTGATTTCTGGCTATAGCCTTGTCTGAAATCAGATGCCCAGGTTTCTCAGATACGCCAGTCACTAAGATGGGCTCATTTGTCTCACTTTCTCTAGTCAGAATACTGACTTAGAGCACCAGTCTTATGTCCTATTCTCACTGGAGTTGCTGAGTGTATTCTCCATTTCAAGAAAACCCATCATGATACAGGTGAGTACAAATAATATGAGTTTCCAGTAATCTGTTTCAAAAATGAATCCTTTGCAAATTTGAGTAGTTTAATTTCTTACAAATTATTTAAAATTCACCTTAAATCTGCAGGCACCCTGTCTGTCTGATGCAAGCTCCTCTCCAATTGCACCAGAGACCACAGATGCAAACACTTCAAATATTTTGAAGTTAACAGTTGACAATGCAGTTGTATGAAAACTCCCCATTTACAATCTGGCCACTTGCTCCTACACTAGGAGAGCCAGAAAACCATGTCTACGGGTCACGCTGGGTTCCAAGTTGCACTTTCAACATCTGCCTTTTCACCTCCTCCCTAAGCCTCTCCCACACACAACACAAAGGGACTCAGCTGACTGGTCCTCAGCATCTCCCATGACTTTAGGGCTGGACTCCAGGTCTGTGATTCCTTTCTTTCCAGTCCATCTCAAGTAACAGCCAACCAAGACCATGGGTAGTTGGGAAGACTAGCTTGAACTTGCCCTCTTAATTTTTTTTTACCTACACGTGCATTGCAAACCTCCAGTACAATAATTGATTTCTGAAATCTGACTGTGAATCACCAGTACAAGGACTTCAAGGTTGGCCAAACTATTACCTCATTTCCTGGCAAAAATGTGCACAAAGCCTTCCAAGTCTAGTAAGTCTCCTCTCACTGCTACCTAAGAGCACAATCCACAGTCACACTGTCACTCCCTAGGTTACATTTAGAAAGATCAGCAGTTAATTGAAAGTCCTTCTCTGAACCATGGAAGAAAGAGCACTGCAATTATTGGAGTTAGCTTAACATCCCTATTAGAACTGCGTTTAGATTTATTCCAGTCTTGGGTAAAAACTATTTGAGACAATCTAGTTTTTTTGGTTGACTATATTCAGGTGCTGAAGATATTAATAGGAGAAAAGTAGAATAATGTGGATTCCCATCTGAAATAGAAATTTGGAAAGAAATTATATGACAGTGCTTTCCAAACAGAAAGAAATTGTGGCCGCGAACTATTTTTCAGTCCTCTAAGAAATTCACTGCATGCAGTGAACGAAAGCTTAAATTCTTTTCTGTTGGTGGTGTCACACGGTTAGCAGCTCCCCACCAAAAATTAATTAAAAAAAAAAAAAACCTGCAAACATTTTGTTTGAGGATTCTGTTTTTGTCCCTGGGAAGACTTAGTAATTACTTCCTTTGTACCTCAGAGCAGCTTTTTCGAGCAAAGTCGTCTAGTACCAACATAACAGAGACTATCACTGAAGATTTATGATATCATAAACAGCCTTCAAGGTCTTTTCTGGTTTTGATAGGTAGACCAAGCCTCTTGGTACATTTACTTTTATTTGTCAGCATTTGTATGCATTGTTTTGGGATTCTCCGTTAATTGAGTGTCACCAGGTGAGCAACCCACCGTGCATTAGGCATCTTTTAAAATTAATTACCAAGGAGCATGTGAGATGCTTATTGACAAGCCTCCTCCCCCTTCCTGTTCTGGTTCTGGCCAGAGCAGCAAACACGCCCAGCATTCATGCCTAAGAGACAGTCACAGGCCCACGGCGCCACACAAGAATTAACTTGCACTGCTGACCCGTGGCCAAAGGAACATCAAAAAACAGTTTTACAGCCACTTCAACTTTCCTTCCTCATACCTAGGGATTTGTGTCCTCTAAAACTTTTAAATGTGTAGCTTTTATAGCATTAGGGATTTCTTTAGTAGAAAAACTGATGAAGAGTATTGTCCTAGCTCCAGATGGAATCAACATGCAGACATGGAATGGCTTCTGCCGTCATGGAGACCCATGATCAGCAAGCACTCACCTGCCTGAAAACAACAGTGTGGTGAAACCTGTAGCCTTGGCCTTGAGGACTATGGGGGGCCTGGGAGAACTTTGGTTAAAGGAAAGAAGTCTTGGGTTTTGAGAGTAAGTTAGGGCTGGGTTAGCCAGCAATGCTATGTGAAGACTGTTGGGACAATCCGTGGCTCTAGGCTACCATTTACTCACTTATAGTTGGGGTTGACCTGGCATCTGTCTCCTAGGTGGTGTTGAGGAAGCCCTCACACAAGTAAACAGAGTAGGAGATTCTGTTGTCACTGTTAGGACATAGGCCTGTAATAAGGTAAGGGGCTCACACCACACCCTACAGGGGGGCGGGGGCTTACTCATGAAAGGATGGAGTCCTGGTGGTTGGGCTGCGAATCTTTTCTCAGAAGGGATGGGTAAAAAGGAAGACAAAGTCCTATGTATCACACACCACATTTCAGAAGTCACTATCATGACATGCACACTTAACTTCATTGATTTGGGTACTGTTGACAAGTGAGGCTGGCTAACCTGCCCTGTGTGTTTTGTAGGAAGTTTTGTAGCACTGTCGGCCTCTTCTAGTCAGATGCCAGTAGCCAATCTCCCCTGGTGGTATCAATCAAAAGTGTCTTCAGGTTTTTGCTAAACATTTATGGGAGGGCAAAGTCACATCATTGAGAATCACTGATCTACATGTTGGCTTTCAATCAATGATTCTCAAACTCTTGTTAATTCAACAAACTAATCCTCAGCATGGGTGGTTCATGGGACTCAGGTGAGACAGCATACACGTGTGCACACATCCTTTTGGGGAAAGCACCTTCTATGTCAGACCTCTTCCCATTCACTGTTCTATTTAATCCACAAGTCACCTGGAAAGTAATCTTGTTTCCATTTGGAGCTGAGGAAGTTGATGTTCATGGTGACAAAGTAGCAAAGCACACAGGTAGCAGACCAGGGATTCTAACTCCATTCTACAAGTGAAAATATCTATACATTTGCTCTTGATATGGCTCAAAGCCCATAACCCTGTAAATTCTGGTACAACTTAAGAAACCTTGTATATAGAAGAGTAATGAGTGTTAACTAAAATTACCCTTTGGTAAGTGATACAAACTTGAGAGAACCGAGATCATAAGTACTTATTGACGTGGCATTTGTTTCAGTTGCCAAAGAGTAAAAATGCATGCCTACATACTGATTCCTTCTGTCGTTAAAAAGAGACAACCATCAAGCTGAAGTCCAAAATTTGACCTCAACAGGTTCTGTGAGAACAGATCAAGTTGGCTAGAGAAGCAGCCACAAAGGTCCTCTCCAGTGTTTCCTTTATCCATGAAGCTTTTCCTTTATCCTCTGAAGCTTTTCCTCTCTTCTCTCCACTGGGCTTCAAGGTTTAAAAAGGGTTGATGATTTCTCAGCAAGTCCTCCCTGACTCCCCTTGGAAGTCCCTTAAGGTAAGAGCTACAGTGAGGAAGTCTGTTTTCCTATTTAAATTAAAGGTCCTTAATGCAAAGGTATATCTTTTCATTTACACATGGCCAGAATCCAGGTAGTGCTTATGAGCAGCATTTAGACAGCTTCAAGATGAACTTGATTGAAGAAAACCAAATTAGAGAATGTGGCAGGGCCTAAGGTAACAACGGTCCACCATGTTGCCTTTTTAGGAACACAGGAACACTGGCTGCACCTTGTCTGTGGTGTCAATATCCTGCCTTTGCAAATGACACCCAGGCCTGCAGCAAATTCCCTGGACAGGCTAGCAAAGGTGCAAATGATTGCAGGACTCCACACATGAATGGATGAGACTGTATCCTCTTGAATTTCTCATCTTAGAGAATACAGTGCAGGAATAGGAGGAATGGGGGGAAGAATGAAATTAGCAGAGGTGGCTCATGCTGTGGCATTAGATCTGCCCCAAAGACTGGCAACATAAGAGAAAAGGGGTACCAGTGGCCCGAGGGCACAGACTAATGGCATTAAGGGCATGCTGTGGAGTCATACGTGGGTGCGAATTAGATAGTCACCACTTTTTGACATGATGCTTTAAGCAAGTTACTTAGCCTGATTGATGCCCCATTTCCCCATCTCATCAATGGGTATGTACCAAAACCTCTTTCCTTGGAATGTTTATGAAGAATAGATGGGATGATCCATCATGAACTGTCTAGCATGTAACAGCTTTCAACAGAAGTTAGCAATGGATGATGATTGTATATAAGTCTGAAGACCTGTCATAGGTGAGTGTATGATGAGTGACATGGCCCTTCTGTTCTCACAGGTTACATGTAAGTAGATCCATGCCGATTTGTATGCACAAACATCAGCTCTTATGTAGCACACCATGCTCTCCCTGTCATGCTCAGCCTCTGTGTGAGAATTCAAGTGGCTTCACTGTCCTTAATTTCCCATTTTATAATTTGATTATTATATATGTGTTATATATATTATTATATATGTATCTCCAACATTTAAAGCAATCTCAAATTTAGCTCTCGTTAAAGAACTCAAAGCAGTAATGAGACATTTCAAGAATTATTTGGAAAGAAAGCAAAGCAATGCCCACTTGCTTTTCACCAACAGCAGCACTAGGTAACATTAGGGACAAAATGGTGGGTCTCTGACCTTCAAAAGTTTCAAATCACTACTCTTTGTTCACAAATAATGGCACAGTATAATCCATAATAGACTTTCTGTAATTTGTTATAAACGATAAAAACAAATCCAGAATAAGTTGGAAATGGAGAATGTTGAAGGGAAAAGTGAGATTTTAGGGCTTGATTTTGTTTTCTGACTGAAATTTGGTTAGGAAATGCTGCAGCTCAATATTAGCTCACTTATTTTTCTAGTGATAATGTAATCAATGATTAAGACAAATAACTTTTTTTAAGGAGACTTGAAATCATAATTAAAAACCTCCCTGGTGGCACAACGGGTTAGGACACAGCACTGGAAGCAGCCGCAGCTGCTTCAGTACTAGTTCAATCCCCGCCTCAGAGGTAATCCACATGGCACAGCAGACCTCTCCTGACTTGTTTGCTGCTTCCCTCAGCAGTGTATTTCATTGATCTGCCTATTCTGCTCCCCACTCTGTCTCTGGTGAATCTTCTCACTGCCCCTGCACCTCTAGCCTGTACCCCAGTTCTATATGCAAAAATAATCTTTAAAAAATAATAAAAAATAAAAACTTGTATTTGAAGTTTGGGACCTCCATACACATTATGAGTTTGCACAGTTTACTTAATGCTACTGAGTCAAGTATCTTCATCTGTGAAATGGGAATAATTATTTCAGTCACTTTGAATTTTCTACAAAAAATTAGTTAGGAAGTAAATTTGAAAGTGCCACTGACTCAGTACGTTTGTTTCAAATTAAACATACATATTACATACAGATACAGTGCTATATGGTCTTCCTTTTTACACTTACTTATATGTTTATATACCTATAATAAAACCATGGATTATTCACATGCTTGTCTTCTTTCTAAACTCTGGACAATTTGTGAGGGGAACGTGCCTTGCATTTAATAGTCACTCCATTGTCAAGCACCATAAAGTAGCTCATTAAAGTTTTGATGAATAAATGAATGACCCTGAAAAAGGAGGAGAAAAAATGTTATGACCCCTATGTAAAAAATAAGTTACCAGACCCAAAGTGAAGGGACTTACCTAAAGTACATGGCTGTTAATTGGCCAAGACACCTTGATTTGAATTTATACTGTTTCCATTTAGAAAGGCTGTGCCCATGTTAGCATACAATAAATAATTTATACCTTCTATATGCTATACACTAGGCTAGGTACTAGGGACAAGCAGTGAATATAAACTGTGTAGTCAAGATGCTCAGAGTTTCCGTTTCATGAGGAAAAATCACCCATTCAAAAATAAATGCTAAAAGAAACACAAATTTCAAAAAGGAAAAGGAACAAATTATTCACCAGAACATTGATAGATTGAGGGATGGGAAAGAAAACTGAAGAAAGTTGAGGCCAAGACCCCAAGGATGAGAAGGAACAAATTATTCTTCATCAGAACATTGATAGATTGAGGGATGGGAAAGAAAACTGAAGTAAGTTGAGGTCAAGACCTCAAGGATGAGAAAGAAAGGTGAGGGGCATGGATAAAGGTGTGTTGAGGCTGAAGGAAGACAAATGCAAATGTATAGTATGGAACAGTACTTTAAGAGAAGGCAAGAAGTCTAGCGAGGTGAGCATGTGGGAAGGGTGGAAACCAGTGGCTTGAGATGAGACTAGAGAAGCAGGCCCAGACAAGATCACTCGTGGTCTGAGAGGCAAGATAAAGGATCTTGGTATTTACTCAATGTGTGATGGGTCAACTTAAACAGGGGAGTGACGTGATACAAGTTATATTTTAAAATTCTCTAGCTGCCTGTAAAAAACTAGTCACAGCCGAGACAATTACAGTGCAATGTGAGATCCTAGGAGATCCAGGGTGTGCAGCCTGTGTGAGCAGGGAAGAACTGGTTAGCAGACTGGACTTCTTGTGGTAGCTTCTACTAGAAAGCTAGCAGTGCAAAAATGCACAGAAAGGAGCTATTTTGCATGTAAAATTCAAAAAGATTTGGTGAGAGAACAGGCATTTGAGGCAAGAAAGATGGGACTGCTAAGGATAATCCCTATATTTTTGATTTGGGTGATTGCTGACATGGTACACAGAGCGAGCAAGTTTGAAGGAATTGACCAATACTCTGGTTAGGACATAGAGAGAGTCTGCACCTCCTATGCCAATGAGACAGATGACCTCAGAGGAAGCAAAGTGGGCAAGTAGGTGTCTAAGCTGCAGCTTCAAAGAAAAGGCTACACGACAGATTTACAAACCCAAGGCCCAAGGGATGGAGGGCACAAACAAGGGGGACCCCACAGGGGGCCTCTTGGAGAATAAGTATTGAGCTAGCAGATCAGTGGGATACACGGGGGTGCTGCTCAGGCCAGTCGGTGACACGGAGAGGCAGCTGGGACAATGAGCTATCAGAGGAGTGTGGCTTGAGATAGCGAAGAGGCCTCTCGTAGCAAATGGCGGGAAGCCCCGTGAAGTGAGGTCCCAAGAACATACTCTGCAATGTAAGATCCTAGGAGATCCAGGGTGTGCAGATTGTGTGAGCAGAGGAGAGGCCAGAACCTCTCATCACTCAATTACTGAGCTTTTCTTCTAGCTTAGACATCTTTTGTTTGACCCAACAATTGTAAAGAAGGTAGATGGGAAAGGATCCATCAATCTGTGATATCATCACTATTATTATCAACAAAAAAATCACCAACAATTTATTGGAGAATTATGATGGGCTGGGCATAACTGTGATCCATTTCTTGGTCTTTTATCCTTCAGGTTATTACTCTCACTTTGTTTTATTTATTTAATCTTCATCAGAGATTTTTTGAAATGATTCATAAAGTGCAGCCAGGTGAACCACACTTGGCAATGGGTCCATGGGGCCTTTCTGGGTTACCATCACAGCCCCCATAAGCAGTTGTTGCAAACAGCAGGCATTTGGCTGACAGCTGTGCTGGACCCCGGCTTCTCTCTAACTGTAGTTTACTGTTGAGCTGTTGTGAATCACAGCCCATCTTGTGTTATATCTGGCACTCAGTCACTGATTTATTCTTCTCCTTTAAAAGGGGAAAAAGAGAAAATTGAGAACTCGAATGATCACATAGATAGCAAGACACGTAGAATTTTGAATTATTTTTCTAACTGTAAAGCTCATCTTTTCTAAGCATTCTTTGCCTGAACGTTCTCTGCATAAGTGAGTATTTGAAAAGGCAGCAACTCTTTTTTTTTTTTTTAACATTTCTTGTTTTTATTAGAATACTTCTACCATCAATAGGGACTCTAACTGAGATGAAAAAGCACACATTTCACAAAAATGAAGAATGATGTAAAGAATACATTAAAGAAAATATTTGTATCATCAGCCATCAATAAATATTTCTTGGAAGGGTTGGAGAGAAGGAAAAAACAGAGAAAGACCAGTAAAAAGTGAAAACCACATTAACTTAGGCCACATCAATACCCAACAATTCTAATGACTGGTATAGACTTTGTGTATAGTTCTAGCTCCAGAGCTGCGGTGGGTCCAGGTCTTGTCACAGGTGAATCTCACTCTGCTCAATCCTGCCTAATTTCCATAGTGGGTGTTGAACATGAGGCCACCATGCAATAAACTTCCAACATCTGGATTGCCTTCTCTGTTTTTACATTTCTGGGGAACCCAAACTCGGACAGAATTTCCCTTTGCAAAGCATGAGCTAGCTCACTCTAGCATACAGTTTACCTGTCTTGGTGGTTTTAAAACAGCCTTGGTGGCTTGACAGTACCGCAAGCATACTTCTGGGTCACCTACCTCCCCAGGAAGCAAGTCTGTGTGGGGAATGAAAATGAATTTTAATAGTGACTTCTGCAATACATAATTATAAGATAAACCTGCTGCTGAAAATTCTATGTGTATATCATCTATTGATTTTGTATCCCACTTTCCTTAAAACACTGAGCACTATGTAATTATAGGATAGTATATACTTGAATACTATGTAAAACTATGTAAATCACAAATACATATGTATGTATGCATATATTTGATATACACACAAATATCTATGTATAACCTATTTCACCCAGGACTTGTTATACGCCAGGCACTGTGATAAATGCTTGCCATGAGTGATCTCACTGGATTCTAACAGGTAGGCATGAAGACTGCTCTTATTTTCCAGAGGAGAAAACTAAAGCCCAGAAAGATGAAGGCTCCTGGGGAAGACTCCCAGCTAGAAGAGTGAAGCTTTGGGTCAAACTGTGACCACCAAATTTCAAGCACTGCACTTTTAATCAAGACACCACACTGAACATTAATTTGAGCACATTTTTTTTCTAAAAAGCTGTGACTTTGACAAAAGGATAAGAAAAACAAAGTGGGATTCACTGATGCCTTACTTTGTAAATTTTGTAGCTATATAATGAGTTTCTCAAGTCCATGAGTCACGAACAAGGCCATATGAAAATGTGGGCATATTGTTTGCCCCTTGAAGTTGCATCTCAGCGATTGTAGGGACTTACTTTTTACAACCAAATGTTTTCCTTTGAATGGAGAGTGATGGAATATGCAGTATACATGCCTTCAGTTACAAAAATCTGTAAATCAACACATATACCACCGTGTTGTGAGTGTAGAACATACATCCTCAACAGCCAGGAGAATCTCCATCAAAGGAAGGGCTGACTCCAGTGAATACTTATCAGCCACTAAAAGAGAACTGAGATCGAAAAAAACATCTTACAGCTGACAAATGGATTGCTACCATAACATCAACAGCTTGGATTCAATGAAAGCTATATTGGTTAAATTAAGTCTTCTACATAAAGATGTCAAATGTTACAACTCCACCGTTACAGTGAAGAATAGCTCCAAAATGTGCCTAAACTGAAGAATTAGACGGTACCATCCTTACAAATTACTTTACAAAAGTGTTAGGTCTAAGAGTCCTAAATCTCCATTTGAACATCAAATTTCTATTGGATTCGGTTGGATTTTCCTGTACCTCAGCATACCAATTCTAACCATCCAGATTGTTTTTGTATGTTGCTTCTGACAAAAAGAACATGAGAGTTTGTTGTGGGTCTTCCTGGATTCGTCCTTTCGTCACAGAGTGCTATGGAAACTGGATACCGCCTATCATTTTGAATTGATAAGATTTCTTTTAGAAAGGAAAAGAGAGGAAACCGCAGGGGCGATGGTGCAGGGTTTTTGGTGGTGGTTGCGTCTTCTATGAGCACCTCTGAGCGGGGAAACCCCACAGGGGTGAAGACCCTGCCAAGGACATGGAACAATGATACATCAATGACAATAAATAAATAACTCTGAGAGTAAGGCAATAGTCTTCTAGCCTTAAGTTCTATGTATTGTCTGGATTGGATTATTACAGCTCTTGGCTTTATTTAAAATACAAAAACATTAAAAACTCATGAAAATATGTCATTTTAAATGAGCCAAGTCATAACATTAATTGCTGGGATCGTATGTACAAATACACACGTACAAAGCTAGATATCTATTACCTTGTGCTTCTAACATTTAACCTTGAGACTTTATTTAGAGTATTTTTATAACAGATATATCCACATGATTTTTCAACCCAACTTTTAAGTTGAAAGTTAGCCTTTCTTGAATATGATTACATTTCCTTCATTTGTTCTTTATAAATGATATTTTTAGCTCACTAGTCTGATTTATGAAGCTCTAATTCCTTATTTCTCAATAAACAGAAAAACACATGCTTCCAAGACTCGATCTAACAGGAGACTACATTTAATCATGAAAACCTATGCAATACCAGGAAGCTTGAGGAAAAGGAGGAAATGATGTGCCTACAAAAAGAAGTAATTCAGTATTACAAAATCACTGAAATTAGACCTGGAAAAATCTTACTAATTCATCTATCAAAGAAAGTACATGCCTTTGACACCCAGCTGTAATATACCAGAGATGCTGGGTCACCCGAGGTGTCTCCAATCTTTTGATAAAGTGGGGAAACTAAAAAAGAACATGTAAAGAGCCCTTAATCAAAGGCAAGTGCTCACAGATCAAAATATCAGAAGGAAGTATGTAAGATGCAAAGGAACGGCAAGTGGAGAAATAACATGGAAACATCAAGGAGATAAAATGGGGTGAGATCCATAAGGGAACCGTTACAGCCAAAAGGCCAACTGCCGAAGGTTCAAGGACATTATCAGTGCAAAACCCCAAACTTTCATCTTCATGGAAAGTAACTTAACCCTTAGAAACCTCCTGCTTGCCTTTCTTTTTGGTAAAAAGCTGTAATCACTAGTAAACATTCTCCTGGGTGTATAGGTTGGCGAATAAGGAGATATGAGCTGATAATGGACAGACATGATGGGCAGAGGCAGGCAGTCACCAGGTCATAAGAGCAGAATTACCCCCAACTTTAAGCATTTTCAGATTTGATCATCTGACCTTTGATAATACAAGTATTTTGTAAGGCATGGTCTTAATCTTTTATTATTTTTAAGGCAGATTACAAAAATCTGACACCAGTAACTAGTTGCTACAAGCCACTTACAGTGAAGCCTGCCAAAATACATAAGGAAATGGGGTAAGAAGAACTTGCCGGCGAGCAATCTCTGAAACTTATCAAATACTCATCAAGAGTCAACCCGCATGCCCTGCACTCACAACAGGGTACACATGTGCTCTGCTCTCTCCATACACACAACACACTCCCCAGCACCTGCCCCAGTGGGGCACCCTGCTTATTCCCATCAGCCTGTTAGTCCCTGTAGAGCCTTTCTAAAGTTCAAGATTTGCTCAGTTCAACCAGATGCCTGTTGCAACTGGGTCAGTGATGATAAAGGTAAAGAGGTAAAAAGTTCCCTGGCTTGTTGAGCATATTGGGTATAATTCCCCATGGAAGTACAGAATAGAACAATATGTTGTTCTTTCATAAATATTATATATGATGCTTATTCTCTGTGTGTCTGTTTTTCTTTTGTAATTGAGAGACATGATAGCAGAATGGGTAAGAGTAGAAATTATTTTCTTCTCACAATACATACATCTATCAAAGCAGCAATCAACTATGTTTTCCAATTCTACTTTTCTCATGATGAGTGGTGGAGTGGGAGAAAAGAAGTTCTGGAGTCAGATTGTCTGGGTTTAAATTCTAAATGTTATACTTGCTCACTTAGTAAATTTAAGTGCCTTTATTCTCACGTTCTGAATTTATAAAAAAGATTTATTTATTTATGCATATAGAACTGGGGTACAGGTCAGAGGTGTGGGGGTAGTGGTGAGAAGATTCACCAGAGACAGAGTGGGGAGCAGAACAGGTAGATGTATTGAAATACACTGCTGAGGGGAGCAGAGGGCGGATCAGGAGAGGTCTCCTGTGCCATGTGGTCACTTCCTTGTCTGGGGATCAAACTCGTGCTGCAGTGGCTGCAGATAGCTTCATACTGCTATGCCTTAACCTGTTGCACCACCAGGGAGGACCCTCTGAATTTTTTTAAAGAGGGTAATAGTAGCATTTATTTAGTGAGGTTGCCATTAGAATAAGGATTAAATGAGATATTATACTTGTAACTTAGCATCTGCCACCCAGGAAGGAACAGTCATTATTTTATTAATAACAACCCACTGTAGAATAAGTTGTGAGTATTTGGAGAGAATGACCTTAATGATTCAACTTAAAAGTCAGTTATCAGACAGCCCTACAGGGCCTAGAATGATAAAGTGCCACAGGAGAAAGAAATCGAAGTGGGGGGAGTCTCAGGGGACATAGATAAGCAGCAGTGTCTTCTCATTACAAAGAAGAAACAGTCACTTGAATTAAAAAGTTAGTCTTTTTTATGACAAAAATGTTTCTGTGCCTTTGGAAAAGAGAAAAAAATACTTTATTTGATTTTCATTAATACAATAAGCCTTGGTGAGGAAGTGATTAGTTTCTTTGATAGACTAATTTTAGTATTTATCCTGCTTCTTGTTCTTGGGGCTTCTTGGAGCTGGAACTTGGAGCCTGTGTTCATTCTGAAATATTTCTGACCTCCTGGGAAAAAAAATACATATATTTCCTTGGCCTTAGTCTCTCCTACTATTCTTTCTGGAATTCTAATTACCCCTAAGTTAGACCTCAAGGTGGTTGGACTTTCTGAGTCTGTTGATTCAGAATACCTCAATTACTAGTTTGGATATAAAGTCCATGTGAAACAAGGGGGGTCCCCAGGAAAAGGGAAAGTTCCAGGTTCCCTACCCCATCCAAGAGAGGGTGGGGTAGAGCTCGGCAGGGAAAGGAGAAGCTGGAGGGGACACTGGAAAATGAAGGTAGAAGGATGAAAGCCAGAGGAGACCTGAGGGAGGCACATGGAGCAGAGAGACATGCGAAGAAGCTTTTTTTTTTAGGGCCTGGACTGTTGGAAACAGATGTGGTGAGAGACCCCTGGGGTGATTAATATGGCAGTGCTTATCTTGATTTTGATTTTTCTCTTTTCCTTCAAGACTTGTCTGGCCATTTCTGACCTTTTTCTATGGGTCCCCACCAGGAGGTGCCTCAGACTTGTGGCAGGATTTGGGGCCTCAGTGACCCTGCTTTGAGCCAACACTGTTTGGTTTGACAATTCACCCATTCAAGTTGGGTAATTTTGGGTGGTTGATATGGAAAACTTATTGTTTCCTTTTTCTGTATTGCATACTAACTATTAAAAAATCCCTTTCCACTAAAGGTCTTAGGTACTATGGAAACTTTTGCATTGATGTGGCAGATGGCAGAACCTATTTTGAGCAGGCAAATGTAGGGATTCTGGGGTGGCCCTCACCTTTAACTGAGCACTTCTTAGTTGTCACTTGAGGTTTCTGTCATTCAAGTATGTGTGTATGTATTGAGGTATATACAGCATTTATTTCGCATAAAATTTATCAAGGGAGTTTGGTATATGTACAGATTCCATGACTGACAATTTTACTCAGTGTATCAAGGGTATAGCTCAGAGTATGTATACATACAAAGCATACTGGATAAGGCTGAGGCAGGTAATGTTGATATTATATTGAGATAAATGTCAGCTCAATAAATGTACTATTTTCTACTTTGTAGCACTCAAATAAGTTCTGTAAGATTAGTGCCTGAACCTGTATTTTTTTCATTCATCTTAAATTTTTATTTTAGTTTGAGAAGAACTGTTCTTGCAATGCTCCAAGAATGGCTAAAATTAAAAGCGCTGAAAATATCAAGTGCTGACAAGGATGAGGATGAAACTAAGCTATCATAAACTGCTAGCTAAAATGCAAATTAGAATAACTACTTTTGAAACTTCTGAAATAGCTATTAAGTGAACACATACAAGTAGGGCTTCTTTTCATTAAAAGACATGTACATGAATGTTCACTGAAGTTGTATTCAAAATAGCCCAAATGAGAAATCATCTGGTGATTCTCAGTAATTGACTAGAGAAACTAGGAGATATCACATAAGGAAATATTGCTCAACAATGAAAAAGCACAGAATAGATTTATACTCAACAACACAATGAATTTCACAGCAAAAATACTGAGGGAAGAAAGCCAGACACAAAAAAATATTTTAAAAAATGAATAAATCCAATGCTATGGTGGTAGATATCAGAATGGTGGCTCTATTTGAGGATAAATCAGCTGGGAACAGGCACAAGGGACTCTGCTGGAATGATAGAAATGCCAATCTATGTCATGAGGAAGTGGGGTGTATATACCTATGTAAAATGTACTGAGCAGTAAATTTAATATGTGCTTTCTTTGCAGTATGTAAGTCACAGGAGAAATAATAAAAGAAAGGAGAAAAAAGAGGGAGGCAGAGAAGGAGGAAGGAAGGGAATTTGAAAATCTGTCAAACAAGTTTAAAAGCTCTTTGGTGTTTGCCACTAATAACTTCACAAAATTTATTATGTTCATTGTTACCCATAAAATGCCCAGACTATAAAGACAGTCTCAATAGAAAAGATACCTCCTGTTAATAAATATAAACAATCGATGGAAATCACATGTGCACCTAGATAAAAAGGAATATCTTGTTGACTTCTTTTTGTTTCTTTCTCTTTGGTCAGTCAGAAAAAATATTTTCCATGAATAAATACAAAGTCCAATGATTTTAAGAGGCTGGGGAATGGTAGCTCAACTAGTTTACATAAGTTGATTTAAGTATTTACATACATAACCAGATTTAAGTATTTCCCTCTAACCAGAAAACAGCCTTAAAGAGAAAAATACACAAGTCTCGCTTGACATTCCTGGTTCCAACATTTCTTATAGGACAATTTGATTGAAATAAATACCAGGCAGTCTTAAAAAAAATCACAAAATGATAAAAATAAATTCACAGGGGAAAATGTTGACGGTAGAACAGGAAGGTAGTCTTATAGTTCTACATTTATTAAGGTGGCGAGGTCATTGAATAGATAACTAATGCATCTTTTTTCAAAGATTTAAATAACAAACTAGGAATGTCCTTCTTGACAAACATCCCTTGACTCAAACAGTGAGGTGGGTCAGGGGAACTGTCCATCAAAAGCTTCCTACTGCTGCTCTCAGATTATCGATCTATTTTCAGACAAGAGATCTTTCACATCTTCAATTTCCAAGTCATTCTTTAACTTCACCTTTACCTCTCATCATTCATTCACCCACATATTTTAAAGGATATGGCACCTGGATCCCAGACACATTTTGACCTCAAACCCTACTTTCTATCATACAAAAGAATCTACTGTCATAATATAATCCTATTCTGACCAGCCACTCTCACAGTCACACTCTAGACTTTCTCAAGACTGAGTGATTAAGTGCTTGAGAAAAAGATTCTGTGTGGCAGAAAAACCTGGAGGTTGGTAGAGGAGAATATTTTCAATTTTCCATTCTAACTTTAACCAAGTTCTGCATTGGGATGGGGTTAGATAGAGTAGTCAACTTTTCACCTTCTACTTTCCTAAAAAGGATTCTGGAAGAATCAGAATATAATAGGCTGTTTTGTAGCAATTGTAGTCCAGAAAAATTTTTTGCTGAATTTGCTATTCCAACTACTTTTGGTTTTGAAAACTATTATTTGCTAACTTAAAACAAAGTCCATTTATTTGATTTCAATAATTCTTCTATTTTAAACAAAGATCAAAAGGTCACCGTGGCTCAAAGGAACGTAGGTAAACCTTCTGAGTGAAATTTTTTTTTTAAATTTACTCCCAGCATGGCTACTAGTTCTCTATGTGGCCTTCAGCAAGAAATTTCAACTCAATGTGCCTTAATTTTCTCATTAAAAAGAACAAAAGGTTATTAATATGACTAACTCAAGTTGATTAATCACTAAAGGAAATTAAATGATTTATGAGGCTGTTATGAAACATAAAATGCAAGATAACATGCAGTTACAAATGGGAAGGTGTAAAGGGAAGAAAATTGTTAAAAATTCATTGATACAGAAACTTAATTTTCTGAATCAGCTTCCAGTAGAAATGCATTTTATAGGAAAATAAGTTTTAATCTTCCAGAATGTTTGACTAGATCATTGAGTAGACGAGCTGTTGAGAATGATGGAGATTCCTGCAATTTTCTTTCTGTTGCAGATACAGCAATTTCATTCTTCATTAAACAAATATTGCATGCCTCCTTTGTGTCAGAATTTTTTTCTTTATTAGTATAATGTGTATTTATTGAATGTCTTATATGTCAATTGCTTTCATTATGGTGTGTTTGTACCTCATGATCTGTTAGCTGCTGACTCACGGTGTCATAGTAAACTATTAGACTACACATTCATAATTTTTTAATCTAAAAATAATAATTCATCATTTGGGAGGTTTTGGTATATCTGAAGGAGTCCCTAGAGAAAAGTGGAAATTCAATTCATTCTCACTGGTTCTTGATCAGTTTACTGGGACACACACTAATTTTATGTTCCTTGTTAAACAGATTAGTAGGTTATAACATTTAGTTTCAACTAAACTGATTTAAAAAAAATAGACACGCTAAAATAGTACTTGAAAACCAATAAAATGAAATGGGCACTTTTTACTCCAATGAGAAATATTTAATTAGCTGCACTAGGAGGTAAAAGCAAGAATAATAAACCATCCTGACAAGAAAATGGCCCTTGAATTAAAAATTATCAAGACTAATTCAAATATGCATTTATAGCTCTATTATTAACTATGAATGTCATATTAAGCATATCTTTTTTTTTTTTTTGCCTTGAAAATGTTAGCTAATAATAACAACAAATGTGAAATCATCACAATTAGCATGGTGTTTAAGAATATTTTATGCTTGTCTTTACTGGGTCATATTTTCTATTTTATGAAAAAATAATCACAATCATGATTTATTTGTAGAGTGTATATATGAGAGTATTTACACATATTGAGTATTTACAAATATTTTACATTTGGGATGTATGACTGAAAACCTGGAAATGCCTGAAAGCTAATTTTGAGAAAATGAAGATCAAAAGAGAGTGTTGTATTACAGCTAATTGAATACAAAGGTATATGTACAAACTTGGCTTAAGTCCCAATCTTTATATAAACAGCTATAAAATTTTTACATATTCAATATTTAAAACATATTTATGGTCCATTTAGTAGTATTAAAATAGAGACCTGAATATTTTAATACTCCTCTGAGAAATGAGGACTATATCTCCTCCTCTTGCATCTGGTTAGATCTATGTCTGCTTTAGCCAATACACTTTGCTATAATAAAAGCCACTCATCTTTTACTTCAGCTTTGTGTTGCTGTCTATTTTATGGAGGAAACTACCTTAATGTAAGACATTCAAATGCCTTAAGACA
This sequence comes from Condylura cristata, assembly GCF_000260355.1. Lineage (NCBI taxonomy): Eukaryota > Metazoa > Chordata > Mammalia > Eulipotyphla > Talpidae > Condylura > Condylura cristata. The sequence continues at coordinate 14,780,858 of NW_004567110.1, read as the reverse complement.
GGCATATTGGAAAGTCCACATGGAAATAAGTGAGTTAGGCTGAGCCAGATCTTCTGAACCAACATGTAAATGGAACCGTGTGAAACTTCTAGATCAGTCTCAGCTGATGAAGTCCACTGAAAGCTCTCAATTGATATTAGAAGGCATGAAAGAATCTCCTAGCAGAGCCATGCCCCAAATCTTTAAACATAAGGTGTCTGAACTATGGTAAGATAACCCCTTTTTAAGGCCCAAATATTTGGGAGGGGTGTGCTTTGTTACGCAGCAGAAACTACAATAGAACTTGATACCAAAAGCAAGATGTTAATATAACAAAAAACTAAGCTGTGGCATTGACTTTGAGATTAGGTGGCAGGCACAAAGTAGGAACACCTTGAGGAAGCTTTCAGTGAAGCAGTGAGAAAAATGTTATTGGAATGTGAAGCAAATATTATTGTAAAGCAAAGGAAGGGAGACCCACACTATATAGCAGTGAGATTTTAGAAAACTCCAGTATTTTGGAAACTATTGTCTATACATGAATTGACTCACCTGACTAAGGAAACTTTTCCAATAGACCAGGAAAGGTTCACTTGGGTTCTCGCAACTGTGTTTCATAAATACAGATAAAGGGAGATGAGTTTAAAAAAGGAAATACATTGTTTCAGACAGAATTTAGAGGAAATACTTTTGCAGTTCAAAAGTAAAGGAAGTTCTTTTGCAGTTCAAAAAATAAAACTATTTCTCAGGACATTATTAAAAATTACAACAGGGTAAAAATCAGATCCTAGATATTGTAAGGAGGATGTGGCTTCATGATAAATGTGAACCCAGCATGTGGCTATAAATCATTTTTTAACATCTCAGAAAATTTGATGCAGTGTATCATAGATCATTTAGTTAAAAAAAAAAGGCATCAAGGATCTTAACAGCATGTCTTACAGGTTCTCTCTGCTAAATACAGCTTCTGCAAAACCTCCAGGGCATTGTCACACAGCAGTCTTAAAAGCTACACGCAATAGAATAGGGCATATATTGAAAACTTTTATGCATTTAACATTATCTAATATAGTGAATGCCAATGAGATTTACAGAAAACCCACAAAGTGTTTGAGAAAATTGTACTTGCAAACTACATAGCCAGCTTGACTAACAAGGTCGGGTAAGAAAAGAGCTTTGCACTCTCCAAATGCCTGTGAACTGGAAATACACGGAAACAACATCTAAGGTGTTATATGTCAGCAAGCTAAGAACAATTTTATATTTTTAAAGGACTGTTACAAAAACCTCAACAGCAAACAGAAGTTTATATATGACAAGCAAAAACTAAATATTTATTATATGAAAAAACTTACTTTCTAGAAAAGGGTCATTGACCTTTACATAAAGGGTGAAGTCAAGAAACATGGGGGATTATTCCCAGGGAGCAACAGTGGGTGTTATCATGGAACTCGTACTATAGTTCGGAATTGGTATGGACTTCTGCCTACTGAGGTTAATTTTTGGCTAAATCACCATTTTAGGATGCAGTACAGAAAATTGTTGTTCATTGATCTTCATATCAAAACCCACCATAACCAAGGAATGGCACACCTGAGGTAGGCTTTCCTCTGCACATGACTAGAAAACAAGATACTAGATCTTGTACCTGATATATTGGGATGGGTCTTTAGGTTGAAGGTGTGATGAGGGATTGAGTATGTTTCTCACATAGGAAAAATGCAAATAATTAGTTGCCTGAAGAATGACCACGGTAATTTCAAAACATGTTTGCAAACTATTTTATATTCCTTCCATAGAGAAATGGGCTTTTTGTCCACTTTCCTGGAATCTGGAAGGATTTGTATCTACTTCTTCCTATGGAGTATGCACCTTAGGGTTTATGGCATGGACTCCAAAATTGGGTCTAAAAAGTTTAAACAGTTTCCACCTAGTTTATTTGGGAGGCTGACTCTGAGAAAAGATTGTCAGCCAAGATTTTGATTAACTTAAGACCCCTCCAAGCCTGAGAGGAATGCAGCCACTCTTCCTAACTTTCTCTGAACCCATACTTCTCGCCAAGACTCAAGACAATCAGTGAAGTTATGTTGGTTGATCCAAACCCACCTATCCACCAGATGAATATCAAGTATGTCACCAGGAGCCCCAGAATTGCTCAGCCAAACCTGTTCTGAATTCATGACCCACTGAATCTGTGAGGTATAATCTGTTTTTTTGTGTTTTTTTTTTTTTAAGATTTATTTATTTGGCATACATAACTGGGGTATAGACCAGAGGTGCTGGGGCAGTGAGAGGACTCACCAGAGACAGAGTGGGGAACAGAACAGGCAGATCTATGAAGTGCACTGCTGAGAGCAGGCGGGTCAGGAGAGGTCGCCACGCCATGTGGATCACCTCTGGGGCAGGTGGGGATCAAACTCATGTGGAAGTGGCTTTAGCTTCTTAATGCTGAGCTTTAACTGACTGCCACCAGGGAGGGCCCTAATCTGTTGTTTTAAGCAACTGTTTTGGAGTATTTTGCTAAGCAGCAATAGGCAACTCAAACAGTTTCATACTCTCTGGTTAATCTATTGCTTCAATCTTTGGAACGTTAGCAAATGGACACACACAGAAGGTTGATTAGCACTTGCAAGACTGAGATTCTCTTCTCTGACATTTCTATCCTCACTATGTGAATATATCCTTGGGTCAGCTGCTGTGAGACACATGGCAGCACACAGTGGTCCCACTAGTTTCTGACATGCCAGTGACGCCTCCTATATAATATACAGTAGGCAAACAAACAGATGAGTGATTACAGACAAGACGAGGAGGACAATTCACCAGATCTAGCAGAAATCATTAGGGCGTGAAATGGGAACTTGTGAATGATTCAAATATTTTAAAAAATCATTCATTTTGGGGATTGGCATGTATTTTGTGCCATGTTTAATAGCAACAGATAATCAGTACAATGAAGATTTTTTAGGGCACTTCCCTAAAAAGAAAACACACACACACACACACATACACACACACACTTTCTACCATATGGTTTCGTGCATGTCCCCAAGACCTGGCTTACTTATTTTTTCTTATAATGCCCCTTCCTTTCAGAATGTTCTTTGTACTCTTTCTGCTCTTCCCAATCTTACACATTCTTAGCAGCCTAGCTTAAATGCTGCAATCCTAGAATGAGTCTTGATCACTCCATTCTAGTAACCTCACCCCTGACTCCCACAGAATTCACTTCTGTACAATCTCTTGCAAATTGATTGCATGTGGTTTTGCGAAACTACTTATTCTTGTGTTTCACCTTCATCTCAGCCCTATATCATGCAGCCCAGTGTCACACACAGAACAGGTGTTTAATAAGTATAAGAAGGAAGCTAAGAACACCTCAAAACTTTTGAAAGGGTCTTAGGCAGAGAGAAGCAATGGGATATACATTTTGTAACATTGCTTAGTCGTTTTCTATCATTTCAAATTTGAAAGAATAATAGAGCTCTTTATGGATGATAATTGAGCAATTTGGTTCAGGGTCAGAGGGTGGGAGGGAAATCTGCTGAAATCTTGATTGTTTTCAGTGAATCATGGTTTTTATGGGGAGAAAGGTATTAAACAATTGCTGTCGGGCTTGACTATCTGCCAAATGACTGATCATAATGGCAGAGTTGTATTTCCCAACTTGGAGGTTTTGCAAGTCATTAATAAACTGTGCAACATTTACCAGGTGTTTGGTTAAAGTATGCTTACATAAAGAGCTTGCAAATATTTATATTCCACAGAAATCCTCCCACTGTATTTAGAGCTAGAAGAATCATTTTCTTTTAAAAGATCGTGTGCCTGATGAAGGGCATTGTATTTCCAAGAATCATAAAAAGAAGTGTTACTGTGCATTTTCTCTTTGTGTCAACTTTCCCCCCAGGAAATTATCTCTGAGGAGGCTGAATTAGAACAAATAATCAACTGCAAAAATCATATTTCAGTGATAATGTTCCATATCTGATTTTTTTTTAAAGAGCAAGAGAAAATCACTTTTGCTGCATCTGTTGAGAAACAATAAAGTCTTTTTTATACCCAATCTACTTTAATTTCAGCTGCAAAGAGAGGTAAGCATAGCTATTGATCCTCTTACTTTTAAAAAAGGTGTCTTTGTACAGAACTTTTATATCTGGATATAGGGACTTAGCCCAACTTTATATTCAGGTATTAAAAATGAGGATAGGCCCTCCCTGGTGGCGCAGCGGGTTAAAGCACAGCACTAAGAAGCTAAAGCCACTTCTGCATGAGTTCGATTCCCGCCTGCCCGGGAGGTGACCACATGACTTGGCTGACCGCTCCTGGCCCACCCGCTGCTCCCCTCGGCAGTGGACTTCGTCGATCTGCCTGTTCTACTCCCTGCTCTGTCTCTGGTGAATCCTCTCACCCTCCGCATCTCTGGCCTGTACCCCAGTTCTGTACAAATAAATAAATCTTTAAAAAAAAATGAGGATAAATGTGTATTCCATATTGGAACAGATCAGTACTAAAGAGATTGGGTATGGAAGTGGGTGGGAAAACCTAAGGGCCTATGAAAGGATGAGAGTAATTCTCTTCATATTAACCATAAAAAAAAAAAAAACAAAAAACCCAAACCTGTCACTGCTTATGCAGTGGTATAAAGTGGCAGGCCGGAATAACCCTACACACAAACATGCTGTAATTATAGGGACAAGTCTGAGCCCAGACACCATTGCTTTCTTGACCTAGTGGGGACACCGAACACTCCCCTTACATGCAGTGGGGCACACGTGGCTGAAGCTGGCTAACTTACACCCAACAACAGCTTCACAGAATATGCTTTTTTAAAGATTGGCCATTCATACTAGTTAAAATAGTAAATCTTGCACATCAAAGGGAGAAGCCTACCAGGACTAAATGGGTGGCTGAGGAGGTGCAAGTGGAGCCTCAGCAGTGAAATGACTGCCGTTTGCTTGTGTGATAGCTCCCCCTTGAGGCGCTCAAAACAACTGCAAAAGCCAAACGAAAAATTGCATGGTCAGCTCTTACCCTTCCCAAGAAAAGGTTACCGTTTCCATTAGGACACAAAAGAAAAAGCCTTTCACAAATATTTCTGCCAATGATTATTTTAATTTTTTTTTTGGTGTGTTCTTTCACAGAAGATACCGCTTACATGAAATAAGACAAGTAATGAACCACACCCGCACGTCAGCCTTGTCGCCAGCTCGGACTTCTTTCCTTCATCCCCTGTCAAAACAGATAACCCTGTTCTGAGATAGTGGATTGACTGATTGACTGGGTGTAGATTGTTAATTAGGTGGTTTATGCTGAGAATGACATATGGTGGGAAAAGACAAAAGCCTATTATTAAATGCAAAAAGTATTCTTGACTGGATGGCAATTTGGAGAGTCTACTTTTTGATCAAGATTAGCATATCGTAAGTATTAGCTTAGGTTTGGTAAGAATTACAAAGATTTAGGAGGTTTCGTTTTCATCCATGGTCAGTAACATTCTCTTTGCTAAACAGGCTCCTATTTGGAATGTGCTGTAAGGATGAGTTTTCCAATCTGCCCACATAAGTCAAATAAACCAACCTCCAGGGCACATTCCACACCACTGGCAAGTGGAGACCTGCCTTCTTTGTGCTGGGACTGTAGAGAGGGCTTCATCCGCCTAGTGGAGCCCAGGCCTCCATGACTCCAACGGGTCAGCCACTAACTCTGTCTTAGTATTCACATTTATCTCCAGTGGCTTCCCCACTCTCCCTTTCAAGTTTTTGGAGCTATTTCTCTCAGCACAATGAAGAGCAGTCATCAACATCCAGTGTTATAAAAGGCAAGTAAGTGTTTCTTTCCATCAGATTAGGGAAGCTCAGTTCCAATAGTGCAGTCATTCCTGTTGGTATGAAATCAAGGAGGCAATGGCAGCCAAGTGGCACGAGGACAGAGAAAATGTTGTATGAAGAGCTTTATGCTTCTATTGTTATTAATTATATTAACTATTACTGTCAACCATGAGCATAATACATTAATCAACCTGGGGAAAATTTAGGCCAAAGGTACTCATATTTCTTTCTCAGAGCATGCGGCTCAAATTCTGGCAAAGGATAATCTGCAATACTATACTTTTACTTATATCTCCACTGTACCCTAGGGAGTCAGCTGGGATGAAGGAAATCTTTAAACTTGGCCAGAATCAAATGACAAAGATGAGGTTTCATCTGCAATAACATTTAGCTGTTGAACTGAGTGTTGCAGCTGCCAAACTCCAGACTGAAGGAATCGTTCGATGTGAAAGTCAAACCTAGTGTTGTGTACTTCCATTCGCATGGGTTTGACTGGAGTCTCACCAGAGCCACTTGTTAAAATCAGTGCGACGGGATCCTGGGAGAACCCTGGAGCCCACTTTTGCCCCACTTAACACTTCCAAACTTTTTATTTCCCTGGCAAATCTCCATCCGCCTTGCTACATTCACATCACAAATAACATCTACATATATTAGAAAAGTTAACTAGGTGTACTGTCTGTGTTTAGAGAATGTGGAATAGAATATTTTGGTGACCCCATCAAACTTGAGCATTGTGAATTTTCTGTGTTCCCAGACTATGTAAAAGTACCATTGTTGTTTATCTTCAGTTGACCAAACTGGGAAAAACTGCAGTAGATAAAAGTTTCTAATTATCATTTAGAAAAGTTTCTAATTATCATTATCATTATTATTTTGGGATCTTTTTCCTAATGGAACTAGGTGGAATTAGATGAACAAAGACATGGGGTGAGGAAGCGTGCATACTCTGGAGATAGTTTCCCAGCCTGCCAATCCCTTCCTTAAGGAAGCAGCCGGTCCTCCTTCTCTGGCTTCCTTCTGTCTCCATTCTGCTAGTTCCGGCCATGTAGTAATTGCTCAGCAAATGTTTATTGAGAAAATTAATGAGCACTAATTTAAAGATAATTGAGCAATTAGTAGGTAATGAATGATTTGTAAATTAGTAATTTATAATAAATTACAAAAATTTAGCTAATCAGTAAATAATTAAACTTCAATAGAGATAACAAGGAAATATTCAGTAAGCAAACAAATCACTAGAATAAAAGAGAGCCAGCTAAAAACTAAAGGTCCAAACTACAGAATATTAGCAATGGAAAGAATAGTTATTTTCAAACACCCAAAGACATAATGGGTGCTGAAATAAAATTAGATAAATTAGTGAGCAGTGCTAGTCACTCTGCGGTCTTGCATAACAACCTATCATTAACAAAGATTTCTTAATACTCAAGTGCTAGATAACCTACTTCAGCATCTTACCATTAAAACTTCTGCAAGAGGTTTTCTACTCACACTTCAGTGTTTGCATATATGGAATCAAAGCCCTTTTCAGAAGTGTGACCTGTCCACATTGACTTGACTAGCGCCTACTGGCTGGCTGACCAGTTGGCTCTTTTCCTTCTATCCCTTTTCCCTGCCACACACTCAATTTCTATTTGAACTATTGAGTAGACACTGTATCATCAGTGCCTGCCAAGTATCACTTTGAGGCACTAGGCCAACTTTTGTAAATTAAGTGGTAGTGAGTCTCACCCAAATGAGGGTGTGCATTTATACTTTTATCTTAAGTAGTTGCAAAGACAGGCACTATGTTATCAATTACTCCTAGACCTGACCTGGTTTTACCTCTAGTGGTGTATGCAGCCATTGTTGCTACTGAGACTGCTTCCAAGAAGCAGGGTAGACCTGCCTGTGGATTTGATTTATTTCCTAGTCTTGCTTTTTAAATGTGTTAAGAAAATCCAACTCTGATGTATGCAGCTGAGGTGATGTAGAGGGGATAACACTGAGTACAACCTTCACACGCAAGCTAGCCAGCTTCCTCAATACAAAGCAGAAACGATGACAAGATAGTTTTCCAACCAGGAAACAAGCTTTTGCCACAATAGCCTCCAGTTTATTATCAAAGAGACACTTCAGCAGAACATGAGTTTTTCCATGGTTGCTAGTCCATCTGTCCCTGACATTTTGATAATTAGCCCAAGAAAAGGCTTCAGTGTAATTTTCCTTTCCCTTTTATTTCTAGTTAAAGGTAACAATATCTCTTGTGGAATAATAGCTTGAGTAGTAAGTGATCCTGAGGGGCCATGCTTGGGAAATAAATCACTCTGAAGTTCTGCAGCTCCTAAAACAGAGTCTTCCCCTATAGCTTTGCATGTTCTGTTAACAATGACCAGAACAGACACATGTGACTTTGCTGAGCATTTAATTACCAAGTGCAAAATGGATCTGGCAGAAGCTATCCTGGGCTGGAGCAGAAATGAAGTCTTAGGTGTCAGAGGAGCTGGGTACTGCCACCTGCTGGCTATGTGGTCTGGGCCAATGTTCTCAACTGTGCTTTAACAGGAAGGACATTCATACTAGCTCTCAATCAACAGGGTTCTGAGGTTGGATAATGTATACCACTTAACAAACTTCAAGTGGAAATATCACTAGGAAATTTCTTATGAGTAACAAAATTTTAAGTGTCTAGGGACATCTCAGAATGGTTAACAGTACGCATTCAGGAGGTTATTTAAAGCATGATTTATATTCCACATTATATTCTACTTCTGCATTTTTCAGTGGAGCCTTTGGTTGCACTCAGTTATTACTGTGTTCTGCACTTCACAGCTGTCTACATTTGTTGAGAGAGAGGATAGACTTTGATTTGAACTTAGTGGGAGCATATTTTGCAAAAGCAGAGGTAATGTTCCCATCTTCTCTCTGTTTATCTGATCATCATTGCAAATTTACTACTGCAAAGCAGTTTCTGGGTTAAGATTCTTCTGGAATGACCACAGCAGTCTCATCTGTCCCCCTCCAGAGAGACCACAGCATCCTATGAAAGAGTCACAAAGAAGGATGCTGTGGGCAAACACGCCACCTTTCCACAGTGCTCTCAGGATGTTCTCCCTGGAAGGAATTCTAGTGCTCTCCTGTGCAGTACCTGCCACGTACTGATAGCTGAGAAAAGACGCTGAAAATTTAATGAATTTAAGAAAAAGTGTGCAAGTCTCCCTTCTGGAGAAGCCTTGGGGAAAAGGGAAAAAGAAAAACCGAAAACATTCTGAGAACTTGCCCTGCATTTGGCTGGAACTAGCAGAGGACAGGGACTTGGAGGCTGATTTTCTGATTCCTGATCCCTCTGGTGCTGTCTCATGCCTGCCACAAACTAGGGCAAAGGTGAAGGAATATGACCATTACCAGAGGTACAGATTCTAGAAAAAGAAAACTGTAGTTTTCATATGTGAAGGCTACTGACGTGGAAAGAAGGAGCTTGGGGGTGCTAAGTTTCACACACGCCGATGTGCGTGCAGTTGTGTATGTGACAGAGAATTCAAAATAGAGCTAAAATAAAGGGAGGGCAGAGTAAGGAAAGAGGGTGGGTACTGAATGGAGCATAGGGGACCAGAGATAACATTTATCTGGAAAATGAAAATACACACAACATCCAAAGAATAACTGCTAAAGCAAAAGGAAAACATGTTGTATTCAACAGCTGACATAGAAATGTATTCCCCATAAATTCCTAAGTGAAAAAGGAGCTATACCTCTCTCTATGGTTCTCAGAGATGTTGTTCTTATAAATATGAATAAGAAGGATGCACATCAAAATGTTTGTCTCAGTGATTATTTCTGAATGTTGGAAGCAGGGGAAATTTAACATATTTTCCTTCATTGTGTATTATATTTTCTAATTTTTCTACATTGAATATAGAAAAAAGAAAAAAGTAATATGTGTTTTTGAAAACTATGCCTTACAAATATCTCTTATCACCCGAACTGAGAAACATCCTGGGCAGAGGGAAGGGGTTGATATGGGAACTGTCAAATTCTAGTCTATGTGTCAAACCTGACGTGTTACCTGTTTTTGACAATTAAGTTTTATTGGAACACAGCCAACTCAATCATGTCTACTATACCACAGAGCTCAGTGCTGTAACAAAGATCATATGATCTGCAGAGCCAAATGGGCTCCTCTCACCATTTTCAAAAGCAGTTTGCCAACTCCCGGGATAGAAGATTCCTTCCACTGATGTTGGGGCATCTATTGGGGCATCTATTGGACCTTCTTGGCTTTGTGAACCTGGAGAAGTCATGACCTCTGCACTGCAGCTTCCCCAAGTGAGACGATGACTCTAAGATGAGTCATCCTTAAGCATAGGAAGTGCTTAACAGAGTGCCTCACACATTAGGAAGCTCTTAAAAACATCACTCTACTTATTATCTACTCCTTTACACAAGGTACATTTTCCACTATGATACTAAGTCAAACAAAAATGACATTTTTTGCTGGTCAAAATTGCTCAAAATTAGCAATCTGAGATCCCAACTCCTCATGGTTCTCATTTCTTCAGTGTAAATTTTAATCTCAGAGAGAGTTTTGGATTAGCTGATATGCCATGAGGGACTGGGAACTCAAAATTCTGCCTTGCTGGTGTTAGATCAAGATGTTTGTAAGCCTGAAACATAATGCTATGTTTGTATAATGCTTTGTTACTTGTGAAACAGGTTCTGTGCATCCCTCCTATTGCCTTAAACAGAAGTTATTCAGATAAAGGACATTCTTCCCAATCTACAAGTAACATCTGTCTCTAGAATTTTAGTCGCTCCCCCTCCCCCACCAAGCCCCTTCACATTGTGAGCAAGAGATCAGACATAGCTGCCAGCATGCCTAGGAAAGACTTGCCCAACAGGAATAAGTGACTATATACCCCATCAAAAAAAGTAAAGTGGGGCTTAGTACAAATTCGGAATAGAGGTCCTTTAAAAAAGTAAAATGGGGCTTCTTCAAGAATGAGACAGGAAGAGTTGAAAATCAATGAAATGCAATTATAAGAAGCTACAGATAGGAACGTATAGAATGAGCTTCATGAAAAGGAGGCAAATCAGGAAACTTAACTAATCAAAATACGCTTATCAACGGAAATGAAGAAAGACTTCAAGTTCAGTGCTAAGCCTATCATAGAAAGAACAAACTCAATTTAATCCAATCAACAATTTTATAATGCTTATTTCATTCCAGGCACTGGGTTAACAGGGTTAGAGAAAGTATAATAAATCACATGCTGTTTCTACCCCAAAGGAGATCTATGACTGGTGGAAAGAAGATAAACATGTAAAGAAATAAGTTTAATATGATATGATAAATATTATAACAATAACAATAATAGCTGTCATTCATTCATTGCTTAAAAGTAAATAAATAAATAAAGCTTACAATGAAGGGAGCGACTACTCCTGTTTGGAAAGGCTCAGGTTGCGTACGGAAGAATACTTTAACATGGGTCTTGGAAATTATTGCAAGTTCACTCAAGTGAACTCCTGGGGTAGGGGAAAGGAAAGCAATCTGCTGCAATTTCAGGATGGGTGGGCAGAAGGGACGGCTGGGATGAAGCCCAGGGATGGCTGTAGAGACTCACAGGTACGCCAGTAGGCATTCTACACACTTAGGCTGGAAGTGACCTGATGAAGCCTGGTTTAAAAAGACAAAAGAATGAGTGTTTTTACAAGACTGTCATGAAACGATGGCACAAAGTGAAGTAGATCATAAAAGATGTGTTCAGACAGGTTATAGAAACCTCGACCAGAAGGATGAGTGAGAAAAAGAAGGAGGCGACATATTCAAGGTCCAGTTTTTACTGTTTGAACTGATATGCAAACATGGAGGCAGGAAGTCTTAGACTCATAAAAAGGGAAAACAGATGAGCAAAATCTTGAAGTGAGTGGAGAGTCAGGTAGACCAGAAAGCACAGGTTCAGGTATAGGCTTTAAGAGAGACCCTGTCTTTTCTCAGAGACCACAAAAGCAGGTAAGGAGGGGTAACAATGAAGATAAAAGCGCAGGGTGGGATGTTAAGGAGATTCATCACCATTGTTGTTTACTCAGAATAATGAATGGGGAGAGGGATGCGGGACTTATGGAAAGGGGATGTAGGTATAAAACCACCTTTGGTGACCAGGAAAAAGAAGAAATCAGGTAAAAGACTACAAAACAACCTCTGTGTCTATTTGGATCAACTTCTCATACACTGGTGACATCTCTCATTTGCATTTCTTTTAGGTGCTCAGTGCTGACTACTCACCCATTGTTAATGATGCAATATTATTAATGAGGTTTGATTGACACTGAGAGAGGAAAATGTCATTTCTTCAGCCTCATCTAATGTAGCTCTCAGTCTAGTCTTCTGGTCTATCTCCACCTCTGTCACTCTTCCCTCCTCAGCATTGAAAACCCAAATGCTTTCAGGGCTCAGGCACGTAACACAGCATGAGAAGATGCAGAGTCTGAGGTATTAGGGTAGTGGGGTCCATGACTCAAAAATTGTCTACAGTTTTTATATTCCTTGAGGGTCAAAGAAAATTTACATGCAACTTGATCTTTTAGGGACTTAGTCTTCTAAAAGATTACACAGGATAAAGGCAGCATCCTCCAAGAATATTCCCAGTCAGCCAGGTTCAATATCATGAGTTCCTTCTCAGGTATTTGGAGTATTTCAATAGAATTTTCTGTACTGCTTGATTAAATATATGATGCCATTTTTCACAGCACTGAAGTTAAAACAAGAGCTTTGGTTCAGACAGTTCTGGGTTAACAATCTGCCTTTGTGATTTTAGATCTGTGTGACATAAGACAAGAAAGCTAGCTTTTTAAGCCTCATTTTTGTTTGCAGAATGGAGAATAACATTATTACCTTATGGGGCTATTGTGAAGATAAAAATAAATAATATATGCAAAGTACTTACTGGAGTGCTTGGCATATAAACACTCAATAAATATTTAAAAATATATATGGGTTTCCCTAACATGATTATAATTTCCTTAAGGATAAGAAGCACATATTCTGAATTCTTTATACCCTGCTATTATAGAAATGTCTTGGGAGTATTCAATGTTTGGGACATGTTTGGGACATAAGTTGATTTTTTTTTACACAATAATCATTACTACTCAAAAATGCATTGCACAGAGCAAAACTCTGGTGGGCTAGAGAAATGGAAGCTGACAGTAGATTTTAGGGACCTAATTAGAGAACTGAAATACAGGTTTCCCTGCTATGCAAATAATAAAACATTCTTAATGAAACCTTTTCTAAGCCAAAACGGCATAAAGTGAAGAAGCAATTACCATTAACTTATATAAAAAATTGTTGATTGTTCTCAGATCCCCAAAATAACCTAACATATACCAAATTAATACATAAACCTAAAATAACACTAGCCTACAATAAAATTAGGACACATACAGTCTGCAGAGAGCAATTTCTGGGGAAGAAGCTTGGTGGGACCACTCACTACTTCTGGAATGACTGCTGCAAAATAAATACTGAATGCTTGTTTTGGTTTTGTCAGAAAAAAGAAATCCTCTCCCAATGTCTTTCAGTTGTTTTAAACACGTACTAGTATGGTGTTTTGTAAAAGCATAGTCATATAATGCAAAAATTCAAAAAGAGGAAAAACCTAATAATAGAAAGAAAAAACTACAAACTGATACATACAGCATATAGCTCATATACATACATGTATATGTAATTATATATGCATCTAGAGTTATATGATCATTTACCATTTGCAAAGTAATTTCTATGTTCTCTTTTGTTTCTTATGGCCTTTGATCAAGTCCACACAATTACAGTTCAATAATAACAATCACTAAATGAACTTTACAATGGACACATTATTATACTTCAGATAAATGGATATATTTTTAGATACTTTAGATAGAAGAAAAACTGAGGTTCAGAGAGGTCAAATGGTCAAGGTCACACAGAATGAGCAATAGGTGGTAGGGATTCAACATAGGTCTCTGCAGGCCACTTATGCTCTAATAATTCATGACAATGCAAGACATGCAGTTTGTCAAGAGCAATGAAACACTCAACAGGCCGATTACCTAATGTAAATATGGGAATTGAAAAATGAGATGCTGAATAACATTTGAGATGCTGAATAAGGAATATCAGAGTCAAAACACAAAGTCCTTAAAGGATGCCGGCCAGGACTTCTGGAAGATAGTTGTATCTCATCTAAACAGACCTGCAGGATCTTAAATACAGTCAACCTCACACATGTGAGCACCGGCTTCCCCCACTACTGATCTGTGGCATCAGATGCATCACCACAAGCAAACATAGCTGATTGACTCTAAGAGGGCTTCATTTCCAGGCCTCTGACAGGACGCAGCGATAGTTTCTGTTTTACCTCTTGGGACTGATTTAACAGTAAAAGAGTACGTGGCATATTAATTTTTAAACAGGGATTGGCAGCAAAGCTCCAATTTTGCAATCTGACTTCAATATTTTCCAAAAGCACACAAAACAAAAAGCAAAACAAACTGACAGAAAAATTAACAAAGTCATGAGCAAAAAAAGAAATCAAATGGCTACAGAAATAAAATAGCAAATGGGGACTTCACCAAACCAGAGTATACTAAATTGACCTAGCTGCTTGGCTAGGGTAAAAAAATCAGTGTTCAAAGCAAGCAGCACAGGAAGTTAGACCTCTGGTCATATTTGAGTTAGTGTCATGCCTCTGGGACTACAGAGGTGGGATAAAGAGAGGAGAAGAAGGAAGCTCTGGGTCTGGTTGAAAGGAAGAAAGCTCGAGTTTGTGGGGACACAACCTTCATTCTGCTCCCGGAATTTGGAGTGAAAGAACACACTCCGTGAAAGGGCAGCTTGCCCATTTTAGACCCACACTCAGATTACTTCTGTGCAGTCAAAGTGACCTGCTAGAATGTTCCTAAGAATAGGTCTCTTGTTCACCCACAGCAATGTGACTAGCTTTTAACATTTCTGTAATCCAAGAAGTTGTGTACACAAATCCATTTTGATCTGGGCCTCTGTTTAATCACGTGAATGACAGGAGAGGAGAGGGGATCTACTCATCTGACATCGAGGAATCAAGAGTGTCCTCCTTATCTTTCTGCAATCAGTGCACAGTATAGCCTAATGGGTATTCATTGAATACACAACATGGCCCAGAAACACTTGGGCCCCCAAAACGTGCTTCACACCATTTTAAGTATTTTCCAGGTTTTAATTCCTCCCATTTCCCAAGAAGTGTGTGGTAGGTTCCCAGGAATTAAGTGCGCAGCTCCCGCACTTCCTTCCTGAATCTACTTGCAAGACAATTGAGAACGGCTCGTTTGCTCATACTGAACAATTCCAGGCATAGTTCTTGGTACTGGACTAGCTTCATCTCATAATGGACATCCCTGACTGTGCTCAGCAGAGTCTCTAGCACAGTGAGTGTCTTCAAGAAACAACAGACATCACAGAAGATGGCAGGTTTTCTAAGCAGGTCTGCGCCATAGTTATACTTTGTTCAGAATGTTCTTGTTGCCTGGTGTGGGCATTTTCAGGTCTCGGAAGCCTTTTTCTAGATCTCTGCTCCCTGGAGCTGGATGAGGAAAGGCAGCAAGGTTTCTGGTGAGGGGTGAACTGGTTAACATACCAGAAAGTGAATTCTTGGCCCCAGTTCTCCATCTCCTGGCTGTGGGACTTAGGCAAACTTTTCTCATCAATCAAAATTTTCCAAAGTAGAAAACCCACAAAAGTATCAAACCTATGAGGGGAGAGAGGCCAGCTGTGCCAGGTGCTGGGATACCTAATTTAAAGGGAAATGTTCTTAGCCATCAGTTTGTTTGAAGATCTCACTGACATTCTCCCAAAGGCTTAATTGAGAATGAAACTGATATTCTGATCTTCATTTCATCTCTAGTCACACATCTCACTGAAAGTATTTTTTTGTAGACTCCCCCAAAACCTTGGATGACATCTAACATCCTTTCCAATATTAATAGGGCCATTGTTAAAAATGGAGCTTCCACATGACCCCGCAATCCCACTCCTAGGTATCTACCCAAAAGACATAAAAACACTGATTCAAAAAAACACCTGCACCCCCATGTTTATTGCTGCTTTATTTACAATAGGAAAGACATGGAATCAACCCAAATGTCCAAAGGCAGATGACTGGATTAAAAAGATGTGGTACATATACATGGAATATTACTCAGGAATCAAAAAGATAAACACATGCCTTTTGCAGCAACATGGATGGAGCTGGAAGGGATCATGCTTAGTGAAATAAACCAGAAAGAAAAAGAAAATATCAGATGGTTTCACTCATAGCAGGAGCATAAAGGATGGGGGTGGGGGAGAATAATGAACAAATAAAAACCAAAGGCATTTTACTGGGGTGGAGTGGGGAATGGGATCAAAAATGGGGGGACAGGGGAGAATGTACAGGACTATGGTGATGGCACACGGGTGATTTGGTGATGGGGATTACAACTGAGATGGGAAAAAGCACAAAATGATGTCAAACTATTATATTAAAATTAAAAAAAAATAGGGCCATCATTAGGAAGAATGCTGATGAATATAAAGGTGACATTAGGGTCCTCCCTGGTGGCACAATGGTTTAAAGTGCAGCACTATGAAGTTGTCTGCAGCCATTGCAGCGTAAGTTCAATCCCTAGCCAGGAAGCTGACCCACGTGGTACAGCAGACTTCTCCTGACCAGCCCGCTGCTCCCCTCAGCAGTGTATTTCAGTCAGTCTGCCTGTTTCCCCCCCCCGCCTTCTCAGTGGGTCCTTTTACCTCCTCTCCCCAACTCTGGCCAGTCACCTCAGTTTTCTTGCATGCATAAATAAATTTAAAAAAGGTGATATTAGTGAGCTTTTCATCAAAAGTAATTAAAAGGGAAGAATAAGGGAACATTGACTAATGGGCCACTACTTAATACCTGTGTGATATGAGAAATTTTAATGTACAGATAGCAAATGCTGCTCATTTCTCAGTAAAAATGAATGTAGAGCAGTTCATACAAAAGAGAATTGTAACAAAGCAGACAAAGGAGACACAGTATGTAGAGGGGAAAACCAATACAGAATATGTGCAGAAGAGACTGAGCTCATTCCCTCCGCCCACACCACCCCTGTCTATACTGGGTCCTCACAGGTATAGCACATGAAGTAATTATTCCACTCCTTTAGCACTTGTTAACTTCACACCTATTGGTCTCCTTGGGGAGCTCTCTCCATAATAAAAGACTGGGAAGACAAAAGCAGCAGGATGAAGGGGTGGAGCAGCTAGGAGAAGCGGCAGGGAGGGAAATGATGCTAGCAAGTGCACATAACCACCAGCCTGAGGGCTGAGAAAGACAAAGCGGTTTCCTGTTATGCTACAGCATAAGCAGAACTGACCATTTTCTGGCTGCCTCAACTCAGGGGAATAATTTGAAAAGGGGAAAGAGGGACAAATGGGCAGTGCTTGAAAAATTAAAGGAAGCAGAAGATTTACTTGGGAGGAGACCAGTGACAAACATGAGAACCCCACTCTGCCCCTTGAAGGCGGGCTAACGCGGCAACTATTTACTCCTGCAAACCTCTAGACACCCAAAGGGTCCCAGTGGCTGGTCCATGAGGCAGACTGTACAGTAACCTTTCCCACATTCAAAGTAGCTGTTAAAAATATTTTATATTCTGGGGCACTTTGAATGTTTCACCCGTGAAAATAATTCTTTAAAGTAGGCAGGGGAAAGAACCCTCTGCAGGTGGAGCATTTGAAGCTGAAGGAGGTGAGTTGACTTTTGCAACCATTGCAGGAAGAATACCAAGCACAGCCAGGGGCTGAAATAGCCTCACACCTGAAAAGATTTTTAACTGTGCATAAAAGAGAATCTGAAAGTTGCCTATGAGCTTACACCTGGCCCCAGAAGAGCTTCCTCACTAGCATTCCAAGTCCAGCCTCAGAAAGCCAGGCAAGAATCTTGCAAGCAAAGGAAAACAGATGAATTTCTTTCCTTCAAGCCTCATCTGATGATTTAAATCTATCTACCCTAATGTCTCTCATGTGTTCTAGCCATCTTATGCCTTTTAAAAGCACTTCTGCAGGGAGTTAACACTAGTAGCTTCTCTTCTGATTAAAGGCATCTGCCATGACGTAGCAGGTCCTTTCTGGACAGAGAAATTCTAACAGAAACTTGGCTCGAGGTTTTGAATATTGGGGGGTTAAAACAGATTTTTCAGTATTTTTAAACTTCAGAGAAAGTTTATTTAGAATGTATCCTTCAAAGACATCAAAAGTATGAACACAGTGAAATTACCTGAGTAAGACATGATAAAAAAGTTAACGACCACGGCTAAAGAGCCATTTAAAAAAAACTAAAATAAAAAATGAGTATTTATGCAAATACAAAATGCCAAGTGGCCAGAAAATTGTTTTCAGGATAAAATGCAAATACAAAAATTAACATAGTGAAGAGTTTTGTTTAACTCAGTGAGGAAACTGTTACAATCTAACTGGCACAAAGGAGACTCCAAATAACAAACATATTTACAGGTGGAGAAGAGTAAAACAAAAAGATAAATGGGGAGGCAAGAGTCACCTTTTGTCAAATTGGCTAGCCAGGGAAGTCAACTGAGCCTCTGTGGGACAGAATTTACCTGCATACAACAAGAATTTTTCTTTTTTTGTGTTGCTATCAGTTATTTATAACTTACAGAGTTGAAATAGTTCTGGGAATTGGAATTAGGTGAGATTTTGATGATGCACTGTTCTCCACAGAAGCACATTTCCCCCTTATCTCGATGGCTGAATTGCTTCTTTATTACTGTCTTCCCCAAACCTAGTGCACGGTGGGTGTGCCATAAATACTGCTAAGTGGATACATGTCTACTCTGTACCAGGCATTACGCTAGATCCTTCCATGCACCATCCTGCTTAGCCTTCCCAACTTTTAGAGAAATGTTCTCCACAAAGGTTTCGAATTACAAAAGCAGCCCTGAGTTAAAAGGAGAGAATGGAGGTGTCATGTTACTTGACTTCAAATATTACTATAAAGCGCCATTATTAAAAAGTATGTGATAATGGCACAACAATACATGAAACAATGGAACAGAATGGAACAGCCAGAGGAACGTCCACATACGCATTAACACTAATCTATCAAAAGCAGTTATGACCATAAAATGGGGGAAAGGCAGTCTCATTTAATGCTGGAAAATGGAAACCCACACATAAAAGTTGGATTACTTGCTAACACCATACACAAGAATAAACTCCAAAGGGATTAACAATTTATATGTAAGACCTGTAACAATAAAATACACAGAAGGAAACACCGGTAATATGTTTTATGATATCAATGATAAAGTTATTTTTGGTGACTTGACCCTCTGGCAAGGGAATTAAAAATGAAAATGAACAAGTCGGATTATCTCAAGTTAAAAAGCTTTCTGTATAAGAAAAGAAAAAACAAGACACTTAAATAGCCCATTGAGGAGAGAAAATATTTACACAATATATGACTGATAAAGGATTAATATTCAAGGAACCAAAAAACTCATATAATTCACTAGTAAAAAAACTAATCCAGCTAATAAACCCAACTAATAAACAAGCAGCCAGTATGAACAAATAATTCATAAAAGAGGACATCCAGAAAGACATGGAAACATGTTCATTGTCATTTCTAATAAGGGACATGTAGATTAAAGTTACAAAGATGTATCATCTCCTACCCATGAGGAGGGCATATGTTACAAAGACCCCCAAAAACAAGTGTTGGAGAGGATGCAGAGAAATAAGAACCCTATTCCACTGTCAGTGGAAATGTGAACTGGTGTGACTATAATGGAAAATTATCTGGATCCAATTTAAATAATTAAAAGTGAAAATAGCATACAGCCCAATTCCACTACTGTACATAAAGCCACAGAATATGAAACCACAATGTTGATAGCAGTTTTATATACACATGGACATGGAAGCAGGCTAAAAATCAAGATCAAGAAGAGCTTGATTGGATCAAGAAGGTGTGGTAGTGCCTCACCATGGAATATTATATAGCCACAAGAATGAAATGCCATTATTTCCAATAAAATGAAGAAAATGTGAGAGAATGACATATGGCAAAGTGGCTCAGAATGAGAAAAAAATACTGGACATTTACATGCAGACAGTTTGCTAACATGAAACACTGTCAAAAGCCAGTGGACATCAATGGTTCTCTTACCATCATTGTACCATCTGCCTCTGAATCAAGCACTATTACAACATGAGTATTATAACACTGATATATATATATGCTACCTGGACCAACAATTTATTAGAGCCCCTACCTTTTAAGAAAAATTGAGCAGTGAACAGCAGTATTCAGGAGAATCAAAGCATGAATGAGAGCCACCTGAACATCTACAGAGTCTTGAAGATTAGCACAGGAGATCTACCAGCCCAGACGCGCCCCCTCTCCCTCCACCTCCATACGTGTTCTGTTCCCAATGTTCTAGATAATATAGGCAAAGCCAACACTGTTTACATGTGCTTGTTTTCACAGAAGTTAGGATAGTATCTAGGAAAACAGCAGCAGATAACATCACATGCCACAAGGGGAGGAGATTAGGAGCTCTTCCTTATAGATAGAGAAAGCTGATGGGCACCTAGTAACCTTCACAAAATCTCCCTGCTAAGCTGCAGCTCTGGGTCTGGCCTGCACACACACCCACGGCCCTCCCCCTACCTGCAGGACTCCACCTTGTGCTCAGCCCCTGGCCATAATCACATCTTCATTTTTTTTTTTTTTTTTTTTTGCAAACCTCTTAAACTGGTCATCATTACCTCAAGGGCATCAGGATTCCCAGCATCACAGAGTTGGTCAGTGCATGTGGACTTAGGACCAGAAAGCTATTTTCAGGCCTCTTGGCATTTGTGATCATTTGGATACTTGATATTCTCTTTTGGGTCAAAGAACAGAGGAAGAGAGTCTTCTGAGACCTCAAAATAGGTCCAGAAGATGTGGACCAAATGGCAATCTGAAATCATTCTCTCTCTTTCCTAAGTCCCCAGCTAATCCCCTGCTTTCTTTTCTTGCTGGAAAATAGGTTGCCCTTAGAATGAAGCCATAGTATGTTTTTAGGCACTTCCAAATGAGTCTTGACATGAAAAACAGTGCAGTCCTTGTATGGTGAAGGTGTCAATAAATGTAACTTAGGGGTTTACCTGTATTTTCATTTTGCTGTCATAAGGATTCTCTGAGTCAGGTACTGTGAAAACCTCTAATTTGGGGATGAGAGAAGGAGGTTAAATCACTTGCCCAATTTAAGCAGCTTGGCCAAACTCACGATATGGTTGGAATCCACCAACACCGGTGTTCCTTCATGGAGACCAAGGACTAGGCACTATGACAGCTGTTTAGACCCATGTCTCTCATTTCCACACGCCTATCCTCATGTCACTTAGCTGGCATCACAAGAAAGAGCACATTCACGTCACAAACTTTGAAACATCAGCTCTTCACTTGTGAGGGGTGTCATGCTCATCCACTTCAAACCCCCATAGATCCTTACCCTTCCCTCAGGGGTATCTCCTAATTCTCAGCCTAATAACAGATAACAGCACTTTCATCTAAGGTCATGAGAAAGGCTTTACCAGGACGATCACACAGGTTTTCAGAAGCACAAAGCAGCATTATCTGATGGAGGTTGTCACTGTCAGGCAAACACTTATTACTGCTTTCAGGAGTAGAGTAACAAATTTCTCCCTACCCTACCCCGGATTTGGGAGAAAATCTTATCTTTCTTAAGAGAGGGCTTAAGAAACAAAATCTAGACACTTGGAATCTAAGTTCTGACACTGCCTTCAAAATGTCAGCAATTTCATCTAAAAGGACCATTACCTCTAGTTAGGGGGAGAGAGAAAATGCATAAAAGACAGTTTTATACTTGAGCTAGGACTATTTCACTCTATTATGCTAGCTTGAACTACATTTTGGTGTCTTCCTTATATATTTAAACATTAATGACTGGATCATCTAACTCAGCTTGAAAATAGTTTTTAGTGTTAGTGTTTAAAAAAGCATTAGTGTTTTTGTCTTACTCAAGCTTTCTGTACGATTCAAATTTGTAAAGCAGACATACGAGGAACTGCTTGGGTTGACACACCCATCCCTAACCAGAGCACATTCTCGAGTTAGCACGGGGCAGAGTCTAGTATACCCAAGGGTTCCACACCTTGAAAACCACCCATGAAGTCTGCTCTGGGAGGAATGATCTGCTCCTCACCTCAAAGCTACAGGCTTTGAACAGCAAAAACACATACTTTCTGCTAACTGTATCTCTTTTCATAGCAGGAGTGAATAGACTACGATGGCTAGAACTCACTGAGGGGAAATGCGTTGGCATCGACAGAGCTGAGCTTCTCAATAGCAAGTCAAATGCCCATGACTGTCTCAATTATCTCTTAGATAAAGGGAAGAATCTGGTCTAGGAACTTAACATTTTTCCCATGAAGCCCAGTTTTGGGGCACAGAGGTGAGTGATCCTCGGAGCTGTTTCACTGAAATGTTTGTACAGGAGGCAGGTGGGGATGATGGCCCAATCACAGACTCTCAGGACAGGGCAGGTCAGGAAAGACCCCCAACTCTGATGTACCCCCACAGTGCGCAGTTACTCTCCCTTGTGCCCCATTCTCTACACAGCCACATTTTCTGCCTCCAAGTGCTTTCTGACCTCTACATATAATGCTCAATCCCCTTCGTCCTAATGGAATCCTGATTTGTGCTATGAAGGTAATTCCTCTCAGAGGCAGTGGGTTAGTATATTCATGTCAAAATTTATTTAGGTATCTTTGCTACTTAGAACATCTACTTACAGATCCTGTCATCACGTTAATTCAAAATGCTTCCTTTATTTTCCTGATGCACTTTATTCCTTTATATTTTCCTGATGCACTTTAGAATCTCTTGCCCTCTCCTTACCCCAATTCCCAGGCACTTTCATACCAGACACATGGAATCCACAGTTCTCCATAAATAACCCCTTATGCCCATTAAATAGTGTAGCTCACATGGGTCTGGGCTTTAGCTCCTCGTTTAATGTAAACCCATGCTGGAACACTTCTGCAGGAAGATGCTGCGTCATTGTAAGTTTATGGAAAAGGTCAACGCTAGGGAGAAGGAGAAGGAGTGATGGGTTCTGGACAGGGCATACTTTACCAGTTATGTCATGCTGTTTGAATGACTCACTGTAGATCTGATACTGATTCGGACAATGTTTCTTCAACCACTTGCAGACATCCTGCTGAGTCCACAGAGCCACTGGTTTTGACAGCTTCACCGTAGTGGACTATAAATAAAGAAGGAAAGAAGGCGTGTGAGTGCCTGCTCCACACCTAGAAAGGCTGGATGTTAGAAATCCTGGAGGGTGGGAAAGGCTTCCCTGAAGAGACATATCTGGCTCCTGCACTTGTCGTCACCTCCACAGACCATTCCAAGCTTTTGTAAACAGAAATGGTACAAGTGGAGAAGCCCATGAAAATGATCCCTGTCCCCAAGCTATTTCTACTGGGAAAACTCCCTAGGAAAGCAGGTGTTTTCTCATGAATACGCTAACAACACATTGGGCGTGGTTAGCAATTGATTATCCTTTGTGGGGATGACAGAGTGGTCCCCACGTGGCAATTTCTTGGTATTTGCAGAAAGTTTCATCTTTTCCTCTGAAATCTCTAGGGTCTTGTTCAGCACTGCCCCCCCAGGCGCTAGTACTTATTTTAGGAAGGACTGATGCTTGCATATTAAAAGTTCAAGTCAGGCCCTCCCTGGTGGTGCAGCGGGTTAAAGCA
>NW_004567110.1:14667945-14756657 GCF_000260355.1 Condylura cristata | reverse complement strand
GATCTGCCTGTTCTGCTCCCCACTCTGTCTCTGGTGAATCCTCGCACCCTCCGCATCTCTGACCTGTACCCCAGTTCTATATGAATTAATAAAAATCTTTAAAAAAAATTATCATTTGCCAGTAAAGTTGGAATTTTTACTGCCCATACAATTTATTAGCATTATATTGCATTATACCATTATATGAATTTTAGGTGTGCACCACTGAGAATCATGTATATACTATATTCAGTTCCTTGCTAAATATTCAAATTCATCCAAAGGACGATTCTAACATGGATACAATTCTTAAAAAAATATGGCTCTAAGTTTCACTGAATTTCTCACCAGAGATCATCCTTTCTCAATCCTTCAGATTAAGGCAAGGAGAGAGGCTCAGTTTCGTGTGAGCATGATTTAACATCGAACACTACTAACATGCTTCCTTGACAGAACTTGCCTTTCACCTCTGAACCTACCTTGGAAAGTAATATATTAGCATCTAATAACTGCTACTTATATTTTATCAAAAGTTATATTATAAAATGACATGTAAATAATGACAAAAAATAAACTTCATTTTCTGTAGCAACATCCAGCCCTTTTAAAAAATTCAGAGTCAAATGTGGTGGATCAACTTTAAGTGAACAATTGTGCAGATAACAATATTACAACAGTGAATGTGACATCCCCATGATTCTGGTTTAGTAAACAGTGCTCAGATGCCATTTTTTAAATAACTTTTTACTGACTTAAATTGGTTTACAAGATCATACAATTTTCAGGTGTTCAGCATTGTCATCCCACATCTGGATTCTACCCCAAGTCCACCCATCACCATGCAATCAACCCCCAATCCTCTTTCCCTCTAGAGACTACCAGTTTCCTGAATCTAAGAGGTAACTTCTGTTTTGATTGTTTCTTTGCCTTGTTTCTTCTCATTTTGCATATGAATGAAATCATGTTTTTTTCTCCATCTGATTTCACTTAGATGAATATCCTGCAAGTCTGTTCATGTTGTTACAAATACAAGTGTTGTATCGTGTACACACAGACATTCTACATCTATCTTTACCCTTTCATCTATCACTGGACAGTTATTCATTCTCTATATCAGATGGTACAGTTAGTAGTATGGTCCAATTGTATTATTCTTTGGGTCATCATAAAATAATTACAAACAACGCTTAACAGTTTTTACTTTGCAGTCATTGTTTTCTTCCTCTCTTGGTGTGATAGACTATTTTTTCTTAAGATGATTTTTTGACCTACCTACCTGCATACATACATACATACATACATACATACATACATACATACATACATACATACTGCTGTTTAATTACTATGATAAGACCTCCACTTATTTCTGATGTTCCCTCCTCTTGACTTCTGGTCCAGATAATGAAGTAGTGTGGAATGGATGTGACTTTCTGAAATTGGTCATAGAGGAGATAAAGCTCCTGCCCTCCTGGTGGTGCAAGGTGTTAAAGCAGAGCTCTATGAAATGGACCGCAGCTACTGCAGCAGTTCAATCCCAGCCAGGGAGCTGACCCACGTGGCACAACAGACCTCTTCTGACCTGCCCGCTGCTTCCCTCAGCGATGTATTTCAGTGCATCTGACTGTTCTGCTCCTTATTCTGTCTCTGGTGAATCTTCTCCCTGTACTTCTGGCCTGTACCCTAGTACTAAAGATACAGCTTCAGTCTGGCTCCCTCTTTCAGTCACTCACCTTTGGAGCCCAGCTACCAAGCTTCAAGGAAACCTGCACCACCTGATGAAGAGACCATGCATAGGACTTGTGACCAGTCTCCCAGTGAAGGCATCAGCAGAGAGCCCCTACCTACCCCAGACAGAGTAACATGTGTCAGATGATTCCAATGGAAACCTCTGACTCCTCCAGGGGAGGTCCCTAAGTCCCATGACACAGAGACACACTCTGCCAGTGCTTGGTGAAGACTTGAGCCACGAGCTCCATGACTATCACCTACAGGTGGCCCATCACTGCAGTTCCGAGTATGTTGTTTGGAAGCCCTAGTGCCTGGAAGGCTGAGGTATATGCTCAGTGAGGGTGGCCTGTTGTCATTATGTCCCCAGAGTGCTGCTTTGATAGATGCTTTATAGAGCCACCGTGCACCTGAGGGCAAACTGAGGACATACAGCAATTCTCACGGAGCCTGTGCTCATGGCCAGCTCACTGTTCTGACCGGTCAGCAGGGCATTCGACTCCAGCCGGTGTTGCTTTTGCCCCTCCCACTGTGTCTCCTCTGCCTGTGACTCCTAGTTATTGACTTTCTTTCACCTTTTGTCCCTGAGTTGAGTCACAGAGTCACAGGCACCAGTCACTTCCCCGTAACACTGTGTGCAAATGTTTCCCCAGTTTTGATGTGGGGGAGCCACTGTGGCAAGGGTGGAGCCAGTGTGTAAATGACTTGTTGTTGAGCTTGTTTTTGGTTTGTGTTCGTCATCACCCCCTCTCCTTTGCATGATTAAGGAATTAGAATTTTGGCTCTTTTGGCTAGAAACGCACTTTCCACCATGTTTCACAAGTCAGCACCTCTGAATCGGACTCCTTCCTGCTCTAAAAATTTTCCTTCAGATTAGCTGTGAGTTCATACCTGACACATCATTACCCGAAAGCCCCTTGTAAGCTTTTGCAAGTCAAGCTAATGGCATCTTTTGAAACTCCTATAAACCGAGCCACAGAAGGCTGCAAATTAGGAAGTGAAAATCAAGAGGATGAAGAGGCTTATGCACCCACCTACTAACCTCCCTGCCAGGTGATTCTGCAACTGGCTAATTTCCTAGGAAGCCAAGGACCCTCAGCACAAAACAAGCTCTGTTCACCTGGAGAGTCACTTGGAGTTACACCAAACACACCAACTCAACTCAGAACCCAGGCCACTTGTAAGCTTCTATTATAGTTTCCTTTTGTCATAAATCTAGGTGTTCTGAGGCTAACACTGTTCCCTTGGAAGATACTCTTGCAAACATTAATTTGGTATCATATGAGTAACGGTGAGTTTTAAGCAACGATTTTTCAAAAAGATTTATTTATTTATGCATACAAGAACTGGGGTACAGACTAGAGTTGTGGGTGTGAGGGGGCTGAGAGGATTCAGAGTGGGGAGCAGAACAGACAGATTGACTGAAACACACAGCTGAGGGGAGCAGTGGGTGGGACAGGAGAGGTCTGCTGCACCCTGTGGGTCACTGCAGTAGCTAACGACAGCTTCACAGCTCTGCGCTTTAACCCCCTTGTGCCACCAGGGAGGTACCTAAGCATAGATTTTAGAGACCACACGCACCTCCAGGGACATGCCTCCTGTAAACCTGTGAAACAAAATGGAGAGGATAAAGATGTCACCATCAAATTACCACTATTTGTCTCTGTCATCAGACAGAGATATAAAGTTAGCACCATTTATTAGCTGATACATGGCTTGGACTTATGATGAGACTGTCCCATGTTAAGAGCCTACAAAACTCCAGTTCCCTTTGTGTGCTGCTGCTTTTGAGACCCTCAGGGCATAGCCTCCGCTGCTTCTCTCTGGGGACTCTCGCCTGGCCAGCTGTATTTTGGGATGAATTCCAAAACCTGATTTTAAAAAAGAACTTAAGGGCCTTCCCTAGTGGTGCAAAGGGTTGGGACGCAATACTGCAAGCTAGCTGTAGCCGCTTCAGTACGAGTTCAATCCTCAGCCGCAGAGGTGACCCACGTGGCGCCGCAGTGTACTTCATCAGTCTGCCTGTTCTGCTCCCCACTCTGTCTCTGGTGAATCATCTCACCACCTCTGTGCCTCAGGCTTGTACCCCAGTTGTTTGTGCATAAATAAATCTTTTTAAAAATATATAATAGTTTATTTTTACATAATTTTGTGCATTTTTCCATTTCATTCATAAATAAATCTTAAAAAAAATACTGAAGAGGTATTTCTATGCGCAAGTTACAGTGATGTGTTAAACAAATGTCAATGTATTTATCACGATGCCCCACTGAGAGGCCAGCATTGTCTATCCAGAGTCTGTATTTTGGGATGAATTCCAAAACCTGATTTTTAAAAAGAACTTAAGGGCCTTCCCTGGCATCTTTCCGCTGCCATCCAACTATCACAAGCTTCTCTATGCACTCAACTCTCCATGATTGTTTTCTCTTGAATATGCTGCTTATTGTTTCAGAGTTTGAGACTAACCCAAAGTAATAATCATTCCTAAAGCAACGAGATAGCATTTCCTATTTATTAGGCACAGTAAACAAACTGATGATGATGATGATGATGATGAAAAACATCTGCCCCAAAGCAAACATTAAGGAAACATCTGCCCCTTCTATTTCTCCTTTTTCAGGTCGAATGACTGGTCTGGATCTCCAATCCAGAGATAATTTTGGTTTCTGTTGCTGCCTTGCAAACAGACTGAGCCCACTGTTATCTTAACCCCTGTGTGCTGGAATACCAAGCAGAATCCCAGGCATTTCCTCTCTGAATTGATCTGCCTTTCTATGGACAAACTGCAAGCATGTTTCAGATGCCTTAACTGTCTGTTTCCACAGACAGACCTCACTGGAGATGTGAAAGATACATTCGGAGAGAAAGGTTGCTTGCAATTTTTTTTTAAAAGGATTCTCATTTAGGCCCTCCCTGGTGGCGCAGCAGGTTAAAGCACAGCACTGAGAAGCTAAAGCCACTTCCGCATGAGTTCGATTCCCGCCTGCCCCAGAAGTGACCACATGGCGTGGCAGACCTCTCCTGACCCGCCCGCTGCTCCCCTCAGCAGTGTACTTGGTTGATCTGCCCTTCGTCAATCTGTCTCTGTCTCTGGTGATTCCTCTCACCCTGCGCATCTCTGGCCTGTACCCCAGTTCCATATGAATAAATAAATAAATAAAAGGATTCTCATTTAACTTAACTTACCCTATCCAACCACTTCAACTGCATTTATAGTGATTCTGGTTTGTGTTTAACTGGGTAGAACTTTTAAACTTTCATAATTAAATACATTAAGTAAGTTTGATATTGAAAGAAAGTATTACAAAATGTTGTTGAAGCTAAAGTTTATTTTGTAATTCAATTACCCCTTATCTGCTTGGAAACAGAAACTCTCTTTTAATTTACTTGTTTTTTTTTGTTGTTGTTTGTTTGTTTGTTTCATTTTGTTTAAAGACTTATTTATGCCTACAAATATACAAGAATGAGGGTATAGACCAGAGGTACAGGGCGTGAGAGTATTCACCAGAGTCAGAGTAGGGAGCAGAACAGCAAACTGACTGAAATATATTACTGAGGGGAGCAGTGGGTGGGTCAGGAGAGGTCTACTGTGCCATGCAAGTCACCTCCCTGGCTTGGGATCCAACTCTTGATGCAGTGGCTGCAGAGAGCTTCACAATGCTGCACTTAACCACTTGTGCCACCAGGGAGGCCCCTAATTTGCTGGGTTTTGAGTTACAAGAGCACACTGCATTCTTCAGCTCCCAGTAACTGTACAACTCTCACTAGGGAAGCTTACACGAGGACCAGAGGATTGACTATGGAGAAGTGGAAAAACGTGTAGATTTGTTTACATTCACTGGCAGGGTAAAGTCAGCTTTATGACCAATATCAAACAACAGTAAACATGTCTGCAGCACCTCATTAGAAACCAAGTATCACCTCATTAGAAACCAAGTATAGGCAAATTCTAAGAATTGCCTTTTTCTTCACTAATCATCCTGCACTGTCTTCTTTAGCTCTCAGTTCTCTGACTAGCTTCCACTAGTGTGACTGAGTGAGACTGGACAAAGAAGAAGGGGAGGTTGTATGGAGGACAGAGTGAGGTGAAAAGGGGGTACAGGGGAGGTGAGATAAGCTGGACAATGTATTTGATAAGTATATTAAAGTAGGTACAGTGGGTAAACACCTTCTCTTGGATAAAAGCGAAATATCAAGCTCCGAGTTCAAGATAAATGCTATTATTTATTTTCTTTCTCCTCTCTCTCAAGGGGAACTACACAAAATTTCGGAAAACTGTGACTTAGTTTCAAGACTCTCCCTGAAAATTTACCACCACTAGAAAACCTTGAAGGCTTCATTGCTAATAAGTATTCAAGGTTTAAAATGTTCTTTTGTGTTCAAGCCAGTCAATCTCCCATCTTTCTTCCTGCTGGTGGAGTCCTGACTCTGGAGCCATTCAAGACAAAGCTCGCCACCCACCATACTGACTTCTGTTTCACACACCACACTGTGTATCATGCCTTTTTCTTTTTATAAAAACCATGATATCTATATCTATCTATCTATCTATCTATCTATATATATAGAGATATACATATATAAAGCACTTTGAATTATATCTCTAGCAGAGCCTTTTCCCCAAATTACAGAATCATAATGATGACTGAAGACTTCACAACTCCAAGTTATGGTCAACATGGCCAAAAACGATCACCTGTTCTTTTCTTCAAAACTGCCTTTTACTTCCTATAGAGAGTACCTCTGTACTTCCTGCTGCTGAAGCCCCGCCTCTTGGGATTCATCATAGATGCCTCCTTTTGCCTTGTGTCCCACATCTAATCCATTGGGAAAATCCGAGGGATCTTTCTTCAAACATGTCCAGACTCCAATGTCTCTGCATCACTAACATTGCAACAGCCTTTGAGACACTCCCAGCCACCTAGATGATTCATCCAGCTCTTCATCCTCTTCCTCCCTGGCCTTTGTTTGAAATCTTTAAAATGAAATGCCAAGCCTCAAACATGGGTTCCTAGGATCTTTTGATGTCATCTTTACTATTCTTTCCATGATACATCCTGCTCCCACTATAACCAGCCTCCTTGCTGTTGCTCACAGATGCTACCTATACGCACTTACACATTTTGCCCAGAACACTCTTCTCCCAGGTGCCTACATGGCTAGTTCCTTCATTTCCTGCACGCCTTTACTCAGATACCGTCTCCTCCATGTGACAGATTTCCCCATCGAAAAAGGCAGCATTCCAGCCCTCCCTGGTGGCACAGAGGATTAAGCACTGCACTAAGAAGCTAAAGCCACTTCTGCATGAGTTCGATCCCCGCCTGCCCCGGAGGTGACCACATGGCGTGGCAGACCTCTCCTGACCCGCCCGCTGCTCCCCTCAGCAGTGTACTTCATTGATCTGCCTGTTCTACTCCCCACTCTGTCTCTGGTGAATCCTCTCACCCTCCGCACCTCTGGCCTGTACCCCAGTTTTGAATGGATAAATAAATAAATCTTAAAAAAAAAAAAGGCAGTACTCCTCCCGTTGTGCTGTGTCCATCACCTTGCTCAATGTTTTCTCCAAAGCAAGCATCGTGAAGCACACTACATGGTTCACTTATTCTGCCTGCTGTTGCTTATCTGCTTCTTTTCACTGGCTTGCCGCCTGCACAGGGTTCATGAAGAAACCCATACTTTCAAACAGTTCCTTGCACACAGCAGGCACTCACTAATTATTTGTGGAATAAATGAGAGAACTACCTGGCCTGTCATTCTATATCACAGTTCCTATGTCCTTGAGCATCACAAAAGTGGTTCAAAACCCAGCTATGCTCTTGACATTTCCAGACAGGGGTTGAAACAGTCTTTCCTCTGATTAGATTTCTCTTACATCCACCCAGACACGCAGAGTCATTCAGAGTCATTCTAGGGCTTCAACTTTTTGCTAGTTACCTCTCATTTCTGACTTTCGATTTCTTATTTTTCTTTTGACACACAGATGTATAATGAAACCAGCATGGCCTTGGAGTCATGCAGACCTGGCCTGAGGACAGCTCTGGCATTTGGGACCACTGTGACCTGGGGCTCACCACTGACCTTACTACAGGTGACTCTTAGTCCCTGAGAGTAATCCCCAGCTGGCTTGTGCATCTGCTGGCAGAGATTTATTTAAAACACTTTGAAAGTGCCTGCCAGGTGTCACATGTCAGGAGAGCACATCAGCCTCTTGGATGGCAAAAGCTGTCCCCCAGCTGGCTACCCAAGACTGATTTGGGGCAGCACTGGAGACATAGGCGTCTTCCACGTCTCGCCAACTCAAACTGGCTTGTAACACTTGGGGGGGGGGGGGGGGATGTGTGTGTGCTAGTGTCATGAGCAAAGACCCAAACAAGAAACAATTGATAGGAAAGGAGAATTAAAAGGTGGGCATATGAACAAGGGACATTGTGAAAATATAGAAAAAGTATAAAGTGACCAAATTAGAAGAAGCAAAGGGTCAAGCCTTCTAATTCCGGCCAGCTTTGCTGCAACTATAAAATTACCATCGCTTGTCTTTGGCTGCTTTTGAATTGTTTCCCTCAGACTCAAGTCAGCGCTTCCCTCTCTCCAGGGACAGTCATGCATAAAGTGCCCTAATCCCTTGCCAAAGATACAGCCCGGACTCCCCAGGCACCTGCTGGAGCTGTTTATAAAGGCACATCCTCCAGATGTGCAGACTCCACTGTTCACAGGCTGTGCAGAGCATCTCGTGCAGGGCAGGGGAGAGCTGCTGCCTCCCGAGCGTACTGCCGGGCATCAGGGTCCCTAACAATAAAACAGCACAGAGGGAATAAACAGACATGCACAGGCAGTCAACAGGAAACAAGACGTCTCTGGCATCAGGGTGGGCTCCAGTTATCACGTTCTGCTCTTGCTATCAACCCAGATTGTTGTGCCTGTCAAGAGCAATATGGAGAGACAGAATCACATGTACTTTGTGTCTGGTCTGTCTCACTGCAGCAGGAAAACCCATCACTCACGTGCCCAGATGAGCAGATGATGCGGAAGACGCTGGCCTGCAAGCGCAAAGGAGCACAGATTGAGCATGTACCATGGGGGGCAAGCCCTGTGTGCGTGTGGGATGAATGAAAGCACAACAACAACAAAAAAAAATGAAAACAAATTAGAGCCATGAAAATGGTTATTGATCATCATTTCATATTTACACAACAATCCCGTTGGAACAACAATGTGGGAGACCGCTAACACAGATTCAAGGCTGCATTGCAATGTGAGCAGGGTTCTTGGATCGCAATGCGGTATCTGTTTCTCCATCTGCAGTCTGGGGGGTGAGGGAGAGGGAAGGGGTCTCTCCTGGCAGCTCTGGGCAAAGAACAGGCAGAGGGGACCATGGGCTCGTTGGAATTGGGTTCTCTTCCTTCTCTTAAATGATAAGAACATACTGGATCAAAGGGACTAAACCAGGCTTGTAGAAGAACCAGGGAATGTAGAAGAAAGGATATTAATGCCATGCCAGACATAGTAGATACAATTTGGTAACATCACCTATAGGAGGAATTTCCAAAGTATTTCAGATAAATCATCAATCTCCCCAACACCCTGCAAATAGCTATGTCTTGCCACTCACAGAGAACAAGGCTTTGCTTAGTAAAGTAACTCATCCAAGGTCACAATGCTAGTGAATAGCAGAACTGCATTCTGGCAGGTCCATAATAATTCCAAACTCCATGCATACTTTATGACAGCACTCTGGCTTGACAGACAGATGGAGGGAGACAAGACGTGAGCTCTCTTAACCGAGGTTTCTTGTGTCAGATTCCTTCTTTGAGTTTATCAAGAGAAACGATCAAAACCAGCCAGGCTTTAGTCCCACCTTGAGTAGGCTGGGCTGCAGCTGGGAGCAGCGTCATTATGCTTAAGTCTAGGACACTTTCCATTTTCCATTTTGTGCAAAGAAGACATATTTTCTGCACTGTCATACAGGGCAGTGCTAATCTCTGTCTTTCGATTATAATACCAGCAAAAGACTTTTTCTGGCCATCTTATAAAGCTGTTATGAACAAATGAAATAATCAAAGGGCTGGGTGTTTAACCCGGATGATTTTACAGGAAAGAGAAAATGATGTGTCCTCTCTGCTGCTGTTCCTTGGGAGGAAACAAAGGCAGTAAGAAAATGCTGCCATTGTATTTGGCAAGGCAGGGTGGGGACTCTGGGGCTTGAGAGCTTAAAAACTCTAGAATTTGGTGGGAGACGGGTCAGTCTGTGCAGATTCTCATACGAGTGTGTTTCTTTAAAAGTTAAGTCTACACCAAGGATATCTACTCCCCAGTTACAAAACTTCTTGATGGCAAGACAGTATGTCCATATGTTCAATTCAGTCAAATGACAACTTACTCCCTGGGGACAGATATGGATTGAATTTTTACTTCCTTTACAAATATATCTTTAGGACTGAATGCCCTGTATGGAGGTTTTGGGAGAAAGGGTTTCTGTGGAAGTAACTATGGTTACTATGGTTAAATGAGGTCATGCGATGAGCTCTTGATCCAACAGGATTAATGTTCTTATATGAGAAGACACCTTGTCTCTCCCTACCATCTTGGGATACCAGCAAGAAAGCAGATGTCAGCTGGCCAGGAGGAAAGGACTCACCAGCATCTGACCAGGTCTACCTTGCCTCTTAGACACGAAACCCTTGGAGCTATGGGAAAATAAATATATCCAGTGTAACCACTCAATTTCAAGTATTTTATTATGGCATCCTCAACTGGCTAACACAGGGGCAAACCCTAATTCAGATAAGCTGTTTTATTCAGGCAAAACAGTCTACCAACTTAGAGTCATGGTTTTGGGAATCTCACTGTGTATATGTAATTGGGAAGAGAATAAAATGGAGGGGAGAGAAATAAAAGAAACAGCAATGTATTTTCCTTAGAAAAATGACTTTTTAAATACTGCCTTTTATGTACATAGAGACAATTTTGCCCAGCTTTATCACATTAGCACAATTATCATAATTTCATGAACTGGTTTTCTAAAATCTATGTTCATGCATATGTATTTAAGACCATACCCCTCTGAACAAAGTAATATGTATCCTTATTTTGCTAACAATTTAAGAGATTTTTATGCTTCTGGTATCATGTTTGTGTTTGATCTTCTCGTTGCTATCAAAAAAGCAAGCACACAATTTTAAAGGATAAATAATATACAAGGGCATAGTATGAAAAACACCTCATGGGAAACTCTCGTTCTCTAAACACAGCCCAACCCAAAGATCTCCCTTCTTCAACCCCAACTGCAAATTCCAGGCCACTTTTTGACAGCATTGCTTTCCAGTCTCCGGTGGATTTCCCTAGCCCAAGGGTGTAGTCCAATGAGCAACCTCTGCCACTTTCGCCCTCCCCTGGCCTTAGTTTGCATTGAATACGAATTTTAGTTCTTAAATACTTCTTTTTGTAACCTTAAATAATAGCTTAAATCTATGTGATTTTCCAAGTAGTCTTTTTTTTTAATTTGCTCATTTCCTTCTTTCTAGTGTTTTTCTGTATTTGTTCATCTCCTCCCATGTGTCTACAGTATTATTCTTTTAATATTGTCAAGGTTAACAGCACATGTTCTCTGTCCTCTACCCTCTATCTGATCTGCTATGTTATGCCTGTGGCTTGATTCAAAGTAACCAAATCAATAAGCTGTGTAAATACTGTTCAAAAGCTGTGTCAATTAACTGGTTTGGATTATTTTTTCTGAGCATTCCAATGTCATATCTGCTGAGAATCGCAAAGAAGTTTCCCAACAAGAAAATCAAATTGATTTTTTTTTTTCTAAGCCAGCAGTTGCTTAATAAATTCATGCCACAGTGTAGTTTGCTATTCACATATCACATTCTTATCTTTCTTCTACTTTAGTGGTCAGTGAACTGTGGCAGTGAAAACAACTCTGACCCATGCCTGCTTTATCTGACCCGCAAATACTGATTCTTATATTTTAAGTAATAGGAAAATAAATTTATGATGTTAAGAACATTTCAGTTTTCATAAGGTTTTGTTGGAACACATTCAGGAACATTGCCTTTAGGCTACAAAACCAGATTGAATAATTGTGATAGAGACCATAAGGCTTGAAAAAAATCAAAAATATTTACTATTTGCATCTTTACAGAAAAAGCTGGCCAACCCCTGTTCTATATGGTGAGAGGCCTTTCCCAATTGTATCTGCTTAAAATTTATTTCAAAACCTGCATTCGAGGGCCCTCCCTGGTGGCGCAGCGGGTTAAAGCACAGCACTGAGAATCTGAAGCCACTTCCGCATGAGTTCAATTCCCGCCTGCCCCGGAGGTGGCCATATTGCGAGCCAGTCCTCTCCTGACCCGCCCGCTGCTTCCCTCAGCAGTGTACTTCGTCGATCTGCCTGTTCTGCTCCCCACTCTGTCTCTGGTGAAGCCTCTCACCGCCCCTGAGCCTCTGGCCTGTACCCCAGTTCTGTATGAATAAATAAATCTGTAGAAAAAAAAAAAAAAACCTGCATTCGAATTTCCACAGGTGATCTTATTCTCTGATGAGTTCCTTTTTAGGGCATTTAGGACTTATTTAGGACTTTTTTTTTAAGATTTATTTATTTATGCATAAAAAAATATAGGCCAGAGGTGCAGGGGCGGTGAGAGGCTTCACCAGAGACAGAGCGGGGAACAGAACAGGCAGATCAACGAAGCACACTGCTGAGGGGAGCAGAGGGCGGGTCAGGAGAGGTCTGCCATGCCACATGGTCACCTTTTGGAGCAGGGCTCGAACTCATGCTGAAGTGGCTTTAGCTTCTTAGTGCTGTGCTTTAACCTGCTGCGCCTCCAGGGAGGGCCAGGACTTATTTTTAATGGTTGAATTTTTAAATGGAAGCACTGTTGTTCTGGAATTTCTTTCAGGATATTAATTCAAGGTTTTGAAGGGAACATTGGTATTTTTTAAGAGTTATCTTTGAGCAAAATTAACTGTATAGGTACCTTTCTTGAAAATACATGATTTATATCTCTGTCTGCTAGCTAAAACAAAAAAAGCGGGTCAGTGGAGACCAGACTGGGATTTAGGTGAGTTCGCACAGGGCTTGTTGCCTGAGTGGACTTCCCAAACATCACTGTGAAAGGAGTATCCCTCCTGCGTGAAGGGGGTATAAAGCCTGTGTTCTAACACCTACCCAACATGCTCCAATTTACCCCAGACACTTAAAACATCCAACTTTCAAGATACAGAATGTTTTTATTTTGGTTGAGGCATAATCATCTGACACTGGGTTTCTTCCTACAGCAGAAGTGGGCAAGAAATAAAACTCTGGTAAACAATACTTATTCCTGATTTGATGTCCAATTTCTCAATTCCCCAAATCTACACTCTCTTTGAGATTTACAGTCAAACCCATTTGGGTCTCCTCTCTCCTCCACTGTTATTGCCATCTGATGTTTATATTCCTTTGCTATTATTTTCAGATGCTATTCAGCGGGAGGAGGAAGTAGACATCTGTGCTTGGTTTGCCATCTTGCATACACAATCTCTACAGTTACTTAGTTTAAAAAATTGTTATTTTGGGTGTGGCAGACCTCTCCTGACCAGCCCGCTGCTCCCCTCAGCAGTGTATTTCCATCAATCTGCCTGTTCTGCTCCCCACTCTGTCTCTGGTGAATCCTCTCATCTCCCACACCTAAGGCCTGTACCCCAGTTCTGTATGCATAATAAGTCTTTTAAAAAAGTTATTGTGGTATATTTTATTCATACAAAAGAATATATGTCCACATTCATATTGGCCTTCCACTAGAAAACTAGACATTCCATCAGACTGCTTTTAATACACAGCTCCAGTTTTCTGATTTTATTTTTGCTACTATATATTTGAAATCTCCAGTTTCCTGTCCCCGCTTCCACCTCCAGTTACTATCTCATTTCACTGTCCCTTCACAGAAAGAAATGTGGAAATAATGTGCTGACATAACGGAATCTGTTTTAGCTCGACTTTCTCCTTACTATTTCAATGAACACATGCTTGTTATGGCCACTGAGATGCTGAGGTTACTAATTCTAGCCTCACAACTGTGATCATGTATTGTTACAGTCCCTCTGATCAAAGAGACACGTGACATAATGAGCACACTGTGTGCATGAAGTCCATGTTTCTGGTTTCCATACAGGTCTTATCTCACCACATCCTAAGGTCAGACCAGAACTGCATGTCCAATCTGCATGAAGAAATGTGCCAAGAGCCACACACTTCCCTCCACCGTTACTCCTTTTAATCCAGGTCAAAAGACACCCATTTCTCACCAAGAGACAGCAATAACTTCATACCCTATAACCAACTTCCATACTTGCCACTGTAAGTCCATTCTCTATAGATCAATCAGAGCAAACTTTTAAACAAGTATACTGGGTCCTTACTTGTCTTCTTCTTCTACCTAAAATAAAATACAAACTCCATCTTCCAGCCTGCAAGGCCCTCTCTCCTAGTGCATCGCCTACTCTTCGTTCTTTGGTCTTGCTGTTCCAAGACCAAGACGTCCTTGTCTTCTTTCTGTTCCTCCAAGACATGGATTCCATCTCCAATTACATTGTTCATGGAAGTTGGTTCTCTCTGATGTTCTGATGATTAGCTTCAGCTTGTTATTCAGAAGTCAGTTTAAAAGTCATTTCCTCAGGATTGCTTCCTTGAACACCAGATCCTAACTAATCCCTGAGATACTTTTTAATACATTATAGCCATTATTATCTAATAGTGTCCATTTTCATGCTTACTGCAATATTCCTGCACATAGCACCTGACACAAGTATGGCTATCTAGCCAGGCATGATGTGTTGGTGAAAGTAAATACCACCAAGACTTTAGTGATGGGGGTGGGGGGGATCTTGTATGAGGAGAGGGGGAGGACAAGCGTCCTCCAGTTTTTGATTAGGGCTCAGTCTTTGAGTAAGCCTAGCCTCTGCACTGTGAACTTCATATCAACCACTTGGGTTTCCCCTACTTAGATGGAGTGGGGTGATTAAAGTAGGCTGCAGCTGGGCATCTCTCTCCCCCCAGTTAGGATTTGACAATCTCCCAGCAGGTTATGTTCTATTAAATAGGCTTTCCTGAGGGCAGCTTTTGCTTGAAGAGTCCTCTATTGAATACCTTTCTCCTTCCCTCTGCTTACCTCTCAGGCAAAAAGGGATTGTCTCTTATATTCACTGGGAGGAACTGGGGAGCTGTAGGAGATCAAGTTACACAAGTATGATTTTTCCCCATAAATGGGTCTCCCTGGCAATCTTATTTCCCAGACTTATACACACTAACTTCCAGTAATTCATTCACTACAGTTCAGGTATTCATTGGTTGTTCAGGAGGATTCTGCTTATGGTTTTCTGCTTTGGTAAATTGTGATGCACAATTTTGGTCTCTCCAACCTGGTGTGGGTGGGTTGGTGGGTGGGTGGGGCAGCAGCAACCACATTTTGCTTTTAGATCCAAGAAGTTATTGATATTTCAATTTTTACGTGCTGAAGAGGAAGGAAGGCTTCTAACTTCTTATATGTTTGATCAGAAACCAAAAGTCCTCTATCTGTCTTAACCTGTTCCAATTTTGACAGTAGAGCGAGGTTTTAGTGGAAGATAACAGGAGGCAATGAAGCAAAGCTCAAGAGTAGTTCTATATATCTGAATTTAAAAACAATGAGGGGTTTTCCCTGGCTGATTCATTTATTCATTCATTCATGCATTCAATCATATTCAGTGGAAACTTGACTAACAGTATATTAGAAGTGTGGTATTCACACTGAGTGATTGCTTGCTCTTCATTATATGCTTTTCATTCACAAGTATGATTTCAACAGACCACGAGATCCAAAGAAGGGAGAGAATGGCATGTGACTGGGCTCCTGATCTGACTGCCAAATGGAAATTCAGGTACCTGGTTGGCATTTTGGGTTTTCCTTTTATTAGCTAGTTTACTGTAAGCAGGTGATTTAATTTCAACATGCTTCTGCTTCACCACAAAGGGTGATAACATATTTATCTCAGAGCTTGATTTGTTAAGAAAATAAACTCAAAACTTGTCATTTCGTCCCTGGTACTAATGGTAATTAATAAATGGGAGTTCCTGCCATTTTTATCTTATTACTATGCTGCTATCAGCGCTACTAACAGTTATCAAAAAAACATAAGTCAGATGGAAATAAGGGTGAAAACTGTCTTTAGAAATACGCATTGATAGGGCCCTCCCTGGTGGTGCAGCAGGTTAAAGCATAGCATTAAGACGCTAGACGGAGCCACTTCCTGAGTTCAATCCCTGGCCAGGGTGGTGTTCCCACATGGCGTGGCAGACCTCTCCTGACCTGCCTGCTGCTCCCCTCAGCAGTATATTTCAATACATCTGCCTGTTCTGCTCTCCACTGTCTCTGGTGAATCCTCTCACTGTCCACACACCTATGGCCTGTACCCCAGTTCTGTATGTATAAATAAATCTTAAAAGAAAAAAATACTCATTGATAACTGTGTAATTAACCAGATTCATTATTTTCCAGAAGTATGATTTACCCAGAACCACAGGACAAATACACAGAACCTTTGATAAATAGGTTGCTATTTTATAGCTCTCTTCAGGAAACATCAAAAGATAAGAAACATGCTATTATATTCTGGTCATTTCTTAGATCCAGGCATGACTTGGTACTAATTACCTGCAAGAGAAACCTTAGCATTCTCTCTGATTGGCCACATATCCAGTTCAACATGACCCCCAGCTCCCAGTTAGCATACGCAGTCCTTCAGCAAGTAGCATTTTCATTTGCATAGATTTTCTTTCAACACACCTTGTCTTTTAGGTGCAGAGTTGACTGACCTCTCTAGAGGTGGTCCAGGGACCAAAAGTAGAAGTCTGGAATCTCCAGGCCCTCCCCGATGGCTTAGTGGGTTAAAGTGGAGCACTGTTAAGTAGCTGCAGCCGCTTCAGTGTGAGTTGGATCCCTGGCCCCGGAGGTGACCCACATGGTGCAACAGACCTCTTCTGTCTTGCCAGCTGCTCCCCTCAGCAGAGTACTTTGTCAGTCTGCTTGTTCTGCTCCCCACTCTGTCTCTGGTGAATCCTCTCACTGCTCCTAGACCTCTGGTCTGTACCCCAGTTCTGTATGCATAAATAAACAAACTTTAAAAAACTCTGGAATCTCACTGAGCAATGCTAACTCGCTTATGAATGTTATTTGTGGCAATGAAATCCGGGGTTCTAGGAATTGCTGAAAAATCTGAAGCAAGAACAACACTTCCACTCAACAAACATGCAGGATTTGGGGAATGCATAAAATTACTAAAAGAGACCCACACATGCTTTTCTGACTTCACTAAAATTGCATTTCCCCACAAATCATTGTCAAAACTCCTTCATATTTTCATTTTTTCCATCTCCTGTCTTTCCCTTTTAATAAGTTCCCCCTTTTCGTTTTTTATTCCGTTTTCATTTTTTTCCTTGAATTTACACGGGTTGTTAAATTAAAAATGTCTTCCACCTTTGCCTTTGCATGCACATTATTTTTCATTTCCATTCTGGAGCCTAATTCTGATCTTTTTAACCACTTGGCATTCTGAGCAGGTGCAAAACGAAGCTGGAGGTTCAAAGGTATCTTCTGCATTTCCTGACCCCTTTGATTTGGGAACACGTAACCTTAATATTAAAATATCTGGGTTACACATTTGATATACAGACTAGAGAGAATTGAGTGCAGGACATTTTTCTGATCCTTTAAAGAAAAGCCCACAAAAGGATTCCAAACTAATTTTCCACCGATTCTCTGTTCCTCCATTACATTATTTTTCTGTACCTTTTCTACATCAGTGGAGCCCTTCAGAATCATTTGGGATTATTGATTATGAAGCAGCAAAATCTTTCATTCTGCAAGCAGGGTGATGCTAGCCTCGCTCCGAGCTACCCTTTTAACCACATTATTTCTACTCATCAAATGTGCTTTATTCCATCATTCTCCTTAGAGTCAAACTAGCTTTCAAGTTACTATTACTCATTGAAAAGTGACCATATGAAAAGTTTAAAATTTGTAGATTTAATGTGCCCGACACTTAATTTCATGCTCTGTTTACCCCATTGTTCTAAGCAAATAGTAGTTAAGTCTCCAGTTTTGTGTGGTGCATGTGTGTATTCAGTTCATGGCTCCTGTTTTTACAATATTAATATATTGCTTTTTAAAAAAATCTGCTACACAGGAATGTGTCAAATAATTTATAATCTATCACATTAGCTTTGCAGTCCTGCTTGCTAAGTGTCCTTATTTCTACAGTAACATATTCAGTAGCACTTCGACATTTTTCTTTATTTTTCTACTTTACTTTAAACAAGTCAACTGTACATCCAGATGACAAAGGATGGGACAGGGGAGTACTGAAAGCAGAAAAAATGCCTCTCTATATTATAATTCAAATTGTAACAAAGTCACTTAAAACAAGCAGACAATTATTAATCACTATGGAAGACTACTTTATGTCAGGTACATGGCAAAGTTTTTAAGTTTAAAAAATAAATGGTCTCTGTTAACTCTAGAAGGTCAAAAGGAGAAAACTTAAATATGTTGAAATTTTAATGGGGGAGAAGTTACTTTTTTTTCAGTATAATAATTAGAAGATTCATTTATTCATTTGTGAAATATTTAATCAAGTATCTACTACAAGCCACTTTGGCACACCCTGGTAAGAAATGATGAAAAACACCTGTTCATATTTGGCTTCTGTTTTAACTCAAAAGAAAGTGATAGACGCTAAACAAGCCAACAGTCAGTCTTTGGAATGTGGTATTAAATGAATCAACTGTATTCCCAATCCTGTCTTCTCTCTAAGAAATTTATTTATTGATGCATACAGAACTGAGATACAGGCCAGAGCTGCAGGGGCAGTGAGAGGATTCACCAGTCAGAGTGGGGACCAGAACTGGCAAGATGATGAAGTACACAGTTGAGGGTAGCAGGGGGGAAACAGGAGAGGTCTGCTGTGCCATGTGGGTCACCTCTGGGGCCACCTCCGGGGATTGCACTAGCATTGAAGCAGCTGTGGCCAGCTTGCAGTGCTGTGCCTTAATCTGCTGTACCAGTAGGGAGGGCCCATAAACCTGTCTTATTTCTAATGTTATTTATTTCAAAGTTATTTGAAATATCTTTCATTTTTATTTATTTTATGGCTGAGTATGAGCTAAATGTTTTTCTTTCTCTTATTTGTACTTTTTTTTTTTTTCTGGTTAAGGTAACACTGGTTGACCACACTATATATGATTTAGAGGAATAGGTTCTTACTTTCTTAGATGTATGTTGCCTTTCTTATAGACCACTGGGTCTCCCCCGTTTTTTACCATCCCTATCCTCCCTGTAGCCACTGGTGGCCTCAATTCTGTAGACGATTTTAGTGGTTTCTTTGTTTTGTTTCTCCATATTCCATGTATGAGTGACATCTTCTGGTATTTGTATTTCTCCTGATTAATTTTACTTAGCATAATCTCCTCCCATTCCACCGATACTGTCACAAATGACAAGAGCTTATCTTCTTTTGTAGCTGAATACTATTCCATTATGAATATATATCACGTCTTCTTAATCTACTCCTTTGTTATGTTCTTAGGTTATTTCTGTAACTTGGGCATTGAAGTGCTGCAGTGAACACAGGCATGCACATATCCCTTTGAATTAGCATTTCAGCATACTTTGGAGATAGACCTATGAGTAGACTGCTGGGTCATATGGTGTATCTATTTTTAATACTTTGAGAAACCTCGATACTGTTTTCCAACACAGCTGAACCAGTATACATTCACTCTAACAGTGTTCGGGGTCCTTTTTTTCTATATGTTTGCCAGCTTTTTTTTTTTAAATACATATGGGCCATTCACAAGGGACTATGGTGGTATCTCGTTGTGATACTGATTTACATTTCCCTGACAATAAGAGAGGCTGAACATTTTTCATGTGCCTGCTGGCCACCTGTATGTTTTCGCTGGAGAAGTGTCTACATAGCTCTTTTGCCTATTTTATTTTTGACTGGGTTGTTTTATTTTTTGCCTATTTATTTTCACTATGTGTTTTATAGTTTCTGGTCTTACAAGTTTTTATTCCACATTTAGTTAATTTTTGCACAGAGTATAAGATAGTGGTCTAGTTTCAATTATCTTCATGTGGCTGTCCAGCTTTTCCAGACCATTGTGAAAAAACTTTTCTTTCTCCATTGCATATGTTGGCTTGTTTGTCCATATAAAAGTGGGTTTATTTCTTGGCTCTCAGTTCTGTTTCATTGGACCACAGTCTATTTTTTTTTAAAGATTTATTTATTTATTCATACAGAAGTGGGGTACAGGCCAGAGATGAGGAGGGTGAGAGGGTTCACCAGAGACAGAGTGGGAAGCAGAACAGGCAGATCGACGAAGTACACTGCTGAGGGGAGCAGCGGGCGGGTCAGGAGAGGTCTGCCGCAACATGTGGTCACCTCCAGGGCAGGCGGGGATCCAACTCATGGGGAAGCGGCTTAAGCTTCTTAGTGCTGTGCTTTAACCCACTGCGCCACGAGGGAGGGCCCACAAGTCTATTTTTGTTATGATATTGCACTGTGTTGATTACTAAGCCTTATAGTATAGTTTTCAGAATGAGAGTATGATACTCTAGATTTCTTCCTTTTTTTTTTTTTTTTTGGTTAAGGTTGTTTTGGAATTTGTTGTGATTCCATATAAATTTTACTAATATTCTGTTTTTTGTTTTGTTTTTTTTTTAAATTCCACAAAAACTTTAACAGGGATCGCTTTGGAAAGAGTCACAATTTTAAACAATGTTAATTCTTCCAAACCAAAAGCATGGAATATCTTTCCATTTGCTTGTGTTTGTTTTTCTTTCTTTTAGCAATCTCATACTTTTCATTGAATAGATCTCTTACCTGCTTTGTTAGGTTTATTTCTAGATATTTAGTACTTTTTGATGCCACCATAAAAGGCACTGTTTTCTTGGTTCCTTTCTCTTCTACTTCATTATTTGAATGCAGGAAACAAACTTTTGTGTGTTGACTTTGTAGCCTGCCACTTTAATATACTATTTTTTTGTAATAATTTTTTATTGTAATCGTTGGGATGTCCTACATGTATCATCATATATTCTGCAAATATGATAGTGTTACTTCTTTTCTCATATGGACTCCTTTTGTATCTTTTTCTTGCCTAATTGCTCTATCTAGGATTTCCAAGTATGTTGAACAGTTGTGGTGAGAGTAGACATCCCTCTCTGGTTTTTAGTATTTTCAAATAGTGCAATTCAGGATTATGTGTACATATGATAATGGGACTCCTTTAGAAGCATTACTTGGTTTCTAAACTGTGTCTTATCTCTCTTCCTATACAAAGTGAAAAATAATATTATTGTGATAAAGTTGTCCAAGCCTTTCCATCATTCCAAATGAAGGAAATCTGAAGTTGTCAACTGCTTTTGCTTTATCATTATCAAGCATGTGTTGGATATTAACCACATTTAAGGGACTGTGGAAGGGACAG
Source organism: Condylura cristata (assembly GCF_000260355.1). Lineage (NCBI taxonomy): Eukaryota > Metazoa > Chordata > Mammalia > Eulipotyphla > Talpidae > Condylura > Condylura cristata. The sequence goes on along the minus strand of NW_004567110.1, from coordinate 14,735,443 downwards.
TGATAAAAAACAGATACACCACTTAGTTTCATATACACCAGATGGCATACACACCATGGCAAACACAGATCATTAAAAAGGAAATCAGCAGAATGTTTATATATCTGTTTGTTCGTTTATCCAGTATCCATATGTCCACTGGCCAGACTGATGCCATGAAAGACAGATCTCTACAAAAGCAAAGAAAGTAGGGAGGCAGGCAAGCAGGTAGGGAGGGAGGGAGGTGGGGGGTGAGGTGGGGTGGAGGGAAGTAGAGTAGGTGGGAGGAAGAGAGGACCAAACCAGACAATATGGCTAATATAAGGACAATGAGAAATGGGGGGGATTTATAGGATTAAAGAAGTAGAGAGGTGAAACATTACTCGGAAAGACAAAAATCAATTGCTGGTTAACCCCAGATATCAGGATAAAGGTTAAATCCTATGAGAAATAAGTGAAAGTGGAAGAAAGTGCTGAGTCCCAAAAGAAACTCCAGATAGCAGAGGAATGGATGGCTCCTTTCCAGACTAAGAAACTGGATCTTGGCACGCGGTGGGATTACATAGAACTGGAGTCCAGACAGACCCTCAGAAGCAAGGCAGACCAGCTACAGATGATGAGGAGAAAGAACCCAGGCAGGCAGGAGCGTCACACGTGCTTGAAGAGAGAAGTAGTAGCTCAGGCTGGCACTAATGGATCAGGAGACTGAGAAGAACGCTAGGAGTTTATCGGGGAGCCGCAGGGAGCAGTGGCACATATGAAAGGCAGCAACACATGAGATGATGAGCATGTAATGGTTAGAAGCAGGTTCCCATACCTGACAATAACTCAGAAAAGAACATGGACTCTGAGAAGATAGGGCAACCCACTCTTGTAAGAACTGGAGGACAAATGAAGAAACTGACAAAGGGGAACTGGTAGCAATTCCACTCATTACTAGCACCGGTTACAACGAGGGTCTGGGTCACTGCCATGAAGGCCAAGCCCATAGGAGCCCCTGTCACAAGAGCTGACTTCTGAGGAGGGTTCCTCAAGTTCCCTCTAATGACCATAAATCATCCCTCATCCACTGGTGCCTTGGGTACAACCCGCAAGTAGCAAATGTCTTCAGCTGTGGGCATCAGAGGGATTTCCAGGGCAGGGGCCAGGTAAGTCATCATACTCAATTACTGGAGTTGGCAGGAGGAGGAGGGAAATTATGCTTTGGGCAACACTACTGTAACGATAATGCCTTAATTAGATTACTGGATCAACTTCTGACTGGCAAAATGAATGTCCTTGGGGAAGTCATTTAATCTCTATGGGAGACTATGTCTGAGTTTTCACACCTCAAAAAATGAAAATAATATTTGAAAGGCAGTTTACAGTAGTAGCCCTAAACAGTAACAGCGTGGCTAAAAGAATTAGTATTTTAGCTGATCTTTCAATTATACATTGCCCTTTACCCTCTGGCTTTGTGAAAAATAAAGGAGAACTAGAAAGAGTCCCCTCAACCATTGCAAAGAAAAGCACTTGTGCTTTCTAATAGGTGATAGAATTAACTTCACTGAACCTAAATCGTTTGTTGTAAAATAGTACAATATGACTGAGCCGTTAACCTGAAAGAAAACTGCAAACGAGAAATAGCAGGGTCAAAGTGACTTTGTGTTTTCACTGGCCCATGAAAGTTGGGTCAGAACCACTGCAGAGAACACTTCAGAGAAAACAGGCCTCCAGAAAAAGGGTGTTCAAGGTTGATCATAGTTAAAATTAAGAAAGAATCAGAATAAGTAGAGAAAGACATTGATATTAGGGGGAACTATATTAATTTGGAATCTAACTGTGGAATGTTAACTATTTAACTAATAATAAAGCTTCTCCTAACCAAAGGCAAGTCAAGAAGATACAAAAAAAAGGTCTTTTGAAAGTGGGGCAATGGAGACACAGAAACAACTCCACTTGGGATTATTTTGCTTCTTTGTTTTGAGCTAATGCAATGTCTGTTAAAATCTCCTGTGGATGGCCCCTACACATTTTGGGTCAAGATTTGCAAATGTCTCTACCTTAAACTGAACACAATAAGAATCCATTATAAATAGGGTGTAGAAGACACTTAAAGATTCATTCCAGCATAAGAAATAGTTTAGAAACACCCCCAAGTCTTGTTCAGATAATTTGGAGGCATTCCCAAAAAATTATAAATGGAAAGTAATGAATATTATGATTTGCTGTGTTCTACAGTATGATTTGGTCTGTGATTTGTTGTGTGATACAGAATGGTTTGGTCTCATGGAGTCAAAGCAGAGGACAAATGCATCTGTTTCAGAGTGTGTGGTACAATCGGAGAAGGTTCCCCTTGCCAGCAAGATAGTTTCTTACATCATAGCTGCAACCCCACGTGAAAATGTGGATAATCTGGAGTAGTTAAATAAAAAACAAAACATACACAAAAACAAATTTTTGAAATCTGTTCCAGATTAAATTAAATTGATTCTCTGGGGAAGGCAGACCTAAGATGCAATGATTCTACTTCTCAGACAGGATTTAGAGTGAGTTTACATCCTCAGAAGTGTGGGTGGAAATCATAAAACTTGATGGTTCTCTAATGTGATTACTCAATTACCTTTGTTCTGGTGCCATGGTTAAAAGCAACCTTCTTAATGTTATTTGATTTTCTAGATTGACTCTTAGTTCCTAACAGGTGATCAGCTGACCCAAGGCATTAGCCTACTTCACAGGTACAGTGAAAATTTGAAATCAATAGAAAATACATTTCATTTTCCAATTGTATTTTCATTATGATGAAAATTTTTATGGAACCTGCAGAATTTGTTTCACTGAGAGAAGGGATAGGCAAGGCTTCAGATGCATCAAAAACCGAGTGTAAGAGTAAGACCTGGGTCTCTCAAGACACACAAGTGCTGCACACAGGAGAGCCAATGGTCTCACTTCTTTAACAGAATTTTAAGGCAGTTACTGTATATTAGAGGGAATATTTTTATTTTTGGAAAATAGTTGTATACAAACAAAACATGAGGTACATCTTTGACAACCTTTGTCCTTGCATCTAGGTCACCGACATCCCTGTTAGTCTGGGACCAAGGAGGTTCTTGGAACATGGGAGTTCCAGTTTTAAGCTGAGACAGTCCAACAGGACCCATGCCGCAGAAGGGCAGGGAGCCAGGGGTAGCTCACATCCACCGTACTTAGCTGGTCCAGGTCACAGGGTCAGCAGTTAAGACACCCTTGACACCACGTTGCCACCTGGTAAACTTCATTCACCTCATTAGCTAATACTTGTTGAGTTTTAGATAAAGATATTTGCAAGGATTATATAATTTTATCATAACTATGAAATATGTATAAGGAAAATGAAGTTAAGCTATAGGAAAGGGTTCTATTCTCTCTTGAATGTCTTCCCTGTCTGCTAATAGCAGGCATACAATACATAAGAAAAACACTATTAACAACAAAAACATTTCAGTGTGGGAAGTATAGGTATTTTAAGGTAAATTTAATAAAAATCTTTTGCTTCTTTATGTGTTTTGCAAAATGGCCAATATCTATTCAAGAAGTTCTGTAACTGATCAACCTTTACACATTAAAGAGAGATTCAGATTAACATTATCAGTACAACACTCATGTAAAGTAAAACTACAAATGATGTGTTATGGCAGCAGTAATGGGGGTGGGGGGTGGATGGAAAGGTAAGCATTAGAAAGGAAAATTAAACTGAAAATTGGATTCCCTGCCCACAAATTTTGACAAAACTTAAAGGAAATTAATCAACTGCTTTATACTTGCTTTGCTGATCACAGAAGGGCTCTGACTCCACTTGACATAAGCAAATAAAGATGGTAACACTTGACATGTAATTCTTGGTTCACTTAATTGGATTGCTTCACAAGCCTTTTTCGGTAATCAATGATTCCTTGTAGGAATCACAAAAGGAGATAACAGGCTCAGGGTCCAGAAAGTTGATAGGATGCATTTCCTTGATCATCCAGTCAGAGGCAGCAGCACAATCCTCAAAGGCTTCCATTCCTGTCCACTATCCTTGTCCAGATGACTTCTACTGGTCTTTCTGAGCCCAAATAACCAATTATTTAGGACCATAATCTCAGACTGCTGACAACTCAAACTACCACTCAACAGCTATATGACTCAGGACAAATCATCTGTAAAGTGGGAATAATTGTCTTTCTTGCACAGTTGTGGAAGAAATGTTAAAACCCATATACAGTGCTTGGAATAATGGTTGCCATATGGACAAACTATATGAATAACCTACATAATGTTTGTGCTAACCTACTGATGACTCAGGGTTGCTATTTAGACTAAACATTCAAATCACCAAGACACTATTCAAACTCAAGGACCTAACGGTGATGAGGTGACCCAACACCTAGTTCTGTCCAAGCCCCCTGGAGTGTAAGGTTGGGGACCTGTATTACCCCACGCTCTAGACCACTTATCCATCTCGTGGGAGAGAGAGACTTGCTACAGGCTACCATTCTCTTCTCTTCCCGTAATCTCATTCCTTTAAAACTATGCGTCTTCATTTGTCACAGGTAGCAAGACAGTGTTAGCAGCATAAACGTGAGTATCAGTGAATAATGTGCACAGAGTACTCTGGCCCACACACATACACCCCTAGCCCAGCGCCTAACAGCATCAAGTGAGAGTGGATGGTGTGGAAACAGCTGCAGCCAACAGGCCAGAGAGTGCCTCCCGACCGTGGGCGGTTCCATCAGGCAGACACATGAACGAGCGAGGGAGGATGGGTGGCCACCAACTGCCATGATCATCAACCCCACTTCACAAGCTCACCCTGCCTTTGTAGCAGCATCCTCCTTGAACACGCCGAGTGTCTTTCAGCTACTGCTTTTTATCCCCATCAGTTCAGAAATGCCTTTAAAAACCACTGCCCAGAGAGATCCAAGGAAACTCCATGTCAGAAGGCTTAGTTGATGGGAAACGTTATTCTATTTCCAATAGAGCATGATCAGGCTGAGAGTTGGTTTTATCACTTTTGTGTCCCCTTCACTGCTCTCTCTTGAAGTGCCTGGCAGAATCCCGGGCACTCAGCAGGGTGGGTGGCAGGTCAGATGAGACTTTTTAGACCAGCTCCATGCCTGTACTAAACTTTGTATGGATGCTATCGTGACTGCACTTAGGGGACTATGAGACTTCTAGTAACCCTATCTTTGGGTGCATAATTCTTGCCACTGAGCAGAGACTTGAGTACCAAGGGGTGGGGGGTGGGGGAGAGCAACAGCTAACCAGAGGAGAAAAAAGAACCACACAGCTATTCCTCTCATGTGCCCGATGAACTACACAGAGCAAGTCAAGGTTTAGATGGTGAGACGCTGCGGTTCCATCATAATTCACAGGACTGTCCTGGATATCAAGAGCTTCCCAACACACTCACCTCTGTCTGCCTTTGCCTGCACTATTCTTTTTGCGTGATGTCACAACTCAGGGCTTAACTGCCCACCTACCAGGAAGGCCAAGACTCACTCTTTTGTCCTCCCACACCCGGCAGCCTAGAGGTCCATTGTCTTCCTTTCACCTTTTAAAAATGCAGGTGACATCTAGATCCCCAGGTGTTCACTGCTTTGCTGCATATCAATGCAGTGGGGTGCAATCCTGCAGGGTGGGTCCCTTTGCTTTGTTCCAGCTCTGAGGCTGCAGGAGTTTCAGTAGAACTCTAATAAATTGGGGGGGAAAGTTCATGGAGATTCAATTTGCTTGCTCTGATACAACATTGGCTTAGCTTCCTTTGTGGACATTTAGGAAAAAGCAACTAAAAAGTATGCCATTCTTTAACTCCCCATATAGGGAATTCGCCCACACTTTCAGGCACATGTTGCGATTTTTATAGTTTTATTGTAGTGTTAGTTGTAATTACAGTTTCACTGGACAAAAGTCATTGTCCAATGCCACGAAAATACTTTAATAAATTATGGAATATACATAGAATGGAATCCTCTATGGTTAAAAAGAGATAAAACTGGCCCTCCCTGGTGGCGCAGTGGGTTAAAGCACAGCACTGAGAATCTAAAGCCGCTTCCACATGAGTTCGATTCCCGCCTGCCCTGGAGGTGACCACATGGCGAGGCAGACCTCTCCTGACCCGCCCGCTGCTCCCCTCAGCAGTGTACTTCGTCGATCTGCCTGTTCTGTTCCCCACTCTGTCTCTGGTGAAGCCTCTCGCCGCCCCTGAGCTTCTGGCCTGTACCCCAGTTCTGTATGTACAAATAAATAAATCTTTAAAAAAAAAAGAGATAAAACTACATATTATAAGGATGAGGTCTTTTTTGTTGCTTAGAACAGTAAATATTTAAAGTATCTCTGAGGAAAATAAAGCAATATATGACTCCATTTATGCTAAAAAGCAATTTACATATATATATTTACATATATATATATACACACATATATACACACACATATAAGATACTAGAAAAGGGGCAGTAGTGTGCGAATTATTTTTTTATTCCATATTCTACCCTTTTGACAAAGGTTTAAGTTTAAGTATTACTTATACAATAAGAAAATTACTGTGGGACAAAATATGCTGTCTATAAATTAAACAGCAAAGCAGGAACTGGATATAAGGTCGGTGTCTTTAAAAGCTCCTCTTTTGTGAAAAAGGAACTCTCCTGCATTGCTGGTGGGAATGCAAACTAGTACAATCACTCCAATGGAAGACTGTTTGGAGGTTCCTCAAACTGCTAAACATGGAGCTTCCCTACGACCCAGCAATCCCACTCCGAGGCATTTACCCAAAAGACACAAAAACACTGATTCAAAAAGATACCTGCACCCCCAGGTTTATTGCTGCTTTATTTACAATTAGAAAGACATGGAAACAGCCCCAATGCCCAAAAGTGGATGACTGGATTAAAAAGATGTGGTATATATATACAATGGAATATTACTCAGCAACCAAAAATAAATAAATAAATAAATAAATAAATACATGCCTTTTGCAGAACATGGATGGAGCTGGAAAAGATCATGCTTAGTGAAATAAGCCAGAAAGAAAAGGAAAAATACCAGATAGTTTCACTCATAGCAGGGATATTACTGAGCAGGTGAGAAAATAATAAATAATAATGAACAGCTATATACCAGACATTTTATAGGGGTAGAGTGGGGGATGGGATCAAAAACAGTGGGGGGAAGGAAATGCACTAGACTATGGTGATGGCAAATTGGTGACCTGGTGATGGGAAGCCCAAGGGGATTACAACTGAGATGGAAAAATGCACAAAATGATGTAAAAATAAAATATCATTCATTTAAAAAAAAAAAAAAGCTCCTCCTTTTCCTTTCTCTCTTAGGTTTCCCCCTCTTTTGTAATGGAAAGAGTGGACTAGGAGTTGGGAGGCCAGGTTCTGACTCTGGCTCTGTCAATATCATCCTGGGCAACTTAGCTGAGTCACCCAACCTTCTTAAAGCCTACAGCTGTTTCTTTGCCTCTCAGTAGGAATAACAGCTACCTTCTAGTGTAATCCTTGTAATAAATAAGGTGATGCCTATAATAACCCGTTCAAAAGAATAAAGCACATTCCATATGCAGAGGATATTATTTATCACTGTGATTATTGTTTCCATAAAGTACTAACTCAGTGTCTCACACACAGCAAAGCACATAATATAAATTAGAAAAATGAATGACTGTATTAAAATACATGAATTGAGTCTCCAGTACTTGCTCCCTCTAAAGTGTTCTTTTACTCTTTCTGGGATATCTCACTGGAAAAAATAAATAAAAAGGCCTGAATCCCTATTAATCTGGTCTAAGATGTCACTGATTTTAAGACATATTTATTGCATGTACCACTAAGAGAAAAAAAAATGATACTAAATAAACTGTTTCAATTGCTGCATGATTTTGAAATGTGAAAATGTGGAAGAAAATGTACATTTAAGTATCTACAAGATACAGTATTTAAATAACGGCTTCAACTAAATTAGCTGATCAATTATATACTGTCTCTCAAGTGAGATTAGTAAATTAATTTTAAAAAAAAGTATAGTTCTATCTGTGGTGTTCTGTGGTGCCTATTCCCTTTTGGATGTGCTGGTCACTGAATAATTTTTTTATGTTTTAAAAATTTTAGAGAATACATAATTACTAGTGAATGCTGACCTTTTCCTTATTATGAGTAATTATGCTATTAAAAGCATCATTTGGAACTTAATTTGATATACAACTTGTTCAGTCACCTCGTCTGCTGTTATGGGACCTGCAGTAGTCACCACTATGGGTAAGAGCAGGACAGTCCTGAGCATGAAGCCATTTCATCATATAAGCTGCTGCAGAAATTTCAGTTGCATCAACGTAGCAATGGCCAAAGCAATAATTCCAATAAAATGCTCCAGGCACCAAATTACAGCCAATACGTTACTGCTGAAAAATATGTTACTGCAAAAAGAAACTTGATGGAAATCCCTTTACGAAGCTTAAGTAGAAGTTGTCATTAAAAAATAAAACTAGAGGTAAGCAAAAATAATTCCTCCTTAACAAGTTCAGGCATAGGGCCCAGTAAATCTACTTGATGTTTTGTGGCTGATGATGGTGATGGCAATGATGGTGACAGTGGAGACAATGGTGGTGGCCACACTGGAGACCCAAGGACTTTGGTATCTTCCCCCAAATCATGGTTTGCAGACTGAGCTCAAGAAACACTGTTGAAAGGCGGTGAGGTTCAGACACACCACCCAAACTGAGTCTGAATCTCAGTTTCCTAACTAACAGCTGTACTGTAAGTGGTTTTCATTGGAAAACCACTGCCTAGTGTCCTCACTCATAAAATGTGAATAATACAAAGCACCTCTCAGAGCATGTAAGGACTGTTGATGAGTTGCAATAGCTTGTTGCTTAGGTGAATTTCAACAAATGGGAAGAAGAGGAGGAGAATTTATTGTACTTATTCTATTCTTTTACATGAGAAAGCCCTAGTGAAAGAGGGTAGCTCATTAGAGTTAGAAAAAAAAATACTTGCATAATTTCTGACTCAGGAAAGGATGATTTGAAAAATTTTACAAATTCCCCTCTTGTCCACAGCTTTTGTCTTACTATGGGTTTTATTAGGCAAAAAAAAAAAAAAAAAAAAAGGTAAAGTCTCAAAGTGGTCTGTCCTTGAGAGGATTGTTGGTTATTGCCCATTTTCTCCACCTTTGCATGTTGCTATCTTGCCTCCAGAAGGTGTCAAGTGACAGAGAGGAGAGGCTGAGGAGAGGCTTGCGAGCAGGCTGGAGAAGGGAGGCAGACAGGCTGCTACTCCTGCCCCTGTCCAAGCCATCCCACTGCCTTCTAGGAGGTGGTCACTCCTCCATGGCCCTGCTCACGTGCTGTCACAATGTCTTCTATGGATGCACCATGTCCTGCTGGTTTTATAAACCCAGCTTATCTCATTTCTCTGAGGACTCCCTTTGTTAATATTTATTTAAAAAAAAAAAAGTCTCAGGCCCTCCCTGGTGGCACAGAGGGTTAAAGCACAGCACCAAGAAGCTAAAGCCACTTCTGCATGAGTTCTATCCCTGAATGCCCGGAGGTGACCCACATGGCGCGGCAGACCTCTGACCCGCCTGCTGTGCTCCTCAGCAGTGTACTTTGTCCATCGACCTGTTCTGCTCCCCACTCTTTCACCATCCCTGTACCTATGGCCTGTTCTGTATGCATAAATAAATAAATCTTATTAAAAAAATACTTCTCAAGGATACCATCTGTTTTCTCCCTTGTTTAACAGAAAATCCAAATGAGACCAAAAGAGACCACTTTGCCCATTTATTCTGTACTTACAAGCTCAATGGACAGGTGACCCACTACAGTCCCACAACCCCTGATTTTATACATGAAGAGCTCAAAATCTCAAAATGCTTTAAGGGTCACTGATGTTTTCATATCTCAACTTTGCTTCCTCTCTGGCTCTCTCATTCCTTTACTTCAGACTTTCCTGATAAAGCCCAAGTTCTTGATCAAAGCAAATGAGACCTTTTGGGATCGGGCTCCAACTTGTCACTCCAACTGCATCCCTTCCTACCTGCTAACTCGCCATGCCATTCACTATGCTTCTCAAACTCGCCACCTTGCTCCTGCACAAGCCTGCATGCATGCCAGTTCTTGTACCTTCATAAGTAACTCATAAACTACTGCTCATTTCTATCCACCACAACACTCACTTGGGAGGAAATGTTGCCTGACGTGCCTCTGTTGCCCCCCAAGGTTACTGGCCACTGACAGACTGTTTTATTCTTAACCTAACAAAATCTTCATCAACATTGGTATCATGATCTTTGTCATCCTCATCATCCAAAAAATGTCTAAACAGCATTTACTGTGTGTCAGACATGGCATAGGTCCTCTGATATCGCAATTCACCTACTGTGCCATCAATCTAACGATACAGATGCCAGTGTCACCTCCTACCTTTCAGATATGGAAGCTGAGACACAGTTTGTTAACTGACTGGATCATAAAACTGGTAAGTTGCAGAGCCACGACTGAAATCCGGGCGACCAAGTTCAGGAATCAATACCTTGACGCCCCTTGCTCTACTGCTTCTCAGGAGCACTTAATTAAAATTTGTTGGGTTATTAATAGATGCTACTGGGCTTCCTAGATGTCACTTAGTAAGGCAGAAAAAAAGAAAAGATGTGACCAAGTGTGACTACATAAAGGAATTTTGGGAAAATCCCATTTAAGTTCCAGGTGCACTGGCATCACCATGTGATTTCCTCCCTTTCGCATGAGGATCACATGGAATTGCAAATAACAAATCATTCAGTGTTCTTTAGAAAAGCATATTGGAATCTTCCCTTCCTAGCAGTTCCTTCCCAGAAGACAAACTGAGTCTGCAATAAGATGACAAGGCCATGCAGTGTTTCCTGTGAAAATTCCTTTCCCCATCATAGAAATCCTTGTTATAAGTAAAAATCTTATGGGAACTTGATAAATAAAACAGTATGCAAGGGTATACCTGAAGCCATAATAAACCCGCCCCCACAGCGTCACCTTAGCCTGTGCCTGGGCGTCATGAGTAAATCTGGTCCCCTGATTAGCCACCCGAGTTCCACAGACCTGGCCTGAAGCAAGTAAGGCGTCTAAACTCTTCGCCACCCTGCCTGACGCCAGCGTGGACTGCAGGCTGATGCTGCTGTTCGTCGCAGGGCCTGGGTGAGCTGCCTAGCTTCCACACCTGGATGAGGCAGATAAGGGAAGATTCTCACCTGCCTGCAAAGGGTAATTTATAGGTTTTGTAAAGATAATTTCCAGGTTTTGCTAGAAAAACTCTACATTTTTGGGGGAATAAATACATTTTGGATGTTGTCTGTTCTTTGGTGCTTGAAATATTCATCCTACAGTGATAAAGAATCTGACGAGTCTAACCCAGAAAGCTGAGGCATCTCTTATTCTACCAACGGATACAGTCTCCAGAATGCATCCTGTAGAGGCAGTCAGGAGAAGAGACTAAAGATTCCTATTACAGAACAAGACGCTACTTAATTGTTCTTAAAGTAGCTAAAAATAAATACTAAATTTATTTCACATCCATATTCATAGCCTGACAGCTTCAAATCTCAAAGATTTCTGCCAAGAAACCTTAGAGCTCTGATAACAGCATTTGTTCTTCTAGCTCTCAGGTTTCTCCACCAGCTCTTGAGCAGCTCTCAGGGCTTCTTCCCAGTGCTGAGGTGCAGCTAGGAACCGGTCCTCAGCTCCTCCTACCCAGACATGTCCCTCGCTGTTCCTGCAGTACGCATGGCTCAGGCACAGGGAAGGGTGAGAGTACCGAGGTGGCGTATGGGTAGATTCTGCAGATGTTTGAGCTCCAGTTCATGACAGCTGCTTCGTCTTCACAATTCTCAAGCAACAACACCTGCCTTTTCTCTGTGACATGGCTCTTCTCAGTTAGCATCTGATGAAAAGATCCTTTGCCATAACACAGCCCAGGTTATCTAACTCCCATTTCCCTATTTGAGCTAGCATCTTTTTCATCTTTCCCATACTTCTGCCTCTGTTGGAAAAGCTGATAGGATCCCATGCTTTGAATGCAGTTGAATGGCTATAAATGCTAATCAATAGGATGCACACAGAGACTCATTCCCAGGCCAGTTCTATTGGGCTCTAGGGATCTAAATCTTTGGCAGGGAAGCGTTGCTATCACCTGCTAGGCTGAAGAGATCCATAATATTAGCTCATCGATGACCTACTCAGGGAGGTGCGGACTACAGAGGAAATAGTGTGGCTTGGGGAGCAGACATGGGAGTGTTCGAACACTTGTCCTACCACTTGCAGCTCTATGGCCTCTTAACTGCAGTTTGTTCAAATTGTGAGACTAAAATAAGATAGTTTTAATTTTTCAAAAAAAAAAAAAAATCTGAGGTAGGATTACACTCAATACTTGGTAGACTCCTTTCAGTAATTATCCAATTCTAGAGGAGAAAGAACTAGACCCTGTTTTTAAGTACAGTGCACCAATTCCTCAAACACAGAGAAAAATTCCTCAAAAATCTATGAAAAATTAATATATGCTCAATATTGCCTACTGAAATTCCATTGCTGGTCTCAATATGTTTTCATTCTTATTCTAGTCACCATCCAATTACGTAGATATAAATCCTTCTACATCACATTAATTTAACAAGATAGTTTTCTTTTTAAATCAGTAAGCTCAAAGACTACCAGAAAATTAATTCCTTTCAGCTTTAGATAATTAGCAAGATGACTCGGTCAACATATTTTCTTCCAGTAGCAGGTTCCTGTAAAGGGAAGCTACTGTTCTATTCTCAGTCAGGTCAGAGTAGAGTGGGCTCACCAGGCTTTCCTGAACAACTGCCAGCCATGCAAAGTCACAGAGGAGCACACGGGGCCCAGGGAAGAGCCCACAGGGCTTTGCAGACCTGAGTCACAGCTCCTTTGCTGCGTAAACCCAACATGAGATGAAATATAGGTGGTAGCCACTATGGGCAGAGTTCTATGCCTAGCTTTCTGCTTTGTCTCTGGTGAATACTCTCAACCCCTGAACCTTCAGCCTCTACCCAAGTCCTTTTATGCAACACAAAATGTGGATATTTTCTAGAAAGCACTTTTTTAAAGTAAACTTATTTGTGCTCTTACATCATTCTTAGTCATTGGACAGTATTTGCTTTTGCCCCTCAGGTGCAGGCCCTGTGTACACCACTGTGGTACCTGTGACCCATGACCATAGTCACTCTTCCCTGCCCCATTTTGATCCCTTTCCTTCACCCTCACCTGCTGTGTGCCTCAGATCTATGGTCAGCTTATTAGTTTAATAAAGCATCTGTAAAATGCTTTATCAGTATGAACTAATCTTCATGAACAACTTTACAAGGCAATACAGTTATTTTCAATTCATAGTTGTGGCAACTGAGGCAAAAGAAGTTAAGTTTCCTAACATCAGAGGGCTGGTGGAAGGCAGACCTAGATTCCAACCCTTTGGCCTGTGGCAAGAATCCCTGGTGTAATCCACAGCCTTGAGCTGCCTCTACACTTAGCCAACATGTGTGCCTCTCCCTAGTGACCAGCTGCTCGGGGCAGTGTCTGCCATGACCAGTCTCTGCTGCATGAATCGATTCTTTCTGATCCTGACTGTCTCTCCCAGCAGTGAGTGGGCACTCCAGGATATCATTAAGGAAGAACAACGCTCCATTATTTGATATTTAGCTGCCCACAGTTACTCAAGGGCAGTGTGAGAAATCCCAACACCAGCCACGTGTGGCCCACCTGTTAAAGACAAATGGCTGTGGTAGACTTTTCACTCTGTCACTGAATGAGCAGTTAATAATACACCTAACGTTCCTTTGGTCAATACTGTGCCCCCCTTGCCTCAAAGTAAAGGTCAAGTGGAACATAGTCCTTTTGACATTTTCTCTCCTTTATAATCACACAGGTCTCACCTACCAATTGCCTTGTTCATGGCCTTCTGCCACACTGACCTCCCTGGCCTTCTTCCAACTTGCTGGACACTTGTACCTCAGGACCTCTGCACAGGCCACACTTCTCCTCCGCTACACTCTTCCCCAATATCCTCATGGTTCACTCTTTACATACGTGCTCAGATACTGGTTGCCTGTTCAGTGAAGGCTTCTCTGTCATGACCCCACCCACCAGGGAGCTCCCTTTATTGGTTTCCCCCCTGAATAAACACCATTTTCTTACATAATCGCTCCTAGAAAGTAAGCTCGGCAACAGCAGCAATTTTTTCACTTATGTTCACTGCTGAATCCTCACACATTACACATTGCTCATATACAGCACCTCTTACTCTGTAGTTGCACAATTCATCTCCTGAAAGAAGTATAAAACAGAAGGTAGTTTAAAGGAGGTACAGACCAAATATCACCCACATTTGCACTCAATAGCTAGTTCCTTGAAAAACACAAATAAACATGCACACAAATGAAAAACTTAGAGAAAAAATAAGGTATTACTTTTGAAAACTTTAGTGTCAAGGAGCTTAATGGTTCGCTAGCAAGGAGAAGCAGTGGTTTTCTCACCCAGGCACCCCTTAGCAGGGTGGGATGTTGTATTTGAATACTGAGGCCAGCGGGGCTCAGCAGCCTGCACACAAGTGCCAGCGGTGACCACAGCATTGTGAGCAAACTGAAAGCAAACCCCTGGACTATACTGCGACAACCCTTAATTCAGCCGTCATGCTCTCTAGATGCCAGACATCTCTCACCACACATCAAGCAGTAAGTTAGGGTCCAGCGATGCAAACATGAGCAGTCAGTCAAACTAGTCTTGAACTTAAGCCAGGGTGTCAAATATGATAACAGAGGAATGAGCTGCTGCAACAGCCTCCAGGTTCCCCCACATTGGCATGGACCCCTCAGAAGCAATATCTACAGAAGCAGGAAGAATGATTTAAAAATTGAAGTCAGAAAAGGAAACCCCCAGGCATTTCTCCAACTTCATTACACTTGGCTTTACACATGTGGCATAGTCTAGTCTCCCTGTGAGCGGCCCAACTATCACTTACGTTTCACTCCCAGGACAGCCCTCCCCTCTTCTCTCCCCACCCTCCCAAGCTCACCAGGCTCCAGCTACACTGGCCTGCTTTGGGTCCATGAAGGAATCTGTATGGCTCCCTCATCTTCATGGCTCCCTGATGTCAACTGTGTCATGTTCTGTTCTCAATACTCAATATGGGGACCCAACAGGCAACTCGCCAGAGTGCCTAACTGCAAGGAAGTCCATTGTGGCAGGGATAAGCTGACAGACACATGTTATTGTGTAATATAATGCCATGCTGTGCGAGTGCTGTGAAGAAGCATGGTTTCCTCTACCTGTCATGGCTTTCCTTGCCTCCTTTCTTCCTCATCAACCTAGACACTGCAATACCGTCACACCTTTCAAATCTTACTTTAAAGATCACTTGTGCAGAGCAGCCTCCCTTGCTTAAACTAACTACATAACTTAGGCACAATACAGAGTCACATTAAACATAACAGAGGTAAAAGTATATGGCCCAGTGACACATCACATAGGCAGTCAGGAGAGACACAGCTTCTACAGAGTAATCCTTGAAGGCAGTATTCCAGTCACCTGCCATATATTAACTCATTTAATTCCTCCAGAGCCCCTATGCAGTAGATAACAAGTTATCTCTAAGTTCAGGTTCTGTGTGCCTATCCCCATCTATCACTGAGATTTCACCTTAGTGCCCTCAAAGAAGGAAACCTAAGAACATATAACATATGTTAAATGTCAGTTAATGTCATTTCCCCCAAATGATAATGAGTAGAGCATCAATAGGTGCAGAATGCCACAGGTGCAAAGGTGTGAAAGGAGCATTTAATGCAGCAAGCCAGATCTGTGATCTACAAGAGATAGCCCCCACCCCCACATGAAGGTCATTTTCACTTGTTACGACTCACTTCACTTCATATATTCTTAACTCCAGCTTTTATTGAATGGCTACCAAATGAAAGATAAGGAAAACAGATATATGTTTTATTGCTTCCCTTAAGCTGTCCAAGGATCAGTAATTCAGGACACACACGCAGGTCACCTCATTCCCTACTGAGTACATTCTGAGATTTTTGCAGTAAAACTCTTCCAGAAGGGAGCCAAGAAGGACCTACTTGAAAGTCTACTCTGTAGTGAACAGGAGTATTTTCATTAGCTTTTTGAGTATTAGTCCCAGGGAAGCTACAATGAAGAGAAAGTAAATACATTTCACATTCAGTAAAATTGGCAATTAGAGGGTAGTGCAGCAAAGTATTTTTAAAGTATTTGATCTTTGCCATCCATCTCAATCAAAAAAATTTTCAGGTGCAAATATAATCATGCTAGCTTTATGCAGAATACGATGAGCTTCATGAATAAGTTATTAGAGAGACATGAAAGAGGTATAAGGGCATTAAACAAAATTATTTAATAAAGTAATAATCATGTCAGAAGCATATCTGCTATTTGTAATAATCAAGACAATAACTGGGAGTGTTTGAGGTTAAAACACAAACCATCAGCAACATCTTAGTAATTCACTGCACTTGACATTTTAAGGAGACACTATTTTGCATTAACATGTACTTTTTATGGAGAAACATACCACTTAGATTTGTAAATCGGAAAAGACTGACATTATAAGAACCTAGTCTTAAATCACTTTCTACATTTATTACTCTGCTTGTGTCCTCTAATGTGGTCATTTACAATTTGCTTTAACGAGTAAGAACTTCTGTCAATCACTCAACTTTTGCCATACTGAGACCAAGATTGCCATCTAGTGAATTTCATTATATTTTATTTAATGGTCAGTAACAAACTTTGATTTTCCATCTCAAAGGTAAAATTTGACCACTGCAACTCATATCTAAATCACTAATATTAACAAGTGTCCTAAATGCCTAAAATATCTACCTAATTCCTACCTACCTACCCATTTATCAGTCAAAGAAAACTTACACTCCTGAAGAACAAACACAATTTAAACAACCATTATAAAATCTCACATTTTGAGAACCTAGTAAGAGTCAGATGGTGTGCGAGGATCTTTCACATCATAACCCCTTATTGTAATGTGTACCCCCATTTCATAGATACATCAACTGAGGCTCAGAGAGGAGCCTGACTCAGATGAGTCACGGATAGATTTACAGTCAGATTTGTTCATTAAACAAACACATGCTGAACTTCATATTCTGTTCTCAACACTGGGGCCACAACATGAAACTGACCAGAGAGTGCCTAACTGCAGGGAAGTTCATTCTGGAGGGGAGAAGCAGAGACAATATGATTGCATTATGTATCACCATCCTGTGTGAATGCTGTCAAGATACGCAGTGTAGAAGGAGAGCCAGGGCAGAGGGTGCCCTGAGACCACAGCTGAACAGGGAACATATGAAGGAGCCATGTGACTATGCTAAGCAGGGATTAAGTCCCAAAAATCTGATGGCAGAATTGAGACTACCAGAAGGGCAGGGTGAGGGCGGGATGCACAAGGGGGAGGGAACCAATGGGCTGTGGTGGAGGATTATGGGTGTACTGGGGAGGAGACTGGTAACATACATCTGCGGTATGAAAACTACACTCCTAAATCATAAACACTTTTATAAACCAAGGTGAATAATGATGCAACTTAAATAAAGCAACAAAGAACTGATTTAGGAGTGTTAGCCAAATGGACTTGTTAAATGATTGAATGGTGTTGAACAGAGATATAACTGATATATAACATTGTGTAAGTTTGTGTAAGTTTAAGGTATATAATGTGTTGCTTTGATTCTTTTATATACTGATCTATGATACTCTAAAGAATTACATGTGTATTATGATACATACATATATATTTTTAAATATATGGTAATTACATATGTTTTATATACACAGTTTTATGGTTCAGTAATACAGCCCCATTACAAAGCAAGTGAATATGTTAGTTGAGGTTCGTGGCAAAATCGACAGCTAATATCTCTTGAGGTGACTTCCATCTCAACATCTATTTGTCAGTCCAGACGGTTTTATTATCAGGCGCATAAAAATGGCTAAAGGATGAGTCAGCCATTGTCTTTGAAGAGGTGGTTACAGTTTTCTTTCCTCCCTCTTTCTTTGAGTCCACATTAACAAATACTTATAGGTACTTGCTCTGGGCATTGGTGATATGGGCATCAAGGAATCCAGACCATGATACTTATTCCTATGTGATGTTCATTAATGGGCCTGGTCAGTGACAGTCGTGGGGTCCCAGCCCCATTGGAATATGTTCCCGATCTATAACTGCCCCACCAGGATCTGAAGACCTGAGCGCTGGCTTCTCACTTGGACTATTTCTTCCCCAGGTGCTGTTTCTCACCATTAGGAGCTGCTCATCATGCTGGTTAAGCCAGCGCCCAGGCTCATAGGGAGGAGATGGAGGAAGCGGCTTTCTACCAGTTAGGATCCATGGACCCAGGACATTTACTAAGTAAACCAGCTGCTCTGCTTTGGAAACACCTCCTGGCCACAGAATCTCTTTTTGCCACACAGATACTGAGGGGAGAGAGAATGCATTAAATCAATTTGCACTTACACTGCACTGACTTATTCTCTACAATATTCATTTGCAAATGGCAGAGGTCTGCGTGTCTGCGTGCACGGCTTGGGGGTAGCATGGGAACGGAAGAAGAAACTAAGTTTACTGATTGGATGGATGAGGACAGAATCAGACAGGACAAAGGAACCATAACAAAGTTGACCTTATCCATGATACAAGTTTCTTGACTTTTTTTTTGAAGACCTTTTCTGGGTTACATATGGTCTTTGTGCTACGGAAGTCTAAGCAACGTACAAACATGCATGTGCACTTGATACATGCACAGTGCAAACCAAATAATGCTGCCTTGAGCCAGGGGGTAGGTGGCACACAGAGTACCCAGCAGGACTGCACAGAGAGGGCTGCTCCAGAGCCAGGTCTTGAAGTCTTTGCCCCTAGAACACCCATCTCACCCCCTAGGGGCTTTTCGATGTTGCCCACTAACTCCACAATCTTGTTGCAGCCCAGATTATGAAATGTGGAGGCTAATATCCTTTGGGAAATGTGTCCCATTCAAAAGACTACAACTTTGCACAGTGCTTAGGGGAAGACAGACTAAGGTCAGAGAGCAGGGCAAGGAGGGGGTGAGCGACTGCGTGTCACAGCCCTGTGTGCAGAGCTTGCCCACCTGTGCAAGGCTTAGCGCACTGGGGTCCTGCTTCTCAGACTGAGAGTGGCCATCAGCCCAGGGGCTGAGGGAAAGGAAGACCCACACACCTGGGAGCTTGTGTGCTTCTTGGGGGGACCACAGGTTGACTGGGCTTTCATCTCATGTCTTACACATTATGCTAAGCTTTTCACCCAGGTTTTATTCTAGTTTCCCAAATGACCTTTCTAGGTAGGTGTTACTGATCTCCCTTTCAAGAAGAGTTTAAAACTCAGAGATGAAAAAATAACTTGGTCAGAACTACTGTAAGACAAAACTGGGAGCAGACTGTCTTTCCTATTCAAAACCCACTCTCCTCCCCATTCACTGGGGTCCAGCCCATTTCCAAATCACAGCATCATGACCTGAGCGACAGATCTACCAACTACAGCAGGGCTTAATTCCTGCCATCTGGATAATTTTACCAGATACAATCCATCGCTACCCTGCCACACCAAGAAATCCACCGGGAAGTACAGAAATGCTGGTGAAATCAAATGGACACATGCTTATGCCCACAAATGAGAGTGGTGTCTCTTCAAAGACATCACCAGCACAGAAATAAAAATTATCAAGAAGACTCATCAAATGCGGGTTTCTCACCATCAGTAATAACCCCAAGCCCAACTACACTTGTTCCATGTACACTTTTCACATTCCATTGTTCCCTCTAATAGAGGGAGGGCATGGCTTGAACGTGCACTATATTCACTGTTCAACTTTTTTTTTTTATTTAATGACAGGTTGAGTAATCTATAGTGACTGAACACAGGTGTTTTATATGTTTACTGTAAATATGGAAAAACACTCCAAAGGGATTCAGAGTAACAATACAGAATTTAGTGTTTTTAAGCTGTTTTACTGAGCTATCCAAACAGTAAAGACAGCGATCTCAAGTGTACACCACAGTGATTTTTGTATACAGGAGCATACCACACAATCACATGCTTGATCAAAACCCTGGAAATTTCCATTACCCCAAGTGTGTCCTTCTCACATCCCCCAACCTGCCACATAATTCCTCCCACCCTCACCCAACCCTGGTAACTGCTACACTGTTGCCTGGCTCAGTCTCTCAGGTTTGCCCACTCTTGTGAACACATAACTAAGATGCAGAGTTTGTACTTTTGCACCTTGTTTCTGTTGTTCTACACAAAGGCAGTGGGACTTATCCATACCCACACATACAATCTTCTTTAATAAAGCTTACAAATTATACCATTGTTGGTTTTAGTTTTTAGCTCCTTCTCCTACTGCTGGACACCTAGGTTGCTGAGAGTCTATAGCATTTTTTTTTTAAAGATTTATTTATTTCTGCATACAGAACTGGGGTACAGGCCAGAGGGGCAGGGGCAGTGAAAGGACTCACCAGAGTGGGAAGCAGAACAGGCAGATCGACGAAGTACACTGCTGCGGGGAGCAGCTGGCGGGTCAGAGAGGTCTGCCACGCCATGTTGTCACCTCCAGGGCAGGCGGGAATCGAACTCATGCGGAAGTGGCTTTAGATCCTCAGTGCTGTGCTTTAACCCGCTGCACCACCAGGGAGGGCCCTCTATAGCATTTTTGAGAAAATCTGGAATGTCATTCTTGGATCAGTCTTTGTTAGGACATATCTAAATTTCTCTTGGGAAAATTCCTAGGAGTGAAGTTACAGAGTTACAGGGAAGTTATTTAACTCGAAACAAAAACCAGTTTGAACTGTTGATGAGTTTTCTCAGAGGTCAGGCCCTACAGGTCAGCAACAGCTCTCTCAGTCACAGTCGCTGGGCATCTTGGTCAGCTCTGGTGCTGTCAGGGGGTCTCAATGGTAGACGTTCTGGTGAGGCTGTTTTTAATTTGCAATCCTGGTTAATAATGATGCTGAAATTTTTTGTGTGTTTATTGCCATTTTAATAGCCCCTTCTGTGAAATGCCTGTTCAAATCTTGACCATTTTCATTAGACCTTGGCCTTTTTTTTTTTACCAATTTATAAAACATTATTTTTAGCAGATGCTGGATGCGAGTATTTGGCTTTATTTATGTATTGCAAAAATACAAGATGTGTTCACAATACAAAAAATATATTCACCTAATCTATGGCTTACCTTTCATCCTATCATGTCTTTTGATCAGAAATTCTTAATTTAGTGACATCATTTTATCATTTATCATAGTTCTTAGTGCTGTTCATGAAATATTTGCTCAGCCAAGGTCATGCAATTCTCCCTTTGCATAAGAGACCTTCAAATGCCAGCGATTTCTGTCTCCTGTCACCTACTAAGTTTTGTCTAAACCCACAAAGACAGATGAGCTTCTTCTCCTTGAAAGATCTCTAGAGTAACCACCTTGACAAGTCTCCTTCAGTAATCCGTTCTGGTGCTTTAAAGCCCTTCCAGTGAGGATGTTTTCTTCTTTATATTGACTGAAAATTACACTCTCATTCATGTGATGGCTTTACAATGTCTTTAGTTTTCACATTAAAAACTAATTTAAAACATTTTTAGCTCATAATGTCCTTCTGTTGTACGTGCAGTTGCTGTAATAGCTTTTGTTCTCTGTGTGTATTTTATGTTAGCTTTTCCTTTTGTTTGATACACTGAAAGGAAGTAACATGATTTAACTTTTCAAAACATCTAAGCAATTCATAGGTTACTGTTAGGAGACTGAAGTTTCAGTTGACACTGGAGGGTGAGGAATGCGCAGCTCTCAGATTAAAATAAAGGGCAGGGAATAGTCTTTTTTTCTTTTTTTCTTTTTCTTTTTTTTTTTTTTTTGCAGATAGGAAAAGTCTTTTATTGAGTAAAATGTGTTAAGTCCTTAATAGCTAGAAATTTTTAAAGTAAGAGTTATGATATTGTTGATGTAGCAAATCACTACTTTATGTTAACATTTGGTAGCTACTTGGCTATGAGAGTCATGTAACTTTCCTGTTTAAAATGTTAATCAACTTTGCTTGGTATGTACTGGAAGGAGAGAAGCCATCGAGACTTGAGATTTGGTTCTCATGTCCTCAGGAATTAGTTTGTAATTGCAGATCATGTCTGTCATTTTTCCATACTTTAAACCAGCCACTGGCAGAAATTGAAAGTAAGAACCACAAAATGTTATTTGCATTGAAGGATTGCCCCACTTTGTCATCTTCATCCCTAAGGGACAAGGAAACAAACAAGTTGATGAAACTATGTGCAGGGATCACAACTGAGCCACACAAACTTTGGAAACTGTAAACCTGACTGTTGTAGTTAAGACTAGGTTCACCTGCAGAAACACAAAAATTTCTAAGCACTCTTTCTTCCTTCTTTCTCCTTTTAATTTGCTCTCACATAGTTATGAAGATCGGGATTGCTGTGTAACTTCTTCCCAAGGACTTCCTCAGGATCTTGCCCACAGTGTTGCTCCTATCCTCAAGGACCCAGTTTCTGGAAGCAGGAAAAAAGTGACCACACTGCAGCTCTCTCCTAGTGAAACCTCCAAAACTGCCAAAGAACACATCCTCTTGCCCACCTTTGGCCAGAAATCAGCCACCCGGCTGTTTTCATTTAGGACAGTGGACTCTAGGTTCATTCAAATTGTCATAACGGGCAGGATTTCCTTTTAGCAGGTTGAGTAATATTCCACGGTGTGTGTGTACACAGTTGTGTACATGTACATGTACACAGATTACATTTTCTTTATTCATTCATTTACTGATAAGACACTCAAGTTGTTCTCAGATCTTGGCTATTGTGAAAAATGCTGCAGCGAGCATGAAAGAAAGAGGGTAACTTCTAGAGAGAGTGATATTATTTCCTGTGGATATATACTCAGAGTCCTGATATGATCTGGATTTTAGCCCATACCATGTAATTTATACTTCAGATCTCCAGAAGCAGAAGATACTTTGTGTTAAGTTATTTGTGGTAATCAGTTACCAGAGCAGTAAGTATATTTGTGGTAATCAGCATATTTGAGCAAATAAGTATATCTGTGGTAATCAGTTGTCAGAGCAATAAGAAATTAATACAGTAATAGCGCTGCCTGCCCTCACATAAATGCCAGCCTCAGCAATGTGAGGTGTGTCATGTACTCTCGTGAAATTGCCTTTGGTGTTGTGGCATGTTTACAGAATAAGTCCCTGGAGGGGTTCCCAGTGCCTGCACTGCTTGTATGCAATCAAAAGAATTTGTCCAATGGATCAATGAAGGCCTTCTGGTTTCTGAGCATGATTTTCCTAGGTCTAACATGCCTTTCTCTATATCCATATGGACAATTCCTACTGTCATCAAACATATTGGCTCTACTTTGAGTTATCTCTAAAAAACTAGCTAGTCTTTCTATAGTGTTTTACCCACAGAACACAGTGAAAATCAGTGACTGATGAGTGTCTCCTGTATCCCCAAATGCAGTATGGTGAGGCCAAGGTCTACCCAGTTGTGTCATCAGCCATCTTCAATGTCAGTAAGCACATTATGTGAACTTCCTGAAACTCCTGTACTCTGTGGATTGGGGATGTGAGAACACATACAGTATGGAGCTAAACTGGACATGAAGGGGTTAGTAACAGAATCACAGAAGAAGATGCCCAAAGGCACACAGCACAAATGCCTGACACTCAGTGAGCTTGAAGTAAGTGTTAGTCAACACCACTGTTGTCACCAGAAGATGCTAAGAAATGCAGAGTGAGCTTAGGGCAACAATACATCAGTGGAAACCAGTGTTTCTAGGGGGAAGATCCAATTGTCGCAGAGTATGTGTGTCCTTTTTGACACAGGGTAGACTTGCTTCTTGGGTAGAAAGCAGGTCGCAGTACATGACTCTCAGCACCCCAAGTTCCAGAGCTTTCAGCAAGTTAATAGTAAGACATTCATGCTCTCCTCCCACTCTACAGTGTGATTCCAACACCAATGACCTGGAAACTTCAGTGGGGTATGATTTTCACGTGGTCACCTTAACTAATATGTAGTGATCAGCTGAATAACTGATGACTGTTGACATCCACAAAAAGCTCATTAAACTACAAAGACATGTGTTTCTGACAAGCCTCATCTCTGTCACTTTATAATGGTTAAAAGAACAGGACTTGGTCCCAGCTGCCTGGGTGGCCACAAATGCTAATTCTTTGTGCATCAGTATCATCTGTAAAAGGGGGCTAAAAATGGCCCTCTTACCTTTTAGGGCACAGGTAGGGTTACATAAGCTAGCATATATGCAGCACTTGGGAATGTGCTGGCACTTTTAGGAGTTCATAGAGGTTAGTCAGCTCTTCCAGCATTTTCTATAGACATCTACTTGGGAACTGAGAGGAAATAAAAATGTGGCAGTCTCACAAGCATTTAGAAACATGTACTTAAAAGAAGGATACATTTTTGAGCGTTTATATATTTAATCATGAGTTTAACATCTTTCCAACATGTAAAAAATAAACTAAGTTGAATGTAAGAATCTGCAAAGAAGTGCTAACGAACAAGGCACCGTTAGAAGGAACAAATTAAACAGGAAAACTAAAATTAAGTTTTTGAAGACAGAAACAGATGGACAATATAAAAGACAGGAGAAAAGTCAGGAAGAGGAAGAGTGAAACAACATTAAGACCAAATAAACAAGAATGAGAGACATGTTATTATAAACTGGTAGAAGGCAGGGATGGTCATGGCAGAGTGGATGGGGCCTCTGTTCTGGGGAGACACACAGGGACCCGCACCTTTAAAGACAGGTGCTTCAGGCGCTGTTTAATGAGTAATAATAGATGAGCCAACACTGAAACTCTCGCGAAGAACCCTGTTTACATAGTTACATACCGTTCCCTTGATGACCGGCTCATTAGTATGGTACAGAAAGATGGAGAGTGAGATAGTGTGTTCAATGAAATATAAAATGAGGACCTTAACACTAATGTGTTTTATTTAAGATCTGCTGATGGGCACATTATAGCTGCAACACACTTCACCACACTCACAGAGGAGCATGGGGCTCCCGGCACTCACCCAATCAATGTGGGAATCTCTGCTCTGACTTTCTAGTAACATTACTATCTCATCCTCTTCTTCCTCAAAAACCTACTATTCTGTTTGTAGAAGTACAGGTATTCTAAATTCCTGGGAAAAGGTCACGTGTTTATGTTTAGAAGTTCCATGACTTATGGTATTAATATGGAAAATAGAAATAGAAAACATGAAAGAAAAAACGCACCCAGAGTATAAAACTGAAATATAGGTTTACTCATTCATTCAACAGAGAACCTAACAGGATTGAGGCACATGGCAGAAACTTTCAGTAGAATTAGGAGAGATGGGCCCTCCCTGATGGCAAAGTGGGTTAAAGGGAAGCACTATGAAGCCTGCCACGACTGCGTTAGCATGAGTTTGATTGCCGCCAGGGAGCTGACCCACATGGCACGGCAGACCTCTCCTGACCAGCCCGCTGCTCCCCTCAGCAGTGTACCTTGTCAATCCACCTGTTCTGCTCCCCATGTTGTCTCTGGTGAATCCTTTCACTGCCCCTGCACCTCTGGCCTGTACCCAGTTCTATATGCATAAATAAGTAAATATTTAAAAAAAATGGGGAGAGGTAGACACTGCACCTCAGAAAGCAGTCCTGTGAAATGAGGCATTTTAAGTATATGTATTATCACCCTGCCAAGTTCATTCTACACCCCCTTTGCCCAGGGACTTCATGGCACAGGTGCCTAAGAACATGAATGAGGCTATAACCATCAGCATAGGCCAGGTGATGCTACAGAAACTATCCCTAAATCTGAGTGATTTCATGACAAAAGGTTGTTTCCATCCCCACTAACATCTCCTTAGCTAGACACAAACAGGGTGGCGACTAGAAAGCTCAGTCTTCCCTGTGTCCAGAGAAGAGGATCACTCACTAACTAGAACTGATCAAGACCAGAGAGGCCTATCACAAGGACAATTGATTAGAATTATTCCCAGCTCCATGATTTATTGGCCACAATCCACATTTATTAGCCACAAAGTTATTTAACCTTCCCAAGTCAAAGTTATGTGGCAGCCAAGCCTCCCCTCTTACTTCTCCTCTGTCTGCAGCTGCCATGGCGCAGATGTATGAAGAGCTCAGAGGGGTGTTAAACAGCACTGAATGTAACTTACACAGATTTGAGAAGGACAGTTCATCAGGTCAGAGAAAGAGGTGGAAATGGGGGACTTCCAGTGTGGAGATCAGTACAGTTTATGAATCTTGGCCACAGACTCTAAGATTACTCACTTGAAGGCCATGGGCTTCCAGCACATTGCTTCCCACAGGTAATAAAAAAAAAAAAAAAACTAAGGGTGTTGACCTTGACCTGAGTGTCTGCTAGAGAAACAAGGCTGCCAGGTGTAGCCTACTCCTAGAGTAGAATTTGTAGTATGACTCTGTGGTCCCCATGCTGCTGCCTCTCACCACCAGCTCTCCCCAGTCCCATCAGAGCGGGTGCTGGTCTGGACACAGGACATCTTTCCTGCCCTTAAGTTTTATTTTTGTCCTGGAGCCCCTCATCCAGCTTTTCCTCCCACAACAGCCTTTCTCAAATGTGAGCAAGACATATGCCTGCAATACTGGTGTGTGGGTTCCTATCTGCAATTGCATATCATATTCGTTCAGTACAAGCAACTGCACCTTCCTTACAGGTGAAAATAGTGATTTACCTTGTTTTCATTATTTATTTCCTTCTCACTTGGTTTAGAATTATTGATGCCCTTGCCTCCTCCACTCTCCTGGGCAGAGTCGGGCCACTCATCTCACTGTCCATCAATGTCCAGAGTGGTGTCCTGTCCAGAACAGACCCCCACCATGGTGGGGGTGGTGGATGGAGTAGCTCTCTTCACCAATTTTCCCGTCATTTCCATCCTTGTCTGTCCTTTTCAAAAGGCCGGGATAATTAGAATTTGATACCATCCAGCCAACTGACACGAACTCTCTAAGGGCATGCCTCTCCTTTACTCATTCTCTCTTCATCCAGACTTACAAAAACTGCCAGTTTTGCATGGCATTCTTCCCATATTTTGCTTTCTACAAAACCAGTTGTTCATCAAGTTGCCTGGGAAACTTTAAAATATATAAATATATATATATATATAATAGTATACACACACACACTGCTCACTCCCATGAAACCTATTAAAGCATCATTTTGTAGATGTGGCCTGGGAATGCATCAGCTCTGAGTGATACTCGAAAGCACCTTTACATATATATTTCTGGGTGATAAGGGCTATGTCTCTAGACTATAGGTTTATTATCAGAGACTTTTGCTGTTTAGTCTAGTGCAGTACCTCTTAAACTAACACACAAACGGAACACCTGGGATCTTAAAATTCAGATCCAATTCAGTATGTCTTAGGAATTTCTAACAACCCTCAGCTCTAGATGTGAAGACACCCTAGAATAATGAAGATCACACTTTGGTCAACAGGCTTATCAGGAGATTATTTTAGCACAGTATCTTAGAGGGACTCCATTCAAAGTTATAAAAGCATTATTAGCTTGAATACATAAATAAAAGTTCAAATTTGTAACATCTATGTATTATAACGTCAATTTAAAAAACCAGGGAGGCCTATGGTGATGGCACATGGGTAATTTGGTGTTGGGAAGCCCACGGGGATTACAACTGAGATGGAAAAAATACACAAAATGATGTAAACATAAACTATATATATAGATATATATATATATATCTATATATATATAAATAAAATGACCAGGGAGACTCTATGATGAATACAAGTTTTTAAATCATAGGAGATGTAAGACAGATGCATTGATTAGCATTAATAGTTGGTCTGGTTTTTGCATGTTTTACTGATGAATAGCCTGACTCAAAGACACACACACAATATTCATTTATGAATATTTAACAGTTTGCATTACAATGAAACAGAAGTGACAAGAAAATCTTTTTTCTAATACCTGTGTAACATCAGGGTGAGTTAAAGAACTAATGGCCAGCAAATCTGGGACAGGAATCTGGGAAACATTCTCATCGCAGCTTCAGTAAGTAAAGTTGTATTCAAAGCAATTATCTATTGAGCAGTTGAGTATGTCTGCAATTTTGAGGAAGACATTGTAAAAAACCACACATTTTAATCCCAATGAGTAGATGCTATAGGCTTTGACAGCATTGAGTACTGGCCTAAGTAGAGGAAGTAGAGGAACATCTTGAAAACAGAGAAAGGGCTGAGAATAACATCACTTAAGGATGTGTCAAATGGTAAAGTGAGAGTAGCACCTTTGTCCAATTCTCCACTGCCGGCTGAGTATATAGGCTTGGTTTCCAGGATAAGGATTTTTTTTTCTCCTTATTGAAGCTAATGCCAAAGCAATACATTTGCCAGAATAAGCCACTAATGTGACAGGCACTATATATAACCATGCAAAGCAGAGAATGCCTCCATGTTTGTGTGCGTGTGAGGTGTAGATATTAAAAGCATCAAGGTAACAATTTTTTTATGTTCAATAGATGGTTCTGCCTCAATATTAAAGAGCTCGGTGGCTTTTAATGATGAAAAAATTATGCAAACATTAAAAAACAATTTTATATAATTATTTGGAGTTTGCTTTCATTTTACAAACAACAATTTAAAATAAATCCATTAATGCTGTCTGTGGGGATTTCTTGCAAGTAAAAGGAAATGTATCATGCATTGCAGTTTGGTTTAATACTAGAAAATAAGCTCTCCCACCAGTAGTGCATTATGAAGGGAAATTAAGAAACTTAAGTGATTATTTCTGTGACTGGAACTGTATCTTTAATAGAGGGTTCTTTCATTGAAAGTTATTATATGTCTCTATTCACTTAGCATATATTTATGAAGAGAATAACTGTTCTTTGGGCTCTTTCCCACCAGCCAACAGCACTTCAGAGGTTCATCCCTCCAAGCCCTCCTCAAGATATAAAGAGTTCATGGGGAGTTGGCTATTTATTTCAAGATTATGTTGCCTTTCATCATTTTTAAGGAAACTGAGAACAATGACATAAGGCGAAACATTAAGCCAGAAGCCAAGCGCCACCTGGTGGTTGGAGGAGGGATGACATCACTGCTTTCCCTCCCTCCACCTCTCAATTTCAAGTCAATCCCCCTCCATCACCCCATTTTTTTCTACCTCAGGTAAAGTACAATTAAAAATAATTGATTAAATAAAGAAGAACTAAAAGATATATTAACTTTATGGCAAAATGGTGACTTTGGTTAGTGAAATATCTCTACTCTGCAAGCCGGCCACACTGAGTAGAGGCCCTACCCTCCTTATTTAACTGTCTTTTGGGATATCTTAAAGTCCAAGACCTCGAAAATGGCTTCTTAGGTGCACTGACCCTTAGACATAGCCATATGGCTCACAATGTCCTTGGAGATTCCCACCCTCTCCTCTCGTATAAATCAGCCATTCCCCAGCCCCATTTTCTCCCACCATTTCCTATCACCATATTATGAAATTTGTATTCACTGGGCATTCACTTATCTCCTAAGGTCACAGCTGAGTGTGAAAGAAAGGCCTGTGTCTACCAAGCGGCTCTCATGAGCCTCTCTAACCCACTCCGATCTGTGATTGGTCACTCCTAGAGCAGGCCAAGCTCAGGCCACAGCAGCACAGTAATAACACAGATTTTCTTTATTAAGTACATACTTAGTGTCAAATCCACCTAATCCTCAAAACAACCCAACAAGGTCCAGCCACAGTAAAAGGTGACCTGGCTGTTTATCATTCTCTCTATTCCCTCCACATATACACAGCTGCTGAGGCCATATGGTGGCTGTGGCTTTCATTTGCTATTTTTAAAAAGATTTAGGTAGAGGTGGGAAAACTGAGTGCTTAGCAGAAGGCTGAGTACACTGAACTGTGCCCCTAGAGAGCTATGTTCATGTCTGACCTAATCCCTGGAAGCCATGATGACCTGACTTGGAAAAGGGGATCTTTGAAGCTCAAATTACATGAAGGATCGAGAGATTAAACATGCCTGAACTATCCAGATAGGCTCTAAATTCAAGGGCAAATGTCCTTATGTGAAAAAAGGCACTGGGAGATATATAAAATTATAGAGGGGAAGGTACACACACACACGGAGGAGAGGGTCACGTGAGCTTAGGGCAGAGAGCAACACACCACAAACTGAAGACGCTCACAGGGGCCAGATACCTGAAGAATCAAGAGCAGATTCTTCTCTAGTCTTGAGAGGGAATACAAGTGTCCGTTTTCCCAAGAAATTTGGACTTCTGGCTTCCAGCACTTTGAGGATAAATTTCTGCTGTCCTAAGATACCATTGTGTAGACATTTGTTATAACAGGCACAGAAAAGGATTATGGAAAGTACACAAGAGCTTCCTCTTTTGAATGATTTTTCCCAGTTCCAACTCCTGCCCTACCGGGCACTTGTTGAAACAGGGTGGCACAGAGATAAAATCGAGATGGGTTTGGATGAACAGTGACAGGATGAAGAAGTCTGAGGGTGCACTCTGATTTGGTTATTTAGGCTGAACTCACTGTGGCTACAGGTATCACTGGCTTTCCTTGCTACCAGCCATGTGACTGAGTTTTACTGTAAAGGAGCTAAGGAAACTGTTAGGTTACTCTCCACAAAACATTATTTTTAAAGAGAGCAGTCATACGCGGCCCATGGGTCTCACCGCTTTCCTATTTGGCATGAAAGTATGATGAGGTGGACTGACAAAAAACATTCCCAGGCTAAAGAAAGCAGAAGAGAAAGGCAGAAGGAGTCAGGCCCTGAAGATGCTGTACATGTGTGAGTGAGTTCACTGCCTATCTGGATTCTGTCAAGTAGGCGAAGTCAACTATACACTTGAACCACTATTTAATAGGCCTTTTTATAACTCACATCCAGATACAATCCTAGTGTCTGCCAACTTAGAACACCAGCGTCCTCTGTGAACACCTTCAGTTGCTAGAGCTCTCGACTTTGGGGCTTGAGAGGAAGACACAGGAAAAGATGAGGCATTTCTTTGCCTCTCATTTTCCAGTCACTTAAGAGCCTCCTTTGACTCCTGAGGAAGACTGTGCCTTCCTTGGTGCACTGGCCATGGTCTGGTCAAGCAGCACCCAATCCCATCAGCATACCCACACAGGGCCTTTCAGTAGAAGGTAGCTCTCTTGCTTAATGTCCGTGTCACTAAGATGGTCTATGACGGACCTGATGACAGGACCTGGGTCCCTATGAAGCAGGGTGGATCTAACAGAGGCACCAACCTGAGAAAGATCACATTTTTTATTTTTAGTTTCTCTTTTTTAATTACTATAATTTGGGGTTACATATGTACGTGCCCCCTCCCCCAAACCACACCTGTGCCAGTACCCAACCTATTTCCCTTCCCCACTTTTCCTCCTTCCCCATGACGTCCCTTGTGGTAATAAGTCAAATTTTCACTCAGTCCAAGCTTTGGTTTTTGCTGTAATTTGTCATGTACACCACCAAAGTAAAAACTAAAAATAATCAGTGAAAACAGGAAATCGGAAGGATATAAAAGCAACATCAAGGATCAACTGCGTTTCTAATACAAACAATGTTTAGGGAGTAAGGGAAATAAAGGGGGGAAAAAAAACAATTACGATCATGCTCAAAAGAATGAGATATCTGGGGATCAACCATGAAGGAGGTGAAGGGCTTACAGATTGAAACTACAGGATCCATCTCCGCACTCCCCCACCCCAGTAGCACAACGGATTAAAGTGCAGCACCATGAAGCTAATTGCAGCTACTTCACTAGGTGCTCAATCCCTGCCCCAGAGGTGATCCACATGGCACCGCAGACCTCTCCTGACCCGCCTGCTGCTCCCCTCAGCAGTGTACTTCATCGATCTGCCTGTTCTGCTCCCAGCTCTGCCTCTGGTGAAGCCTCTCACCACCTCTGCACCTCTGGCCTGTATCCCAGTTCTGCATGCATAAATAAATAAATCTTAAAAAAAAAGAAAAAGAAAAAGAAACTACCAGACCCAGTTAAATAAAAGAAGACACAGAAATGGAAGCTATCCTGGGCCCATCAGCTGTGAGCATGGACATGAAAAGACTGTCTAACCTAAGCTACCACCTTGTTTTGAAGGTGGACACTTTGTTTTTCCTTGAGACTGCTGAACTGCTAATTTTGTATCGATTCCTAATTATACATGCACGCATACATAGATATGTAAATGTTTATCTCCACCAGTTAATAGCTTTACTTGATTTTCAGGTTTTTTTTTTCTTTTTAGTACCTTGGTAATTCTTGACACCTAATAACCTAATCACTTCTCTGTGGCCTTCTGTACTTTAGAACTTTGAACTCCTTTCATTTTGATCTGTAGTGAGTAAGTATAGCATCTGTGGAACTTCAGGTAAGACCCATGGTGCATGTTGGGGGCCACTTCCTCCAGCCACGGGGGTGCCTGACCTGCTAGGTCTTCCAGGGGATCAGCATTACTTGCCAATATTCCAGGGGGGAAGGGACCGAAGATCAAACAACTCTGCCACTTTGTCTACATTGTTTACACACACTAGAAAAAGCCTCACCATCACTTGGTTTTGTTTTTTTCAAACAATAAAGGGATGGAAAGAAAGCACTTGGCAGACTCGATGCGTGAAGAGTTTTGTGTAATTGAGGTTAAGACCTGCTGATGCCATTTATAAAAAATATCACTGGCCTATGTTAGATTTTTTTTAAGATTTAATTATTTATGCATAAAGAGCTGGGGTACATGCCAGAGGTGGAGGGGTGATGAGAGTTTTCACCAGAGACAGAGTGGGGAGCAGAACAAGCAGATCAACAGAATACACAGCCCAAGGGAGCAGCGGGTGGGTCAGGAGAGGTCTGCTGCGTCATGTGGGTCACCTCCCAGGTGAGGATCAAACTCACACTGAAGTGGCTGCGGCCAGTACTGTGTCCTAGCCTGTTGTGCCACTGAGGAGGGCCCAGAAATCTTAGACTTGGACTTAGCTAACCTAAGAAAAATAATAAAAACTTCTACTATTGTTGATGTCGTGGATGTTACAGACAGAGTGTCCAGCTGGAGCATTCAGGAGTCCAGAGCTGCCCAGGAAGCACCAGCTGCTGGGCTGTTGCCACACAGGCACTGTCAGCCAGCAGCTGTCTGGGTGGGGCTGTCACAGCTGTGCGTTGGGATGGTGGTTACTCCCTGTCCTGTGACCAGACTAAGAATCCATTTTCCATGTGTTAGAGAACAAACCTAACTTTAACCAATCTGGCTACAGCCAACTGCATTTGCCCAGGTCTCTCCTTACATTGCTGCAGGTCAGAGATCCACAACACAGATACAGGGACATCCACTGGTAACATGATGTTCTCACCTCTCCAGCTCTGCTTGTATGATTCTCTCCTCAGAGATAGGCTTCTGTACCTGTTCAAATACTACTCATTTTACTACAGTCAGGCCAAAGGATACAACCTACTCTAAGCCTTAGGGTTGATCTCTCTTCTCTGAACTCTACCTTGTATTAAATAATAACAGGACTACATGTCCCATATTAACCACTAGACTAGAAACTCCTTGAAAGTCAACATCAACAACAAAAGACCTACTGAGGGCCGCGGATGAGCCTGAGGCCAAGCATGGTGTGATCATCACCTCATCTAATTTCTCTTATTTCTGATTTATAAATCAAGAAACTGTAACTTAGATGGCTAAGTCAGGGTCCCAGAGCTAATGGGGGGTTTGATTTCTGTACTACAGTATCAACAGTAAATTACATATTAGCTATTGCATGGAATACAGACCTAAACACAAAAACAATGGAAATCAGTGCCTCTGGAATTGATGCCAGTAGTGCTCTGTAAGGCCAGACCTCATTTTCTCCCAAATGAAAGGAGTAGCCTGCATCACTGAACCAACTCCCAGACAACACTTCTTTCCTCCTCTTAAGAACGAATTTATCTTAGGCTGAAACAACCTTTTCCTAATGGTGCTTTTCTTGTCTATCTCTGTAAAAAAGCCACATTTTCACAACTAATAACACACTTTGACTCATTAATGCCATTTAACTCATGTGATTCTTGCATAAGATACACAAGACATCTCTAAGTCAGTTCATGTTCTTGCTGCAATATCACTTGTACAAATGCTGCTGGTTTGCATTAGTCTTTCTTATTTGGGGCCAGCTGTTGCTTAATTTTTACTGTTGTAAAATATGGGGACAGTTGAGGCACACAGCAAGGGCTCGATTGATACACACCATCTTATTTTCAACTGAATTCCTGAAAGCAGTCAAAGAAGTAGGCAAAACGTGACCGAAGTGGAGTCAGGAAATGGATGAATGCATTTTCTCCAAACTCATTTTATTCATCCACTTTGAATATAATACTGAATCCAGACAACATTAAAAAAGAAACTCCAATGTTACAACATGATTGAAAGTCTGGTATCATACTGAAGTGATGGATCAAATTCCTTATGAAATCTGCTCTGTAATAACATTTCATATTCTTAATAACGCTCTGGTCTAAATATTGACAATCAGTTGTCACTTGGGAGACAAGAGAATGAAAAAAAAAAAAAAAAGCCAAGCATATTAGCCTTCTTCCCTTAAGGTTCAATAATTTGTGTGTTAGGTAAAGAAAAGTTTCTTTCTTGGGTGATTTTGAATTGACCATCAACGAAGGTACAAAGAGATCACAAATCTAGTGAAATGTGAGTCTATAAACCTCTATCATTTACCTGCCAAGCAATTACATGAAAAAATGTAAATTCTTATGTGAATGGGCTTGGCCAACTATCTAAAGTTTAATAATGTTTTACCCTCAAGGACAGACTCACAGCCAAAACAGCCATTTTGTTTATCTTTATTAAACCCACAGGCAGACCCAGCAGGGGCTGGGTATGAAGTAAGGATGAGCTGATAGCTGAGACTGAACTGCAGAAGAGTAACCTGAGGGTTTGAGAAATGACTTCTCCAAAGAACAGGAAATTCATCTTGCCTTCACTAAATTGTCTTTGACTCTTTGAGGGCAGGAATGGCCACATCTATACATTCTTTTCCCTCTAGTTGTGAAATATAGAAGGGTATGATTTGGTAAACTTCCTAGACTCAACTCTTCCCACACTCAAAACTGAATCTCTCTCACACAATAGCTTCTTTTAATAGTTTATTTTTACATAATTTTATGCATTTTTCCATCACACAGCTTTTTTTTTTTTTGTATCATAAAGACAAGATTTGAGCTAGTTTATTTTGTACATACCTGGGTATTTTCATTTTAAACTGTATTTTTAAATGAGGTTGTGTTGGTTTACAACACTGTTTTGCACACTATTTATTGTTTGCAAGTAAAGATTTGTAACTTTTCAGGTATGAGCTACCAGCCCACACCTACAGTTCTGCATCACAGTCCATGAAGTCCCTCCCCTTTTTGCTGCCCATTTCTCCCCTCCCTCTAATGGTAGCTCCAATTCTGAGTTCAGATTTCTAGAGTGAGTTTTATCTATTTCTTTGTTTCTTTATATTCCAGACAACAGTAAAGTCACCCAGTATTTGTCTTTCTCCTGACTTATTTAATTTAGCACAATTTCCTCAAGTTCCACCCATGTTGTGGGTAATAGTGAGGATTCACCTTTTTATGTCTGAGCAATTTTCCATTGTGCATATATACCACACTTATCTACTCCTCTATCACTGGCCATTAAGGTTGTGTCCATAACTTGGCTATTGCAATAAACAGAAGAGTGCATATATACCTTCAGGTTAATGATTTTGTATTCTTTCAGTAGGTAGCAAACATTGGGATTGCTGGATTATATAGCAGATCTATTTTTAATATTTTGAGAAGTATCTGTATTATTTACCATAGAGGCTGGACCAGTCTACATTCCCACCAACAATGCATAAGAGTATTTTTATCTGCACATCCTTGCCAACATTTGTTGCTGGCTTTTCTAATTAATACAGGGAAATCTCACAGATGCGAGGTGGTATCTCATAGTGATTTTCAATATGTATTTCCCTGATAAGTGATGATGAACCTGGCCATCTATCTATATTCTTTAGAGAAGTGTGTGCTTAGGATTTTTACCTAATTTTTTATTGAGTTGATCTGTTTTCTTGTTGTGTTGATGAGTCCTTTATAAGTTTTGGACAATAATCTCTTGTCAGATTCTTATTTTTATTAAAATGTAAAATCAGGAGCAGCTTTAAATTTATATTTATTTTAAATATTTAATGTATTTTATTTCTGTCATTAATATATGTCTGAAACTTTCAACAGTGACTATTGGCACCTTAGATTATAATCTTGATGGAAAGGTACTGGCTGCAAATAATGCATTATTATAGCCTCAAGAGTAACACTATTTGTGTTAACGTATAGCACATTATTTCAATAATGAATAATACTCCTGCTGATATTTAAAGATGATGCTGAGGCTGACATGTGCTTGTGAAAGCTAAAGTAGCTGAAAGACATATATACATGCAATATGTACACATGCATACATGCAAATGCACACATATGTACATATAACAATATAAAATCATTCTTTTCATACTGTTCTGATCTTAGTAGGAAAGTCATTCTTCTAGATGTGTGTAAGGCCAGTATAAGATTTTGCAGAGGTTCTCTGGCAAGTACAGTCATCACCACTTTACCCACCACACAAAATATTTTTCTGCTTTAGACTGAGTGAGGAAACTTCAGTGACAAATATATCATGTTATCTTGATACAGATCATACTGAAAAGTGTGTTGGGGGGGGCTTCATTGAACTGTTGAGCACCACACCTGCTTTTAAAAACAAGAAAGGGACCAACACATATTTAATGCAGTATTTTAGTTCTAATATTCCCTATTACTTATGAAGAAAGGCGATTAATTAATGACCCCATTTTGAACTGTAGGAAGTTGGCCAATGCAATTTCAGGCAGACCCATTCATATGATAAATAGAGTGAAAGCCACCTCTCAAATGCCCCAACTCTGTAACCACATCCCCACAAAGCTGGGGTAGAGAGAAATATTTTTTTTTATTTAACACTACAGAGTTCTTATCAAGGCTAATCACAGTATTCAGTAAATAAAATGCATATTCCTCAAGAAAACGAAGTGTAAATTACTTTTCTACTGACTTTAAGCTCTTAACTTGAAATCCTTCAGGAAATTCAAGTTAAAAGGTATTAACAACACTGCTGTCATTTAAAAAGTAAAACGATTGTGACAGTCTGAGATATTATATTTTTCTCCACAAAGAACCTACTGGAATTCAAATATCACTTTGCTTATCATTGACAACTCATCTAGAACGGCAGAAGGAAATTGAACTGTTAACAAAAGGGATGGCTTAGTGCAACAGATTCACCAAATTAGGAAAGAATAAATAAATACAAAACCTCGAAGTTTCAGAGATTAATTTAATTTGGTTACTTCCCTGAAAAGCACTCAGAATGATGGGAATGGGAAAGAGGAAAAAGATCGATTCTTATTTAGAGAAACTGACAGCAATTGAAATTGAAATGTTCATAACAAAGAGAAAACCATTAAAAACTGTAGGTGATTTGACAATTCCACACACCCACACACCCATCCCCACTGCCCCCTCCCCAAACACACACACACAGTTTACAGTGTTATTTTAGGAACATAATATGCAGTGTCTAGCAGGTCAATTGACAAATTTAGAAATCTCTTGATGTTTAAAAAAGTGCTTGAATAGAAGTTTTGTGGATTGGAAAATCTGGGTAGATTTGATAATGCAAACTTCAGAGCCATGTTTGCTGAATCTCTGCATGGTGTCATTTATCATGGGGGACCCCTCAACTCTACGGTTCCGGTTGAAGAGGTGCTTTCTTTCTTAAAACCCTACATTCAAGTTCTATAGGAAGCTCTAAACCAAAGGGGAAAAACAGACAATTCAAAGTATTTCTCCATGCAACATGACACAAATCCACAACAGAATGAAGATTTGCACTGGGCTGACAATGTCATGTAGATCAGATAGGAAATTAAACAGACAATATTTGGCTATAGTTAAGTCATTTCCCATTGCAGTGACTTTCATAGTCTCCAATTATTCTGTGAGAGCACAAGGGTACACAAAACAGAGCACTGAACTTTGGGGTATTTGGTTCTCCTTTTAGAATGAGAGGCAGATACATCAAATTTTCCCTTTTTGTTTACCAAGGAAATCTGAACCTAGATTCCTACATGGTAAGTGAGTAACTGCATAAATCACTCAATATTTGGACTTTTCTACGAATAGAATGGAACACTGCAATGGGCTATCATTGCTAAGTTTACAACTAAGACTAGGACCTAGAATTTCCTTGGGGGGCACCCTGCCTCTCTACTATTCCCAAACCCACATTTCAATTGAAGCACACAATTCTGACTGACCATACAATCAGAATGGCTCCTTTGCTCCAAAGACTCTGGCAGGAACTTGCAGGAAAGAGACATTTATCTATTGGATTGAAGCTGGGGATGACACTGGCAGAGATTTTGTTGGGAAGCAGAGCAAAAACAATAAAACAGATCTAAAAGATGAGATTCATGACACTGTGTGAGTCCTGGATTCACTATGTCTGAGCTATGACTGACTTATTTATGTTATGAGTCAATAAATATTGACCCATCATTTGATTGATTGCATACAATAGTTTGAGTTACTTTTCAGTCAGTTACAAATGAACAAAGCCTAGGGAATGTGAGCACATCAGCTTTCATTAAAATAAGACCAAACCAGACACTCAATAAACATTATCTTCTATGAGACCACAACAAAGAGATAAAATCTCCAGATGGTTATCAGAAAACTGAGTTTTTCATTTCACACTGTGTTTAGCATTCTCTGTAGTCTAGTCCCAGTCATCTGCCCAGTGACATCACTCAACATTGTTCCTGCCTCCTAGGACTCAGCCATGCTATCCTCTAGCCACACATGAGCACACCTCACCCGTTAGTGCTCCTGCTATAGCTTATGTCATTCCTTGACCTTGAGTGAGTGTTATTTAATCTTTTTCTTCATTCAGGTGCAGAGATGTTCACAGCTAAGATCAAATATAATTTATTTCACACAGCATCTCCAAAGTTTTCCAGTCAATTATAATTACAGTTAACCCTTCAACAATGTGAGGATTCAGGATGCAGGACCCTGGCCCATTAGGAAATCTGCCTTTCCTAGTTACACTCCTGCAGACTCAGCCTACTGCAGATGTCAACTCCTGGCATGGTTGTTGACACCCATGGATTGTTGAATCCCTGAATACAGAACCTGAGAATAAACAAAAATCCAAATATGGGTGGACACTTGCAGTTTAAAACTGCATTATGCAAGGGTCAATTATAGTCCTTCCTCTGCAAAGTTCTTATTTCTATCAAGCAATATGTGATTGCACAATTAGGAACTATACAAATCAGTTGTTTAAAATTGCTGAGAGAACTTGTATTATTTTTTCTGATAATTATCTCATAGATGGGTATCTTTTTCATGAGACTTGAATAACTTGAAGGAAGGGATTAGCTTTATTTCTTTACAACTTATTCCACCGTCTTCGCACAATAGATACTAAAAAAAAAAATAGTATTCATGCATTTCAAATACATACAAGTCATTTGATTTTCTATTGCAAAACCAGAGCTCATAAAAACGAAACAATCTGCTAATCCCATATGCAGCTAGCTCAAGGAGAGGGAGATTTAAATGATACATTACAAATAAGATAAATCATCCAGGAAAGATGAATAGAACTAACCATTTTAAAGGAAAAGAATTTTGAATACATCTACTACGTATTAAAAGATGAAAGAAAGAATACAGAGAAGGTAAAGGGGTAACACGGTTTCAATATCGTAACTTCTCATTCTCAGACCAACCTTGGAGAAAGTATTATTCCCAGTTCTAGACTAAAGATGCAGCTCTGGAGTGTTCTTACTGCCATTCACTGATTAAACACCTTCTACGAGCCAGGATTTCTAATCCCATCAATTCAAGGGCATAGAGGAAAAAAGCTAACACACTGTCAACGACATACTCATTCTCCATTGTCTATGCTGTATTTGAAGTGACTCAAATTGTTGAGCTTGTAGACCATTCATGAGTCACTGTGCTTTTACATGAACTATTCAGTCAATGTAAGATGATTAAACACAGAAAACCATGAATTATATGAATCTCAGGTTATGTAACCACCATTCTACATTGTTTCTATGAGTTTTCTTTTTAAGATTCTACATGTAAGTTAGGACCTACAGTCTTTGTCTTTCTGGCTGACTTGTTTCATGTATACAACAATCCTCCATTGCTTTAAGGCAGAACCTGGTTTCACTATGCGGATACTGAGTTACCTGTTCTCCCCTTATCGCCACCATTCAGTTATTGGTTCTTGTCCTTTTGGAGACATTTCTTACTCAGTTTATATCCTACTAATATGTGCTGGTTTAAATACCAATTCATAATTGCTTTCAGCTGTTTAATTTATGCTGGTCTTGGCTGTTCTAATGACATCCTAATTTCATATAAATGTTTTGGATGCATGTTTTACACTGTTTACAATGTGTTGTTCACATTAAACATGTACAATTGCTCAGTTGCAGGCTACCCTTAGCATTCTAGGAACATAACGAAATGCTGGCTTGGTACAGCAGCCAGATTCTTCAGAGCCCAGAAGTTTCTGCTTCTCCTTTACTGGACTATAAATATTCTAGTTCCAATTATCTTTTTTTTTTTCTTTCTGTTGACTCATTTCTTCTTAAAGCTAAAGCATGGCTCTTTGCTATTCTTGACATTTTTTCTTTGTTTCAGAAAAAAAAAATTGTGATATTTTAACAGGATTTATACAGAAGTCATACTTTACCAAGTTTGATATTCTTAAAGCAGTTCTAAAAATTCTTTATTCTTTTCAGCTGACTTTTATTTTCCTTCTAGCGGTGCATAACCTTCCACCACAAAAGCTCAGGGGGGAAGAAACCATCTTTCTTATGAATGGTTCCTCCTCTTGAAGAAGGTCCTAGATATACTAATCATGGTGTTGAATAAATTAGCTGGGAAAAAAGGAGGAGACTAAGTTATGCCCAGAATAAACCAAAACTCATTTGGATGGATAAGGAGATACCATTGCACATTGGGTGTGTCAGAGCTCTGAAGTCAGGTTCAAGGGTCAATGGCAACTTTAGAACCTACTAGAGGCTTAAGATTGCAGCTTTGCACAAAGAGCTAGATTTAAGAGGCAGGCGACATGGCAATGCAGAAAGTTATCAGCAGAGAGAATAAAAGTCAGCAGGTTTGGGGAATGAGGTCCAGACTGATTCATATTAAAGGGCAAGCAAGTCCGTCACATGGGAATGAGAGAGCCCCACACAGAATGGCACTTATGTGTTTCCTGCTTGATTACACTCCTGGATAATAAACACCTTTCCAGAGTCGTGCTGCCTAAGCCTTAGCAGATCTGTGGTTTTCTACATACCCCTAAATTGTATCTCCCCCACCACCAAATTCAAGGTAACTCCTCCAATAATTCTCCACACATAATATAAACTTTCATGTATAGAGCAAGTACTCTATGCCAGGCATTTGACATCTTTAATTGTTAACATTTAAGGAGCCTAAGTCATATAAGAATTTCAATGCACAACTGGCTTAAGTTCTGTTCTTTATCCTGCATAGAAATTTAAAGTCCTCCAGGATTGTTTTCTTAATCAATGCAGTGTAATATATTTGTCCACTGTAAAGTATATGAAACAGTTTCATTCTTATAACAGTTTCATTCTTATGACTTATAGAGTTGTAGTGGCTGTACCATTGCTCTGAACTGTCATACAATACTCCATGTTGTAGCTGAGTTGAGGGATGCTGGTAAAAATCAGGTATGAATCCCTTGTAATATGATTCTGGCTAAAGATGATCTCCTTTGTTCTGTGACCTCTCATCCCTCCCACTTCCCCTCTGGATGTCTCAGATCTATGGTCAGCTTCCAAAGAGTGTTTTTAATATTTTTCTTTGTGTGACCCTTTCTCTATATTTCACATATAAACACTAATTGGTGTTTATCTTTCTCATTTTGCTGTAATTCATGTTAGCATTAATGACATGGAGAGTTTATCTTTTTGGTCACTGAGTAGTATTCCATTGCATATTTTGGAGTATACTTGAGCGAAAGAAACCCCATACTGTCTAAACACTACCAGGATACAAACAAATGGTATGTAAATAAAAATTAACTAAATAAACAAACAACAACAACAACAAAAAAAAAACCTAAAATAAAGCTTTGCTTTTTCTGGTCACAACTAAATAAAGTGATGCAAATGCTAGTCTGTCTATTCTAGGTAAAGTGACTAATAAAGCCACAGTAACATGCTTCATGCTCAAGCTATTAGAGTGCATTTAAGTTCAGAGTGTTGAAAAGGATGCAATAATTATATTGGTGCTTTCATGAGTTCTAATTGCCTCTTGTATGATTACTGATAATTTCAGGTAATTGTCAGCAATATGAAAGAGCTTTTTGTGGCCCCACATGAAATATTACTCTAGGGAAGACGTAATAAAGCTGAGAGGGGAGTCAAGGAAAGGGAGGGTGAATTTTCCTACAATAATTAGCTTAATTTACTCTATAAGATAAATACATTGCTAAAATCTAGTGATTTAATTACCTCCTATGACAACCATATGCTGACACACAATACCAACTTCTAGCAAAGGAAAAAAAATCAGATGTAAAAATATCTTTCCATCTTCAAATTCCTGAATTTTCGGAAAATGGAGTCAATTTGAATCATTTGGAAGCCTACCTGAACAGCCTCCATCTGAAATGCCTGAACTGGCAGGTGTGGCAACAGATCAGGCCACGAGGGGAAGAGATGCTTCACAACACGTCACAACTGCTGTGCTGCCGGGCAGAACACGGCAGAACACAACGCAAGCCAGTTTCACTCCACACTGTTAAGATGTGCTTGGAGGGCACCAAACAGACAGACAAAAAGAGATAATATTAAAATAGAAGTGCTCGAAGACTCTACACACTGACACATTTGGTGCAGGAAACGTTTATGAATTGTTTCTGAAAATAACCCATTGTGGAACGTGGGCGTACAATGGCAAAAGGTTAAGAGATAAAATACAAGATACTCAGGAAAAGATGTAAGAGAACCAGGTGGCTTTTGTTTCTCTTCTAGAATGCTCATCAATAAGATGACTAAAGACAATCACTTACATTTTTGCTTTATCCAAATATCAAAAGGTCAGAGTGGCTCAATTTACTGTTTCTTACATAAACTTTTTTTCATTGATTTAGAAAGGAGAAGAGCAAAAAGATAGTAAAACTCCAATCAGCCTGAGAGAAAGGTTAAAGCCATTCTTTTTTATATCCATTCTGGGTAGTGATCCATAAAAAATAATTAGGATGAGGGTAAATCTATTAGGTAGCACAGATTCACCATCAGTCTCGTCAATCCGTATTTGCTCAGGCACTAAAGATTTGTGGGACTGTGTCTATATGGATAATTAAAATTTACATGAAACATATACGTATACATTTTTCTTCCTTCGTGTCCTCGAGCCCAGGTCTATGCGATGACTGCCTACTCTTTCCTTTGGGTCTAGACTAGCATCATGTGCACGCTGATCTGAAAATTGTAGTGCCCCCCCCTCTATTTTATGTGTTGCACTGTCCAATTTCTCACACATTTCTAAACATCCATCACACGCTCTTATCTCTCCCCAGCACTCACTGTCACATTCCCCTTGATCCTCCCTTTGAGCTAAGCTTCTTTAACACCAGCTGCCATGTCTATTTCCTTCACCCCTTTGCTGAGCAGAGGAGGCTGAGCTCAGGCTCGCTAACTCTCAGACGCTAGCTGTGTTCGGAGAGGGATTTTGTATTAGAGAGCTGTCAGAGCTGGCCTGGAGGAGGGCACATTTGAAATCATTTCTCTTACTGAGAGATAAGTGTTCACTGTCACTTATTCTTCCATTCTTGCTTTTACCTTTCACACTACTTCCATATTTATCCTCTAGCTGCCTGCATATTTGACAATGTTATTGCTGATAGTGTTATGTGACCAGATATGCACATGTATGGCTGAGGTGACTGATGCGTGACCTTGAGTGCTTTCCATGCTGAATGTACAGCTTCAGGCCTCATCCAAGACTCTCTGGGCTGTGCTGATGATCTCTGTGCAGGCCCTTATTTTCCTTAATGGCAGTAATAATGCTAAGTGATAAGGCCAAGAATTTATTAGGCTTCTTTCTTCCAAGGTAATTAAATGTCACCGTCTCATTTTTTTGGCATACAGCCAGACTCAAACTATAGAGCAAATAGCCTAATTGTGTGTGTGTGTGTGTGTGTGTGTAGGGGTTATTTTCATCTAGTTCTCAAATTCACTTTGTATTACTCAGGAGGAATCGTATAATGACTGTCTCTGTGTGTATGTATCATACATATTATAGACATTATAGATATATCATACATATTATAGGTATAAATTCATTTTCCCAAGGAAGTTCAGGCTATTAAGGCTTCTAGTCTGTATGGTCATCAACATAACAAAATTTGCTCAATATTCCCAAATGATGGGCTCCTGCCCTCACT
The DNA here is from genome assembly GCF_000260355.1 of Condylura cristata. Taxonomy (NCBI): domain Eukaryota; kingdom Metazoa; phylum Chordata; class Mammalia; order Eulipotyphla; family Talpidae; genus Condylura; species Condylura cristata. The sequence goes on along the minus strand of NW_004567110.1, from coordinate 14,690,805 downwards.
AGCAGGCAGGTGAAAAGAGAAAGAGCAATGAGAGCAGAAGCTAGACAGCATTTAGGCTCACTGCCGGATCACAGAAACTTAAAAGCTCATGTAAGCAAACTAAGTCCCAATGAATGCCCATGCATAAGACCGATGCCAAGGTCAGAACTAGATCATCACCTTCTGTCAGCAGTAAGGTTTACTGAAGTCTCCATTAGAGAAAAACAAAAGATGCATTTCAAGAGACACTTCTCACAAAGTTGCTGCAAACTCAATCTACTGGTGGCAATTCCAGCTTCAAAACATTTAATAGCCAGTTTAATTGTAAGCCTTGCCAGCAGGTGCTCTCTTTTCTTACACTGAGAAACAAATGTATATTGGGCATTGAAATGCATCTAAACAAACCCTGCGCAGTTTAATGGAATAAAACAGTGGTTAAAGGTTCTTTTCTTTGCTTGCACACATTTGACAGAACCAGGCACCACACTGCTCATGATGGCGTGAACAAGCAGACAGGGGAGGGCCATCCCAAGAAGGATTATTTTGGGGAAAACCCATTTTATACGACCCACTCCATGGATTGTGTTTAGATCTTTCTATTTAATAAAATACACAGTGTTCCTGCCTGTTTGGATCCTTGGAGGTCATCCTGGCATTTGATATTTCTCTTGCTGAAAATGCAATTTTATCTGGCTTGACAAAATGTACTCTTCAGATATATATATATCTATCCCCTAAATGTAGTTTGTACCTGAAAATAATCGGTCCAGCTGAGTGAAAGGGTGGCTCAACGTAGTGCGTTGTGAAGTACAAAAGTTGTAAAATCAGCTCTGGGAGCTCCAGACCTTTCAGAGCTTGCCGACTCAGTGTGTGGCTGCTGGAGGCTGTGGGGGGCAGGTGAGGGAGTGGGGGGGTCCCTCAGTTTCTGTGGAAACCCAAGTTACTACTTGTGTGGTTCTGGCCTTCAGTGGCCATCAAATTGAAAGCAGACACGTGTGTCAGGGAGGCTTAAATGTAGGAATCAGCTCACATGAGCTACTGGACCAGTGTGCGGCCCCCCCCCCCATCTTTTCACTGCCTCAGATTCATCTTCATAAAGCATATATGGCATCAGAGATCGCTCCCAGTGCTTAGCGAATAAAGCTAAATCGCTTGCATGGCATTTTTTTGCTTCTCATTTGGTTGCTACACCTGCCTGGCAAAGTCATACTTTAGATAAATTCAACTCTGTCTACTCAATACAAAGGTGCCCTGTTAAAGAGGACACAGAAGAACGAGTAAATCTGGAATATAGTCACTCTTGTCATTCAACACCAGTAAGTCACATGGACCTCAGGGCCACGAGTGTGTGATCATGGCTCCCACCCAGTCACACTCCGTTCCCTCCAACATCCACTCGCAATGCTCACTGCTGAATGGAAGTCCTAATTCTTATTTCTGAGACTAGGAGGAGTCAGCAGAACAGAGCTCCCGGTGATCCTCGTCATCCTTCCACCCACTGTCTTGTTTCTGGGTCCATTTACTTTATTTTCTCTTTTGACTCTCTGACTCCTTGAAGTCAGATCATCCATCTGGACTTCAGCTTTCACATCCTGCACAGTTCTGGACACCACTCCAGCATGTCTGCTCTCTTCCCACATCATCGGTCTCCCCCGTTCTACTAGATCATTCCCTCAGCATATGAGCATCTTTTTATAGCTCCACGCCACAGCCTCCTCCAACTCCCACATCATTCCTCTCTCCCTCCTTTCACATAAAAAGGCTTCATGTGTTCCTTGCTTTTCTCCAAATTCTTAGGGCCATGCTCACCTGAGTCTCCTTGTATCAGACTTCCCAACCCCACCATTCCACTGAGATATCTTTCTGGTGTATGACTGCTCCACCTTGCCAAATCCTTTGGCCAACTCACAGTCATGCTCTGATCCGTCAGGACCATTTGATTTTACTACCCCTGTTTAGAAAGACTTAATTTTAGCTTCCAGCACATGACTCACCTTCATCCTGCCCACCTCACTGGTAGTTCCTTCTGACTCTGTTCTGTTTCCTAAGCTTCCCTGATTTCTAAATCCAGAATGCCCCAGAAGTTGGTCCCTCCTCTCCAGCTATTCTTTTCTTACTAAGGGCATTGACCCAAGGGCATTAATAGATTTATCCGCTCATGTCTCCCAAATTCATACCTATAGCCTAGAATTCTCCCTATACTTCAGATCATCCACCTAAGCTGCCTGTTCAATACCTCCAACTAAAAGCGCCTAAGAGAATTTCCGACTTCCACTCTCAATGTCTGTCTTCCTCCCCCTCTCCAGTCCTTGCGCCAGGTAACAACACTGTGACCATCCTATCACTTGGGTTAAAACAGAGTCATTCTTAATTCTTTACTGTTCTTTATCTTTAGGTAACATTGGTATGCTCATCATTTAAATACACTGACTCTACCTTCAAAGCATGATGATTATGATAACCACTACTCCCACTGTCATTGTGCCCATGCTGGTCCGCACCCTTTCTTCCCTGGATTGTTAAAATAGCTCTCTAAGTGATATCCCACTTTCCTATTGCTCCCATCCAATCTGTTGCAACACAGCAACCAGCATGATTTTTTCTAAACAAGTCAGAGGATATCAAAACCAATGAGGCTTTACTATTTTTCTCAAAGCAAAAGCAAAAAGTGATCACAATAACCTCTAGGCTCTACATGAGCCCTATTCTCACGAGTCCGTTGATCTTGTCTCATGATATTTCTCATCTTTCTGTTCAAGCACCACCAGTTCTTTGCTGTGTCTCTGGTGCAACGAGCATGCTCTGCTCAAGGGATCTGTGCTGTGTTTCTCTTTGGGGATGCTTCCCCCAGACATTCACTGGGCTACCTCCTGCATTTCCTTCAGGACAGCTTGCTAGAGATGTCGTCCAGGTCACAAAACACTATCACCCATCATACACCCTTCCCTTTTCCCCTTCTTTTTAGCACTTCTCAATGTACTAAAATTGATCACCACTTCACCTTATAAACAGATTTTATTGTGCTTTTGTTTATTCTTCTTTTCCTAATGTTGAGGTGAGCAGGAAGGTTGTTTATTTGAGCTATCCCTCTTTCTCGATGTGGACCTGTATTGCTACATACTTTAATCCGTGTCCCAGAGGTTCTGATAGATTATGCCTTCATTTTTGTTCATCTCCAGGTATTTAAAAAAAAAAATTCTTATTTGACTTCTTCATTTACCCAAAAGTTGTTCAGCATGCAATAAAGAACACTTACTGGAAACTTCTTAGCATGGATGTTTTGCATGGATGACCTCATTTAAACTCCTGAACAGCAATATGTAGTAGGAACCATGAGCTCCCTTTGTACTCTGGAACCGAAGGATTAAAATAAATTCACTCAAGGTCATATACCATAATGGCAATGAGCAGAGCCTGTGTTGTAGCAGATGGGTCACCAAGACAACTAGAAAAGAACCCCCAATTCAGCTACACAGTCATCTGAGATGTTTGATAAATTGTCATCTTTGGTTACATGCCTAGAAATTCTGTGTTGGGAAGGATTTTTGGAGATCGTGTTGTTTAATAAACACCCAGGTGATTTTGATGTAGCCAACTCACTGACCAGGCTTAGGGAGAAGGAAAGACCATGCTGGATTGGGTAACTGGGAGGAATTTAATGAAGGGACTACTAATAAAGAGGATAGGGACAATGCAGGGGCAGCAATAAGGGAGATTATATTCCTGATGAGAGTGAACAAGTCTCAGTCATAGAGAACATGGCGAGGGAGCAGTTACCAGAAGATTGCAGTTGCAAGAGAAGAGAACCTGGAGTAGCTTGAACTTTTCAGGCAATGCCAAAGGCATCAAAAACTCCAGACAAGAAAGCCTTGCTTCAGTCCATACAGGTCAACCTCCTGAGGTGTGAGCAAAGTGGAGAAAAGGAAAGGTATACTGATCTGGAGGCCCAAACATCCTTATGCCTGGTATTTGAGAGTCAGTTTCCAGTGGAAAGAAACATGAGTCCAATCACTGCCCTGAGCATATCAAAAGAACCTGCTAGTGACATCCAAGTGCCTTCCTTGAGTATACCTCAGTCTCAGCTCCAAACTCACAATCACCCGCGTGCTAAACACCCAGTGTCCCACAGACTTTACCAGTTCCCCAACCTTAGCACATGGAGCCCGCCAGCCTCATGCTTTCTACAGAACAGCAGCACCCCCTTCCACACAGATGCTTGCAAGAATCTAGGGATGCAGCTGTAACCCTTCCCTCCACCAGTGTTCTAATCACTTAATCACAAGCCCCTTATTCTTCCTACTTGATATCTTGGATCCTTCCCCTTTTCTCACTGTCATGGACGTATCATGAGGTCATGTCATCTCTGCCTGGATCATTCCATGAACGAAAAAATTGTTCTCCCTGCTTCAGACAGTCTCTTCAGAGCTGCCAAAGCCTTCTTTTCAAAATGCAAATCCCATTTTATTTCTTCCAAGCTGAGCATTGCAGCAGCACATACGGCTTACACAACTGCAGACACCAACTATGAAGGTGATGTTTCCTTATTTGTTTCCGAGTCATTTTTTGCTAATGAAGAAGGAGAAGTATTGATTTTTATATTCCTTAGACCAAGCAAATCTTTGTCAATTCTTGTATCACTCTATCTTGGGTCTCCTAGGCATACAATTTTACAACAAGCAAAGATGATATTCTTGCCTCCTTTATTTGTACCGATTTTTGCATTTCCTTTCTTTGCTACATTAGAATCTCCAAAATAAAACAGTGATTAGAATGTTTTGCTATTGAAGATAATAGTCATAGAATTACTAGCTATTTTTGCAGTTTTGTTTTTGTTTTACTTTTGTGATTTTTAATAGCCTTTATTGTGTTTTTGAAATCCCTACTGCTCTTCCCCAGCTTTGACTTAGTTTCAGTAGGAATACCCCCTCGATTTGGATACTCCTTGAAACTTTTTTAAACCTCTCTAGGTTTTAGGGACTCTGCAGCCTGCACTTGGGCCACCATATGGCAATAATTGCAGGCCCATCCTTGGGGGCAAAATGAAAGGGAAAAACAAAAGAAAATAAAGGGCATGGGATTCTTCCCATACTCTCCAGTTTTACAGGGTGACCCCCTCCTGGTCCTTTGGTGAGAAACCGGCGGTCTCTCTAGTTGCCATGCCCAGTGCACAGTTCAGTGACTAGGCTGCTCTCGGGCGCCAACCAGGCATGAAAGTGGAAAAACCAGGACCTTTTTCCCTGTAGCCACAGTCAGGTTTAGGCTTCTCTTCCCAACTTCCTGCACTGCCTGCTTTTCAGAGGCGGCGTGAGGGGAAGGACGGAGTGGAAAGGAGCAGGGAGGGGGGTCCCGGTTTGGGGCTTTTGGTATTCTGCCCAGAACTCTCATTGTAGTCAGTGGGAGCAAGAGGCTTGGGGCTCTCTGTCTTGACCAGCACCAGAAATAACTTACATTTGCATCTTAAACATTTCCTTTGGGCTTTCAAATTTACTGTCACAGGGTTGAGATGCTGAATTTCTTTCAAAGTCTTTTAATTTGTTCTCTATCTGTGGTTTTATCTCTTTTCCTGTTCTTAATTATATAAATTTTTGCTGTCCTCTCTTTTTCTCAACTGCGATCATGAAAAGGTTATCTATTTTATTGGTCTCCTCAAAGAAAGACATTGAACTCACTGAACTACTCTTGAAGGCATTATTTTCTACTTCAACAATTTTAGTCCTTTAATTATCTTCTTCTATATGTTTTATGTTTGTTTTTTTTCTAAATTCTTAAGATACATTTTAAACTTTATTTTCTTTTTAAATATCAATGGTGGAGACAATATATTTTCCTGATTTCAGCTTTTGGTACGATCCACAAATTTTGGCATAAATCACTTTTTTTAAATTGCTTTTTAGATAATTTATAATTCAAATTTTGATCCAAGTATAATTTAGAAGAGTTTTATTATCAAATAAGGCTTTTGGTCAGCACGTTAGTAATTTTGTTCTGTAATTTTTAAGTTAGGATTAGAGAACATGAGCTGTGAAAATCAGGGGCTAAAAATATAATTATTGGAATTTCGCCACAGACATGTAAATATATACATACCCCTCCAAAAATCAAAATTAAATACACTCAAATGTTTATTACATTTGGTTCTGAGTGACCCTGAGAAATTTATAGCAAGGTTGCATACTAAAATTTGACTAATATCAAGTTTCCTTTGCATTTTAATGAGGTTTGGTTTATATTTTTAGTTTCTTTTGATACAGTTATGTTTATGACAAAAGTACCTTTTATATTGTATGTATTATTATTAGCCTCTTAATTTATCCTGTTCAGAACTTTTCACCTTAAGTTCTCCTAATATTAAAAGTATAAGCTCTATTTTGGTTGGTATCCTTTTACACATTCCTACATTTTAACCATTTCTTTTATCTCTTTGACTTATAAGTGCATCATATTGCTATATTTTAACTGAATTTGTATAAATTAAGGGATGATCTATGTTCATAATAATATGCAGCAGGTATACTTTATTTTATTCTTTGTGTCTTCCATTGTTTTCCATTTATTTTATTTGCTATTTCCTTTTAGTTCTTTTCCTTTTATGCTTGGCTTGATCAAATCATGGTTCACTGCAGTCCTTACCTGCACCCCACTTTATTTCTAATGTCTGCATTTCTTGAGACAATTAGAAAAACTGAAATAGACTTCATATTAGATAGCCAAAAGGTGTAATTTTGTTAGGTATAATAATGGTACTGGCATCCATTTTTTTTTTTTAAGGAAAAAACAGTAAGCTATTGAAGATATGTACTAGGATACTCCCCGATGAAAAGACAGAAATGTCCTCGACGACTTTCCAACACCCAGAGCCTGCTGAAGCCCTATATAAAAATTAGATACTGCTTGAAACTGGGTGCTGGCTATCTGGGTGCCACTTCACCACTTTCTCCATGATTTGTTTGAACATTTACTTTAAAAAGTGAAGGGAAAGCCCTACTTTTTGTCACAGAAAGACTTAGGCTATCTCTGCACCTCCTGATGTGGTCTCATGCACCTATCAGGTCTGGCATTATCTTCCCCCAACTTCCACAGAACTAATACAGGAGTCAACAAAGTTTTCTTTCTTTTTTCTTTTTTTTTTGTAAAAGACTAGGTAAGTAAATAGTTCAGGCTTTGTGGGTCAAGACGCAAAAATTGAGAATTTATGAAGAGAGATAAAGCACGTCCATAAATTCTTCATTGGCTAAAGTCAACACACAATAGTAGTTGAGTATAACTTTTATATAAGTTTAATGAGAATGGAGTTTTTGGTTTTTTTTTGTTTTTGTTTTTTTTTTTTTTTTGATAATTAACGTTTTGTTCAATTTGCACTCAAAAGCTAAGTATTCCCTATCATGGTAGGAAGCTGACCTCATTTTCCACAGAGCCTTTCTTTGTTCCTCTGAAACACAGAGAACTTCATCCTCGGAACTCACCAGAATGTGTTGCCTACATCTTTTGGCCTTATGTGCTATACTCGTAGTGTTGAAGGACTTTCATGTAGTGAAGCAGATTAAGAGTACAGGCTGTAGGGTAAGAGTTTCTGGTTTTGGATTTCAGTTGAGTGGTTCAGAATTCTTCCTATTTACTTAAGCTAGCTAGAAACTTCAGTAGCTTCTTTTACAAAATGACTTCTAGTGCTTTGATAAGATTGTTGTAAAGATTAATTGAGCTAATAAATGCAGAGAGAAGTTATGGTACCTTGTAAGCATTTGTTATGAATCATTTTTCATTTCATTTCTTCCCGGTCATTTAAAACTGTAAGGTCATGCCTAGCGAGGGGCCATACAAAAAAAGTGGGGGCCAGAGCTGCCTGTGGGCTGCGGCTTCCATTATGGGTGTTGTGTTATTGGCTTCTTCTCTGCCTTCTGGACCCTCTAGATCAGGCTCCTGAAAGGAGCACTGTCCATTCTATTCACTATTGGAGTTCAGACTCAGCTGCTGACGTCCTGAAAGCAGGAATTAGCAGTAATCTGGTAAGAGGCAGAAGGCACAGTGCCTCTATGATCAGTGATGTCTGCCAGCTTCCACTGTCAAATGTAGTAGCGATTTCCACTCTTCACCAAGACAGCTTTCTTTCTATTTCTAGCAGGGATTATACTCTGCCAACCCCCAAAGTTCCATGTACCCATGCTACTTGTTCCATCCACTGAGAATGAGAAATAAAGTTCACTTCCAGGTGAAAAGATTTAAGGATCAGTGTCCAACTACTCATCCTTTCTCTCCCCTCTACAATGAGTATTGATTTCTAGATAGAGGTGCCTCCGTCACCCCAGTTTCTGATGCAGACCTCAAATATAGCTAACCGACATTAAAATATGAAAAATAAATGTTGGCTGCATTTTTTTATCACTGAGGTTGGGAGTTGTGTTTCCACAGATTCAACCCAATCTACCAGGACTAATGTATTATGACAAGAGGAACATTTTCTCCTTGGAACCCTCAGTTGAGAAAGCTGGCATTCTCCATAAAGACTCAACCTGTGTGTTCATATTCCTTGTCATAGCTGTTTGGGATCAAGAGGTACCTGCATTGCCACTCAAAAGACTGGCACTGACCCCCAACCCAGGGTGCACAGCACCCAGCAGATGAAGCTCTACTAGGAAGCCAGGGGTCCTGATGTTCTCCCAGGGCTCACCATCCATCACTGCACCCTAAGCTTGGTTTTCTGAGTCTGCACTCCCCAGGTGCTCCCAACTGGCTCATAGCTGCTCCACTCGGAACAGATGGAAAGCCATCAGGCTGGAACTAGGATGGAGGGAGGTGGGGACCTGATCCCGTGCCACCATCTCCCCAGTCTCCCTAGGAAAATTCTGACGTAGCGTTTACAAAGTCATTCTAACCTGGCTCCTATCTTCACCTGAGCACATTCTCCCTCACCTTCCTCTCATTTCACATAAGGCTCTGACATCAAGTCAAACGGAGTCTCAGTCTTCCTTCCTACAGCAGTATTATTTTCTTATTTTTTGTACCTACCCATCACCAGCTTCCCCCCACAACTCTGTCAGCATTACTCTCAGCTCCATGTCCTTCCTATGCACTCCTCTGCTACTCTTTGCCTTTGATAAGTGAAATCCCCATTAGTGTACAGCCTTGGACCTTCGCATGGGGTTTTAGTCCATGGAAGAAAGAATATTGTTTATGATCCCTTTTAACTTTGAATCTAGTCATAAAGGCACAAGTGAATCAAATATAATACCAAAAATATTCAGGAAGAAAGAAAGTACATTCATAAGAGAATGAAATTCTTGTTTGGGGAGGGGAGGAATAAAAGTGGCTCAGAATGGTAGCAACCTAAAAAAAAAAAAAAATTAGCAACTTGTTCAACCAGAAGCTAAGCAGTAATGACAGAAGTTTTGGGTAAACTCATGAATATGTTTATTGTATGCTTGTATAACATAACAAAAATGGAATCAAGGCAGTTTTAAGCAAAAGGAACATAAAAAATTTTTAAATAGTGGTAAAAGTGAAGAATAGGAAAGTCACTAACTCAAAGGGTTGGATACACTCCTATGTTCACTGCAGATCTGTTTGCAGCAGCCAAGTGATGGACACAGCCTAAGTGCCCAAGGGCAGGTGAGTGGATTAGGAAGAGGCTGTTATATACGCAGAATACAACACGTGTGTGTGTGTGTGTATAAAGATGAGCCCTTTCCAGGTGTGATGACATGATGAAAGGAGAGGGGATTATGTTCAGTGAAATAAGTCAAGAGAAAAAAGACAAATACTGGATGATTTCACAACTACCTGAGTGGACTACGGAGGGGAGAAAAAGAACAGAAAATACTAAACCAAAACAAACCCCAGAACTACGACTGCAGAACTGAGGGTACTAGAGGCTGAGGGAGGGCCTGAGAACAAAGCAGGGAGGGACCCAATGAGATAGAGTACAGGACTCCAGGCACTTTGATAGTAAGGATGGGGTGGTAACATACCACACTACCAATTCATGTATGGCATTATAAACCAATGTTAACTCAATAAAGAAAACTTCACAAAATAGGGGTAAAAGGGTAAGACCTGACTCACAGAAGGGAGTGGATATACAGAAGGGATTAACGGAACCAGAAATCCCTGGGTAAGTTGTAAGGATAGAGTGACAAAGTAAGTTTGATGGTATGGAGTACCATTTACTATTGGAATAGAAAAAACCAAATCACCATGGAAATAGCTCATAAAATTGCTAATTCCTCTCCCACTATGTCCATCCTCACCAGATAATCTTCTAATGGTCACCAATTCACTGGGCCAGTGTCTGGCACTCAACCTCATTCCAGTTGTATCTGTTATGGCAAGTTAATGATTGTGAGTTCTGGTCCATGATCACTTTCTTGTATGCTTGATTGTTATAAACCAACAACCCAGAAACTGAACCAAGACTATGAAGTTTCCAAAATCTTGAAATGTCAAGACCAGATTATGCCTTCACTATTTTAAATAACTGATTAATTAACTAATGAAGACATGAATGATGTGACCACAAGCAAAGGCACACGGAGAAGCTCATAAAAATCAGAGCACAGCCGGCCCTCCCTGGTGGCGCAGCGGGTTAAAGCACAGCACTGAGAAGCTAAAGCCACTTCCGCATGAGTTCGATTCCCGCCTGCCCCGGAGGAGACCACATGGAGTGGCAGACCTCTCCTGACCCGCCCGCTGCTCCCCTCAGCAGTGTACTTCGTAGATCTGCCTGTTCTGCTCCCCACTCTGTCTCTGGTGAAGCCTCTCGCCGCCCCTGCACCTCTAGCCTGTACCCCAGGTCTGTATGCATAAAATAAAATAAATCTTAAAAAAAAAAAATCAGAGCACAGCCTCCTGCCACATCTGTTTCCACGACCACCACCATGAGTAACCACCCACTGCTCATCTCTTTGTCCCTTCTGGTTTCCCAATCAATCTATGTTTCCACTTTCTCAGTACATTTTTTTTTTCTTTGAAAAGAAGCAGTGAGCAGAGACAAGTATTGACCAATTCTAGAAGGTTCACAGCAGGTCAGATGTAGCACACCCCACAGAGGCAGCTCTGCCAACTGTCGACACTCATGTTTTATTTTAATTTGTATAGTATTAACAGCTTATAATTTTCTTTTACAAATTCATATTTCAAGTAAATCAGAAGTAGACTGTAAAATCCTTACATTTAAGTTCTCCCTAGGACACAGAGTAGATGCTAATATAATGTTTCTGAATTTAAACAATTCTTATCTATTCCAGCATAAAATTAAAAGAAAAAAACATTAATACTTACCAAGTACATTATATGCCAAACATTAATATTTGGCATTTAGTGCTTTACCTTAGCAAAATCATTTAAGAAATAATAACTTGTGTTTCAAAAAATTAAAGTAACAAACACTTCACTAAACACTAGTTAAGTGTGACTATCACCCTTCACACCCAAACATTCCACAGAGGCCACTCTTGTCAAATTTATTGTGATCCTTCTTATCCTTTTTAATTTATTTTCAAATATGTACATGACTATCTTTTATATAGATTGAATCCTACTATTTTTGTTATTCTATGATTTTTTTCACTTATTGATAGTTGAAAACTTAGCAGGCTATTACCATAACATTTGTGGCAAACCTGCTTCTTCTAAACCTCTGCTTAACATTCCACAGAATGCATGCCATTAATGACTTGGTGTCCCCTTTATGGATGGATATTAGTTTGTGTCCAGCAATTCACTTGGATGCACCAAAATTGAATTACTAGTCTATTGATATTGGTTATGCCTAATTTATCCTCTACAGCAAAATATTCTGAAATAAGAACTGCTGTGCACAATGAAGGTCTATCGATGGATTCATACCAGAATTGTTGCGTCAAAGGGTAGCTCATGTCAGCCTCTCTGATGGTGCAGCAGGTTAAAGCACAGCACTAAGAAGCTAAAGCCACTTCAGCATGAGTTCGACCCCTGCCCCAGAGGTGACCCACATGGTGCAGCAGACCTCTTCTGACTCACCCGCTGCTTCACTCAGCAGTATACTTTGTCAATCAGCCTGTTCTGCTCCCCACTGTCTCTGGTACATCCTCTCACCACCCCTGCACCTCTGGCCTGTACCCCAGTTCTGTATGCATAAATAAATAAATCTTTTTAAAAAAGGTAGCTCATGTCAAGATAGCTTAAACAGCAGCTATACTAAAGGAATACTTCACTGGGTATTATACAGGTGAAGAAAGTCAGAAGTAGAAAGACAAATATGAAATCATTTCATTCATTTGTGGAAAATAAACAAAGCAATGGAGCAGACGAAAGTAAAGCAAAACAAACCCTAGAAATCTGACTGCAGAACTGATGCTCCTAGAGGAGGGTGAGATGGAGAGCCAGGGGGCAAGGGGGCCTAATGTCTGTGTTGGAGGATGATGGGAGAACTGGTGGTGGCGGGATACTGTGACCACTTGGAGATGTGTGCACCTGTACCCCTACATCATATTCAGTGTTGTAGACTGATGTTACCTCAGGTAAAATAATGCCACACTAGTCACAGTAAAATGAATACTTCCACCAATAACATATGTTCTATATAACTTTCTTTTATCACTTGCTAATTATAAACAAGGGAATGTCATATTTAAAAGATGATTTTTTTGATTATTTTCATATAAAAATTACTTCTCTGAATTGCATATTTATTCCTTTAGTCTATTTAGTTTTACTTCGGTAGCCTGTTTTACTAATCTGTTGTGGACATTTGTTTTACTGAACATGTTATGGATATTAATTCAATAGCTGTTCTACATGTCACAATTATCTTCTTGCTGCACCTAAATTTAACTGAGTGCACGATGACTCTGTATTTAGGAATATTGGATTTTATGATGCCTTCTCTTATATTGCCTTCTGAATCTTTTACATGTTTTTAAATATTTATTTATTTATGCATACAAGAACCAGGGTGTAAGCCAGAGGTGTGTGGGGGGAGGGGGGCGGTCAGAGGATTCACCAGGGACAGAGTGGGGAGCAGAACAGGTGGATCTACTGAAATCCATTGCTGAGGGGAGCAGCGGTTGAGACAGGAGAGGTCTGCTGTCACCTTGGGGCTGGCAATTACACTTATGTCATAATGGCTGCAGATAGCTTGCTAGTGCTGAGTCTTAATCCCTGCACCACCAGGGAGGACCACCTTCTGAATCCTTTAAAGCTTTGTTTTATTATCTTAGCTCTTTAACCCATCAAGAATTCACTTTTGTATCTGGTATAAATTAAAGAGTCTATTTCTGTTTTCTTTCTTTCTGTTAAAGTGTCATTATCTCCATTTCATAAATAACAAAACTCAGAAAGGTTCAAGAACTTGCCTGATACTTCAGAGGATCAAGTGCTCCACCTGCGATATATACCTATTTGGTCCTTTCTGCCAAGCCAAGTCATCTCCCAAGAATAATGCAGGACACATTCCACACTAAAACATTATTACACTCAGTACAAACAGCCCCCAAATGTCACTCACGTCTGCTGTGCCGCTTTGGCAGTGCGGATGCCTTGGCACAGCTGATCATATGGAGACATACCTGCCAAGATCTGCTTTGCATTTTGCTCAGAGATAGAATCACGAAGTCCAGGAATAGAATTCCATTATTATTCAGCACCAACTAGCTGCTATCAGGAAAATGAAGATACCTCAAATTGACACTTTCTCAAAAGACAATTCTATGTTCTCTTGGCTGACATGCACCTAAGTGGTAATAACCCCAGCACAGGGATAGGGCTGACATTGCACCCCAGACTAGGAGGCCGAACTATTACAACTCCAGCCACGAATCCCCTGCAAAACCTGTCCTGCTGCAGCTGTCATAGAGTGTTAACTCAATGCAATGGGACCCAGAGCAGACACCCAGGGCTTGTCTTCCCAGTTTATAATGACTTCGTGTCTAGGACAGTTCCTCACCCAGGTCAACCCAGGACCAAAGAGTCCCCTGAGGCAGAAGCTGCTTCCCTATGTTGGTGTCACAGGTGATGGGTCAGTGCTGAGTTCGCACAAGGAACCAGTCAGCTTCCCTCCACCAAAATTCACAATCAGGAGCAAGGAAATCAAGTCAGTCACCTCACAAGGCTCAAACTGGATAGCACACACTTGAAAGCTGTGGGTGGTCATGCGGTTGCCACGTACACTGGGAAGTAGAGAAAATACATGCAGGATACAGTAAAGTTGAGGCAAATGCGGTGTGATGCCCAGAGAAACGGAGATATGAACTTGAGCCGGAATACTGCCTGGATTTTCAGTGACTTTATGGTTTGACTGATTCACTCACTTAACAAATATTTATTGAGCACCTAATATGTTCTGCACATCACTGTAGATGACTAAGGACTTTAAGATACATTGTTACATTTAAGATACATTTTTGCTGAAGTTAGTGGCAAGGATTGCTATTTCTGTAAACAAAGGTCTATAACTGATACAAGTCCACACATACAAGAATCCTCCAAGGGAGGGGTGTTTTACACTCTCAGCTGTTGCCAATGGCAGCTCCATTCATTACGCACGCCACCTACCTACCTTGTGTCATGACTCATTATACAGCCTCTTCCATCACCTTAAGGTGACTCCAAGTTCTTCCAAGGTAATGGTTCTCAATTCCCATGACCCAGGTCCCCAGTGTGTTGTGATCAGTAACGAGGTATGTCATTAGCAATTTTTAAATTGTAATGAAGTGCTAAAGTTGGCTACCACTTTACGACTATTCCTCCCCACCTCTCACCCCCAGCAGATTCAAGGTCACTTGTAACCATGTCCGTCTCATTTGCATTCCCTTATGCTTTCTTAGTAGAAGAGGAATATGCCAGAGATACCATGCAAGAAATTGTGCATGACTCTGGGGATGTACATAAGGGTCTGTTACTAGGTTAACATCAGCTCAACTGCTTGTTAAAGTAGAAAATTAAGAATTAGGGGATTGTCTCTCACAGAATTTTTAAAACATCATGGAACTCAACAAAATATTGCTGTTTCTCCTCCTTAATACAGAACTATTGCAGCTTGCCATGCAGTAAATGTCCACATGGGCTTGAGGCTCTGTCCTAAAAGTTCATCTCAACTTGCAAATACATGCAAAGGTTGGATTTCATCAAGTGGGGCCATCCAACAAAGATAAAGGCAATATAGTGCCCTTACGTAGTGCGAGATTTGGAGAGGACTAGTTTGCTGTCCTAAGTTATCGCTTACTGTGATAATATTACTTTGTGACTGCATCCCTTTTGATGAGAAATGCTTCTCCTTCAGGTAAGAAGATCCTGTAGGACAGCGTTTGGTGCAGAGGTGGGCATGTGGCTGGACAAGGGCCTACTGAGGGCTGTTTCCAAAAGCTGGACAGCAACAATGCATTTTCTTAAATCTGAAATGACAGATGCTTAAGCCTGGAGCTGCATAGGCCTATCATTACAGAGGAACCACATGGCAGTATGTGAGCTGCACTGAGTTTATTATTTCACGACATCATTATCATCCAGGACACACTTAATTATTAAGCTCACTTTTATGATGAGGGCAATAGGACTGAGTTTATATCTGTCAAAGTCCCAACATAATCAAAAAAGAAGAGAAGAGATAGATCTGACTCTCTTTCTGGCTTGTCCCCCTTTTAAGTAGGGAGGTACTGTTCTCCATGACTTTGAAGCTAATATGAAAATACATAGTCATAAGACCAAAGGCAAGTCTTTGGACACCAGCTGATTTATTACTTCAGTGCTTTTAGGCTTGAGGTCAAGAAAACATCTATAAAGGATAACTTACTAAATATTTCAGTCTTTGTGGGTCAACTACTCAGATCTGCCCTTGTATGAAAGCAATCATAAGCAAGATGTACATGAATGTGTGGGGTTGTGTTCCAGGAATGCTTCATCGATAAAATAGGAAATGGGAAACAGCAAGATTTGGAAAGATTTGAGTAATAGTTACTGTCCTAAGTTATCACTCACTGTGCAACTACACTATAAATTTCATATAAACTGAATCCATGTTAACTATTTAATAGTGTTTTATGAGCCATCCGTGACTAAACATACACACTTATTCAGTAACTGACCACCAGGCACACACATGACATATACAACAGTACTAACTGATCAAGCTGGTAAGTGTGTTAACTCATGATGATTTTGAGCATTTGATTCTGGGATATGAGTGTGTCAAGTATCTTACTGGCAATAAACCAGAGAAAGTCAAGGTGAGTGGGCAATGCTGGGGGGGTGGGCAGATGTGCTTTGAAAGGAGCCATCAGCTTTGCACCAAGCATGACGAAAGAACTACTAAGCCAGTGGAAAACAGCAAACTCTGGCTGCCTGGAAAACGAGCTAGGGGCTTCTGACTATAGCAAGGTAAGAAATACCAAAAAGATCTCGCTTTCTTTGGGAAGTATAAAGTGATAGATCATCTCATTCTCAGTGGGAGCGAAGGTACCTCTAGTCCATTAATTTTCCAAACAGTATTTGTCCTTAAAAATGAATCACTTTATGAATACAATGCATTTTATATACATATCAATATCCATGATAATGGAATTTGCTACAGGTAAGAATTTGTGCTTAAAATATTGTTCATGTGAAAGAACACAATCTTAGAAACACCTTTTAGAGTCTGATTGTAAGGGAATATAGTTTAAGGATATCTGGAGGAGGACACTCAGCTTTGACCTTCCAGCACCAGTAAATAAGAGCATGAGGGAGCTGTCTCAGGTCTTCGAGTATTAGGAAACCAGAGAACAAGGGAGGGCAAGTTTATGACAGTCACTTTCATAAGGTTACTTAAAACAAGTGAATTTTAAATTCCAAGTCTACACACATCAAGGTAATGAAACATTGCCTGTAAATACCATTAAACAAAAAGCATCTCATCTGTATTTCGAGGGAATTTTCCCTTGAGGTGCTATGTAGTCTTGTGTGTAATATATAAGACAGATCGTGGATTTTCCAAGATTGTCTGCAGTTTGCTTTCTGCCTACATTCCTCTAATGTCCAAGATTGTCCCTAACTTACACCCAAATACCCAGGCCTCTTCGCACAAAAGTAGTGAAACAAAAGCCAAAAGAAGACAGAAAAAAACTCAAGAAATGGAAAAAGAGAGGGAGGGACAAGAAGAGAAGGGGAAGGTGATGAATGTCAGGATCAGTCAGAGGAGTGAGTCCTGGGGTCCAACACACAGCATAGAGACCACAGCTCCTGGGCTTGCTTTATCACTTGAAACTTGTGAAGAGAATAGCTCTTAGACATTCTCACCACAAAAATACAAGTGGTAATTATGTGAGGTGAGGAGGTGTTAGCCAACCCAAAGGTAGTAATCATTCTGTAAAATACAAATGTATAAATCAAAACATTGTATACCTTAAACCTATATAATGTTATACTGTTAATTATAGCTCAAAAATGGGGTGAGGGAGAAAACTTGTGTGGTACAGTAGCTAAGAGAATAGATCTTAAATGTTCTAAAAAATTAGGTGAGATAATGGAGATACTGACTAGCGTTACAGTGGTAATCATTTTACAAAATATACTCATCAAATCATCACTATTTTTTATACCTTAAACTTATATAGTGTCTCTCAATAAATCTGAAAAAGGTAAAAATTTGTTTAAAAAAGAGAGAGAAGGCAGATAAAGGAAAAGAGAAAAAAAAAGGAAATGAATTAGACAGTTTAAGAATGAAGAAAGGGGGCTAAGCTTGTAGACATAGTTTAATGAAAATATTCGAACAACAGGGCCCCTTGGACAGGCTACTTTAGGGCTCTGGACTTGGGCCGAGCCCAGCCTGCACTCAGAGCACCCACAAGCAGAGGCACTTAGCCCTCAGCTCGCCTTTCTGTCCTGACAGCAATGCCAGCTGCCTACCCTATGTACAACTTCTAAATCTCTGTTATCAATGATCCATCTCCTGGTCTCTCACACTGAGCCTCTAACTGTCAACCAGATATTTCCCTTGAGAAGGGCTACCTGATCTCAAACCCTAATATGATTAAACAAAATTCCCCCCCTCTGTCTGCAAGTTTCCTTCCCCAAAGCCCTTCTCTGTGCACCTCAGGATATTAACTGTTCATCCCTCGACCATAAAGACTCTTCCTCCATAAACTATTTTTGTATCCTTTTTCTTTTTAACTCTCAAAATCTTAGGTGCTCATGACTTCCAAGTTCACTTTTACTACCTAGCTTTTGGCATCTCCCTATCCCAACTCAAACTGAGTGCACTGTTTTTTGCATGTGAGTCCCTCAGAAGACCTGATAAAATGCAGGTGCTTAGGCCACAGTCCTATAAATCACTAGGTCAAGGATCTCTCCTGACCCACTTACTGCTCCCCTCAGCAGTGTATTTCAGTCTGTTTGCCTGCCTTTCTGCTCCCTACTCTGTCTCTGGTGAATCCTCTCACCCCCCACACATATCTGGCCTGTACCCCAATTCTGTATGCGTAATCTTAAAAAAACAAAACAAAACAAAACTGTCTATTTAACCATGACTTGTTAGCAATTATTAGATGCCTCCCAATTTCAGAATTTTTTTTAATGTGCATCTTAGAATTGATCAAACATAGTAAACACATGCCAGACACCCACAAAGGCCAGGACTCACCTCGGGTTGTATGCCTGGCCACTGAGTGCAAGTCCTCTAAATTACACTGCTGGTAAAGAGACCAAGCTAAGATCATTCCTAGCTACAAAGTCCAAACTGAGCCCAAATACTGCCCAACTGAACTTACATGATGGTCAACTCCAGAAATGAAGCTCCACCTCCTGTTTACCTCCCTACGGCATACACAGGAACCATTTCAAAAGGCCTTGGGCACACAGCAAGGTTTTGACAAACACCCTCAGCCCTCATCCCTGCCTCACCACAGGCTGTCGTGCAGTGAGGGAATGCAGCAGCCACTGGTGTGATGATGGAAAAGCACAGGCTACCTCCAAGACTCCACATGGGATTAACCCCAGCCCTCTGAGGTCAGGATGGCTCCTGGACCGAGTCGAGTTTAGAATGAGACTTGAACACATGACTAGCATTCAGCCATCAAAATGAGGGGTGTAATTGAGGGGTGTCCCAGGCCTGACAGGACCTTGGATGCTTCTCTAATCAGATACTGAGTCACCTCCATACCAACTTTGTACGATTCCCACTGGCCCCCAAGTGTCCAGATAAAGCCCACTGTGGGAGAAGCACACTTCAATCAGGGGCTGTCAATGGAACAGATACGCAGATTTGCGTACAGCACAGACAGCTTTGAAGCAATAAATCAGCTCTATAAAATATTTCAATTTTAGATGTGTGATCTCTTATTTATACCGAGGGCTTTTTAAAAGGCCACTGAGGCCCTCCCTGGTGGCACAACAGATTAAAGCATGGCACTAAGACACTAAAGCCACTTCAGCATGAGTTTGGTCCCCACCCCGGAGGTGACCACATGGTACGGCAGACCTCTCTTGTCCCACCCGCTGCTCCCTCAGCAGTGTACTTCGTTGATATGCCTGTTCTGCTCCCCACTCTGTCTGGTGAACCCTTTCACAGACACTGCACCTCTGACCTGTACCCCAATTCTGTATGCATAAATAAATATTAAAAAAAAAGGCCAATGAAATTATAGTGTTGAACTAATTGTCAGGACTCTCACACCCACACTCCTGTTTCTCCATGCAGGCAACTCAACTTGCATTTGGGAAAAGCTCTACTCTCCACGGTGATGTCAGCCTCGGCTGATCTGCAATATGAGTGGGACAGAAGGAATGCATGACACAGACTTGGTGGGAAACCAGCCCAGCCAGCTCTTGGAGACTGCAACAGAACAGAAGGCCATACCGGTTGACTTTACAGTAGGCTCCCAGCAAACACAAAACCAAATTCAGGCATTTAATTAGGGATTCAAAGTTTTCCTGCATCCAATATCACTGAATATCATTTTTTTTTCTTTTTCCCATTTTTTTATATGACAGAAGCCATATTGAAAAAGAATGTTTATAGGATAAGCAGATTTGGATGAAAAACTTGTACCAGAATAAGGAAATAGAAGCTTCAAGCCAGGTACAGACAAGCACAGAGATGGCAAAGATTCCAGAATGTAATCCACGAAAACTGCACGATTAACTGAGGCTTGCCACCTGGGACTGGAAAAGAGCTGGAAAACATCTATTACAGACACGTTCTACATGAAGACAGGTATTGAAAATATCTAAGCATCTACTGAAACCTCTGGACATCCTGGTCTGTTCCTGGAAGCACATCTCACTGTGCCAGCCAGATATAAAATGGCCACAGTAAGGTTTCTCCTGGTGTTCCAAAGGCAGAGCAAGTCTCTCTCTTCTGCACTACCCCGAATTGGTCCCTGTTATACACGTCCACTACTGCAGATACAAAACTGCATATAATGAACAATTTAGACTGCGAACATCCACCTGAACTGTTCCCTTCCAAGGGCCAAAGTCCCCATTTACCCAAGGATACTTGATCCTGGCCCACTATTCGCAGGATGTATTCAATGCAAGTTGAGCAAAATGTTAATAACTAAGTATCTATACTACTTTTTGTTAAGGCAACTGTGCTTCTTATGAGCCTCTAGAAAACCTCTAGAAAAGCAGTAATGAGGACACATTAAGCTAATTTCACGGATTAACACAGTATATATCTGAAGGTCTGTCCAATTTTAGAATTTTTCCATATCAATCTAAAACATGTATTTTCTAAATATTTTTTTCAAATGATTCCCTGTGCTAGTTTTCACCTTGCCCCAAGCAACAATAGCCAGGAAGTCATGATTTTATATGCTAATTATAGGTTGTTCACCTATACAATGCAACACTAAATTATTAAACTAGACCCTGTTCATATGTATATCATCTCCAATTCTCCATGTGCAGTAACAGAATGAGACATGTGTCCCACTTTAAGAAATCCTGGGTTAATAAAATATTAAAACTGAAAAGGTTGGTAGAGAAAGCCAAGCCCAAGCTGATCATAAGTGGGTATGAAAATGAGGCCCAGAAGAAATCTCTTTCTTTCTCAAATGATAAAATTATTGAGTGGCAAAGGTTGGACACATCGAGAATCCCAGCTCCCACTTGCTTTTTTTTTTAATGTTTCTCTTTAAAATTCTTTTTATTAATTTGCCAGATGTTTACATAATTATTTAATTTTGGAAGCACAGCTTTATACTTCAACAAGTGCCCATGTTCATCCCTTCACCAAAACTCCAGACTGGTATTTTTGTTTTGAAAACTAGAAAAAGTGTGAGACAAAAAAGCTTTCAAAGTTGAGAAATACTATTGTAAATATTTTCAAGATATGTTAAATATACCCTCTTATTAAAAAAAAACAACAAATCTCTGTCAGGAATACATACTTTTTCGCCTGCTATGCTTATAAATCATAATGCAGTGACAGCACTCTTGTAGTGAAAAATTATTTAAATAAAAACACGAGTATGTAATGGCTAATTTTTGGAATCACTTTTGTTGGGCTTTGGCACCCAGTTGCCTGCACTTATGCTTCTAGATGCTTTTGCGAAGCAGTGGACATTAACTGACTATCTTCTGTGTTGTTTAATTTTATGTGTCAACTTGCCAAAGCCGGGGTGTCCAGAGAATTGGTCAAACATTATTCCAGGCTTTTCTCAGTGAGATTATTATCTGAATCAGTAGACTGCATGAAACAGACAGCCCTCCTGAATGCAGGCAATCCATTGCTTCATCTAAATCAGAAGGACTCCATAGGAAAAAAATGTCGACCCTCCATGAGTACAAGAAAACTCTTCCCATGCGAATATTTTGAGGTGGGACAGCTGAAACAGCAGCTCCTTTTAGTTGTGGGACCTTCTGGCTTTTGGACTGAACCTCCACTTTCAGCAATCCTGGTTCTCCAGAGACCAACTTTCATCTGCCAACTACAGAGATCCTGGGACTTCTCAGCCTTCACCCCTGCATGAGAAAGTTGCTTTTGTTTCTTTGAGAATCCTGTCTGATATACCTGCCATAATGTGAGTGGGCCTCATCCAACCAATTGAAGGCTCTAAGAGTAAAGATTGAGGCTTCCTGAAAAAGGGGAAAATGGATCTCAAAACTGCAACACAAAACCCTGCCTGAATCTCCAGTCTGCCAGTCTGCCCTGGGATTTTTGGACTTGCCAAATCCCTTAATCACCTGTGCCAATTGTTTAACCACTCACTTGATGCCCAACACCGCCCCCCCCCCCACACACACACCCTACTCCCACACCCATGGGTGCCCAAGGATAAAAACAGGTCTCCAGACACACATATCATGCAGACACCATCTTCCCGTTCCATACATACCCCATTAGCTCTGTTTCTTTGGAAATCTAAGATGCCATATTTTTCCATGTTTTTCTGTAGGGAAGGATTTTATACCAAAATATGACTGATGCAGGATTTTGGGGGGAAATAATCATTAATTCAACAAAACCAAGAGTTTACATTCATCTGTTGTTTGTTATCACAGAAAATGTGAGAATAAAGCAAAAATAAGCAACCCACAGCATATACCTCCACAAATCAAACAACTGTGAATTAGCTTTTGTGACAACTTTCGGAAGGCCCATACTGAAGATTCCTTAACTGATGTTGTTTATCTTCACACTTGATTTCCATTCTTTTTGTTGTTGTTGTTCTTCAAATCACTAATAAAAACAACTAAGATGCTCTTTCTCAAGTTTCACAGGAGGCTTGTGGTATTTTTTTCTGAGTACCAGAAAAAATATATAGATACTATGTTTGTTCCTACTAAAAGTATATTTAATTCATTTTTCTAAAACAGCATTCGCTCACTCCCCCCCCCATGAAAGCAGCCATATTTCTTTCAGTGTATCACTGTATTATTGCCACAAAACAAGCTTGTTCTTCTCCACACTATAGATGGTATGGTGTTTGTTAA
>NW_004567110.1:14658179-14667311 GCF_000260355.1 Condylura cristata | reverse complement strand
GAGGGGAGCAGCGGGTGGGTCAGGAGAGGTCTGCCACGCCATGTGGTCACCTCTTGGACAGGCAGGAATCGAACTCATGCGGAAGTGGCTTCAGCTTCCCAGTGCTATGCTTTAACCTGCTGCGCCACCAGGGAGGGCCAGCAGTTATTTTTAAAGTAATGTTTTGGACACAATTCCCAGTCTCTGGTATTTGATGATCTTAAAGCTAGTAATCTAGTCATTAGTAACGTTCTACAAAATTAGTTTAGAGAAAAGAGGAGGAGGAAGAAATTCTCTTCTGAGAGTGGGAAACAGAAAGTCTGGGTAAAATAATTATGGATAGAGCTCTGAGCTAAACATGTAGAACACAGATTTGTACCTCATCTATATAATTCTATGTGGCATTTTCAGAACTTGTGTGGCAGAAATGACCATCATGTCTAGGCAAGTGTCATTCAGTGACAAATCTTTGCCACCTGGGGAATAACATGTCTACATAAGTTCTCTTTGGCTATTTCCAAGAATAATTTTGGGACAAAGAATAATTTTCAGACTAAGACTGTTTGACTTAACAACTGTCAAAACAATTCATTATTTTTTTTTCATAATCTAATTATAGTGGGGCAAAATAGCTAAAAATTATGGAGACACAGAATTTATCTCACACTTCTTGTCTAGTGACAGAAATAGACATAGTAACTGTGACAACTTAACAGAGGAACTGGCAAAACCACGAAGAAACACCTAGGGAGGCTGACTTTGGCTAGGGTTGGAGTTGGTCGGAGAAGCTTTCGGGAAGGACAGTCATCAGAGAGGAGTTTTTACAGATGAGCCTCTGCCCATGTATGGGAGAGCATGGACTCCAAAGACTCACATTGAGCAAAACCAGCGTGTCCACATATGGCCTCCACCCTTGTGGGACATGGACTGTGTCTGCACATTTGGAGTGTGTATTTCTTTGTGGTTCTGCTCAGATGTGTCAAATCTATGTCCCATCTTATAAAGATCAGAAATTTCAAACATATTCAAACCACTTTCAATAAAATCTGTCCCACTCCCTTACTTCCTCTAGGTTTAACCTGTATCATACAAATAATATCCTAAAAGGTTATCTCTAATCTCTAGCATGTTCTTAAAATTTCTATTTATTATATGATCCATCAACAGTGACCATATTTATACATTTTCAACTTAACATAAATGTCTTCAGGTTGCACATGTTACTATAACTTGCCATTCACCTATTTTTTTTTTTTTAAGATATTTGTGCATACAGAACTGGGGTACAGGCCAGAGGCTCAGGGGTGGCAAGAAACTTCACCAGAGACAGAGTGGGGAGCAGAACAGGCAGATCGATGAAGTACACTGGTGAGGGGAGCAGCAGGCAGGTCAGGAGAGGTCTGCCGCACCATGTGGTCACCTCCAGGGCAGGGGGGGAATTGAACTCATGCGGAAGTGGCTTTAGTTTCTTAGTGCTGTGCCACTAGGGAGGGTCCCATTCACCTATTTTAAGTCAGATTGACTCTTATAGTCACTTTAGCTAATATTTAGTATTTCCTGTATTAACGCAACTTATCTATGTGGTTTTCCAGTTATGGAGATTTAGTTTCTAGTTTTTCATATTATAAAACAATCCCAGAATTAGTATTTCTATATACTCTTTTGAACAATGATTTACTTAATTACTAAGAAAAGGAAGATAAATTTATGATTGTGAATTTGGTAATTTCTCCATTCAATTTTATACATCTTGAAGCCATTTGATTAGCTACCTGTGTCTTCAAAATTGCTACAACTTAGAATGACTTATTCCTCCTATCATTCCATAGTGACAAGATGACCATTGCTAAACTATGGACAGTCGCTGCTGGGTTGCTCTGACTGGTCTGTCCCCTGTGGGTGACCTATAACTGTAAACCTGAGTTAAGACTTAATGGAGGAGTAGATCAGGTTTGATGGTAAAGTCCCAGCAGCTCCACTGCACATTGTCCAATCAGAGTCATAAGGAATAAAGGTGAGGTCCCAATGGACATCTGTCGGATTATAATTTAGTTGGAGTCCCAATTCACAAGGAGAAGAAAGGAAAGCTTTATTTATTGTTTTCTAATATCTCAATAAGACTCCCTCCAGAATAGATTTTAGGTTCTGGGACTTGTCCCAAGATGATTACTCGCACAAAACTAATTTGGGAATTAATTTCTCAGCTGTGGCTCCTGGAAGACATGGGGATTATAAATATAAATCCCACATGCAGAGGAAGCTGGGTATGAACTTAAATTTTCTTAAGACCTTGTTTTCCCCCTCAGAATCCAAATGAGGACAAATTTTCTTTTGGTCTCCTGCACGAACGGGGAAACTCTTTTGACCACTGCACCCAGAGAGTGCTATCTTTTGAGAACTAGAATTTTATGCAGGGATGGCCACTGCAATGCTCGCACTTAGACCTGACACGAGTTCTATCAGGAACACCCTCGTGACCTCCTCCCCACCTTCTCACCTGATTTTTCAGTCCTTATCCTGATTCTAGCAGCTGATTTCCTTTACTTCCTTACAGGATCTGTCTGCCAGGCGTTATTACCATTTTTGTTACACTTGATCTAGCATTTCTTGAGATGGGGGAGAGAGGAGTTTTCAGTTTATCTATAGCTTGATTCTGCCAGAACTAAACTGTGACATAAGAAAAGCACTTGGAGCACACTTGGCACTGGTCACTGCTATGCAAGTGTTTGCTGTAATTGAAACATTGTCCCCTCACCTTCTTTGTGCAAAAGTTACACAACCTGTGACCACTCTAGCGTGCTGTACTTACAATTACATAAAACCATGCCTTTTAAAATGAAATTCTGTAAGCAAATTGTGCTTTTTCAATTCAAGTTTACGTTCACTGCATGCTCTTTGTTGCAGGAGTGAATCAAATAAATGAAATACATTTTTATTTTAAAACACAAATTTAAAAATAAAATGTGAAAAAAATGATGTAAAATTGATCCTGTGTCATAAACTGGGAGCTCAAGTTGCCAAGGCTGGAAGGCTAGTGTCTTTTAGGGATCATCAAAAATATTTAAGCAAAATAGGGTTAAATATTCTGTGACTCAAGCTGGGGAAGCTTAAGGCCCCTTCTTTTCTGTAGGGCCAGAAAACCTAGCCAGTGGGATCATGCCAAAATCTGTTTGGCTGCAATTTGTGAAAATCAAAGAAAAGGCATTTCATCCAACTCATTTAAGATAATGCTCTCTTCTTTCACATCTTCCCTTATGTTAGGTAGCATTTAAATATCCACAGACATTTTGGGGATGCATCTAAGAAGTTATGGTGGGATCACATTTAGTTTGGGTTTGCATTTATATAGCCCATGTGATGTTACAGTGTGAGCTTACTTCAGACACAGTTATAAACTCAGTGAAGAAATACCTTCCACTCTTCCACCTCAGCAGACTTTTATTCAGAGTTATGACACAGCAGCATCTGGCACTGAGAGTATATGTGGAATGGAAAAAACACACTTAGAAATTATAGAAAGCAGAGAGCTAGTCTCTGCAAAGTTATTCTAATTTTTTATTATCTTTTTATATACTTTTAACATCATTTTTCACTCTTGTACAGTGTGCAACAGTGTGTGCTTTTTCATCTTGGGTGTAGTCCCCATGAAGTTCCTGCCACCAGTTTACCTGTTTACCATCACCATAGCTCCTTATGCTCTTCCCACCCCTATTTGATCCTACTACTCTCTTCCCTTCTACAGAATATCTCTGGTTTATAGCTGTCTGTTAATATTGATATTTACTTTATTATACTTTCTTTTTTTTCCTCCGGATTCCTTATATGGATCCTCTACATTCCTCCTAAGAGTGAAACCATCTGGCATTATTTTTTTTTTTTCTTTCTGGTTTATTTCACTGAGCATGATCCTTTTCAGTTCTGTACATGTTACTAAAAATGGCATAAGCTTATTTTTTTGATCGCTGAGTAATATTCCACTGTGTATATGTACCACATCTTCTTGATCCAGTCATCTATTTTGGGGCATCTGTGTTATTGCCATAGCTTACCTATTGTATAGAGCTGCAATAAACATAGGGGTACAGACATCCTTTTGATAATGATTTTGTATCCTCTGAGTAAATACCTAGGAGTGCAATTGTTGGATCATAGGAAAGCTCCATTTTTAGCAGTTTGAGGAACCTCCATACAGCTTTCCATAGTGGTTGAACCCTTTACATTCCCACCAACAGTGTAGGAGAGTTCCTTTTTCTCCACATCCTTGTCAACATTTGTTGCGAGTCTTTTTAATATATGTCATCCTCACTGGTGTAAGGTGCTTTTGATTTTCATCTCCTTGATAAGAGTGATGTTGAATACTTTTTAAATATGCCTGTGGGCCATTTTTTTTTAAAGATGTATTTATTTATGCATACAGAACTGGAGTACAGGCCTGAGGTGCAGGGACAGTGAGAGGATTCACCAGAGACAGAACAGGCAGATTGATGAAATACACTGCTGAAGGGAGCAGTGGGGAAGACAGAAGAGGTCTGTTGCACCATGCGGGCCAGTTCTGGGCCTGGGACAGAACTTGCACAGAGGTGGCTGCGGCCAGCTTGCAGTGCTGCATCCTAAACCATTGTGCCACCAGGGAGGGCCCCCTTGTGGGCCATTTGTATTTCCTCCTTAGAGAATTGTCTTTTTAGCTTTTCTGTCCATTTTTTTGACTGGGTTGTTTACTTTGTTTTGATTGAGTTTCATCAGGTCTTTATGGATCTTTGTGATTAGTCTGTTATCATTAGTGTTGTGTGCAAAAGTTTTCTCTCAGTTAGTAGGCTGTCTCTTTATTTTGGTTAAAATCTCTTTTGCTGTATAGGAACTCTTTACTTTAATGTAGTCCCAGTTGTTTATCCCTTCCTTCAATATCTTTGCTTTGGATGATGTGTCATTAAAGATGTTACTGATGTGTATGTCATATAGTGTTTCACCTACATTTTCTTCAATGCATATTCTTTGCTCCTTTGTCAAAGGTTAGCTGTCCCTCTATCTGTGGGTTTATTTCTGGACCAATTCCATTGGTCTGTGTATCTGTTCTTAGTCTAGTACCATTCAGTTTTGACTATTATGGCTTTGTAGTATAGTTTGAAATCTGGGCATGTGAATCCTTCATTCCCTTTCTTGAGCTCCTGGAATAAATCCCACTTGGTCATGGTAGATTATCTTTTTGATGCACTGTTGGATTCTGTTGGCTAGGATTTTGTTGAAGATTTTTGTATCAGTGTTCATTAGAGAGATTGGCCTATAGTTTTCATTTTTGTATGATGCCCTTGTTTGGTTTTGGCATTAGAGTAATGTTGGCTTCATAAAACATGTTTGATATTATTCTTTCCTTCTCAATTTTTTGAAAGAGTTTGTACAGGATAGGCATTAGTTTGTTTCTGAACATTTGGTAGAATTCATTTGTAAATCCATCTGGTCCTGGGCTTTTTGGTTTTGGAGGGTTTTGACTACAGCTTCAATTTCACTGCTTGTACTTGATCCATATTAGGCGTTCTATTTCTTTTTTTTTTTTTAAAGATTTTATTATTATTTTATTTGTGCATACAGAACTGGGATACAGGCCAGAGATGTGGAGGGTGAGAGAATTCACCAGAGACAGAGTGGAGTGCAGAACAGGCAGATCAACGAAATACACTGCTGAGAGGAGCAGCGGGTGGGTCAGGAGAGGTCTGCCACGCCATGTGGTCACCTCCGGGGCAGGCGGGAATCGAACTCATGAGGAAGCGGCTTTAGATTCTCAGTGCTGTGCTTTAACCCGCTGTGCCACTAGGGAGGGCCCTATTTCTTTTTTATTTAGCTGTGGATGACTGTGGATGACTGTGGATGACTGTAAAGTTGTATAAATTTGTACATCTCTTCTGCCGTGTCTGTTGTGCAGTACGCTTTCATTTATGATCCTATTTATTTGTGTTTTCTCCCATTTTTTCTTTGTGGGCCTGACTGGGGGTGGGGGTTTGTCTATTTTTTTTATTTTTATTTTTTTTTTAAGAATCAACTTTTGGTCTTATTGGTCTTTTAAATTGTGTTTTGACTTCTAGATCATTTATTTCTGCTTTGAGTTTTATCATTTCCTTTCTTCTACTTGCTTTTGGGATTTTGTTGTTGTTGTTGCTGTTGTTGTTGTTGTTGTTGTTACTCTTTTTCCAGTTCTTTGAGGTGAGAAATAAGGTTGTTCATTTGAGTTCTTTCTTGTTTCTTGATATGAGCCTGTATTGCTAAATATTTTCCTCCTGTAACTGCTTTGCTGTGTCCCATATATTCTGGAGAGTTGTGCCTTCATTATTATTCATTTTAAGGTGTATTTTAATTTCTTCTTTGATCTTCTCATAGATCCAATGGTCTTCCAGTAGTGTGGGTTTCAGTGTCCCTGAGGTAGGAGGGATCCTTGCCTTCTTTTCTTGTGTTATTTCTAGTTTCTAGTTTGATGCCTCATGATCAGATAATATGGTTGGTGTGACTTCAATCTTAGTATATCTGTTGATGCTTGTCTTATGTCCTACTATATGATCAATTTTGGAGAATGATCTGTGTGCACTTGAGAAACATGTTCTCAGATATTTCTGGGTGCAGTGTTCTACAAATGTCTGTTAAGTACACGAGGCCCATGTCTTTGCCTAAAGCTTTAGTGTCCTTCCTTATTTTTTGTCTCATTGATCTATTCCTTGTTGAGAGTGACAAGTTGAAGTCTCCAACTACATATGTATTTTCTCTAAAGTCTGTTTCCAGAAATGACAGTAATAGATTATTTTGGTGCTCCTTCATTTCATATATGTTATGTTATAAATGTTGATGAGTGTTATTTCTTCTTGATGTATTGTCCCTTTAATCATAATGAAGTGACTATCTTTGTCTCTTTTTACCTTTTTTAGTTTGAAAACTATTTTGCAAGATACAAGTATAGCTGTTACTGCCTTCTTTTTTGGTCCATCTGCTTGTAGGATCGTTTTCCATCCTTCTACTTTCAGTCTATTTTTGTCTTTTGTAGTTAAATGTGTTTTCTGCAGACAGCAAAAGGTTGGGTTTTGTTTCTTAATTCAACCTGTGGCTTTGTCTTTTTATTGATGAATTCAGTCCATTTATATTTAGAGTTAATATTGATACATAGGTATCTGTGTTTGCCATTTTGCTTGTCTGTCATTTTATTCCTTGTCTTGTTTCATTCTTCTTATTCATCCCTCTGTTGGTTTTGGCTTTAGGATTACTTTGACTTCTATAGTATTCTTTGGAGTGGGGGTTTAGTCATAACAAAATTCTGGCGTTTCTGTTTGTTTGAGAAGGTCCTTATTCTTTCTTCATAAATGAAGGAAAGCTTTGCAGGGTAAAGTATTCTTGGTTGACATTTGTTGTATTGGATTTTGTTGAGTAAGTCCCTCCATTCTCTTCTTGACTGCAGTGTTTCTTCAGAGAAACCTGATATCAGCCTTACTGGTTTTCCTTTATATATGTTATTTGTTTCTTTCCTCTCTTCATTATTTTTTCCTTTTCTTGGATTCCTGGGTGCTTTACTACTATGTATCTTGCTGCATTTTTCCTTTCATCATAGAAGCTGGTGTTCTGCTCACTTCTTTGTATGTCCATCTTCATATCCTTCTTCAAGCTTGGGAAGTTCTCTCCAATTATCTCCTTGAATAATTTATCTGTTCCTGTCTCTCTCCATCTCTCCTCTCCTTCTGGGATACCCATACCTCTTATATTTCCTTTCCTCATAGAGGCAGATGAAGTTTTTCTTCATTCTATTTCCTTTGCACTTCTCTTTCCTTTTCTCTTTTGGCTTTTTTTTTTTTTTTCTAAAGATTTATTTATTTATTCATACAGAACTGGGGTACAGGCCAGAGGCTCAGGGGCGGTGAGAGGCTTCACCAGAGACAGAGAGGGGAGTAGAACAGGCAGATCGACGAAGTACACTGCTGAAGGGAGCAGTGGGGAAGACAGAAGAGGTCTGTTGCACCATGCGGGCCAGTTCTGGGCCTGGGACAGAACTTGCACAGAGGTGGCTGCGGCCAGCTTGCAGTGCTGCATCCTAAACCATTGTGCCACCAGGGAGGGCCCCCTTGTGGGCCATTTGTATTTCCTCCTTAGAGAATTGTCTTTTTAGCTTTTCTGTCCATTTTTTTGACTGGGTTGTTTACTTTGTTTTGATTGAGTTTCATCAGGTCTTTATGGATCTTTGTGATTAGTCTGTTATCATTAGTGTTGTGTGCAAAAGTTTTCTCTCAGTTAGTAGGCTGTCTCTTTATTTTGGTTAAAATCTCTTTTGCTGTATAGGAACTCTTTACTTTAATGTAGTCCCAGTTGTTTATCCCTTCCTTCAATATCTTTGCTTTGGATGATGTGTCATTAAAGATGTTACTGATGTGTATGTCATATAGTGTTTCACCTACATTTTCTTCAATGCATATTCTTTGCTCCTTTGTCAAAGGTTAGCTGTCCCTCTATCTGTGGGTTTATTTCTGGACCAATTCCATTGGTCTGTGTATCTGTTCTTAGTCTAGTACCATTCAGTTTTGACTATTATGGCTTTGTAGTATAGTTTGAAATCTGGGCATGTGAATCCTTCATTCCCTTTCTTGAGCTCCTGGAATAAATCCCACTTGGTCATGGTAGATTATCTTTTTGATGCACTGTTGGATTCTGTTGGCTAGGATTTTGTTGAAGATTTTTGTATCAGTGTTCATTAGAGAGATTGGCCTATAGTTTTCATTTTTGTATGATGCCCTTGTTTGGTTTTGGCATTAGAGTAATGTTGGCTTCATAAAACATGTTTGATATTATTCTTTCCTTCTCAATTTTTTGAAAGAGTTTGTACAGGATAGGCATTAGTTTGTTTCTGAACATTTGGTAGAATTCATTTGTAAATCCATCTGGTCCTGGGCTTTTTGGTTTTGGAGGGTTTTGACTACAGCTTCAATTTCACTGCTTGTACTTGATCCATATTAGGCGTTCTATTTCTTTTTTTTTTTTTTTAAAGATTTTATTATTATTTTATTTGTGCATACAGAACTGGGATACAGGCCAGAGATGTGGAGGGTGAGAGAATTCACCAGAGACAGAGTGGAGTGCAGAACAGGCAGATCAACGAAATACACTGCTGAGAGGAGCAGCGGGTGGGTCAGG
>NW_004567110.1:14618794-14658079 GCF_000260355.1 Condylura cristata | reverse complement strand
CCACCAGGGAGGGCCCTCTTTTGGCTTTTTATTTCTGAATCTTCGAGAGTACTTATTCATTCTTCATTCTTCCATTTCATCTATTTTTTTTAAAGATTTATTTGTTCATACAGAACTGGGGTATAAGCCAGAGGTGCAGGGGTGGTGAGAAGATTCACTGGAGACAGAATGGGAAGCAGCACAGGCAGATCGTCAAAGTATACTGGTGAAGGAGCAGCGAGCAGGTCAGGAGAGGTCTGCCATGCCATATGGTCACCTCCGGGGCAGGCAGGGATCGAACTCATGCAGAAGTGGCTTTAGCTTCTTAGTGCTGTGCTTTGACCCACTATGCCACCAGGGAAGGCCCTCATCTATTCTGTTTTCAATGCTTTTCCCAGATTTCTTTAGCTCCTCCATTTATCTTTTAATCTCCTACATTTCTTTCACTTCCCTTTTTTAGGGATTCAATTTCATTCTTCTGTTTGTTGATTATTATTCTCATATCATTCCTGTCCTTTTTGTGATCTTTTGGTTTTTGATCATGGCAATTTGAAATTCTCTATATGACAGACTGAGAAGTTCTTCAAGGTCTTTGCTGTTGGGTTCTGGTTGTTGGTTTTCTTTTTGTGGTGTGTCTTTCCCTTGAGGGCTTGATTGG
The DNA here is from genome assembly GCF_000260355.1 of Condylura cristata. Taxonomy (NCBI): domain Eukaryota; kingdom Metazoa; phylum Chordata; class Mammalia; order Eulipotyphla; family Talpidae; genus Condylura; species Condylura cristata. The sequence continues at coordinate 14,657,442 of NW_004567110.1, read as the reverse complement.
TTGCATGTATTTCTTCTTTTCCCTTTTGTTTGTTTTCTACTGTGTTCTAAGTACTGTGTGCTGTTGCTTGCTGGCATTCCTTTGGTGTGTTCCTTCTGAGATTTCAGACTCTGATGGCCAGATCTAGTCCAGTTCTGTGACTCAGACCTCCACTGGGGCAGTGGTATTGTGGATATGTTGATGGGTGCTGTCCCTAAAGGAACCCATCATCTGAACTTCTTTGTTCCAGGGGAAGATCTTGAGTCTTGTCCTGCAATTCCCTGTTTTGCACCAATGGTGTCAGAAGTGCAGCTTCAGAACCTGGCCAGAGGCAGGGTCTAGCACAGAATGCTTTTCATTCACCTTCATGGAGAGGCAGTTCACCTTTCTCCACTCCCCAGAGGCTTGCTGAGGTCCCTGAAGGTGGGCCCCTTTTTTGCAGCTGTGGCCTCTCATTTTCACTTTCCCTGCACCCATGTTCCTCCTTGGCAGGAGCAGGTAGATCCCTCTTTGGCTCCCAAATCCTGCTGGGGGATGAGTCTGCTTTTCAGCTCAAGTATGTTGGGATGGGAATAGTTACTCTTTCTCCAGTCCCCAGAGGCTTGCCGGGGTCCCTGAAGGTGGTTCCTTTCTTGCAGCTGGGGTGTGTTGTACACTCTTTCCCAACATCTATGTTCTGCCTCAGGCAGTTGGGGCTGGATTCCCCTCTGGGGTCCCAAACCTGGTCAGGGGCAGGGCCTGACTGAGCCCAATTTCCATCTCATCTCCATGTGTGTATGTGTGTGTATGTGGGAGGGGGGGTGTTATCTTTCTCCATTCCTGGAGCCCCTGGGGCATCTCCTGCACCTTTTTCTGTGTCTGTGTTCTGCCTAGGCAGGGGTATGTGGATTTTCTTCTAATTTTTAGACATGGAGGACTGAGTCAAGATTCTAGTTCTCATAGCTAAGTCAAAAGAGAACTATGTATAGACTTCACAATATGGAATAACAATTATAAACACATCTTAGTTTTCTTTTTATAGGCATTCTACAAGATAGAATTTACCAGACTTCCTGTTTTAGGGCTTAAACTTATAACATTACCACAATCAGTAAGCTTGCATGAAGAGATTACATGGTATCAACTCTAGTATCAATAACACCAAAAATTTTTTCTCAAACACACTAGAGAAAAGAATGAATTATCTTTCTACTTTAGGTATGGACAATATCAAAAAATCAAATATATTAGGGAAGGACAATCAATGAGCATGGAGTCAAATATAGAGGAAAAAATACAGTTAATGACAAACAGCTAGTAACATTTTTTGTGATGTGATTTGCCATTTCTTTCAGGTTTGTAGTTTTTATGATCTCTTATTTTACAATAATACTCTAATTTTTGTACTAGTAGTGAATGCTTCAAGACTAGCTAACTTTCAGACCCCACAACATCTGGATCTACTCTAGGGACAAAACCAAAGACAAACAACTAGAGTAACAGTGAAATTTTAAGAACTCATTTAACAAAATAATGAGTTTGGGGTACCCAATATTAGGAAAATTTAACTTCTGCATAATGCATAGCACATACATCCTTTTATCCACTTGGTAGAATACATTTTTAAGAAATTTTTTGTATTTTAAGTTGTATATGCATTGTTCCTCTGTAGGGTTAATTTAAAATAGGAATTAAAACCATTTATAACTATCACAAACTTTAACTCAGGGGTTATTGTCATTATCTTAAAACTGCCTTAAGAAGCCAAATGTTAAATTGCAACTCTCAGCCTGATGTGAAGTAGAAGAAATTAGTGTATTAAAGTTTATGGTTCATGGGACTATGTGATTAATAAATTCTGTTCAGAAAGCAGTAAGATAGCATGAATAAATCCTACTGGGTACAAATATAGAAACTGTTACCCAGTAATCAAGTATGAAAGAAAATGATTTATAAAAGTAATGTGAATCTAATAATTTAGGTGTGCAGCATTTCTAAAAAGAAATACCTTCCCTGAGAATAACACTGTGGATGAGAAATGGGCTTAACTACCCAATAATATAAATGTTAGACTCCCCCTTGTTTTTTGTGACTGGTTTAAATGTTTTGCTAAAGAAAGGATGCAGCCTTTCCTTTGTTATGTTCCTTTTGATGTTGTCCTTTGGCCTGACTGCAGCAGATTCAAGTGCAGCTGCAAATGAAGGCTGCCCTGAATGAGGATCTGGGGGCCGTGAGCACAGAGCTTGTGAGAAGTAAGTTAAAAAACGAAATAGAAAGATGGTTGTGATTGTCCTAAAGGTGGAGGATACCTACTACATACTTATTCAGTAATGTTTTACTACAAGGGAAATACAAACAGGGATATTATCAGGGACTGCCTCTTCCAGAGAATGCAAGCGAGGATGGCTAAGTGAGCAGATACTCAGAGTTTGGAGGTGGGATCAACAGTGTTAATTTGAGCATTAGTCATATACTTACATGCTACCGTATATGTATCAAGTATCACTTACATTTCTGTAAAAAGAGTAGGGACGTATGGGTAAGTTTGGGAATCACTTTTTTAAAAATGTAATTTATGTATGTATCCATATTTTACACCACTGTTCATTTTGGTGGTGTTTACTTTCTCCTCTCAGGAATATGCCCCAAAGAATTCCCAGCACTAATTCACCTGCACACCATCAGGAATGACTTTTTAAAATTTACATATTTTTATACCATTCTTCAGGTATAGTTCTCTCATCTATAGTCCCCATAAAGTTCTCACCACCAACTTACCTGAGCATCATCACCATAGTCCCTTGTGCTCTTCCCACCCATTTTGATCCTACTCCCTCCTTTTCCCCTACAGAATGTGCCCGGTTTATAGTTGCATGTTGATTTTGATATTTTAATTTAGTATAATTTTTTTAAATCTTGATCCCTTATAGGGTGGCTCTACATTTCTCCTATAAATTTTAATAGCACCTGGAGAAGCCAGTTCTTCCTCACCCATAGCCACCACCATCCAAACCCAGAGCACAAGGCTAAATGCAACCACCTGCCAACCTTTATCCAGGATGGCTCTAAGAACTTCAGGAGGAGGAAGAATCTCTAAATCCTGAAAGTAACCAACTCAAATCACTTGAATTTTCTCATATTTTTCTTCCCTGAATGAAAATAAATCTTAGCAGTGATCTGAGAACAAAGAAAACTCCTTCTCATAACATTTGGGATTAAGTTTAGAATAAAGCTCCCCACAAGAATGACCAAAACAGAGTGTTAAATATACAGAGTGAGACCAGAATATCTAAGCCTTGAGCATCTCTAAGTTTTTCTTGCAGGTTCCTGCAAGTCATTTCACTTCCTTGCATATCAGTTTTCTCACCAGCAAAATGAGAAGTTTATATCAGATGATGCCCAATGTCTGCTCCAGTTGTAATGTCCATTCCTTTCCCCTTATGTTCTCTGTGATTTTTCATCAGGGCATACAGACCTTCTGCTTCCAGATAAATAACTGCAAATCTCAGGCTCCATGGGGGCCACCCTCAGCACCATGGTGGGCCTGGTACAACTGCCTGACTCACAGAAATGCACTAATAAGCACTGCTGTAAATAACTTCCTTGCGCTAAAGCCCAGATGTTGCCGATAAATATCAGCGGAGTAAGCCCAAGAGGGAAAGAGGTCATTCAAGGAGAAGCACTTGTGCTCAGAAAGTCCTTGTGTAAATGGTTAAGAGATGCAGCTCAGATTTGCATTCAGAAGGGAAAAATAGGTCAGCTTTCTCAAAACAAAATAATGGCTTAAACAGATTAACCACCTTCCACCCCTGTTTCCCTCCCACCACCCCACACCAAAACTATTCATCTCTAACTTTTCAGCCTAGCAATTTAGACCAGTTACAAATGCGGCAAGCTTAGTGTTACATGCAACAAGCAAGCACAAGCCACATCAAAGAAAATTACAGCTTCAAAATTAGTTGGAAACAGCAGCTAATCGCTGCCAATTACAGATGAACACAAAATGGGACACCAGGGAGACACACAACCCAGAATGTCCTGACATCAGTAACAACTACAGGGACTCAGGAGAAAAACCTTAAAATCTTCAACCAGCAATTTAATTTTAGTTCACTAGCTCAAAGTAAAAAGAGCACAGAGTCTCCGTCTGTTAAAAAGGAAACTCATGGGCTTCCTTAGTGGCACAGGGGTTAAATCTCAGTACTGTAGCCATCTGCAGCCTCTGTGTGGCTTGAGTTTGACCCCAGCCAGGGAGCTGACCCACACGGCACAGCAGACCTCTCCTGTCTCACCTGCTGCTCCCCTCAGCAGTGTATTTCAGTTTTTCTGCCTGTTCTGCTCCCCACTGTCCCTGATGAATCATCTCAACCATTCTCCCCTATCCCTCGGGCCTTTACTCCAGTTCTTGTATACAAAAATAAATACAGTAATTTTTTCCTTTTAAGAAAAGGAAAATCATGATGAAGATAGGCTTCAGAGGCCGGGTCAGGCACACCTACCTTTGATGTGTGTTGTACTTGGCCTGGGGTGCAGCAAAACCCCTGACTCCCAGCAGTTTAAGTTTTGAGCATACACTGCATTATTTCCAGAAAATCTCCAGTAACTGGTAGCTATGCTTATGCCACAGTAACAAGCATTTCTTTAAACCTTAACAGAACATCAAAATGAAAACAGCTTTGAAAACCTGAGCCCTCCCTGGTGGCACAGTGTGTTAAAGCGCAGCACTGCAGGCTAGCCACAGCTGCTTCAGTGAGAGTTCGGTCCCTGGGCAGGGAGGTGACCCACATGGTGCAGCAGACCTCTCCTGACCTGCTCACTGCTCCCTCAGCAATGTACTTCATCAGTTGGCCTGTTCTGCTCCCTGCTCTGTCCCTGGTGAAGCCTCTCACTGCCCCTGCACCTCCGGCCTGTACCCCAGTTCTGTATGCATCAATAAATAAATCTTAAAAACAAAAAAGAAAGAAAAGAAAACCAGTAAAAATGTGCATCTTGCTTGTAACAAGCCTGAGGTACACCCGCTCCTTAGGCAGCACATGGGGACCTGGTCATCCAAGTTCCTCTCACAGTGGCGTCCACCACAACACAATACTGTCAACCCCTCCTCCCCCACCTCAGATGTAATGAGTTGGACTTTCCTGCCAGGTTTTGCTAATGGGCCTGTGACTAGGGCAGGGCCCTGGCTCTTCCAGAGCCCTGTCTAAAACCACTCATGCTGAGGCTGGGCAGGACAGTGGTTTGGAGCCCAGCAGGAGAAGAGAAGTAGATGGTGGTGAACACAAGTGGCCAGTCCCACGATGGCCCCAGTACATCCTCACAGCCCTATGGGAAATGAATCAGCCCTAAAGCCTAAAAATGACGTGGTCTCTCCACCACCCTCCCCTCTCCCCCTTTTCTGTCTGCCCATGAGATGTGTTGGCCTCTTCACTGTGTGTCCAACAGTTAACAGAGGGCTCACATGTGCTCACATGGTGGGGGAGGGCTATGGGGAAAAGTAGGCTAAAGATAAAAAGGTTAGTGTATGTGGGCCACCCACGTGCCATTGCCCTCCAAACCAAACACTCTGAAGCTCATCAAAGTTCAATGAGGATAGGGCAAGGATAACAAGTTCCAAGGATCAGAAACTGCAGAGACAGAAATCTCAGGGAGATCTAGAGCTGAGGACCAAAGCAAAAACCCCTTGTTTTCTCTCCCTCCTGGCCCCCTGACCCTCCCCTGGGTGACACATGTGACCTTGAACCTGCATCTGTAGCTGAGACCTCCCTGGAAACTTGGATTCACAAGTTGAATGCCCTACTTGACATCTTCTCTCAGATCAAACATCATAACATTAACATGGCCAAAATCAATCTTTGATTCTCCCCCAAAGCTTCCCCTATAGCAGCCTCTGCAGTCTATCCTATCTCACTAAGTAACACCCATTGTCCAGCAAGCTGCTCAAACCAGAAACACAGGGTTCAGCCTTGGCGTGTGAGCTGTACCTAGTCGTGTCTTACCAATTCTATCTGTAAAATAACTTTCAATAACTTCTCTCCATTTCTATGACACCACTTTAGCTCAGCACACCAGCACACCAGCACTTCTTAACTCTACAAACTGTAACATTCACTTCTGAGTGTCCCTGTCTCTACTTTTGCTAATTTCTAATTAGCAAACTGAGGTGCAGCATGTAGTCTTCTCTTTAAAAATCTCTCCCGCTAAGACCATTCCTTAGCAGCTCTATTGCATTATGTGTCAACTTCAGCCAAACCACGTGACCTCCCTGGTATCTGGAATGACTTCAACTGCCCCTTTGCTCACTGTTTCTAAACAAGGTCTATTCTCCCCTACTTCAGGGCCCCGGAACAAGCATTCTTCTGGCCCACCTTTTGGCAGGGCAGCATTTTTTAGCATTTAGACTTCAATTCAGAAAATACTTTTCCTTCCCTCCCCTATCATCTACTCCATTTTTATTTTGTATCTTATTTTCTCAGGCCTCAGTTGATTTCCTTCCAAATATACATTAGAATTTTAATCACAGTATGTTTGAGATCCAGTTACCAATTCTGTCTTGCTCAATTTAGTATCACAAGAGGTCTAAAACATATGCCTAGAATGCAGAATGTTCTGCACAGTTTTAAGGAGATAAGATCCATTCTCACTAAATGAAAGGTTAACTATAGCTTTTATGCTGTCTGTGTCTACACAGGGGTCACAACTAGACAGCCCAGTGGGAGAGGGAGGGAGGGAGCGAAAAGGGTTGGGACTGGCAGAACCAAACTAGAAAACCGTGCATTGTTAAAGGGTTGATGCTGGCAACTCCAGCTGGTAGAAATTCAGGCTTCTTATTTCCAGATTTTTTTTTCCCTTGGGAATTTGGAAATCTAAACTTTTTAGATGAAGAAGTTGAGATTTTTTTCAATGAATGAAAATTAAACTTTTAAATTTATGGGGACAAACAAAAATGTTAATGGGCTCAAAAGGACTACCTCTGCTAAAAATGAATGCTCTCTAATTCTTGTCAAAACCTTCTGGGAGGATAATGATATAAAAAACAATAGTAGCAATCTTACATGATACTTTGGATATGCCAGACTTGAAGCACTATCTATAAATCTCCATGATCTGAAAAGCCACCCAATGAAGTAGATACATTAAGTCCTTGAATAAAGTCATTTCAATACAACACTGATAAGGAAAACAATCCCAGCTAAGGCACAGAATGACTTCATTCTAGGACCTGCTTTCATTATGTTTCACTTAAAGTTGCAGTCCCTAGAAACCTACTGATTATGTTACATGAGGGCTTACTGTGCTGCAGTTTTCCTACTGGACAGATGAAGACATGGATGCAGAGGTCAAGAAACTGGCCCCAAGTGATACAACCAGTAAGTGGCAGGACAGAGCAGGGATCAGACCCCAGCCTTGTGCTTTTTACTATGATATTTGAAGATAAGTCAAAACAGGAAATCACATCTCCTCTGTAAACATTCTGCCTGACAGCCAATTTCTGCTGCCTTTCTCTCTTCTGTTGTAGTTACAGTCTGTTATTAGATACCTCTCTAAGACTGTTGTAGGGTTAAGCTTTATTTAGTAAAATATCAGAAACAGCCTATTCAGATTCAGGTTTGATATAAAAATACCATATCACCCAATGTATACATTAGACATGTGAGCTCTTCCACATGAAATGGCTTGATTATATGAGAATAAGGAGGTACTTAAGTTCAGCTTTGATGGTGGCATATGGCCAAAAATCTACTGGTAGGATTTGTATTCATCTTTGCTTTATGGCTGACCAAGTAGTCATACCATTTCAGCTTGAGCTATGTATTTTTTGGCAACCTTGATCTTGTGCCCAAATAGTGATTATGTGACCAAATAAGTTAATTTCAGATGCGATCATCAAAGAACTGTTAGCTACACAAATTATGGGTGTTCTTTGGGCTTACTGTGCTAAGTGCAAATTCTCTTTCCAAGAAAAGTAGGCATTTCAGATAAAACTTAGATAGTAGATTTCTTCATTAAAAATCTATCATTCTGATGAAGATAAATGTATAGTAATCATTAGGAAAATTAATTTAAATAAGTAGTAGTACCCATGAGGCATCCAGGCATGGTTCAGAACCTCAGGGGTTTACCGCTGCACACGCCAGGTCCCTGCCACGACAAAGTTTACCCTGCAGAGGATGATGTAAAATAATGTACAAAACAAGAACATGGTACCCAATAGAAAATGATGTGCATGTTGGGGTGGTGTCGATAACAGAAGTAAGTCAGGGGATCAGGGCACGGGGAAGAAAGTTGTTATATAAATAGAATGGCTCATGGAAACCTCAGTGAGATGATGCTAGAGTAAAGATCTGAAGGTGATGGAGTACACCCTGAGAAAGGGGGACGGCAGTAGAGGAAACAGCCAGTGCAAGACTCTGAGGTGGAAAGATACCTGGCTTCTCTCAGGAGCAGCCTCAGTATGAAAAAGCACAGTAGCTGAGGACACATGACTGGCAACATCTGTTGGCAAGGAATAGAACATGCAAGTTGTGGCAGGGCACTGGAAGGACTTGACTTTGAGGCAAACGGGGAGTGATTGGAGGAGCCTGGAAGAAGAACAACTCAATTGGACGCATATTAACACAATCATTGAGAATCATGTTTTTCAATGAAAACTGCAGAAACACTGCTTAAAAAGAAACCACAGGAATAACAAAATGAAAGTTAATTCTGAGGGAAAAAATCTTATAATTCAGCTCAAAGCTTTGCTAGTTGTTGGGACTGTTTCAATGAAATTGCTTTGTGACTTTTAGCAAAGATGGAAAGCCCAAGACTTTAAGTCTTTATTTTTGTCAGTTATGATGAGAGGAAGAACACTTACTGATTCGGGGAGATGGCATGATGCTGTAGAAGCAGAGTTTGGTGACTACCTACGTTACTCTGATAAAGGCATATTTTCAGTATCACAAGTGAGTAATATGAAAACCACAGGAGCTGACAACTCTGAGAAATTCCCACCTTGGCTGTATACTGTGAATTCTGTAACATGCAGGCATTCTTCTGTCAGGTTTATGCTCATGTACCAAGTACCACTCCATAATGGTGATACTCAAATTTCACCCACAGAATGATTTAATATGCAGCCATTTGACATTGGTTAAGACATTTGTTTGATATACATCCTGCCCTGAGTGGATTACATCCAAATAAATATGTTGAAGTTCTAACCCCCAATTTGATGATATTTGCAAGTGGGGCCTTTGGGAGATGATTAGATTTAGATGCTATCATGAGGACAGAGCCCACAATGGGATTAGTGTCCTTTTCAGAAGAGGAAGAGAGACCAGAGCTGAATCCCTCTCCTCTACATGAGGACATGAACAGAAGGTGTCCACTTGGAAGCCAGAAGAGGGCTCTTGCCAGAAACAAACGTGGCTGGCATCTTGACTCCCCAGCCTTCAGACCCCACAGCAATACACACCAACTGTTTTAGCCACCCCAGTCTTCAGCATTTTGGTACAATAGCCCAAATTGACTATGACAGTATCTATTAAATGTATGTCTGAAAGTAAAATTTAAAAACCATTCCTTACTGATCCAGTTACAGAAATAATGTTAGTGTTGTTTGGTACAAGTCAGAAATTTTAATCCTTTAGGAAAAAAACAGGTGCTTTCCATTTCCTCCATGTTTTTGACATCAGGGAGATGGGGTAGAAATCCCAGGTGATACTTACTCTGGGGAGCCAGAGAGAGTAGAGAGGGAATGTGAGGAGCCTTGCCATCTGAAATCTTAGTCAACCCTGGAGGTAGGAGAGAAATGGTTTTGGGATCTGGAAGTTAGAGGCCATTTTTAAGGTTGGAACACCTGCCAGAGACTACACAAAGATATCTGCCTTTTCATAGGGATCACCTAGCTTTTGAGGGTGAAGGGTAACGCAAGGGTATGGAAACATCCTGTCTGGTCCATAGGACAACGTTCACACTTGCTTCTACCAGTCCAGAAAAGCATACCTCCTGCCCTGATTAGGAGACCATAATAGGACCCAGCAATCTTTCTCTCTGCTCACTGAAAACTAAAGATAATGAAAAAACTCCAAGGAAAAAGAAAGACCCGGGTAAGGAACTTCGGTGGAAGATGAACTGCTTCATCACTCATCACAGATGCTATGTGCCGCACATGCAGCAGGCTCTGCACAGGACACGGGTCACTACCCTTAGGTTCTTGTGACAGATGAAAAATAAACAGGAGGTCGGGCCAGGAGAAGTGCTACGAAGGACAACAACAGACGATGTCAGAGAAAGTACCTGTGGGACTAATTACATTAGGTGGTCAGATCTCTCTGGAGAGGCTTATTTGAGCCAGGACACATGACAAAGAACCAGAAATACCATTATCAAGGGGAAAAAACAGTGCAGGCAGAAGGAATGCAAGTACACAGTAATTTGCCTGGTAGATTCAAGAAACAGAAAGGCGAGTAAGTCAGCCAGAGGAGAGCTGGGCCTAAGGCACTGTTGGGAAGGCAAGCAGATTCCAAGGTCTTGGCTTCTCATCCTCATTAGCAAGTCTGGATTTCCACTGTACGTGCCTTGACAGAGGCAGCAGGATACCAAGCAGGTGAGAGGCATCCTCCAACTCAAGCCTGCCATGTGGAGAAGGGTACACAAGGGCACACCAGAGTGAAGTGGAGGCCAGTAAAATGTTACTGACATGACCCATGACAAAAGAAATATTGAGGCAGACCCACACGATAGCGGTGGAGGTGGGACATGCCTGGGTCTCAGAGCGTGTCGAGAGGAGAGGTGAAGGGCATGAGCAGCTGCGAGGAACTGCCTCTGCAGAGGACTCACGCGGATTTCCAACCTAATGGAATAGGCCAACATTTCCAACTCAATCATTATTACAAACTCTCTATGCATTACTGATACCAGGGCAGCTGTAAATGATTTGTTACAGGCATTTTTTTCCTTTACGACTATAAAATTTTGGCAGCTTACATCCAAATAGAACGTAAGCTATGTCCATTTGTCTACATACAAAGAAAAGGACAGAATAAGGTGTCTACTTACCATGATTTGATGTACTTTCTCCCTTCTACCTGTCACCCCACAGTTCCCATAACACTGGAGGTGCAGCCCCCTGAACTGAACAATTAGTCAACAGTGCCCACAGCATGCTGGGCATAGCCAGGTGATAAGGGGCAGCACAGAAGTGTCTAAACCATAGACACTTCATAGACACTAAACCACCACTTCATTAGCCTGATGAAATGAACCCTCTTCCTCAAAGTCCCGGGGGGATAGTCAATGACAGTCAAAGGCTGTTTATAGGATCAATGGCGTCCAAGTGCGTATGCTTCAAAAACCTTGAAATTGTTTCCAAACACATGCCCTTCATGGAGACGTTCCGCACACATGCATGTGGAGCTGAGCGGTACATGCTTTGAGTGGCTGTTGAGCGTCAACACACTACTAAGAAGGCCATTGGCCTCCGGCTCCAGGGTTGGGCAGATCTGACCCTGCTTCCTTCCTGCGGCCTCTGGTGTCGGTTATCCTCTGCCTTGCGCTTCTCTGTGGTTGTGCTTCATGTGCTTCTTGAGTTCTTTTCTTGGCTGGCTGGACCAGAGCCTTAGATACTTATCAGGGCTTTCCAGCATCACTTCCCACAGCCGGAGTCATCACGGGAAATGCAGAAAAGTTCCCTGCTGTCACATGTGCTGTCTCAGGTACAAGTTGTATGTGTGCTTTTTTTTAGAAATGGCTGCAAGTGTGAGATATCTTGATCAATTCTAGTATAACTGACTATTGCAGTGAGTAGTAAGGAAACTTAAAGACTGATTCTCAGAGTCTCAGTCTAGAAAAGATAAAGCATGTGAGCAGAGTGCTACCAGACAAGCCATCCCCGCATTCAAGTACCCCCTCTTCCAGAAGCCTGTTTAGCCCCATTAAAATGGTCAATGAAGCAAATGTGACTTCCTGATCCACCCTCTGTCAGGGGCGCTGTCTTGCCTCAATGTCACCTTCCACCTTGCATACTCCAAAGACACACACTGAAGTCTCAGTAACCAGCCCAGTAACGCCAAGTGGCTCTGAGGGTTATTCATACAGATTGCCATCATGTCAGAGAGGATGCACAGGCCTGGGGTAGAATATCTTAGGTAAACTGGACCATGTGAGATTTAAGATCTCAGGGAAGCTAGGGAAGCTCACTTTCATGTTGAAATAAACATGTGCTCAGTGATGCTCTGAGGTACTGCCTTTCAGAAAAGGTGCTGGGAAAACTATAGACCCAATTTCTTAAGCCCACCCGACAATGCGCTTAGCTCTAACACCAAAAACCATAGCACGAACCAAATACTCTGAGACTCCAGTTCAGGGATGTCTTTGGAGACACAAATATATGTTCTATTGTCATACTTTTTAAAGCTCAACACTTTACTAGTAAAAGCTTACCTTTTCAAATACGGGTTCACTGTAGGTTTGTTTTTTTTTTTTTTTTGGTTTTTTTTTTTTTTTTTTTTTTTTTTTTTTTTTTGAGATCTTTCTAAGTACCTGATGTAATAAGCACTTGGACTGAGGCTCAGATAGCATGAAGTCATTCGAGTTTGTCTCTTGTGTTCTGACCCTTCTGACAATTCTTAACTAAATAGGTGCATATTATGCTTCCCATGCATTATGTCCTTTCATACCGCTGGTGACATTATAGTGGATTGGCAGCTTCTTTTGGAAACGCTCTTGCTCTTTGAGCCAAGCAGTACAGATAGCCAAGAATTAGATCATTCAATCCCCAGATTGCCACAGACCTTCTCGGAGTTAGCTGAACAATGTAATTTGATCAAGGTGAAGTACAATCCACCCTCCATCTTTTAACCCAACTAAAATTTCTTTCTGCTTTTTGTTTTAATACCAGATTAATGATTTCAGCTCACTGTTGCAAATGTCCATCAGATACCCTACAGTCAACTTTCATTCATCTGCCTGTGGTTTATCCAAAGCACCAGAATTTCTCCTTGTCTTAACTCCAGCATGCACCAAGTGGCAGTCCCGCTCCTTTAATTCCATGCCAAAGAAATACAAACTAAATCTAATATTAGCCTAATGAGAAAAGGCTAGCTGCTGCCAAAGATTCACATAATGCACCCCCAAGCCAAATGCAGGCAATTATTCACTGTTTTAGATGCTGGCATTGATCTCCCTTACATAATTCAGCAATCAAGATTTGCTGTGCTTCTCTCTGAGGAATAAATACATGCAGCATTTGAACCTCTTCTTTTGCCCAGCTGGCCAAACTCTCAGTATAACAGATTATATTTTCTTTTCAAATAAATAAACCATTTGTACATCGAATGTTAAGGGAATTAAAAACCCTGGATTTGGAGCCATTCGATTTCAATTTGCATTCTGTCTTCCTCTGGTTGTTAGCCATAAGCTAAGTTTTGGCAAGTCATGTCAATTCTTTGTTTTCTCAACTGCAAAATGGAGAGACAAATCGTACATGTAAAAGACATGGAACAGTCACATCTATACCAGGGACATTCAAGAAGCCACCAAGAAACTTGACCCTCTACAGGCAAATTAGTATGATGAGCAAGGAAAGACAAGGACCTGAGAAGACCCTATTTTGCAAAGGATCAAAACCAGGGAGGAGGAAGGCACCCTGTGGTAGCTAGAGAATCTGGTGTAGATATGGGGGTTCTGTGCTTTTCAGGGTAGTGTTTTGGCCCCTTGTGCAGAATTCCAATGTGGGGAAGAGCCCAGACACGGAATGCCAGTTGGCTGATCTTGCTCCATAGCCAGAGTTGCCATGGAAACACAAATTCCAAACGTCAGAACACTTATAGCTATCACAGACTCTTATTTCAACAGTTTTCTTGTAACCAAAGCATATACACTCCTAACGCCCACCGAAGGACAAGGGTCAAAGAGAATGTTGACACAATTCCAATTTTCACCTTATTCCTGTACCTAGAAAAATTCATCGGATCAGAGCACTCTCATCCAACAGGACTTCTGGTGATGTTCCAGGTCTGTGAGATCTGAAATAGCAGCCCCTAGACACGTGTGTTGATGGAGGGTGTCAACTTGAAATTTGGTTGATATGACCAAAGAAATGACTTTTCATTTTAGTCTGTTTGAATACATTTGCATAGACACACATGGTTAGGGGCTGTGATATTGGACAGCACATATAGAAAATAAATCCTCACTGCAACATTTCTTTTTTATACAATATAGGTTGGCCCCAACCTATCACTCCAACCTAAGTTTCCACCACAGAAGCCCTGACTCTCCAGGAGCATGCCTGAGCACCTGCTGCCAACCCTGGACTCAAGGTGTCAGCCCTCATCACTAAGGAGCTGGCTCCTTTCATTCTGACTGCTCTGTGTATGCTTACCTTACTTGACAACACAGGTCAAGTTCTGCCTCTGCTGGAACACTCACTCTGGCAGCCCCAGCCCTACTACTTTGAGAGGAATGGGTCAATTGGCAAGGTCTGGGCCTGTCTGGAAAAGACATCAATATCTCACAGAGCTGTTTATCTTGGAAAATTCCATGCAGATTTATACCTGGTGTATAGGAGCTGAGAATTTCCCCACTTGAGCCAACATAACTAAGAAGGTAAGAAAAAAGAAAAAAAAAAAAACAGGTAAGAAACAGGCTGTGTGCTCTATGTCAAGGAGACTCGTCCCTCAAGGAGAATCTATGGCAGTTCTGCATGCTGCTGTGTGGGTAAGGAGGCAAAACTCCTGGGTACCAACATAAATTTGGGCCTCACAGTGAAATGAAAACGCTGGTCCTGCCCGCTTATCTTCACAGGTGGGTACAAGGCACCAACACTATTGTCTTGAACTCACAACTGCAGCTGTGGTGCTGCCTGTGTGCACTCTCTGGATTCCTAAATGTTCAAGGGCACTTAGGATACTGGTAAACAGTAACACTGGTAAATATATTTTTATATATACATATGTATACGTTTTACCTCAGTCTTCCTTTTTGTTATGTGTGCTTTCTCCTCTCAGGGGTAGCCCCACCACCAATTCACCTGTGCGATGTAACCACAGCCACCTGTGCTCTTCCCTCCCCCCTGTTTGATCCTTCTCCCTCCCCATCCCCTGCAGTGTCTCTAATATATATAGTTGCCTGCTAATTTTGTTTTTTCATTAATTTATATATTTTTTCCTGATTCCTTATTTGGTTCCCCTACATTCCTCCTATACATGAAACCATCTAATATTTTTCTTTTTCTTTCTAGATTATATAAAATATCTTTTGAGGCCCATATTCCAATTGGGTCCTTTAATTTTCTTTTTGACTAGATTAAATGCTGTCCAATTGCAAGGTTTAAAAGTAAGCCTTGGACTATAAGAACCAGCGCAATTCATGGTATAGACAACCTCCTTCTGGAATTAGGGTTCTAGTCTTTTGAGGAATTAAGGGCAAGGATTCCAAGAACCACATCCAAAGAGACAAAAAAGGATGGCTTTTTCCAGAATGGAAATATGTAGCAATCTACAGGATACGTACAGATAGAGACAGGGAAAGGTTGAGGCATTAAAGAATAAAAGCAATATAAGATCCCTACAAATTTCAGGATTAAGATGGTACATTAAGCTTGTGCTATAATCCACCCCAGACTCTAGAAATACAATTATAAAATGTAAACTTTAAAACATTTTCAAATATATTTAAATACAGCTAGAAGGAAGAACATCTCTCGTGGTGTCAGTAAATCACCACAGAGAAGAGGCACAAGGCTCGCCATGCCTTTGGAGATGTGAGCAGGTGAGCAGGTGACAGGCCAAGGCACTGGTCTCAAAGTCCCACGTGGCCAGACACAGAGGGACAGAGCTCACAGGCAAGAGTGACCAGGTTTCTTGTGGGAGGCCTTCAAACAGGCCCTCACATATGGGGAGCTTGATTTGTGTAATCAGTCAGTAGCAAAGAGACTGTCAGATTGAGGCATAATCCAACACCTGGTGAGAGCTGTTAGAAGCCAAAAAGTCCAGGAAGAGAGACAAACACAAAAACACCTCTTAAATGGGCCTTGGGTTGGAGAGGCCAT
Source organism: Condylura cristata (assembly GCF_000260355.1). NCBI lineage: Eukaryota > Metazoa > Chordata > Mammalia > Eulipotyphla > Talpidae > Condylura > Condylura cristata. The sequence continues at coordinate 14,641,454 of NW_004567110.1, read as the reverse complement.
ATTAAGTACAAAGTCCCCAAGTTCACTTGCTCCCTTGGCAAATATCATTTAGCAGCAACACTTTGAAGTCTTGGAAAGGAGGAAATACAGCAACCTAGAAGGCAGGATACCAGCTCCAAAGAAGAAATCACTACTGAACTACTGAAGATAATAGGGCAATCCAGAAGCATTTTAAAATAAACAGATGGTGAAAGATTTCTCCATAATCTCAACTCTAGATATAAACTACTGCTCAAATTATGGAGTAAAATCTTCTAAATTCCCTGATCATACAAAGGAATGTGTTATAAACACTGTACAGTAACCTGCCATTCCTCTCTCCCCCATACTTTAAATGATCACACTCATTATCCCACATAGAGAGTACTAGTACAGAATGAACTTCTGGGTCTTCCAAAAATTCCTAAGCCTGATGTGATGGTATTTGGAGGCAGAGTCTTTGGGACGAAGGGAACCCTTCTGAACAGGAATATAACCACAATCTCATGTGTCCTTTCCTGCCAGTAAGGACACAGCCTTCTATGAGTCAGGAAAAAAAAAAAATCCCTCAGCAGACAACGAATCTCATGACATCTTGATCTTGGACTTCCCAACCCCAGATTTATGAGGAAAAAAAGTTTCTGTTGTTCATTAAGTCACCTAGGTCTATGGTATTTTGTTATAGCAGCCTGAACAGACCAGGAAATGCACCAGTCTCTCTTCCTCTATAAAGGAAGATTCTGTTTAATTACATGCCATCACAGCTCTTTAGCCAGTGTCCTATGAATGGACAGATTTAGGCTGCTTCTAATGTTTTAACATCACAGAGTGACAGTGATCATTTTCCAACACCCAACATTTCACATCTGGAGATGATTTCCTTAGGACAAGATTCCAAGATTCCAGGGGAAATTTTTGATAACTATCAGACTGGCCTCCAGAAAAGCTGTACTAATTTACATTACTGAACAACTTTAAATACATGCATTTCTAGCCAAAGAATTTTTTTTTTAAGGTAAGTTTAAAGTAGGTCAGGTTACTAGGGATTCAATTACACAAGAAAACAAGTGACTCACTACTCCAATGACCCTGTAAATACAATAAAGAGAACATTATTTAAATGTGTTTTCATGTGTTCAAAACAGGTTCACACTGTGTGTGGCACAGAAAGCCCAGGGAAGGTCTGCAGTGGGCTCACAGTGGTCCTTCCTTCAATTCTGTGCTTCCAGTGCCCACAGTTAAGTCCTTCATGAAAACATGAATTAACCTAAATTTCACAAAAGTTTCTAGTCCTAAATACATATCAATGTGAAATCATGAAGAATTACCTTGCAAAATATTTGTTTGGGAATTTCACTACAGATAACCCGAAGAAACTCAGGGAATCTGGCTTCCAATATGTGGCCTAGTCTGGAGGAAAAGTCCATTCTAGGTCAGTGCATCCCCAGAGCAGTATATTGTCAGAATGTGTGAAGTGCTTCTGTGGTTTCCACATGAAAAACCAAGATTTACTAAATAACCTATGGTCCAGCTAGCAATCAAATGATATCAGCTTTGAATCAATATTGTAATTATCAGTCTGTTTCACAAATAAGAGATCATCTAGAATGCTTAAGTCAAGTTGAATTATGATCAGGCAAATATCTATAATTTTAGGTTTCTGTTTCTCATTTTATTTTTTAAGTTTTCTTTAGAAAAGACATTACACAAACTATCTTCTGAGGGAAAGAAGACCATTAAGACATTAGTTTGTTGTTCAAGATGTTGAGTAGCAGCACAGATTGAGGGGGCTAGATGTGATAGGATGCTTATTTTCAACTCTGCTCCCCAACCATAAACTTAAGTGATCATCCAGCTTTTCTGTGGTGCCATTCCTGACCTAAAGTGCCTAGTGCAAATTGCCTATTATAGCTTCCTTGGTAATCATTTCCACTTATACAAACACTGTCAGTTTTTAACACACTGTCAGTTTTTAATTAACTACATTAAAAAAGAGACATGACACATGGTAATTATTCAAAATGTTATATGATAGAAAAAATTGTTTTGGAAGGCTTTTTTTTTAGTGAAGAGAGGTGATTATTGTATGACAGCAAAGTGACCTCTCTACTTAAGTTTTCTCTAGTATGACTGCAACATTTGCTTTCTGAGGCCTGCATATATTCATTTTCATTCTACAAACATTTGAAAGAAAATTCCATTGCAGGGAATGCACTTGGGGGAAACCAAATGCCAAATGAAGACCAGTTCTCTCAATTTCCAAAGACCAAGCTAATATGAACATCTTCAAAGCTCTTCCTCCAACATAAACATCTTCATTGATTTCAGACAAAACCCCAGCGTGCCAGTTCCATTGTGGAAAGCCTTTAAAGCAGGTTGTCCTCATTAAAGAATCATTTGCCCTGAATCTCTAAGTTTACCCATGTGTTTTGTGTCTACATCTGCCCTAAAGAGTAAAAAGAATGAGGTTTTCTATGGAAAAAAAAATCAATTATATCTTTCTTCAATTAGGGTCCTATTTGCCAGTCTACACTACATAATTGTTAAGTGGATCATGAATAGCCATTCAGTACAGCAATAGTCCTTGAACCAGCACCTGGATGGATGTATACATTTAACAAAGTCTGTTATTGTTAACAGGCTTTGTCAGCAAAAGATCCACAGCATCGGATCTTTTATGAAATACTTTGACATCCTCGGTATTATTTCACCTGCTCACCCTAATGGAAAGGTGTCTTCCATATGCCCATTGTATGGAGGAAGTCACTTGATTTGACCAACATCATACAACGGTAAATCCAGGCCACCGAAAGCAATCATTCAGCAGTAAGTCCAAGTTCTCTGTAGCTCACTCTGCAGCACACTCAGAATGTGATAGGGCACTGGCCACAAATTCAACTTCACCAAAGGAGATGCGTTCAGTATTTTCATTTTCATCTATAATCGAGAATCAGTGGTCATTTAGCTGACCATATAAGAGTAATTAGTGCCAGCACCATTAAATCTCCTATGTGGCTGGACCACAGAATAGCCAAAGCCACTGTTCAGTTTCTTTAATTTATTGGATCACCACCTACCTTTGTCGTCTCGACTTCTGCATGGAGTCGTCTAGGAGTTCCTTTTTGGTCAAGCACCTTCTGGAAATTTTTGTTTTTAATGGACTGAGTCTCAACACCTTCACCTTCAATCTGCAGTTTAATACCTTCAGTATGGGGAGGGTGATCAATACCCCGTGGATTCAAACCACAGTGGAGAGCTAGGAAAAAAGAAGTAAATATAACTCAGAAAATAAATGATATAAAGAAGGTGCTATGTGATATATTTTGTCTGGCTTTGGGGAGAAATAGGGCATCTTCAAGTTGAGAGGTGGTGTCATACAGTAGAAAATACCTCTGTGAGACATTAACCTAGGAGACCTTGAGCTTTGAAGTCAGAAAGACAAATGCAAATCTAGAAACTTTAAGTTCCAAATTGTGTGACCTTGAGCACGTTACTAATCCTCACTCTACCAAGGAGAATATCAATCAGTTTTGTTCCAGCCTCCCCAACACACAATTATTTCAGTCTCTGCAGTTTAGCTTATATCTCTGCCTCCATTCAGAATCATGTTCACTACTTCAACTTTCCAATCTTCTCTGTTGTTCAAGCATACATTCAAGTGCATCCTCTTGCACTTATTCCACAAGTATTTGTTGAGCAAGAACTATGTACTATCCTGGGTTAGAACCTGGAGATATGGATACTACTTTCAAAGAACTTACAATCAGATAGAAAGGCAGACAAAAGAACAACTGATTTGGAAAAAGTTATTACTGCTACATGGAGAAGAAGGACAGGTAAAGATGAAGTATTTGAGAGAGTTGAGAACATTGATTTTTCAGCTCTTACTCTGCTCATGTTCTCTTATGGATACCCCCAACATACACAGAGAGGCCACTTTCTAGGGTTATTTTATTCATTCAACAAATACCCACCAAGCCCTTCCTATGTGCACAGTATTATCACAGAGGTAATAGGGAACACAGGGAGAATACACACTGTACCCAGATGACTCCATGAAGCCCAGGTGTGGGCGCAAACACAGCCACCTGCATGTTGAGGTGTCTGGCAGTAAATTATCTCATCTCCCCATGAATCCAACACATCCAATTTAAAATCCACATGCCCTTCTCCCTTTTATCGCAGCAAATAGAAGACCAGAACCTTAAACTCTCTCACATCTCATTCAAACCACGGATAATGTTCTTTTACTCAACAGCCTCACTTTCCCACTTTGTCAGCATTCTTCATGTCACCTGATTTCCGCAATGTCTTAAAGTCCTTCCATTCACTCAGCATCCCATCCAGGGTTCCTCCTGCCAGGTTTCTGAAAGAATATACTACATCCAAAGGGGCAGTTTCTCTGAAGTGAGGCAAGGTGTCCCAGCCTCACTCCCTCCACAGGTATGACCCATCCCCATGACCTTTGACATAACTTTCAACTCCAACCTAGATAGCTAATAAGCTTCAGATCAGCATCCCAATTTCAGTGTGTTACAGATGCATCAAAGTTAGTATGTTCAAAACTGAGCTTTGGATTTTGCAGCAAAAATATCCCTTTTCCAATGACTGAAAGACACCATCCACAAGCCACCAATCCTTTCTTCCTCTAGGTCAGGTAAGTTCTATGCTCAAAATGCTGCATCAATCTCACCACATCACACCGTCTCACTCTCTGCTGCTACCATGGGGTCCAGGCACTCACATCTGCCCACACTACTCTTCCTCACATGGCTCCGAAAGACCTTTAAGACGTGTCTACAGGGATCGTGAGATTCTTCTGCTGAAATGGCTTTCTAATGGCTTCATGTTACACTTAGGTCATTCAAAAGTCTTTAACACTGTCTTTTCCAACTTCATTTCTAACCAAATTATTTGTTATTCACTCTGCTCATACCACCTTTTCACTCCCTCCAGCACACACCATTTCAGACCTTTCTTCTTTGCCTGAAACATTCTTCCTCAGGCTTCAAATAATTAACTATCCTTCAGGTTTAGCTTAGGAAACATTTCTTCAGATACATATTCCCTTATCTCCTTTCTTATTCTCATCTCTGCCCATACCCATATTGGATCAAATGTTGAATCAATGAGCCTAAAATACTGATCATACAAAGATCCACATGTGTGTGACTATTTATACCATGGCCCATGGATATCAACTGAATTTTTCTTCTTGTCTCTAAACTTCCTGAAATCAAGAACCAACCTATTTCATGATGTGTAGTAGGCACTCAACAGACATTACTTAATTCACTCTTCTTCCCTCAGGCTTTCTGTTGGATTTTAAATAATCTTCATAAATAAATCTAATTATATTCACTGCACAGATAAAAGAAATGAGGCTTAACGGGTTCTAGTCACAAAAGGTTATACAGGTGTCTGCTGAAGGACATAGAGATCATTTATCATTTAAGATGCACAGGATGTCAAGCCTCAGAACAGCAAACCTAAACTGAGTGGAATAAGGGAAATTACTGACTTTCAGGACGGGAAGCCCAGTAATGGTGGAGGTTCAATGTGGGTAGATTTCCCAGGCCCATGTGATGAAGGACTCTGGATTTTTTTCATCTTTCTGCTCGGGGTCCATAATATCTCTTTTACTCTGAATGAGACCCAATTGTAGTACATAGAGTTACAAGCGGCAGGTTCTCGTAACAGAGAGAACTTTGGTGACAAAGCTGTTCTTTCTCTCAATCCTCCAAATGTTTTGTTTTGTTTTCATTTTCTGCATCCCCATCACTAAACTGAAAGCCTCGCAGTGGAGAGCAGATTCTCCTTAAACTCGTCAGTCCCTAGTTACTAAGACCAAGTCCTCAAACCACACAGTTGTTACTCAACAAGGCAGGGACAGAGTGGATGCTAGAGAATTGAAGACAATGTCCAATTCAAGCAGCAGCAGAGAGAACAAAGCCCGAGAAAGCATGACGCTGCTGCTGCTAACGGCAATCATCTTCGCCATCCAAAATAGCCTGTTTACAACGACTGTTCAACTAAATACACTGGAAATTTGATCATTAAAACAAAGTATGCTGGTCTAAGGAGATGAGATAGGGTTGGCAATGCCCTGACAGGCCAACACATGCTGCCATCCCCAGCATGACCCTAGCAGCCAACTGCTTGGAACTCTCTGACCAGGAATTCTACGGTGGCCGGCAGCTTCCAGAGCCCAACTTCCTCACTGACAGGCCCAGAGGTTCTTCAGTCTGAGACTTTATTGATAATGAAAACAGCTCTTCAAATAACACTGTGGATGCTTTTCTTTGGCATCCACATAATGAAGAATATAATTTGAGGATCTGCTATTCCGCCACCCAGGTACAGGTCACACCTCACCTTTGTTCCATCCTAGGAAGATGTTCTCCCTTTCCCCCATCCCGCTTCCTGCTTTGGGAGGCAAACTCCTAGAAGCCCCTGTGTTAGCTCAGCCCTCTCCCTCAGAAAGTTTCCTAGGAGCCTGGGGATGCAGGAACGCCCATGCTACTGACCTCACTGCTCTCTGGATCTGGTGTTTCCTCTCCTCACTGAAGACAGGTGTCCTTCTAATGGTGCATCTGCCTCACCCACCACCACTGCAAGCCATGGCAGGGGGTATGGTGGGGGGCAGGGGACTGTGCCCCTGACTCATCTTGGTCTGTGATCTCCACCCAGCCCAGCACCAGCATTTGGGAAAACTCCCAAGTCTGAACCCAGCAGCAACTCCTCTCCTACCATCAGGCCTTAAATCAGAAGGAAACTTTGTTCTGCTAGCAGCTACCTAGTATTCAAAATGTAAGATATCTATAAACATGAGGTGGAACGAGGTTTTTTGGCTTTCCACCCACGTAGCCTTCTTCTTCACACAAATATTTTAATCCTCCATAGCCATTCCCTCCTCGCCTGCAAGCCCAGTAGTTGATTTAGGTTTCTGTGCTTGTGTTTTGCACTTGTGTTTATTTAAAACCATTTCTGACAGGCTTGGCTTTGTTTTTTCCTGAAATTTCTTTCATGTCTCTAATATTTACAAATCAAGCAACTTTCAAATGGCCTATTACAAGCTGTGACCTCCATTTCTTTGCTTATCATGTAAAAGGTGCCCCCGTTTGCTTTCTCTCTTCTGTCCTCATCACTACCCTTTCCTGTTTTCACTAAAGTTATTTACTCAATTTAATGGGCTCAGCAGCTCACAGGTCAGCTTGGAGACCCACTTCATCTTTCCAGCTGCTCCAGGCCTTGCAGATTTCTGGCTGCCTGTGGTCAGTACCTGATGCTGTCGCTGACTAGCACCTGCTAGTCCTGAAGTTCTTCTAAATGAAAAATTAAAAGCCAAACAAATTTCCTAAATATTGTTCTTAAAAAAATTAATAGCGTGTTTTTTTTCACTGCAAGTACACGTTAGCATTGTTTTCAGATGCCATTTTGAAGGCACCATCATTTTTTCAATTGCAAAAATCCACTTCTTCAGAAGCTGCATCCCTGTCTATTGCTAGTGGGAATGTGCAGCGGGTAGGTGGGGTAGGTGTGGTGGACACCCCCATGGTAACTGCTATTGAGGCTTTAACACGAGTTTGATCCCTGGTCAGGGAGCTGACCCACAGGGCGCAGCAGACCTCTCCTGACCTGTCCACAGCTCCCCTCAGCAGTGTACTTCATTGATCTGCCTGTTCTGCTCCCCACTTTGTCTCTGATGAATCCTCTCACCACCCCTGCACCTCTTGCTTGTACCCCAGTTCTGTATGCATAAATAAATATTAAAAAAAAGGTAAATGTGGCCCTCCCTGGTGGCGCAGCAGGTTAAAGCACAGCACTAAGAAGCTAAAGCCACTTCCGCATGAGTTCGATTCCCGCCTGCCCCGGAGGTGACCACATGGCGTGGCAGACTTCTCCTGACCCGCCCGCTGCTCCCCTCAGCAGTGTACTTCGTCGATCTGCCTGTTCTGTTCCCCATTCTGTCTCTGGTGAAGCCTCTCGCCACCCTTGAGCCTCTGGCCTGTACCCAGTTCTGTATGCACAAATAAATCTTTAAAAAAAAAAAAAAGGTAAATGTAAACAGTATTGTCATCATCAACCCAACAATTGAGAGCAGAGACTTACTTGAACATCCACGTTCAGAACTCTATTACTGGTGATAACCAAAAGGTGCAAATGACCCAAATGTGCCATAATGGGTGAATGAAGAAAATGTGGCATCCGCGCAGAGAGGAATTTATTCCAGTCTTAAAAAGGAATGGAATTCTGACCCATGAGATGACAGGGCTGAATGTTGAAAACACTACGCCAAGTGCAATGAGAAGACTATGCAAGCTCTCCTGAGGTATTTCATCCAATTCAGAGACACAAGAAGGAGAAAAGTGGTTATGTGGGCCGATGGACTAATAGAGTATCAGCTGGGTGCATGAAGCGCTTCTGTCGATGGGGAGATTTTATATATATATATATGTAAGCATTTTGTAAAAAAAAAAGCATTTTTACAATAAAATAACATTTAAATACAAACAAAATTCCACTCCCTTTCACTTCATCCCCCTACTACTTCAAGTAAGTGGAAAGAGAGGTTCCAAAGATACTTTCTTTATTCAAAGGCTCAAGAGTTTTTTAGTAATTTCATTGTGATTTTCAGCTATAATGTGTTTTAAAAAACAGATCATGATAGAAACAGTATCAGATGACTTTAGAAATTTCCTGGAAAGGGTATGCTCTCCAGAAAGGCCCCAGTTTGACCTACAGAAGTACTGTGATTGCCGGAAATTGCCAGGCCCCTTGCACTTTACCCTCAGACTGATGTGACTTAGGCCCTGGTGACAGACTATCTGGAAGCGCCAGGCCTCATTTTGTCTCAGGATGATGCGAGAAGAGACCAGGATGTGCTGGCATCACACACTCATTTGCAAGGGCACGTAGATTCTATTTGAAGAGAAGTCGCTTGCTCCCCAGTCCTTGCGATTCTCACCCACACCTCACTCTCCCCACAGTAACACAAGGGACAGAGCCTCCTGCAAGCTGAATGTTCCTTTTTGCTGAGCTTTGCTGTGAACACAGATGCAATGCAAACGTCTCCCACCAGCAGGCTGCTGCGCCTCCTGCATGGAGGGTACCTCCCCAACACCCAGGAGACAATGCTTATAGCTCCTCAGATACTTGTCTACTTTGTCAGAAGTGATCATTTTATAAACTATGCTCTCCTTCCCTTATTTGCATAAATAACCCTCAAGGGTACATTAAATGCTCTCCTTCCACCATGAAGCTTTAACTGATTTTGCACCCATTATATCCTTCTAAGCAGTACTGGAAATTCATCTTTCTCATTAAATGATAAGTTCTGTGTGTGTGTGTGATGCAAATATTTATGAACATGTTTGTCCAGTCTATGACTAAGGGTCCTTTGAAGCAAGTGACAAGTTTGTAAATTGAATTAACAGTGATTTATAACATTACATAGACTTTGGGTCATAATATTATACTTCAATAAACGTAAGTATGTACCCGTATATACTATCTTATGACCTCCCAAGGCAACTGATTATGATTAACTTTACAGAAGTAGCACCTAGCCAGGGGACTCCCCTACAGCAAGTGCTCCATCGTTGCTCAAGGAGTGAACAGAGGATAATGAAAAGATCTTGATCCAATCCTATTTGCTGCCATTCCCTTCTCATGAGTAACTTGTATCTCTGTTCTTCAAAAGAGTAAACACAGGTTACTTCCAACCTAACTGTAATATTTGCCAAAAGCATGTTAAATCATAGAGCCATTGCTGTCTTGAAACTTGTGATCTATTAGGTTGTCTTCTGCAGAAGAGGCTGTCTTATTCATATGTGTGCCCACAAAAGACTAAATAACTGCATTCACTTGACACCTAATAAGTATTGTTAAATGAAGGCGTAACCTTAAGAGCAAATATACCCAAAGTGCCATTATCCGCTATTAGACTAGAGATGGATTATTCACAATTTCCTGAATCTGGCTTACTTCTAGCTAGAGGTATTTCTAGAGGACATCCTGCTTGTTTCACAACTCTCTCATGTATAATATACACTTAGCAGTCACTCTCCAAATATTGGTTTGATTAATGGAGGTGCCTTCTAATTATTATATTCTGGATTCAAAGTCAGTGGAATATAATCTCTGGAAGTAATATGCACATAGCACAGGCTTCTAACTTTTGGTAGCATACATGTCTGGTCCTCTAAACACTCCATGCTCTTCTACTTGCCACCTTTTACAATCCAGTTACAAGATAGTACTCAGTGTTCCAGCCTCTCTTGCATCTATGTACACATGGTTGTGCATAGATGCCTGTCTGAGGGACCTAAGCAGAAGATGACTGAGAAAAGACATTAAATGGAAAAAGAACAGAGTTTGATACACTCTTCTCCCTTCTCTCTGTGTTAAAGGGACATGTGATGTTTAGAGCTGCTGTTTACATTTTGTAAGCATAGGGTTGCAACCATGAGAGTCGAGAAATGGACAATCAATTTTTATAACTGTCATTTAAATTGTTAATTATTAAGTAAACCCAATGGAAGAAGCCATGTAATTTCAGCAAACAAACATATTACAGACTTCAGAAATGGTAATTCTAAGTGGAAAGGGAAAAATCTAAACTAAAATTTAAAAACAATGTCACAAGGAAGAACCAGGTTATCAAATACATAAACAATCTTGGAAAGAACTGAGTGAGGTTAAAAGTCAAGATTAAAACAAACCCCTGCACCTTGCTATACAAATTCCCACGGTGAGCTGAATGCAGATTTTGTCAGACCAAGTTAATGAAATATAGTGAATCTAAGTGCTTAGATTCAATACAATCTGGTATTTCAGGAATGGAGGAGAAGTAGTGCAAGATCATATAGTGAGGACTTTCTGTCCTCTAACACATGGTGTAATGAATTAGAAGGAATAATTAGCAGACACCAACACTTAGTTCTAAGAAACTTGTTGAGGGCCACTGGGGTAATGGCAATGAGGAGATAATGGCAAGGACACCTTTATATATCACACCCCACCTGTTCCCATCACAGCCGGCTACTCCAGGAATAAGGTCTTATCTTCTCTACATCTTAATTATCACTTAGTTGGCAAATCATGGAGTTGAATAAATCTGCCCTCACCATTGACCAGCTGTGTGGCCTTGGGAAAGTTACTTCTAAAAGTTAGAGTTGTCTTATCTATAAAACTGGAATAATAAACTGCAATGATTTCAGAGAAATAAGTCAATATGTACTTCTAGTGCTTAATGGTACTCAAGGTGCCCATGCTTGTGCTTAGTTAAGTGCTCAAAAAAGTCCTGCTGAAAAAATGACTACAGGGCCCTCCCTAGTGGTGCAACGGGTTAAAGGGCAGCACTATGAAACTGGTCCCAGCCACTTTGAGTGAGTTCAATCCCCAGCCAGGGAGCTGACCCTCATGGTGCAGCAAACCTCTCCTGTCTCACCGGCTGCTCCCCTCAATAGTGTATTTCATCAATCTGCCTGTTCTGCTCCCCACTGTCTCTGGTGGATCCTCTCACTGCCCCTGCACCTCTGGCCTGTACCCCAGTTCTGTATGAACAAATAATGCTTAAAAAAAAAACACTACAAAAAAAATGGATGCTCCCTTTGTTCTTATCAATATCTCAACGATATTTATACTGTCAAGAGCAACTCCCTTGGCTCTTGGGATAGACAAGTGCGTATACAGACTCATACACATAGCCACACTGAAACTATGGAAGGGAAAGCTAGTCAGTGTGCCAGGGAAAGTAGATGGGGACTAAAAGTCAGTAAAGACTTGAGAGGAGAAAAACCTTCAAATCCCCTTGAAAAGGCTATGGTGGCAATTAAGAAGAAATATAACTTCAGGTAGAAACGTAAGTATCTGCTAATTTGCAGAAATATGAAAGTGTTGATAGCTTGTGGTTTGATTTGATGAGTATTAGTGTTCTCCTTCCCCAAGGGATGGAATGAGGAGCTCTTCACCAGAGATTTTGTTTGCACACTCGGTTCATAAAAACACTCAAGTTTAGCTGCCTGTAGCCCTTGCTTCACTTGAGGGTCACACTGCATATCTGATAGAGACATAGTATGCTAAATATGTCTGTATGTGTACGCTTGTGTCTCACAATTCCTATCTAAAAGAAGAGCTGTAACTGAGGAAATGGACAACAGACAAGCAATTTTAACACTGCGGTGATGTGAGAATAAATCAAGCTCACACAAAGGTTGATGGAGTTATTGAAAGGTATATAAAGACCCCTTCAGAAATAGTTCAACATTTCCCAGATTTACTAAGAAAATTGATAAGATATCATCTAAGTTGGCATCATAAGTTCAGGTCAATACCCCAAAACAACTTGGTTAATCATTTGAAGTCATACTGTTGAATAGTGGAACCAATACTCACCTATGTTTATTTTAATTACAATTTATAAATCACATATGAAATATATTCTAGATTTATGTTATATTGAATATGATTTGCATTAAAATATAATTAATGTATTTATATAAATTTTATTATATACTTACAAATTAGTATAAATATATACTTATATAAATAGAATTAATATTATATTAATACATTACATGTGGATTTTATCTATAAAGTATATATTAGGTATTTACCATTCCTAAATAAAGGTAGTCTCTCACTCACGCTAGCCACATTTTATAGTGGTTTTCATAGCATACAGTGCAGTTGAAAATGTCCATAATAACAGCATCAATTTGAGAGTGTCTTTCTTCCCAGTGTTAAAATCTCATTTTAAAAAGAACTACAAATGTGATGCCAGAAAATTTATTTTCTGCACCCATTTCTGGCGATCTAGCTATTAAATTTAAGGAAAATTTTAAATATAATTCCATAGTTAGGGATTTTATCAAATGTTTACTCTCAGAATGAACAGTTCTTGTAGCCTCTGGCTTCCATGTAAGTTTTAGATATGCTTTTACAAAAGTCCCCTTCTGTTTAGTTATTTTAGGTAACTGTCAGATCTTTGAATAATCTCTTCCCTCACCAGGTTGCTTCTGTGTCACAAATCACAGTTATTTTTTGTGATAAGCTTTTAGAGACCCAAGATTATCTCTGAGGGAGATGGAGATACATTGGGATTCCGATATAAATCAGCTCCAACAAAGCTCATGGTATACTGAAATAGTGGCTTCTGCCTGCCTACCCAGAAAGGAAAGAGAGGTGATGAAATGTTTTTGGGCCTCAGTGACATGAAAGAAACAGAGTGCCTCTTGAGTGCTCATTGACCAACTGTTCGCAGTGTAAATGGCTACCCTTGATCTCAATAATGTCTTCCCTGCATGTTTGAGTGTTAACTGCTCTATGATCCTCGAAGTTAGATAAGAAACAGTGTATCTGCACACATGTGTTTCAATGTTAGCAAAAAAAAAGTGTAAAAACGTGGAGTGTCTGTTACTTTAAACTGTGTGTCTGTGAAAACTAACAGTTTGAGTACGCCTATGCCATTGACCTAAAATAATGAGACCAATTGTTCTTTGTAGGTAACATGGGGGTAAGAGTGTGGGAGTAAAGAGTGGCAAGAGAAAGGTTAATGATGAGAGGTCTTCAAAAAGTTAAAAAAAAAAAATCTCCAAGCCAATAAAAATCAGGCAAGACCACATAGGCACTTGGCAATTGAGAGACTTTTCAAGAAGAGGTTGGGTTTAACGGAAGGTGTCTAAATGGAAGGACCAATTAAAAGAAACAAAGCAAATGAACAAAAAATAACTGTTAGATACAAAAGACAGGTTGGTGGCACTCAGAGGCGGAGGGTGTTTTGTGATGGATGAAACAGGTAAAGAGTGGTCAAGGATAAGATGAGCTATAGAAACTGGATTTTCGATGGTGATCAGGATGGATTGTTTATTGAGGCCAAATCACAAGACTATTCCACCTGAAACTTATGTCATAAACCAATATTACTTCAATTAAAATCTGTTCTTTTGGCCCTCCCTGGTGGCGCAGCAGGTTAAAGCACAGCACAAAGAAGCTTAAGCCACTTCCGCATGAGTTCGATCCCCACCTGCCCCGGAGGAGACCCACATGGCGAGGCAGACCTCTCCTGACCCACCCGCTGCTCCCCTCAGCAGTGTACTTCGTCAATCTGCCTGTTCTGCTCCCCAGTCTGTCTCTGGTGAAGCCTCTCACCCTCTGCATCTCTGGCCTGTACTCCAGTTCTATACGAAGGAATAAATAAATCTTAAAAAAAAAATCTGTTGTTTCATAAAAGTTACAGATTAGGAAAATGTTGAGCAAAATACAAGTGTGAACAAGTCATCTGGAATCTAGTCCATGAAAAATCATGGAGAGGAGCCAAAGATAATCTGGGAAATTAAACTAAGCATGCAGAGCATTGAAACCCATTATTTTTTTTTTTTTCACTAAACAATTAAGAAGTCAGTAAGTGATTTGAACAGGGAGACGCTTAACTAATATTGTGTTTTAGTAATTCAGGTGATTTTGATGACACTGTTCTTCAGTTTCTAAGTGAGCATCCTTTAAAATACTGTGTCTTATCGAAACCTGCTCTATTTTACCACATACCTCTATTTCTGAACCTGAAATTACAAAGCTTTCATTTGTACTACCCAGAATGGTATTCTACTTTTTCAAGTCACCACCACAAAGTTAGGCATCTGATACATCATGTTGTTTCTGTTAATTATCACATCATTACCTGTGTCTCTGAAAATACCTAGCCCATAATTTACAGGCTAAATAAAGACTGGTAGAGTCCAACATACATCCAGTCCTTATGTTCCTCACATGAGTCCCACAGCTGAGCGCCAGTAGGCGAGCATCCCGTGGACATCTTAATCACACACATGCACACTGGCTTAAAAGACAACTAAAGAAACAAAACCACAAGCAAATGGCAGAGACAGTGTGATTGCGTATTTGAGAAAGGATTTATATTCCAACTTAGCTTCTCAAATCAGATGATGCTTCTAAAATATTTTACCAGTTTCCTTATTGGTCTAGATCTTCTTGGCTGGTATACAAAAACAAAAGCAATTCTAAAGAACACACTCTGGAAGATTAGCAATTCATTTTATGGTGGTGTAAATTATTTCTAAAGATGCTTTCAGTCAGTTCTCAATATGACAGCCATTAAAACATAGTAAACACCAACTGTTAAGAGCTGAATCTCTCCTTAAGATTAGGAAGAATGAGGAGAAATCAAGTACATAAAGCTCAAATCAGAGAAAGCCTATCAATCCAACCATTTGCCTCCTTGGTTGCTGGTATCAAAAAACACGAGCAGTGCGCCACTACCTAGCTTCATGTTTTAAGTTTGAAATGAATCCTTAAGCTTTTCCCATTTCAACCAGCCACTTTCTCACCACAACATGCTCAAGTCTTGCCCATACCTCTGATGCTTACCTAAACTCCTCCCTTTTTTCCCCTCCCTATGGTAAGACTGTTAAAATTGCATTACTCTTTATACTCAAACCAATTCTGAGTACTTTACATGCTAGGACAGATCAAATTACCACTTGGTAAGTATTCATTCCCTTTTCCTGGAGAAGAGTATCCCCATCCAATGGCATTGGTGTTGGTCATGTGAGTTACTTTGGTAAATGCATTGAGTGGATGAGACCTGAGCATAAGGATTAAATATTTTTATAATTTGGTTTGTCCTCTCATGTACTTGTGATAATAAGAAAAAGAACATGCCCAAGGGTTTTAATCCTTCAACACAGACCACAGAATGAGACACAAAGAATGAACTGAAACCAACCTAAATTCTGGAACCTACACAGCCTCTCCTGGTAGAGAGGTAGAGGTGGTGACGTGAGCCTGTGAGCCATAGTAGGATTATGCTCTTTATCTTAAGGCCAGTGGGAGACACAGCATCTAGGGGAAGTCTGCTCCCATTCAGATTGTTGGGACATTTCTAGGTCCTTCAGAGGCTCAGTACACTACTACAGAAATATGTTATTACAATGTAATAATGCTCATGCCTTTGCTCTACCACCAAAGCTGATCACTCTGCCACATGGATATTCTAATCTGGGCTAAAGACAAAAGTGATAACATGAGTAAGAATTTAGGTCTTCCTCCTTTGAACACATGATCAAGACAATTCAACAGGCAGGGTGAGGGGAGGGAAAAACACCCAAATCTAGCAAAGCAATCCACAAGAGCAGGCCTGGATCTGGGAAGCAGCTGGTAGGAGGGCAGGTGGCTCTGCCAGCTGATACTAAATAAACCAAAGGAGCAGGCATTTCATCAGCCACAACTCCCCAGCCCCCCGTTTGCAGGGGAGACTCTGGTTATTCATGCCTCCCTTTAAGCATCACCTCCTCAGCGAGGACATCCTGACCCCATAGTCTAAGTAGCTTCCCAGGTGAACAACACCCCATTATGTTAACTACATGGCATTCAGTGTCTGATATCCAAGGGTGATATGAACGGCATGCCATCCATTTTGTAGCCATGCCTGGCAAGGAGGCAGTGCTCAGCAAAGGGCTGCTGGGTGGTGGATTAGGAAGGGGATGCCCTCTCCTGGTACCCCTTCCTCATCTATCTTTGTGGTTCTTGTCTCCCTGTGCCAGGTTCCTTCAGATGTTTAACAGGGACATTGGACATCCTATCAATGATGCAAGGTTCAGTATGTCACATCTGCTTTGTTATGGGTAAAGGAACCCTGAGTTCTCGTCAGAGAATCAAAGGTTCTGGATCCATTTGGACTCAGATTTTTATTTTGAAATCTTCATGCCAAAGTAACTATATTTGAAGATGGGGTCTTTGAAGCAGTTCTTGGCTGGAATGGGGCCACATGGAGAAGCCTAAGCCAACGTAGCCGGTGGTCCACATAAGAGATAGCAGGGACGTGTACACACAGAGAAAAAGCTGCCCACAAGCCCAGGAGAAAGGTGTCAAGAGAAACCAAACTTTCTAAGATCTTGATTTTGGGCTTCCTGCCTCGAGAACTTGGAGAAAATAACTGTAGTTTTAGTTACCCAGTCTGTGGTACTTGATTGTGGCATTATAAAAAAAACTAACGTTTATTTTAGCACTCAGCTCCGTTCCCTACATATCACGTAATTTATTCCTCCTGGTACATACAGGAGGAAGTTGAAGCCTAGAAATTAAATTATTAACCAAGGTCACTATACCAATAAATGAGGTCAGGACCTAGATCTAGTCATAGCTCATTTTGGCTGTACATCAGAATCATCTGGAGAACTCATGAAATAATGCACACCTGGCCAACCAGGAGGAGATCCCAAGTGAACTGATCCTTAGAGTCCAGTCTGCAGGAGATTACTCTCATGGCTAGCAGGAATTAAGAACTGAGTAAGGGGACCAAGATCCCCCAAATTGTGGTACTGATTGCTGGCTTCCTGCAGACCGACAGCACCTGCTGTAGTGGATGACCAACTGACCCTCAGCCGATCAGCACATTGTATTATTCCCATCATGTGACCTTTGCCATCCAATCAGAATTCTGCACTTGTGAGAGAATTATTGAAAGGACTCATTCTCTTTCCTCCCAGAAGCAGCCAAAGGAGGAGCTACTATAGTAGACAAACTCTCAAGAAGAAAATCTCTTGTGAATAAAGCCAAGGGGGCAGAAGAAGGGCCATCAGGGTCCCACTGGCACAAGTAGAAAACTGGATCTAGCCTTTCCCAAGACTGAACTGACACCCAGGCTTCTCATCTAAGCCCACCAAGAGCCTCTCTGTATTCAGCTGATTGAATTGTTTTTATTTTTGAGATCTGCAATTCACTCACTGTATGTCATGGCAAATATACGCCTTATCTCTTATGACTAGAAGGGTCTGCAAATGATAACACACATGGTTTCTATAGCCCATGCAGTTGGTTACAGGTACCCAACTTTGCAAAACAGGAGCCATAAATATCAGCACCTAAACTAATGAACATAACTATGTTCCAATAAATGATTTATCAATACAGGTGGTTGTCAATCCGTGATTAAGATGACGATGGATTAAACCTGGCTGTTGTCTAGGGGTGAGGCAGGAGGGAGCTAAAGAATCAGCTAGATTCTGGATCTTTATATTTTTAGCATTTGGCCCCAGAATCTTAAATTTATTGAGTCAGTGGAGGGCAGAAACTCATTCAAATGAAATGGTCCAGCTGCCTACAAATATTGGTGATGACACTAGAGTAGGTCCCTCTGGCAGTGACCCCGTGGGGCAGGCAGGAACGGAGCCAACTGGTTTCAGGAGAGCTTCTTGCACAACATGATGTGCTACAATCATTTCTTTCATGTCTGTATATAAAAAGATTCCTCTCTCTGCCTTGAGACCATCTTGTTACATCAAATAATAATTATTGTATATTTAATAAATATTACTAGACATCTTTAGTGTATCTCAGGACCACAGGGAAACTGTCTCCCATCTCAGGAACTTTACCATCCTGTCTTTGTTATACACAGCTTCCCCAAGCCATTTTTGTGCTTCTGATTTTTTTTTTTTTTACATCTGATATTTTTTAAGTGGTTGTGAAACATACACCGCAAGTTTTTACTCTAAGGATTATTCACTTTCTAATCTGAACAATGTTTTATGTTAAAAGCATATAGAGAATTTCTTCAAGCCAAGTACTAAAGCACTGCTTATTCAGCCTCATGACAAGACAACAGTGAATCACAGACATGCATTAATAGAACACAACCACAGTCAACTCCAATTGAAAGCCAAAAAATCCTACTCAAGTACAAGTAAAATGCCTTGTGATACTATGCAAAACCAACAACCACACAAAAAGAAAAAGACTGGAAGAAAAGATGCCAAATAGTAACAGTGGCTGTCTTTCAAAGATGGGTCTCCCAATACTTGTTTTCTTTCTACTTCCCAAAGGATATGTATAACAACAATATAAATAAAATTGTTTTTAAAGGAAGAGGAGGGCCTCCCTGCTGGCCTAGGGGTTAAGTCTCTGTGCTATTACCACAGCCTGACCCACATGGCATTGCTGACCTCGCCTGTCCTAACTGCTGCTCCCCTCAGCAGTGTATTTCAATATATCTGCCTGTTCTGCTCCCCACTCTGTTTCTGGTGAATCTTCTCACACCCCCCACCTCTGGTCTATACCTCAGTTCTACAGAAACAACAACAACAACAACAACAACAAATTAAAATTAAAACAAAAATGTCATGATGTTGCATTTTTAAAATTCCCAAATTTCTAATAGTATCTTTCACTATAATAGTAATAGAACATATTAAATTGTGTCCAAAACCTTTTAAAATGTCAGGTTTATTAAAAACAAAACAAAAAAACACCCCCCCCCGATGGAACAACGGGTTAGGACACAGCACTGCAAGCCAGCCACAGCCACTTCAGTGTGAGTTTGATCCCAGGCCCTGGAAGTGACCCACATGGCGCGGCAGATCTTTCCCGTCTACTGGCTGCTCCCCTCAGCAGTGTACTTCATCAGTCAGCCTGTTCTGCTCCCCACTCTGTCTCTGGTGAATCCTTTCACCGCCCCTGCACCTCTGGTCTCTACCCCAGGTCTGTATGCATAAATAAATCCTTAAAAAAAATACCTAAAAGGTTATAGAGAACATAATGCAATTACAAGGCATTAAAAAAATAAAAAAAGAATGTTTCCTTTAAAAAAAAAGTTAAAAAGAAAAACACCGTATGTTTTTAGTTCTAAGTAGTTGATACAGTTTCATAACTGGAAATATGACTTTTACTCTTCATGCCTAGTAAATGAAGATTTTGTTTAAATATTTCCAAGAACATGTTCTCCCCCAATTATCCTGCCTTCTGTACAATTCCCTTTTTACCTCCTTTCTCAGCATAGCTGGCTTAAAGAGTATTTTTCTGGACAATTTTCTTTAAGCATGGGTGCCTCATTGGATTCTGGGGAGAACTCTTAGTGTGCTCTTGCTCTTTTCTGGCTTCATTTAGGGGATTTTGCCCCTGTTGAGCCCTCCCTGAGAAAAGGACACCAGAAGTCAATGTGGAGGACAAAGACCAGAGCAAAGAGCACTAGTTATGCCAAAGGAATAAATCCTTGGTTTGACAGTTGTTTCTTCCGAGGGGTTGGCTCAGCATTGTCAAGCTCTCCCCTCCATTCCTCCTGCACTGAAAGACTGGTAGGTAGACACAGAGAGAGAGGAAAAAAGCCAGTAGGAGCGAGGTGGCAGTAGTGGGTGGCAAGCCTTAGGGACATCTTTCCATTCTAAGTTCAAAAAGACCAGTCCACAGAAGAACGTCTTCGGGAAACAGCCAGCAGACTGTAGGTTTAAATCCAGGTCCCAAATGCCTCAGTCTGAATGCACAAGTAAAAGCAAGCCCCTAAGAGAACCAGTTCTGTATGTATGGCTGGTGCCACATCAGTAACAACTACTGCTAGGGATGTAAGCAAGTACACTCTCATCCTAAGATGTTCCAGAAACAGGAAACCTCTTTTGAGGTTGAATTTTGGTTTTCATGACTCATAAACCTGAGTCAATATATATCTACTGTAGCCCTACAGAAGAGCTGGGAACTTGGGGCTTCACATCCCATTATATAGGTTCTGAAAGCCTGACATGATAAGTATAAAATCGTTTATCGATTGCTTTGCGAACACCTACAAGGCACCAGGTACTACAAGGCACCAGGTACTACAAGGCACCAGGTACTACAAGGCACCAGGTACTCTTCCACGTGCTCGAATACATCTGTTTAAAAAGACAATCAAAACAAAACAAAAAAGACTATAACAATCGGGGAGGTGATTTCTGGTTAAAAGAATTATGTTTAGAAATGAGAATTCCTAGAAAACCTACAGTTAGTCTAACTTTCTTAGAAATAATAAAATATATTCAAACATAGAGTATTAGTTGGAAGTTAACGAGTGGATAAGTAAAGAGACTTTGGAACCAGATATTACAGATATTCCAGTAAATATCCAGATAATTACTTCTAAATAATAATCAAGCCTGAGGAAGAAAAAAAAAAAAGGAACTACTACATTCTGACATAAGCCTTTCTCCCTGGTCCTGAAGACATCCCATGCATCCTATAATAAACACCGCGATCGACAGGCTTAATTCACGGATGAAGAGTTTTCATATTGGCTTAAGCCAATCACTCAAATATAAGCAAAGGGCCTCAAATCTGCATATATTTAAAAAAATACCTAACATGAAAGGAGTTAAGAATGACAACCAAAAGGTAATTTGGAAGAAATGAATATGAAGAATAAGCTGAGAAATAAAAATGTTAACATTAATATGCTCAATAAAACATATACAAAGACATTAGGCTGCTATAAAAATTTCAAAAAAAAATTCTTGAAAAACTGAAAGTGGTAGTAGAAATCATGAATGCTATAATAGGCTGAAAGATAAAACTAATGCCCTAATGTACTAGAAAACACAATGAAAAGAGTAAATGAAAAATAGATTACAAAAATAAGAAGTAGTAAAGGATATTTATTTCTCAAAAATAGCAGCTAAAGAAATACAGAATAAATTGGATAAAAGGAAATCACATAAATAATTCAAGGAAATTACCAGAAATGAATGTCTCTATTTTGAGAAAATCCACGAAATGCACACAATATACAAAAATAGATGCACAACAAAACATATTCTCATGCAATTTCTGAATACTAAGAGATGAAGTAATTTTAAGAAAAAGGATAAAAAAAGATATTTGACACAAATGGTCAAGAATCAGAATGACTTCTGTCTCCTCAAAAATAACACTGGAAACCAGAAGATTCTTAGAAGTTCCAAAATTGTGAGGGAAGATGGTGACCAGCTTCAAAAACTGAATCAAGTTCTCAACCAAGTCCAAAGGTGAAAACACACTTTACTAGATGTGGGGGTTCTCAAGTGTGTGCTTGCCATGCAGCATCTCTCAGAAGAGACCTGGACGATGAGACATGTCAAACCAAACAGGACACAGGGAATCTCACCCAGAGGCACCAGGAAGGCATCTCATGGATCAGGTGAGAGAAAATCCAGCAGCTGTGAGTTCAGATTTCAATTAGAAACAAATTAATTTCTTAGGGGGAAATGTTTTCAGTGAGAAGAAATTGGCAGGATACCTACTGTATGTGAATGTACTGGGAGGAGATTAAACAAACTTTAGTTTGAATTTGTGCTAAGTTTATAAGCTATGAAGTAAGCAACATAACAAAATATTTGTAAATAATTTCTTAAAGATGATAATGTGTTTGCAACACTGTTTTCAATAGCCAAGCTATGGAAATAAGATGTCCATGGACAGGGGTGAATTACAACATACATAGTATGTGTGTATGTCTATATGTGTGTAAATATATGTATGTATATATATATACATACACATATACATATATTTATACATATACACAGGTATAAATGTGCATATGTATACACAATTAGAATATACATAATGTATATATGTGCACGCACACACACACACATATATACGTACACATACACACACACAATGGAATAACAGCTATAAAAAAAGATGACTCTTGTCATTTGATCAACATGGATGGGACTAGAGGGGATTATGCCAAAAGGAATGTCAGAAGGAGGAAGACAAATACCAGATGGTGTCATTTACATATGGACTATAGAGAAACAAAACAAAGGGTCAAACAGAAGCAAGCCAATAATAAACCATAAAATCTGACTATGGAATCGAAGCTTCCAGAGGAGGTGGTGAGAGCGCAGTGGGGGCCCAAAGACTGGGGGGG
>NW_004567110.1:14594728-14618459 GCF_000260355.1 Condylura cristata | reverse complement strand
CAACTTCTCTTAGCCAGTGGGCTGGAACCCATTACCTGTCAAAAGCCTGTTTCTTCATATGTAAAATGGTAATAGAGTTGCAGGTACTAGAGAAAATGTTCATAAATTACAATCCTTGGAATAAAAGAAACTATAAACAGGAGTATTTACCTGGTTCTTTTAGTGTGGAAACATTTGATCATGTTTTATCCCTATACAAATGAATCCTAACTGGGAAACACTGACGATCAGCTGATGGAAGGATTGCAGTGTTTCTGATGTTTTGAAAAATTTTAAACACTAAGAATAAAAGTAGTGGGAAAGCCTCCACGGAGTGACAAGAAAAGATCCATGTGTTGTTAGGGAATAACTATACAGATCAGGAGACCAAAACAAAACTACAGGAGAAAAAAAATAGAAAGGCTTATTAAAATACATTAAAAACTAGAATAAAAACACATCATAGCAATAAGAAAATAAAAGTAGTGCATGGGAATAAGCAATAAGCCATAATAAAAGCTGATGTGCAAATGTTAAGAAATGTGCTACAAGGTTTGAGTACTACAGTTAGCATGCCTTTATTCACCTCTTGCACACAAGTGGTGTTTTCCTATGATTCTGATGGTAATAGAGACCTTCAATACGTTACAGGCAAAGGACTGACAGAATGGGGTGATACTTCTGATACTTAGAGATATTTGTTGCCATCTTGAGTTCCCATCTTTGCCTACATTGAGTATTGTGGGCAAGGAGAATCAGATCGCTCATTGTGCTTATATACACAGTTAAAAATATGTATCAACATTTTTATCAACAGCAAAATAACCTTAACATTTGCTAAAAGGCCTTATATATTATTATTATATATTCTGGGTACAACAAGTTACTTACATAAAAGTCTAGAAGCAAATACTAACTTTCCCTGGGGTGATCTACTGAGCTAATCAGAGTGACCAGTCTCTTGTTTAGCAGCAGAAAAGTAGGCACTGGCATCTTCTGAACTTGGGCTAGAATTCTCACTCCAGCATTTAACAGTGGGTGAACTTGGGGAAATTATGTAATCTCTCGGCTGTAATTTTCTTTCATGTAGAAAATGGAGTTACTATTAATAACCGCCTCACAGGATTATGGTGAACACATATGGTATCCAAGATAAAAAGCAGTATGTCTGAGATTCCAGCTCATCAATAGCCAGTGGCTGTCAATTAACAGGTAAAGCACTACCCAGGGATGGCCAAGGAGTAATCCTAACTGATAAAATCATTGAGCATAGGTACTGACTAGTAATGCATGCCACCTGTTATGTTTAGATTCTTATTTGTGCTCTTATTATTTTTTCCTATGGTGAAGATAAAGGATTTTCATACCCCCATTTTTTTTCTTTTTTAATATTACTTCAGTGTCACTGTTTCCTGGGAGAGGGGGAAAAATAGTGAATCTAGCCTCCCCTTATTTGAGTCAGAGATTAAGTGCTTCCTGAGAACTACAGGACCTCAAACCCCATCCTCGTTGCCTTCATCCATAATTTAAGAAAAATTCTTGATCCCTTTTAGAACATTCCATTTGCAACCCCCTTCAAATTTGGCACTGTGCCATCCCTTGCAATGGTAGCAGCAGTGCTAGGGGCCAGAATAGAGACTTGAGATACCAGGTTCTAAAGCAAGCCCTGCCATTAACGAGTTCTGTGACCTTGGGCAAGGAGTCTTCACTTCCTTATTTATGAAATGGGAACAACAGTGCCTGTTCCAGCTGCCAGCAATGAGCCATGGCTCAGAAGAGAAACTACTTTGGAAAGCAGAGACTTGTGTAAAATCAGCAACAAACTTCAGTGATGATGGCCTTGGGGTGAGGCTGCCAAAGTTAGCAGCTACTGAGTTCCAATTAAGAACCCCAGGCAGGCGGAGTTTCGTGGGGTTGTACAGGGGCACACTGGCAAGCAATGACTGAGCATGAGCAAGAGAAAATGCATTCTTCTTTAACATTTAGGACCAGGGAAGACAGCCTCAGAACGCAGGGACCCTAGATCTCCAGGCCTTAAATCAGGAAGGGGTCCAGAGATGGGAGGAAATGGAAACTGTTGTTATCTTTGCAAAATTAAGGAGTTGGCTGAGATTCTTTTCAGCAGCCTTTTCACCTCTCCTTTCTGAAACGACCCCTACTTGTTTTCCTGAAAGCTCAAACCCAACCTATAGATTACAGTGACCTTGTGGTACCTGCTGACTGTGAACCTAACCCCTGCCATAAAGGTGAGAAAACGCCACCAACCTCCCAAAAACCACTCATGCTCTGAAAAATAACCACCACCCACACCCCGCCCGCCCTGGCCACTCCCCACCACCATTTCAACATTAGAAGTTCTCCCAGTCCATCCCTGTCCAGACAGGAGTAGTTATAAAATAAACTCATTCACAAAAAAATTGTCAATAGATCATTGCTTAGTAGTCTCATGTTGAAAGAAAATTCTGAAGATGATGTCTTAATTCAGTGTTCCCCAGAATGAGCTAACTGGAAAATTGGATGGGAACCTTTTGTTTTTAATGAATTCCAGCTCTACCAATTACTACCCAGTGCCACAAGCAAATTACTTAACCTCTCTATGCCTCTTTTGTTAGCTGTAAGTAGAGATGATAATGGCACCTACCTCATAGTACTGATGTGAAGGTTAATGAGTTAGCATGTGAGAGGCAGTTCAGAGGATCCCTATCACAGAGCACTGGTATAATATTATGTCTTTACTGTTACAACACTCTGCACCAGCCCAAGCTACTACCTACTCCTTTCAGAAAGAAGGGTGCCTTTTCCAAAAGAGAATACATCTATATTCCTGATGGCTTTTGCTTTAATAATTCTATCCTTGTCTCTTCAAAATCTCCTTCTCCACTGAGTCAACTGACTCACACAGCCTACAGACACTCCAAATGTTTCCTCGCCACGTTTCTGCCTGCCTTCTACCTTAACCTATTTCCTTCCCAGTGGTCATGTTCTTCTCACACTGGAGGCCTCCCTCTCCTGCCCACCTGTTCTTTTATCTCAGATGTATACACAGAAGTGAAAGGTACAATGTGTGAACATGTGGGAAATGGCCTTCCAGTTGGGAAGAGAGCAAAAATAAAAACAATTAGGTACACAGCAAACTCACAGGACAGTTCCCTGGATATCAGGGAAGGCTCCTTAGGGGTGAGGGCAGGAAATCAGCCCAGAGCAGGAAGCCAGTGACTTTCTGGGAGTGCCCAAAATGCTAAGGAGTTTGGGTTTCATTTTTATCAGCAGTGAAGAGTCTCTGGAAAATATGGGTTGGGTATCTGCCATGCTCTATAACTGGAAAATCCAACATCAATTTTCCTCCCTCTGAATATTTTTCCACAGCTGCTTCTCCATTCCTTTACTTTCCATTATCTTATTCTTGATTTCCTTTGGCTTCCTTGTTTTCTCAATCTCTAACAGTGAATTAGCTTCCCACACCAGTTAATAATCTAGGTTTTTAAAAACAAAATAAAAATAAAAAATCTACAATGACTTCTCATGAAGTTCGGGGTGGGGGTGAGGGAGGAAGAAGGGGGCTGCCCTGGGCAAGGTAGCTTCCCTGGTGATCCCCATCTATACTTTGTTCCCTGAGAAACAGTCACACCCTGAGTCTTAAAACAGCCTCATGTAAGGAAGATTCACAGCCCCAGAATCTTGTAAGTTATCCAGTGCTGTTTGCATTATAGATAAACAGTGAATACTCAGTCAAATACACACACACACACAAACACAAGACACACAAGTGAGTGAAGGTAGCATAGGAAAACAGCAAAACCAAACCCCCCAGGGTCCTCCCTAGTGGCGCAGCGGGTTAAAGCACAGCACTAAGAAGCTAAAGCTACTTCAGCATGAGTTTGATACCCGCCCCGGAGGTGACCACATGGCGTGGCAGGCCTCTCCTGACCCGCCCGCTGCTCCCCTCAGCAGTGTACTTCGTCCATCTGCCTGTTTTGCTCCCTACTCTGTCTCTGGTGAGTCCTCTCACCACCCCAGTACTTCTGGCCTGTACCCCAGTTCTGTATGCATACATAAATCTTAAAAAAAAAAAAAAAGCCAAATCTCTTGTCCTCCTTACAAAGAGATGCAATATTGTGGTGTATTCTTATCAGGGTAAAACACCAGGATTCAAAAACCTGAAGGAACTTTCCCTATTGTAAACCCCAAACAAGCAATGTTTTGCTTTTATTGTGTCATTGTTATTAGATGACCAGTGTTTACAAAAGGCAGCTTGTAAGCCAGAACCAAACTATTAAATTGGGATAAAACCAGTCCAGTGAAAAGGCAGGGACCGTGTAGTCTGCTCAGGCTTCACAAAACTCCCCTTGGCAGGGAGGACAGGTCGATTTCTTTGGGGGACAGATACATTTTCCCCTGTTCTAGCTAAACATCCCTTTTGTAGCCTCAAAAACCGTCTTTCCTTTCCTGCCTTCATGTTCTTACCTCATTTACCCTAGAGGTAAGCTCTCCCTCTTCTAGGCTGCATTCCTTATCTGGTTTTCCACAATAACAACTAAAAATCAATACCCAGAACATGATAAATTCTTGTGTTACTTCCTACAATAAGAGGGAATGCAGCTTTCCTTTGGATATAAACTCAGCAGCATTTCCAGGCGATCGCCACACTCAAAATCGGCACCTTGCTGGAAGCCAGACTGGATTATCTGCCCTAGGTCCACTATGTGTGCATATATAATGCAACTTGAGGAGGCTACTTTTGGACAGATGCTTCTGTTTAATCCCACCCAACAGCCTCCACAGACCCACTGAAAGAATATTTATTCTTATAAGGTCCTCGTTATCAACAGATGATAGAGTTAAAAACTCAACTCAGAAGTATAGGTATGAGACATAGTAATTCTAGAAAGCAGGTAGTTTCTTATGAAGTCAAATCATGCTTACTATGTGATTTAAAAACACTAATCCTTGCTATTATGCAAAGGAATGTATTTATGTTGTCACAAAAACCTTTTTGTATCCATTTAACCACCAACTGTAAACAATCCCAAAGTACTTCAATTGATAAATGAATAAACTGCAGTATATCCCAACTAGATGGAATGACCTTACTGATACAAGCCCCAACACAGAGGACTCTCAAATGCATTACACAAGGTAATAGGTTCAAATTGCAACACTATATATGATACCATTTTTGTGATTTCTGCAAAACAAAAAAGGGAAGGGAAAGAATTCTGAGCAGTGGTTGTCAGGGAGAACCAGACAGGGGCACAAAGAAATCTGGCCTGGTGGGCATTGAAACTGTGTCATATTTTGATTGTGGTGGTGGTTACAAACTTTGATAAATTGTATCTGTCTGGAAACACCAAAAGAATTACAAAAGGAAAGCATT
Organism: Condylura cristata; assembly: GCF_000260355.1. Lineage (NCBI taxonomy): Eukaryota > Metazoa > Chordata > Mammalia > Eulipotyphla > Talpidae > Condylura > Condylura cristata. The sequence continues at coordinate 14,613,106 of NW_004567110.1, read as the reverse complement.
ACAATATGCAATACATATCTAAATAACTCAAATTTTAAAGTTTCTTAAATACTAAGACCAGAGAGAGGAGGATGGGGGGGGGGGTGAACATACCTGAAATAGGCACTCAAGTTTCAAAATTAACAGTAAGGTTCTTTGACTATTTTATCTTGTAACAAGAAACTGAGTTTCTCTCCTCCTCAACCAAATTTAACTGTAATTGTAAATATATTAATTTTTAGAACAAAAAAACAATCCCCCTTTATCAGGACAAACCATTTTTCATCCTATGCTTGGCTTTGCAGAGCCCATTCATAAAAGGGATATTTTTGTTCCCCTAAAATACTGCAAAGCGTCACTTTTCAAATTATATTAAGTCCTAGTATCTTTCCTAAGTCAGTGACTTAGGAGAATTTTTTCTTTAATGATTATTTGGCCTAACTCAGCCATGTAACTGGGTCACAACTGTATAATTCCATCAGCTTTTATAATGTCACATTCAGAGTCCAAAAAATATTTCCACCTTTAAAGGATTCTGAAATTTCTCTTTGTAGTCAGTTTACTTTATATGTCTACTGCATAGCTGGGCAATTATCAGGCTACTAGGGAGAGCCATCCCACAAGATGGCTGATGCTAAGTTGCAAGTAAATTTTGGGTCGGGAGGAGACTAAGTGATGAATCTTTAGTAAATGTGCTCATGTTATAACATACTTTCCTCCATTGACTCAACTGAAAAGAATCAAACAATGAATAAAGTGCAATCAAATAATGAATAAACGGTGAGAACACCTTACTTTTACCAATGTCGCTGATCTTATCCCAACTCTGAGAACTGATATTTCTTCACTGAACACATACTATTATATGCACATATATCGCTCTATCACCGTGAGGCCAGAACAATGCTTGAGATGCTTTCTTAAGCGTGGCAGAAAGATGAGGACAGACAGACAGCATCACCTTCATCATCTTGTCTAACATATAGTGAATGTTTATAAGTAATCACCAAGGTGGGTCCTAAGAGCTTTTCTCATGCAAATTAACCTTCTCCATGTGTTTAGGTCATTCCTATTAATACTCACACTGGACAGATGCACAGAGCAGCCTCGGGCTATTGCGTTCACTGCCCAGGCCCACACGGCACTGCTGGGATTCACACCCACTCTGGCTGCAGCGTCTGCACATTCATCAACAGCCCAGAGCTTGTGGCCTCCACGGTGAGAGTTGAGCAGACCTGATCCCATTCTGTGAGCCAGGTCTCCAGGTTCTCATCAGTAGCTCTGGTCCACACCCCAGAGCCATAGACAAACACCTGTCAAATCTCTTGAAGGCTCGGGGTGGGTTGGAGGGCACACCTCCCTGCCACAAGGGCAGCCAAGGAGCAAAGGGACTGAACTTGCCAGCCAGCTCCTCCCGGCCCGGGTGCCCTTGGAAAAGGCTGCTGAAGGCAGTGAGGCGGCAGCCCTGTCACCCGACAGCTGCCGCCTCTTCATGCTCTTCACTCGGGGAGGCGAGCTGTACCAGCAGCTTCTTGCACCCACACTTTAAAAAAACACACTAAATATAGCCAAGTTCGCTCACATGAGCCAGCTCAGAGCTGGGAGTGCTGCTACATTTCATGTTAGAAACTGGGGAGGGATCCACTCGATTGACAAGACAGCAACTTTCCTTGCTTGCTGCTGTGGTTTCCACAGGACCATATGCAAGACCCAGCTGGGCTGTGGCGAGTGCTAAGCTTCGGCCACGCAGGTACCAGAGCCCTGAGCATAAGGGCGGACATGGCAGACATAAGTGAATATTCCGGTGACAGAACATGCACCAGTCAAGCTATCTGAAGGGAAAGGACGGAAGGGCTACAAGCAACTAAACTGGGGACCTGGGTTCAAGGCACCCATCTATGCGCTATCTCCTCGATAACTGCTCCTCTGCTGAGGAGCAGCCTCTCTCTGAGCCATAAGCAAAGCAACCGCACAACCAGGACTTGGCAGGGTGGCATCCACCAGGGAGCACACATTCAACACGTCCCACTCTGTTTGGTGCCTTGTCTCCACTCCCCACCATCAGTACCCTACTCAAAGCTCCCTGGTGAGTGGCGTCCCTTGCCAACTGCCAGTCACCCTGCTGGTTCTTGGGCCGCCCCCGTGAAGTCCTCTGCACTTTTACTTAGCACTTGCGTCATTTGCCTAAACTGTTTCTCTCTTTCAAAGTGGAGGCAAAAGGCAGAGGGGGTTAACCAGGTTCCCCACCACGATAAGAAGAGTTCTGACAAAGGGGGAGCATTTGCTCTGCTGCTGATTAACAGAAGCTGCGACACCTTCCCAAAAGCCAAAGAGCTTGCCAGTGGCCCTCAACTAGCTCAATGCCCAGCATCGGACCCTCACTTCCAGAGTTCAGGCACAGTCTGCAGCTTCCTGGTGGCCGCTCCCGTGACATGTCACCACAGCCCCTGCTATGATTCAGCATTCCAGGACACAGTTACACCGGCAGAAGTTTTGCATGGCCTTTCCACATTTAATAAGCAACCCATTTCCTCTGGCAAAAGAGCTCAGCAAAACAGGAGAGAAAGAAAGGTGGGTCAAAAGGAATTAGCAAGGGCTGGGCCAGCAAGGCAACAGCAGATTACACTGAAGCCCTGTGTGAGCTGGCTGGGAGGCTTGCAGTAGAGACGGGAGTGGCAGGAACAGTAAGTTTTGGAGGCTTTGAGGCCCCACTTCTCTCTCAGTCACTGGACAGGAATTTTCATGATGGGCGACTATTTGCCATTCTCAGGTCCTGGAACAGTGATTAGAAGAAGGACCTGGTATGGGAAAGGTGGGTCTCATGGACTAGAGGATAAAATAAATACTGGGGGGTGGGGGGGAAGGGACCTTGATAACGGATGAAAGGGAAGAGGATCAAGTGGCAGCTGTGTGAGCAAGCACAACACTGTGTCGCAAGGTGGGCACCTGTCAGAGAGTCCTGTCCACAGTCCCACGGTCTTTACATGGCTACTGTGCCCACGATGCAGTGGGGCGTTCCCCTTTGGGGTGACAGGCTGGGACTGTGGAGATCAGCAGGCCCAGCAATCCTACCCAGTAATTCTTTTGCCCTCACATTCATGTATGCCCTCGTTCAACAAGTGGCATGCAAGGTCTACCACGGTGAGGCCTAAGACAGTGCCCACCCTCAGAGAGCACCATCAAGATCAGGCGCACACAATGCTCTCAACAGGAGACCTGGTGAGAAAAAGGCGTGCACCATGAAGTGCCACCTTCCATGCTGTTTCTCATGTCCGACAGAGGAAGACCAGAAGGACGGCACTTCTCTCTCCCCGCCTTCGCCTGGGCTCTCTTCACTCGAGGGATGACAGCTATGGACATGCCAGTCTGTGACAGGGAGGCAGGCATGGCTGGCTGAGGCCCCCCTCCCGCAGGGCACCACCCACTCAGTCTCTCTGCATTCTGGCTACAGAAGCAGGCACGACAATGAGGCCCAAGGTCACCGCTGGGGAGCAGCACAGCCAAGTCCACGTCACCATCCGACCCAGAGTCGGACAAAATAACCCGTCACCTTGTAATAAAAAGAATATTTGAATTAACCACAGTGACTTTCTGTGACCCAGTTCTGAACTCTAGCAAAGAAGAGAATCACCAGGGACTAGGCCCCCAAAGCCCAGTACCCCAGTATTGCTTCTCTTTGCTGCAGCAACTGACTATTGCATGTTTTTGGTTCCATTTGAAATCTTTTTTATTGGGGGGGGGTGAGGGAATGGGTGCTGAATTTTGGAAATAATTTTCCTGCTATATAAAAGGGGCTATTCTAGACCTGGAATAAAAAACATGATGTATAATGATCATCCAACCCCCTATTCTTGTACAGCTCTGAGAATAGAAGAGAGCAATTGGTACAAAGAATAGAAAATTCATCTTTTGCTCTGCCACGTCATACTTCACTCAAGAAACAATTACTACAACCCCGCTCCATGCCAGGTACACTTCTTGGAATATAGAGACCGGAGGAAACTGTTTTCTCACCCTTTATACTGTTGCAGCCCATTTCCTGGAGGAAGCCACACCTCAGTAGGCGGCTCCATCCAGTTTCTCCCTGGAAGGTGGATTCCCATGGCTTCTGCTTGCTACCTCCGTGCTACATGTACTAGTCTTATACCTATTGGGAATTGTTTATTACAACACACTTTTTTTGGGGGGGGGAAGCCAATGGATGGCAATATAATCCCAATCTGAGAGTGGACCATAAAGTTGCCCTTTGTTCTAGGTTGCAAAGTGGGTGTTTACACTGCCCAGTGCGCATGGATGCAGCGCACAGGCCACACTAGGCTGGGGACTAGAAATAGGATATTGCCACTAGACTAGGGAAGAAAACATAACCTGGAGTAGCCGAAAAAGAAACAAAAGACACTTCGTTTTCATCGTAAATGCAGGACTACGGGTTCAGCAAGATGAATGAGCTCCCTACTCACTCTTAACACTTTTACAAGTTCAAGCTAATTTAAGAAAACAGGTGGCGCATCGTAAAAACTTTCTAATGTGTTACTAATTAGACTATTGGTATAAATAAATGAACACTCGGGTTATAAAGCATGCGCCAGTCAAGCTTTTGAAGGAAAAAGATGGAAGGGGTACAAGTGACTATACTGGGGGTCTGGGTTCAAGGCACCCTTCTATGAATTATCACCTTGAATCTTTACAAGAGTCCTGGGAAGTAAATAGTCATGTGTGTGCCCATTTTTTCTCCAGATGTGGAAAAAAGTTCAGACATTAAGTAACATGGATTCTATTTCTTATTCCAGTTTCTCCACCAAGACTCCAAATCCTCTGAACCAGTGTTTCGCAATGGCCTTGGGACCTTTGCTCATGACATGCTCTTAGACAGGAATGGCCCCCTGAGAGAAGCACTCAGCATCACTGGTCTGCAAGCACAAAGTGCCCACACCAGTCCCAGCAGTAGCAGTCGAAAGAGGGTGATGTTCTTCCCAGATGAGAATCGCTGTTCTAGAAGATCCTTTGACCATCAGGACAAAGACTCTGAAGATATCTCTCACTTTCAAATCTCTCAAAAGGCCCTTTGATGACATTTTGGCTCCCTCTGCATCATTATGGAATCAGTTGCAAAATCTCCTTGAGTTTGTTTTCTACACATTCGTGAGGATGTATTAATTGCCTATTTGAGCCAGGCACTGTGCTATTGACTGGACTATAAAGTCAAACCCCAGAGTGAGAGCCCTATGTTCTAAGTGAGAGATTCAGTGTGCTAAGTGTTAGGGTAGCTGTCAGCACAGGTGCCAGGGATGCTTAGCTCAGGCAGCACCTCCCATGGAGATTATGGAAGAGCACTGGGAAGGCAGAATTTGAAAAGCCATGGGCGAGGATCTAGGACAGAGTTCCAAGGAGGTGAAGTTTTCCTTAAGCTTTGAAACACCAAGTGAGACTGACCAGGAACAGTGAGACTGATCCAGGAACAGCCCAGGATCAGAAAACTGCCTTGGCAGAGACCAGAGAGAAAGGAATCCTGAGTTTATCTGACTACTTTCATTTTTCAAGTTGAGACACTGTGATTCAACCCAGGAACTCTTGTTTGCTATACACGTTAGCCAAGTAAGTCACTAAAAAGACCTTGTTTTTATAAGATCTGACTTAGCTGGTATAACAGCACTTCATACAAGAAATATGACTAATTCTATAGTTCTTATAGGGAGCAGAAACCTGTTGCAGTACTCTGTAGACTAACAGTCTACAGTGACCCTCAGCTTGTGACTCAGAAGATGACCGGATGATAACCAATGCCATTGAAGGTGAGTGGAAGGAGTCTCAGGTCAGCATACCTTCGACCTCAAGCTCAGAATGAATTTATCTCTCTTTTTTTTTCCCTGAAATCTTCTCTCACTATCACAACACAAAAAGTCCGATTCTCATACTATTTTTGCATTTGCACATAAAAGAAAACTTTAAAGTCTTTGGCTACTTGTACTTTTCAATGCTATATGTAGGTTTTTATAAAGCTATGACATTGAAAATTTAATAAATAATATATTTATTTATAAAATAATAAAGTAAGATAGCTAGAAGTGGCCACCTGGGAATCCCTGAAACGAGACAGCCCAAAGGCAATTGTTGGCTGAGTTCATGGTTGCCCAGAGAAGGAGCTGGGTTGTTGCAACTTCAGGTTAAGTAATTATAAAGACAGCAAGAGTCAGGTTAATTCAGTTTCTCTCTCTTGGGGTGGAAAGGGAAGCAAGCAAGCTCAGTAGTTCCTTCTTGCTTCTAGCCTACAAGGAATAGCTCATTTCTCCTTGGCAAGAAGCCTGAAACAGCTGGGAGATATGCCCTTTTTTCCCTACCCCAATGCCCCTCTGACCTGAGCCACACTAAGGAACCATCATTTTATAAAAAAACATAGGCTCTTCTTCAGCCCCATGACAAAATTTCAGGCAGTTTGACAAATACGCCAGGTCCACATTTCCTCCTCCTCCCTCGCCCGCCCCCTCCCCCTCATAAATGCCCTCAATAAGAAAGCCTGTGCTCCCAGGTAAAAGGAAAATGCCCCCTTTCCCCTCAAGAAATGCCCTCAATAAGAAAGCCTATGCTCCCAGGTAAAAGGAAAAGTCGGAATCCCTCACAAGCCACCAGACCTTGCTTTCAACCAGGAAGTTCAAGGGAAGCAGGATTTTAGGGTCAAAACTGCAAAGCCAGAGGCCAAAATGATAGCAGGAAAGAGGAAAGTGGTCTTCAAAGGAAAGGATTCTCCCAAATCAAAGAGGTCGGTTGTCCTTTCTTCCCTAGTGAGTCCATTTTGTTTCTGCAAACTTTGCAACCCCCAGGAGGGTTGTATAAACAGAGGCAGGTGTAGGGGAACCTCCAACCCTCTGGGTACAACAGCCGCTGCCAAGGACTCCTCCAGGACCCTCGACCCACTCACAGTCCACACTACCCCTCAAGGTACCTGGCCAGGGTCCGTGCTCACGTGTCCGGTGCAAATCAAGACTCCCCAGCCTTGTGTCACCCAGCCCGTGTTGGCGGGAGGAGGCAGCGAAAGGGGCGCTCCTAGGTGGTGACCTTAGGGCAGTCTCCCCGGCTTTCCCCCCATTTCCAACACCTCGTTTCGCATTAGGGGACACTTTGCCTTAAGTGCAGGCCACCCACTTGTCTTTTCAAAGCAAGTGAATAAAGCGCCTACTGATCTTCCGCGGCTCAGGTGTGTGCCAAGAGGTGGAGGAGGAAAGGGCCCGCTCGCCACCACCCCTTTCCTCTCCTCCCAACGTTCCCCAAGCTTCCTTAGGGATATGTGTATTTGGGGTGCGCGGATTAAGAGGGAGCTTAAAATGCCCAAGCGTCCCTTACCTTCCACAGCCATTCTCTCAGAGCTTCCCTAACGCATGCATAATTTTCTTGGCGGAGGTACTCCTGCCCCGCGCTCCCCCCCTCCTCGCGCTTTCGCCTAAATAGTCTGCGCTCATCTGCTCCAGGACCAACCTGCCGCGTTCACGCAAAGCAAGCCAGCCGGCTCCCAGCTCGGCGCGGTGCGACCTGGGAAGTGTAGTTCTCTCCCTTCTCTCCAAAAAGGGAAAGCACTCCCTAACTCCGCGGGGCGCTCCCAGTCCTGTCCGTTCGACTGCAGTCTCGGCTTCAGCTGGCCCAGGCAACACAATCACTCCCGGGGTTGTGTCTTGAACAGTCTCTGGAGTGCCCCAGGAGATAGTGGGGACTACATTTCCCAACATGCTGTGCGCTGGGTTGCCTTCGGTGTGAGGAGTGTACTCGTGATTGAGACCTTGCCGGTCTATTAGGAGGGGGTAAGCACCTGGCAGGGGTGTTGTGGGAGGCGGGAGGTGTTCGGGTTCATGCTGTGACCTTCTCTGCTTGTCCCCTGGCTTCATGAGCCACCCATTTAGTGAGGGGAGCAGAGCCACCAGCCCTCTTTGGGACTCTGGCCAGAGAGCCGCTGCTCAGGATGCGGTTGGAACTTGTTTCTTGTTGTCCTGGGATGTGTGGTGTTTGGGGCATCCAGCCAAGATGATACTGCTGTCTTCTCACTCAGCCTCTAGGATGGTTCAGGTGGCTCCACACAGAACATAGGGCAGGAGGAGGGTGTAGCTTAGAAACCTCAAGCAGTTATCCTCCCCAAGGGAGAGATAGGAGAACTTCTAGGGACTTGATTCCTCCACCCCGGTACATCAGGTGCTGGAAACCTATCTGGCTTCCAAAGACAGAGACATTGAGCTTGCCTAGCCTGGGAGCCTATTGCTGGGCCTTGATTGGGCCTAGTACTGAGCAGTACCCATGAGTTGCTGTTCTTTCAACTACTAGACCTGTGTCCTAATTCCACCTACCTTGTGTGCTATAAGCAGAAAGAGACAGAACAATAGAATCGAGCTGATAAATACTGATAAAGATGAATTTCCCAAATGTATTTCTTCCCCCTAAGTGTGCAAATACCGCTGTAGTTATGTATTATGGCTGGCAGAGGTAAGGGTATAACTGACCTTTGAAGCAAATCTGGCTCAGAACAGGATATAGACTTTTCAAGGCCTTGAGCACTGAACTGTATATGGTGTCACTTCTGCTCAACCCTGGGTGTTATTTTTTGCAAGCACTACTCTATAAAACAGCTCTAAAGAAATATGGGGACTTGATTCTTCCCCATCACAATGACTAGTATTTTCTCCCTGCGTCTTCCCTTTTTATTTAAAAAAAAAAAATAGTGTATATGTGTACACTTGTTTTTCTGGTCACTGTGTGCTTAGTCCTACAATTATTGGATACAATGAATGTTTATGTGTATTTTTGAAAAATACCTATGCTTCTAAAATACTGTGAGCAAATCAAATCCAACATTTCTCTCCTTAGTATAGTGGAGGGAGAGTTGCTCATTTGACCTGAGTAGAAGAGTATTTACAACCTAGTATGCGTACCAAACTTTGGTCTGAAAGTCAGGTACTTCCCTGCCCCGTCAAGTATATAAAATCAACAAGCGTTAAGTCCTTAGATGAATGAATGTACAAGAAAGCCACAGGAAAGGCAATATCAACTGTTCTCAGTGTTGGCTGTTCATCAGCTTTTTATAGACATGCATTCCTAAGCCCCACCTTAGGCTCACACAATTGGATTTCTGAGGGTTGAGTAGAGACAAAAATATTTTAAAAGCTCAAGGGTGATTTAAATTGCAGCAAAGGTGAAACCATTGGCCTGTTATTAAACTTCTAAAGATCTGGGTGATATTTAAAATGTAAAAGTCAATGAGACCCGTTTTTAATTTAAAAGCTGTATTTTAGCCCATCTTTAAGATCTTTCCCAGCTGATGTGCATTCCAGTTTGATTTTCATCTTTAATATAAATGTAAGTAAAGTGTGAAGGAAATAATAGTTTGAACTACATGAAAAAAGTCAGTGCTTATCTTTTAAAATTTTATATAGAGAGCAGTTTCATGTGCTTTGACCTAATACAGGAAAAATAACAGCAGTCAAGCAAAGGCTTTTCAGTTCTGGCTGGTTGTTAGAATGATCTGGGAAGCTTTTGGGGAAAAAAATAAAAAAAAAAAGCCAAAATAAAAAGGAAGAAAATAGCAAATCTTGGAAAGATTGTGTAACAGCAAGGATTCGTATTTCCTGCAGGTATACAAATAAATACAGCTAATTTAAAACCATGTTAAACTGAATATATATTTATTTTGTGACCAGAAGTTCTAGTCCTAGGTGTATGTCAAACAAAGAGACATATACATCTTCACTAAAATAAATATAAAATAATGTTATTGCTGCATTATTTGTAATAGCTTCAAACTGGAAACAATCCAAATGTTCTTCAATAATAGCTTGGGCAAATAAATTGTGGGTATCACCAAGTGTCCTATGTAGCCAGGGTCAATGAATTATGATCCCTGGGCCAGAGGTGAATCCTGCCTATGTCTTTGTATAGCATATGAGCTAAGGGTCATGTTTTAAATGGTTTTGCAATTTTAATTTAATTAATTTAATTTAATTTAATTTAATTTAATTTTTTTGGGGATTTTATATGTTTAAGTGGTTTAAATATTTTGTAGTACATGAAAATTATATATTGTATAAGATCTTCAGTTTTTCTTTTTGGCCTGTACAGCCTAAGTTCCTATCTGGCTCCATACCAAAAAAAAAAAAAAAAAAAAGGTTGCCAAGTTCTAAAAGTAATGAAAATGAGTGAATTATAACTGCCTATAATGACACAATTGAACCATACGCTTTAGTTATTTAGTTTTGGTTATATACCCTAAAGTTTTCCCTAAAACTAAATAGTTTAAAATTATCATTATCTCATTCTCTATGGAACCAAAACTTAGCTGGGACCTCTGTTTCAGGGTCTTTTCTAGTCTTTAATCATGGTATTGGCTGGACTGATGTCACCTTGAAGGATGAGCTGGTGACGGTCAGTGGCCAAGGATCTATACCTGTGATTGATACAGAATTTAGTTCCACATATACTGTGAGACACATATACTCAGTTTTTTTTGCTGGCTGTTGGCCAGAGGCCCCCTTCAATACTTGGTCATAAGGGCGTCTCCGACATGGCAGCCAGCTTCATCAAAGCATGCCGTCAGGAAGGCAGAGTTTGGTAGCAAGACAGAAGTCACAACCTTTTGTAACTTAATCATGGAAATGCCATATTCTATAAGTTGGATGCAAGTTACTCAAGGAAAAAGGGTTAGACAAGGCCATGAGTAGGGATCACTGGGGTCATCTGGGAGGCTGCCTGTCAAAACACAAAGTAGAATGTTGAATAAAAAAGAGCCTGGCATAAAGAAGTATATCTGTGTACTTCCATTTATGTGAAGTTCAAAAAAAAAAAAAAAAGACAAAACTAAGCTAGGGCATTGACAAATTAGTGGTCCCCCTTAGTGCATGTGGTGTGGGGGGAATAAGGAATAACATTAGTTACCAGATGGCATCTGGAGTGCTGCAGCTATTCTGAGTCTTTATCTGCACCGTTTACACATACCTAGAAGTTTTAGGAAATGTCTTGAGCTGCATATACATGATTTGTGGAAGTTTTTTGTGTATGCATATGTTATATGACAATGAAGAGTTTTAAAAAGATAATTTGCTTAAATTCATTTGATAAGAGATGCATGTATTGGCCACAGCTGATTACCTCTACCTTCTCTTTCTCTTTACCATGACTACATGACCATGCTATTCTATTTGACAAGTCTTTTTTGAGCACTTACTATGTGCAGACACTTGTTTAAACTTCTGTGATATATGGTAGACCAGATTTCTAGAAATTCATACCATATCTCTTGAACCTATGATTGTGCCATGACAGAAGGCCAGTTGACTTTAAAAAAAAAAAAAAAGCAAGATTATCCAGGTAAGCCTAATTTTTTTTTGTTTGTTTTTTAAAGATTTATTTATTTATGCATACAGACTGGGGCACAGGCCAGAGGTGCAGGGGCGGCGAGAGACTTCACCAGAGACAGAGCGGGGAGCAGAACAGGCAGATCAACGAAGTACACTGCTGAGGGGAGCAGCAGGTGGGTCAGGAGAGGTCTGCCACGCCATGTGGTCTCCTCCGGGGCAGGCGGGAATTGAACTCACGCGGAAGTGGCTTCAGCTTCTCAGTGTTGTGCTTTAACCCACTGCGCCACCAGGGAGGGCCCAGGTAAGCCTAATTTAATACAACAAAAAGAAGATTTTCTCCTGGTAGTAGCCTCCAGGAAGACTAATTCCATGGAAAAGATTCAGTGTACCCCTTGTCCTTTGAAGATGGAGGGACCACATGAATAGGGATAGAGGTGGCCCCTGACAGCCAGTAAGAAAACAGGGACTTGATTTCCTGCAGCTCTAATGAGCCCAAATAAACCTGGAAATAGATTCTTCCCCAGAGACTTGATACAAAAGTCCACCCCAGCTGACACCTTGACTGAAGCCTAAACCAAGAACCTTGTAAAGCCTAAACCAAGAACCCAAGTGATCCCACTTGATGTCTGAGCTACAGAACCAAGAACTAATATACAGTATTGTTTTTCAGCTGCTAAGTTTATTTTTATCTGATTAGCTTGTTAGGAATCAATATAAATGAGTACAGGATACATCCTGTACAAAGCTGATCTCTGTCCTGGCCCTACATTTGTGGGGGTGGAGACAGTTAAAAATTTATATTAATAACACAGTGCTGACAAAGTAAATCAGAAGATCTGGATTCAGGACTCCCACCCCCAGCATTTTAGATTCTAGTCTGTAGCGTCTGTTGAACAATCTTGTTAAAAGGATGGAAACCAAAATGCCTGAGTAAGAAAAGCAGACATTTTCAACTTGCCTTGTCACCTGCTGGCTCACCTGTCACCTTAGTCCCATCTCGTCTTCTTGCACACACCTCCTGAATGTGGGCTTCCTTCCCAAGCTCTGCTTCCTTGCAGAAGTCCAAGCTGGACTTCATTTAAGTCCTGTCACTGCTCTTACTGGCTGTGCAGGCACTGTAGATTTTGCTCACTTTTGTTGTTGCAGCGACTGTTACTGAAACTGGCACATAAGATTTAATCCATGTAAAGTTTGTTTATGAATGACTGACGGAAACATTATAGAATGAAACTACCTCATCATGATTCAGTCTGTTTTTCCCAGTGAGACTACAAGTTAATGTTTTGTTTTCATTTGTTAGAATGCTCCATACTCTCAGAAATGAACATTTTAATCAGTATAAAAGATGACTTAAAAATCAGTGAATCTAAGTCTCTGGTAGGGTTAAGTGGCCACTAGCTTCTGCAGCCATCATCCTCAGCCTTGAATGCAGACGGTGCTTGGGATCGTGAGCTCAGGGCATGCATGCCTGATGGTGAGCACTTGGAATGTGGTGTGGGTGTGCGTGAGCGTGCATGCCTGAGCCTCCACACTGAGGCTGTAAGAGAAGCGTCACTCAGAGACAGCTGTGGTAGAGAATGGGCGTGAGAGGAGACTGAGACAAAGAACCCAGAGAGCCCAAAGCAAGAGTAAAGAATTGCCAGGGGCTAGGAGGCCTGCCAGCCTCCCTCCTCCCCAGCCCAGCCTGCTCTCACCCACTTGCTGGTACTAAAACCCCGCCCTTCCCAGTTGAGACAGAAAAGTTCAAAGGTTTATCCAGGTCTAGAGAGGGCAGAAAGTATCTCAGCATCGGTCCTAGGGAACTAGAGGAAAGAAAAGATTTCTGTTGCTCTAGGTTCAGCTTGGTTTGGAGACTTCGCTTTACATTAGAGAGGCTGGGATCACTCTGCTCTCTTGTACAACATTCCCAGGCCAGGCAAGCACATTGTTCATTCAGGCAGATGGAAAGAGAATTTTGGGGTTATTGGTATCTCGGCAATACCTGATCCCTTGATTCTGGTCCCTGAGTCAGGAGACCAGACACACAAGATCAGTAGGCAGGAAGGCAGGCAGCGACTAAGCCCCCCCGACCCCTACAAATCTCCCCTTTATCCCTCACTTCTCAGCGCAGTGTCGGTATTTATATCTGTACCTCATGTTTGCTGCCTTCTTGGCCCAGGTGTCTATAATCATGGGGTATATCCCCTGTGTTCATGCTTCTTGGCACTTTCTTACACTTACATGTATCATGTGTGGGTAATGAAACTTGGGAGGAAAGCAATCTTCAGGTGGCTCTAAAGGCTGGCAGTGGAGGCCAAAAAGAGCCTGCATACCCCATATTCCTTGCACCTCTCTACAGGTTTTTCTGTAGTTTCGGGTGTCACTCTTCCAGGCAGAAGGAGCAATAGCACTTTGGAGGAGGCGATTCTCATAGTGGAGACAGAAAAGCAGCAAAGGACCCAAAGGAAGATGAAGACTTAAAACCTGCTCTGAACTGGGGCACTCTCAGTTCTCTCCCTATCTGTTTTATGAAATCAAGTCACAGGCCAATCCCAAAGTCAAAGCATGAAGTCTATATTCTGTCCATGGAGAAGTCATGGCAAGGATGTGAATGCTGGCAAGGATGAGCTTTGGGCTCATGACTTAGCCTCCATGCCCTCTGTGTATTAGTCTCCTGTAGCTGCTGTAATAGGGGATCATAAGCTGGCAACCGAAAAGCAATGTATTTTTTCACAGTCATGGATGCTAGAAATTGGGCCTTACTTGCTCAGAAGAGGCTGGGAAAGAATCTTCCCTTGCTGGCGTCTAGTAGTAACTAATGATCTTGGAGGTGTTTTGGCATGCGGCTATATCACTCCAGTCTCTGCCTATTATCACATTGTGTTCCTCAAGTGTCTGTCTGTCTCCAAATATCTGTCTCATATAAGGACACCAATCATTGGAGTTATTGTCCACCCTAATTCAGTATACGTTTACCATAAATTGATTACATCTGCAAAGACCCTATTTCCAAATAAAACTACATTCACAAGTGCCTGATTCCACATATCTACTTGAGGACACAATTCACCCTCAAGTTCAGATTCAACTTCTGGTACCTGGATTCACAATATGAGCATTCCTTAGAAGCTGGTTAGAAGTTAAAATTCCTGGGCTTTCCTCTAGATGTACTAAATCATAAAATGAGGCCTCAACACTTTGTAATATCCTCCAGATGATTTTATTTCATACTTACGGGCTACTGCCATAGGAGATAATAGTATCTAGGCTTTGCAGAGAGGTAACTTTAGTCATTGCCAAGAAGGAATGATAAGGAAGTCCCAGGAACTGCATGTGTGTTCCTGAGTATGTAGAAGTATTGCAGTATCTGGTGGGTAGGCGTCTGTAAGCAGCAAAACATCAGGGGAAGGGAATTATAAAGATGCAGATACTGGAAGAAGAGTGAATTTAACCAATTCACTGAATAATGAGAATTCTAAGGAATCTAAGTCCCACTTGACTCATGAATCAATGGAGCTTATAAATACTCTTCTTATACCCTAAAGTTTTCTCAATGAATTTCTTTTGTCTGTAGTTGTATGAAAGATGGCAAGGGTCATCAAGGTTAGCTTCTGAGTTTGTAGCATGAGCCCTACTGGGAAGAAGCAGTGAAAAAAAAATTTGGCAAGGTGCTTTGCAGGTTTCAATACATTTATGGAAATGGCTGTACTAAAGATTTATTGCTGACTTCACAGTTAAATTTTCAACCAGGCCCTCCCTGGTGGCGCAGCAGGTTAAAACACATTGCAAGCTAGCCCCAGCCGCTTTGGTATGAGTTCAATTCCTGCCCTGGAGGTGATCCACCTGGTGCAGCAGACCTCTCCTGTCCCCCCCACTACTCCCCTCAGCAGTGTACTTCATTAACCTGCCTGTTTTGCTCCACACTCTGTCTCTGGTGAATGCTCTCACAGTCCCTGCTCCTCTCTGGCCTGTACCACAGTTCTGGATAGATAGATAGATAGATAGATAGATAGATAGATAGATAGATAGATAGATAGATAGATAGATAGAATTTCAATCAGTTCTGAAAAGGAATGACTCCTAGGACTATCATTAAAAGAACAAAAACATGCTGCAAGGAATACAGCATTTTAGACTTGAGTCATAGGAGTTAGCTATTGAAGTCTGCTTTGTGCACAAATAATTTAACAAAGTAAAGTCAGAGTTTAGATGGAATTAAGTACAAGTAACACTACAGAATAAGAATTGAAAATGGTAGCCTATAAAATATAGACTATGTGCTTGTGCTTTCATATATACAACCCTGGAGAATAACTCCCTTATACACTGAAATTGAAGAACATAAAGGAATGACTATAAGAAAGCACTGAAGACAAATGTCTGTCCATTCAAAATATTCTTAAAAAACAATGATCAAATTCTTATGGGCAGGAGGATGGATAGATAATTCTCAATTCCGAGCCCTTGATACAGTAAATGGGAAAACTAAAAGGTCCACTTTAGAGTAGAAGTTGGTCTCTAAAGAAATTGGAGCTTAATGCAATGGCTTTAACCTACCATATGAATCAAACACTGATGGAGTGGTACTGATTTGTCAGGTCTTTTGGATGTTGTACAGATGCACAGTCATTGCGATTTTTATATACCCTGTGCATAACCACTGTGCTATGCTACCTTTCTAATTTGTTACTTTTTGTGTTTCTGTCACATGTAGTTTTAGAGAGCAGCAGACAACACATGGCTTCAGACAACCAACTGCAAAGGAGCAAAGTTTTTCCACCTTGTGCTGCTCTTCTTGAAAGCAGAGTAAGTAAATGGATTAAATCCTGGCAGCCTTCTCTTTTTTTTTGGAAATTCTGTACTTTCCTATTTTCCCAGGGACAGATAAAACAGCATCTTGTGTTGCTGCAAAAAGAAAGAAGGGGGTTGAGCATTTGTGGTTAGAGATGAGGAGAGTCCATCAGTTGTCAGAAAATAGGGTTCGGGGGAGATTCAGGCAGTCAGGGGCCATAAAATGCACTGCAGGTGCTGATGACAGATTACTGTCCTCATAAACCTGAAGGCATGATCTAGGGCTCAGCCCTAATGTCTGCCAGACTCAAAGAAGTTAAAGAAAAATGGGACAACGGCGATGATTTAGAGTGTACCTGGGTAGGAAAAATGCAGCACACCCAAGATATGCCTGTGTGTAAGGTAAGCATGTCACGGAGCAGCCCCGGGTTGGGCCTTCCATCTGCCTGTTCCAGCCCCTGCTGACTGTTAGGGGAAAAGTTGGCATTTAAAAGATATTTCTGTGAGGTCTGGTTTTGTTCAAGAATCCTAAAAGCCGCAAGTGTAAATCTCTTGGGGCTGGGGGGAAATGATCAACTAATTTTTGCCTTATGGTTTTCAATGATTAGCTGTCTTAAATGATATATTGGTATATTTAAGGTGATCTCTTCCTGCTTCATCTGGCCTGTCTGGTCCATTATGGATATATCATCCTTATCCTCTGAACTGGTCTGAGGGAAAAAACAATCCCAATCACAAAGCCTCTCTAGTGTTATAGAACTTTAAATATGCTGTATGCATTGTTGACTGTGTCTTGGAAGCAGAGTGGTAAAATAGAATGTTCTGGACCCTGAAAACATGCAGATCTGCGTTTGAAATCTGCCTCTCACTAATTAGCAGTTGAGTGAACAAAAATAATTAACATTGCATGCCTTGGCTTTCTCATCCATAAAATAGATAAAAATATATCCCTTTCAGCTCTATGGGGATAAATTATCTATCAAGGTAACCTAAGACTTAATGGCTTAAGATAACTAGTTATAAATATTTGTAATCATGTTCTCTCCAATCTAGAATGTCCTAAAAATGCCCAGCCAAACGTGCAGCATAAAGGGCAGGAATTCTTCCTTCACACTCTTGCTTTCTCTACTATTTGATAAAACACTCAACAACCCTTCACTTTCTGTCCTGCCCTTGAAGCTTCTCCTTGAAACTTTGAGCTTTGGTACTTCTAAGGCCTTCAAATATAAATAAAAATTTGAAAACCACCAAAGCAGATGATCTTAAAGTTTAGGTCCTACTATAAATATTCATGGTTACATGAATTCTCCTTCATCCTGCCTTGTCCTTATAGAAATTTTTGATTTTTGATGAAGTCTGTCAGTTCATTGTCAGCAGTTACTCTCTTGGCCTTCTATTTCCATCTTAGCCAATGTCCTCATCCCACACCTGGTAAGGCCTGCAGTGGAAAATCGTAGTTGTCTTAACAGACGCTTTTTGTCTTTTTTCACCTCCAGCCCATTTTTGCCCCATGGACTGTAAATCTCCAAGATTAGCCTGATGATGAGCTCCTACTACTAAAAGGAAGCCATTCAGTCCTCTGGTGGAGTGCCACAGATTCTGTTAGTGCAGCATTAGTACATGTCAATAGACATAAAGAACTCTGAAGAGCACAGTCTTTAAAAAGTTAAGTTGTTTTCTTATGATTTTCTTGAAGACTTTGAGATGCTATAATGCATCATGAATCTTCCAGAGGAAGACAGAATATAACCCAAAAGGTTTTTGCTCTCTGGCTTGTTGTGGGCATGCACAGATTTCAGGTGGTGAAACTGTTGGGTTCATTACTTGAATGTTGTATCTTACCACTCTGCTTTCCATGACACTGTCCAGCTGGTGATGAGCCAAGTACAGAGCCTGAACACATAAAAGAATGCCTCTTTCATCAGGTCTATCTCTTCTGTCTCTCTATCGGTCTATCTCTTCTGAGCTACAGATATACCTGAGCTTCAGTCTCCCCAGAGTCCAGTCCAGAATCACAATCTCACGTGTGCATGTACACTGGCCTCTTGACTAAGGGGCTGGGTAATTTGAAAAGCCATTTGCCTCACAAAGGATTTTTAGCTATAGATAACAGTATGTAAGACACTGTAATGGTGGCTGTCTGTCACTGTGTGTTGTCCAAACCCATAGATGGTACTCCAGGGGTGACCCTAATGTAAATGATGGACTTGGGGGGATGATAATCTGTTGATATAGATTATCAGTTATAGCAAATGTATGGCCTGAGTAGGGGATGCTGATGACAAGGGAGGCTACGCCTGTG
>NW_004567110.1:14584423-14594025 GCF_000260355.1 Condylura cristata | reverse complement strand
CTGGGATACAGGCCAGAGGTACAGGGGCAATGAGAGGATTCACCAGAGACAGAGTGGGGAGTAGAACAGGCCAACTAACAAAGTACACTGTTGAGGGGAGCAGCCAGAGAGTCAGGAGAGGTCTGCTGCACCATATGGGTTACCTCTCGGGTGGGATCAAACTCTTGCTGAAGTGGCTTTAGCTTCTTAGTGCTGTGCTTTAACCTGCTGCTCCACCAGGGTTAAAAAGTCCTTTTTAACCCTAACAACATGCAAAATATTTTCTAACTGCTTTATAATTTGCTGCATAACTTTTTCCTCCATTGAAGAATATTATGTTGAGTAATGTTACTTCCATGCCCCTATGCTTCTCACCATCTCCCTCCCAACCTGATGGATAAAGAAGGAGCCACAGGCCTCCAGAAAGTGGTTGCTGCTCACTTACTCATATAATAATGGAACATTTGAGGGATGATTCAAGCTAGCAAGTTGTCGGGTACTGTGCTGGGTTCTTGACATCGAAATATGTATAATGCAAGTTTCTTGCTCTCAGAATTAGTTCTTAAAAGCATTGCCCATTCATTTGTTCATGTATGAAGTATATTTTGAACACCTACTATGTACCATATACTAGGCTGGGTAGTATGGAGTGTTTTGGGCTGGCTTCCAAGAAATAGATTCTGAGACTGAGAATCATTAATTATATGCAGAAAGTTTATTGGGGAATGTTCTTGGGAGACACATCTGAAAGAAAAAGGGAGGAGAATTGGATGGGGAGAGAAATGGATGTGTAATAGGTTACAGCTCAGGTCTAACGCAGGCCTGCCAGGGGCTCTCAGCTGAGTTAACCCTTTAGTTTTCCCAAAGAGACCAAGAAGCAAGGCCAAAGAGACCAAGAAGCAGGGTTTATTTTTATCAAGTTGATGCGACTACAAGTAGAGATGATGCCATAATTAACTGGCTAACTTGGGCATAACTTGGATGCCCAAGTTAGCCAGTCATTGGTAGCCCAGTGACCCCAAAGAGGCTGTCACTGTGGGCAAGGCAGCTTTTGCAGCCCATGGCAGTGCCTGGCAACTGCTGTCATCAGTTAGAAGTGTGAAGTGATTGTGTGAAAACACAGCAACACCACTGTGGAGAAATCACAGGAGCAGGATTCATTTGTGTTCTTGGAGGATTGATAGTGTAATTCATGAAATGGACCATAGTGACATATTGATTAGTTCCATAGGGTGATATTTGCTGTGAAGACACATAGCACAGCCATCTAGCCTGGTCTGACAGGTCCCAAGAAGTCTCAGCAAAGGTGATGACATCGATGGGACTGTATCAGGGAAATTGGCACATGAAGCGGTGGGTTGTAGAAATGGTTAGAGTCACCTTGGTGAAAGGACGGCATGCACAAGGTGAGAAATGGGGTAGGGGGATGTTACACAGTTAGGAATGGCTGGAGGGGAACCTGCAATAGAAGAAGTGTGCAAGGTAAGGCAAAGGAACTGGGCAAGGGCTTGAAGGTTGGACCTGGGAGAGAAGAGGTGCCAGGTCCAGCAGTTGAGCGATTTTTTTTTTTGGAAGATTTATTTCTTTATGCTTACAGAACTGGGGTACAGGCCAGAAGTGCACGGGTGGTGAGAGGATTCACCAGAGACAGAGCAGGGAGCAGAACAAGCAGATTGACAAAGTGCACTACTGAGGGGAACAACAGCAGGGTCAGTGAGGTCTGCCATGCCATGTGGGTCACCTCCCTAGCCAGGGACTCAGCAGCGTCGAACTCATGCTGCTGTGGCTTCTGAGAGCTTCATACTTTAACACGTTGCACCACCAGGGAGAGCCCAGTTGAGGGATTTTATCTACATTATCCTGCTGATCATGCTTTGCATGGGTAGTTATGTGATAAAGTTTACATTTCAAGAAGATGATCTGGCTGTAGGATGCAGAAAGAAATCAGGTAAAAAGACCAAGTCCAGCCCTCCTATGAGTGACTGTGTGGCTGCTGGTTCATTAGTTTCTATGAGAAATGATAGTGACTTAAAATGGAGGCATGTCAGGTGGGATGGAGAAAAATGGATGGATTTGAGAACTATTAAGGAGACAGAATCCATAAGACTTGACTGATTGAATATGGTTCTTTAGGGAAAAAGAGGAGTCAACCTCAGATTTGTCTTTGAGCTAGAGCAGCCTGGCAGTGGTATGAAGGATGGATCTCAGAGAGTCATACTGGAGCAAGGGAGCCAATTAGGGCATGATAAACAACATATATTTGTTCAGGGGCATATTCGGGGAAAAAGGTTTATGACCATGCCTTTTTTAGATTCAGATGAAAACATGGAATTATATGCAAAATGTATATATGTCCTTACACACACATACACACACATATCTACATATCACCTTTGTTAGGAGACTATCAGTGACAATTGGTCATACTTTTCACACTTAAATATCAAGTCAAGCCCAAGGTTGCAGATAGCAGCATGGATGGAGCCTGCCGTTTTTTGGTTCCTGGTTGTATGGTGCTTTGACTCTCACCAAGAACATTCTAGAGGTTTATTTTTATCAAGTTGATGTGACTACAAGTAGAGATGATGACATAATTAATCTACAAAAGCAGATAAGAAGGCTCAGAGACATGAAATGGCCTCATTTCCTAAGTGGCTAAGAAGTCCTTTAAGTGAAGCATTTTTTGAAGCAGCAGCCACCATTTTGCCAGGCATCACAGAGATGAAATCAATGTGGGCCTCTTTCTCTGTGGGCTGTAGGACTGTCTACCTGATTATAATCAGGGAAGCTGCTTCTGAAAGCAGCCAGTGCCTTGTTACAAGGGAACCCTAACACTGCAGATCACCCCTGAAGGTGCTGCCCCCTGGACTTTCCTGCTACTTCACCACACTCAGGCCAGTCTGGGGAATAATCAGGGTTCATCTCATCAAACAAGCTTTGGATTACTTGGAGCTGAACCAGACAGACATAGTTTTCCCAGATTTAGATTCCTGTGACTTGTAGGCTCTGAAACCTTCTAACAAACCAAAGTACATCTCTGTAGCCAATAAATTTAGCCAAGAGACTCCTCTCCCCAGTGGAATATACTGTGACCTCCAGTGTCAGATCACTCAGCCCTTAACTAAAAGAGGGGCTAGGAGGGAAGATGAGGATAAAGGAGGGATTGCTCTGAAAGTCTGCCTCAGGCTATTGCCCTGGGCCACACAGAACATCCCTATTTGACAGGTACTTGCCCTGTAAGTGAGGGCTTCAAGTAAAGAGAAGGGAGCTTGTTTCCTTATCTGGAAGTTTAGAAATAAGAGATGTAATTGATTTTGTTAATATAAACATACATAGACTGAAGCTCACTTACCAGGTTTATTCATTTGTCTCTTCACAAGCACCTTGTGAATTTTTTTTCCAGCTATATATTGAGATATAATTGACATTGTGTATGTTTGAGGTGTACAATGTGTTGATTTGATACATTTAGATTGTAAAATGATTACCAGCCTGGTTTAACTAACACCTCCATCATGTAGCTACCATTTCTTTTTTTTTTTGGTGAGAACTTTAAGAGTTTAGCAGTTTTCAAGTATAGAATGCAACATTATTAATTATGGTCACCATGTGAGAAGTGTAATGGGAAACAGTAGAACCACAGAGAAAGAAGCACAATAAAACAAAAAAAGACACTCTACTGAATGGCAGAAAATGGCTGCATATCACACATCTGACAAAGGGCTAGTATCCACGATGTATAAAGAAATCATACAACTCCACATAAGAAAACAAATAACCCAGTCAAAACAATGTGTAGAAAAGTTAGGCGCTTGCCCGAAGAAGACATAGAAATGGCCAACAGGCTCATGAAAAGAAGTCATTATTGCTTATCATTATCACTTATCATTACTTTTTATAACCAAAATGAGATACCATTTCACACCTGTGAGGATGGCCCATCTCCAAAAGACCAGAAACCACAGTTTGGTGAGGTTGTGGAATTAAAAGAACTCTGTACACTCTCAGAGGAAATGTAAACTGGCCCAACATCTATTGGAGGTTTCTCAAAATTTTACAAATGAATTCAGCAATTCCAGTCCTTGTCATCTACCTACAAAATGCATAAACACTAATTCAAAGGAATGTATGCCCTCCTGTGTTCATTACAGCACTGTTTACAATCACCAAGTTATGGAAAAAACTGTGTGATCAAGGACATTATGAATGGATGAGAAAAATGTGATCTATCTCCACAATGGAATACTATGCAACTATGAAAAAAGATCAAGTCTTGTCATTTATGATAACATGGATAGAACTAGAGGATATAATACTAAACAAAAGAATTCAAAAGGAAAAAGACAAATCCTGGATGATCTTACTTATATGTGGAATATAGACAAACAAGAAAAATGGCCCAAAACAGACCAATAACCAACTTCAGAAATCTGTGAATATGGTGCTACTAGAAGGTCCTGGGGAAGAGAAAAGTGAATTGGGGAAGCGGCACAGTGGACTAAGCTGGGTGCCTTGGTGATGGGTGTAGTGTGGTGTTCTGTATCTGAGAAGGTGTGAGCCTGCCTCTCTCAATCACATACGGTATCACAAACCAAATAGTACCTAAATATAAAAATAATAAAATGGTGCAATTACTTAAGTTTCTTAAAAAAGCTACCTTATGACCAAGCCATTCCACACCTATTTATTTACCCAAACTAAAAATATCTATACAAGGCTTTTAAATGTTCTAGCATTATTACAGCACAACAATCCCAAATTAAATCCAAATGTCTATCAACTTGGGATTTCAAAAGCAAAATGTGACATATTCAAATTTTGGAAAGTTCATTAGTTACCAAAAGGATTTGAATGACTTATGGGCACTGTAACAAGGTGAGCCTCAACAAGCTAACTGAAGGACTTCAGAATCCAAAGATTAGACATTGTGTAATTCACTATCTATGATATGTCCACAAGAGGCAAATCTAGAAGCATAAAACAAACCAGTAGATTCCTGAGGCTAGGAACAGAATTTGACTGTAAACAGGAGGGGAGAGTCCTAGAAGGATGTGGGGTGAGAAACTTGTTGGGTTGATCAATTTAGTTTTAAAACTGGGTTGTGGTGATGTTTGCACATCTGTGTAAATTTACTAAAATATCATTTACTTGTGTTCTCATAATGGATGAAATTTACATATTTTATTCTTCAGTAATGCTATTTACCAATAGAGAATGGAGACTGTAAGATATAGCTGAAACTAATTTGGCAATATGTTGATAGTTCTTCAGGCTGGATGATGATGGAGAATCCCAACCAATGGTGTACAAGTAGTCCCTTTTTCTCCACACCTGGAAGCTGGTATGGGGTGACCCCCAAATCCACATACTCTTCTTGGTCCTGGCAGTAATTTCTCTAGTAACACTTTAGATATCTTATCTGAATGTATTCATCCATTTGGGCTTTCTCTATAGCCAGGAAAGGAGTTTATCTTGCAGTCACTTATTTAAGTTATGTTAATTTATCTGTGGAATGGCTGCAAAAAAAAAAAAAAATCTCTGATGTATATGTGTGCATGTATGTAAAATACAGAGAATAATATAAGATGAAGGTGCTCTCATCTTTTCAAATTTGTCCTCAGCATGCAAGCCTCAGTGCATTCACTCATTCATAAAACAAATATTTATTGAGCCCCTTCAAGTAATGCCAGGCACTCTGTGCAGTACTGGAAATACAACAGTGAACAAAACAACAAAGTTTCTGCTTTATGCAGCTGAACTGTAGGGCTTATGCTTTCATATTTTAATGTACACAAGAACCACAGAAAGATTGATAAAATGCAGATAATGAGGCTGTCAGGTCTGGAGGCTGCTTGAGATTTGCATTTCTAAAAAGTTCCTTTACCATGCAGTGCTGCTGGTATACAAAACACTGAGTTTCAAGGCTCTAGGTTGGAAAGGGGACAGTTTTGGAAAACACAGAAATTAATCATTCACAAGTTTTCACATTGAATTATTTGCAATGATTCTCACCTGTTCTGTGGCAGAGTCATTGACATGTTCTGTCCTGAGGGACCCCACACTTGTCACTTGGCCCGCAAGTCAATTATTTCTCTCTCTGACCATAGATACCATCTGGTCCGGTGGCCGACACAGAGCACACACTCTCACACTGGCACTGTGGGCTCCTACCCAGTGGCTTCTCTGAGGCTCTCACAGGTCAGGACTTGTGTGTCAGAGCTCCTGAAGAGATCAGTGCTATTTTGTACTTTTAGGATCCATCTGGCAGGTATCAAGGTATATGTAAATCTTTGGAGCTGACCTTGATCGTTTTCTGGCCTTACAGTTTAACTCTTTCCTGTTCGTCACTTCTAGGTTGCAGTGTTAATGAGGAGATATTACAAAAATAAACCATCCATGTGATCTGCTTATGTTTTATATGCCTTGTTTCCCCTGCATGAGAAGCAATCTCTTTTTGTTTGTGTGACTGTTGTACAAAGTGACTTAATTCTATGCAGGTCTTGTGCTGTGGTTCATGACAACAGACACATCTATGCAGCCAGATAGCTGAGGTCTTTTACTTGCTACCACGGCAAGAGGGAAATGGTGCCAGCTTATAAGATTCTATTTCTAGGAATCCATTCTAAGGTCATTTGTAAAAGGAAATTCATTAAACATTGTTCTAATAGTCAATATTTAAGAAAAAAAATCATAAGTTTCTGTATTAGTTTCCTCTTGCTGCTGTAACAATCTGCTTCAATTTCACTGACCCTATTTTTTTTTTAAATTATATTATTTGTATTGAGGTAGCACTGGTTTACAATACTGTATCGCATTTACAGATATATGTTCACTCCTCTTCAGAGCTCCATGACCACACACACCACCAAAGTACCCATAGTCCTCCACCTTTTCCAGTAGGTCTCTATTGAGCCCATCTTCTTTGGCTGGTGTTGCTGTCTTTCATCTTCAAAGCACCTCCTGTTCGCCTCTCCTCTATTATCATATTACCTTCTCCAGTTTGACTACTTCTGCATAATTTTAATAGGATTATTATGAATACATCAGCTCAGTAGATAATCCTGGATAATACCTCCATTTAAAAAATCTTAAAATTATGATTCTTAGCTCAATCACATCTGCAGTGGCACTATATGAAGTAATATACATATGTTCCAGGTTTTAGGATATGGGGGAACATTTTTTAGTTTACCACAATACCAGACCAGACCAAGTAGTTCATTATATTTATTCAGTGAAGTATTATGCATTTGTTAAATCTATTGAATAACATTTTATGAAAACAGAAAATTATCATAATTATTAAGATTTGCTCACTAAATATAACATGGTCTATCATCTAGGTCCTAGGATGAGCCTTTTTCTAAAGTGATGGAACGTGCAGCCCCCCATTTGCGTATGTGTGTGTGTGTGTGTGTGTGTGTGTGTGTGTTGGGAGGATAGGACACATGGGAAATATGGATGGGGAAATATTTCCCAGATGGGAAATATGGATGGGGACATCTAGCAAAAAGACTAGGTGGAGTTACGTGAAATGTTTTAGAAGTTTATCTCTGAGCAGCAGTTTTACTTCTTTATATATTTCTCATTTTACAATATTTCTGCAGTAAGTGTGTGTCATCTTAATGTGCAAAGAATATTTCACATATAAAAGGTCTTGTGATTTAGCATTGTGATGTTTAGCAGTAGATTTAGGATTATATTAGCTATTTTTAAGTAAAGAAAGAGACGTATTATAGTTAGTGTTATAACAGTCAAGATGGTAATCATACAAAAGTAAGTGATGGAGTGGCTTAAGTTCCTAGACCTCTAGGGCATAATTATGGTTCCTCATCCAAACCAGGTCATCTGTCCATTAGCTGTTGATCTCTTCTAGGAGGGGCCCTATTCAAATAACCAAACTGTCCAGCTTTTCCAAACTCTGCCACTGTAGATAAGGCACTGTGAACACACAGTCTGTTTGTTCAAATATGTCCCCATCATCTGAATTCCGTATGCCAAGCTGTCTTTCTCTGAAGCATTTCCCTTGTCTGATATGACATCATTTCGGTGATTTATGTTGGAGAACCCTCCAGGAAATACTGTACCTGTGTTACATATGTGTGTGTGGATATAAATTGTACAACAGCGAATCGTTAGAAGGTACATTCACTTATCAAATTCCTATACCTTGGATGCCATGGAGCTGTTCAAAGGAAAACTACATGCAGCTGTCCTGGGTGCATTTTGCTAGGGTCAGCAAATGAGGGGAGAGTCGTGAAAATGAAAGTGGCAAGTCAGGGACCAGCAAACAACGCTTGACATTTCCAGTCCTGAAAGTGTCAGGAACCCTGTTTAAAAAGTCTAGATTTGAACCTATTTGCAGCTAGTGAGCATTTGTTTCTTTTCTACAATAGTATCTCTCTTTCCTCCAACTCATCTGCTTACTCAGTTCTACGAAGGACTTGAGATATGGGGGTATGTGCTTCTTATATTTGCATGGGAATTTTAAAGGACATAAAATCCATGCTATATTAAACACTGAGGACAAAATTCTAAATAAATCATAATTTATTCTTTACAAAGAGCTCTTTGTGACATTATGTTTTCTGCCATTTCTTAGATTTAACCAACTCATAAGTAATAGTAGCCATCAGATTATGTAGAAAAATTCATGTAATGTCAGTAGGGAAGAAAGTGATGATAAGGAAACAGTGTTTGTTACACAATCACCAAACATGTAAAAGAGGAGACTCCATAGGCTTTAAAGACAAGAATTGACTGAGAACTGGAGAGAGGTATTTTGGTTTTTGTTTTACTGTAAAATAGATATTGGAACTTAGTTGAAGCTGCATGACAATAGCAGTGTTTGGGTAAAACAAAGAGAACAGATTTCAATTGAGTAAGGCACTTCTTCCTAAATGAACTAATTCTGATAAATCACCAGGACATGAGGCTGCGAGAGTCCAGACAATGAATTTATACAAAAGGAAACAAAGTCCCATAGACATTTTTATTGTAGATGTTCTCACGATGTCAGTGCCAAGCTGTAAAACAAGCAAAGAACTGGGCATAATTACAGCTCTTCTCAACAGAGCAAGGAGAATAGGTCTGAGAAAAGCCCATTGTAACTCATTCCGGGGAGGGCCCCTCTGTAGGGTCACAAATCAAATTCAAGGGCAGGACTCATAGCCAGGCTGTGCAAAGCCTTGAGTGTGATTCATGGACGTTAAGTTGGGTTATCTCCTGGAGGCAGGGGAGGGATGAGCCTCGGTGTTGAAACCAGTGGTTTGGAGTTTGGTCTTCAGCCTCGCGTGGTGAAGACCACAGTTCCTCTGAGCTGGATTTCTCATTCATAAGATATAGTGCTGTGGCGATGTGTCTTTCCAGTACGAGCATTCTGATTTTGATTATTCTGCACACTTATCTTGTATTCTCTACTTCAACTGCACAGCAGTATTGTAAAATTTGCCGGCAACTGAAAAGGGAAATTCCAAATTCGGCAAAAAAGGCTCGCAGCCTGCCAATCCTAGTGTGGCAGGTTCCATTTGTCCCTGTTCTTCCACAGTGGGTGTGTCCCAAGTTCCAAGTCCCTCCAAATGGCTACCTGAAGCCACAGGGACCAAACCCTATGTATATATTTT
>NW_004567110.1:14581835-14583813 GCF_000260355.1 Condylura cristata | reverse complement strand
CTGTTGAACTCAGCAGGGGTTCATGTGAACTTGCTTTAGGTAAGGGAATATGGATGAAGTAACAAATCATTTCCATAATGAAATTTTTAGATTTTCCATATCTCTTCTCTCTGTTGTGATGGCCACCAGACCTATCTGAAATAAAAGATGACCTGTGAGCCTGAGTCTGGAGGGGAAACCAACATTTGAAGCAGTTAATGATCATGAATTGTGAGCAGTATAAACTTTTGGTTTAAGCCAATGGAATTCGGGGGTTCCTTTGTTAGCATAGCAGTACCCTCCTTTTCTGATTCTAGAATCAAAGAATTCCACTTGAGAGTTAATTCTTGTGACTCAGATCTTTCTTCTTCTAAATTCTAATCCAAATCTCTCCTTTTTCAATAGGGCATTTTCTCTGGCCTAAGAAAGCCTAAGCTCCCAATGGAAGCTCAGTGGGTGGTGGCATGGCCTAATGTCTGTCTTGAGTTGTGTCATGGAGAGAGAGCAGATAATCCCAAATAGAATTTATTTAAGCAGGATTTAAATTCCTATACATGTAAAATCAAAGCAGTAAATTCCAATTATTTGAGGGAAGTGTGTCAGATCTGGCTTCATTCAGAGAAAACTGAGTCATAAATTGTGTCTCCTTGGTTAACTAAACCTACAAATCTGAGTTTTCTCATTTGTTAATTGAGAAAGCCAAGTTACATGACCTTCAAAGTCCCTTTTACATTTAAAACATTCATTGTACAAAAAGGAAGCATTAATATAAACTTATATGATCTTTACTCTAATGCCTTTGATCCCACAGAGATTCAGGGTGGGATGGGGATGGGCATGGAACTAGAATTGGGGAGGAGTGACATTAAACGAAAAGGTAAGGATTAAAAAAACATCTGAATTAAAATGGGTATTCCCCACATTTTCCCAACTCAGAAACTTTCATTTGGATCTTACAGAACTCTTCTTTTGTGCTCAGGCTAAACTTCCTCTTCTTGGGTTTTAATAATAAAGAAACTGGCACATTAATTTTTAAAAACAGGAAATGATAGGGCAAAGACTCCATAAACAGCTGAAATGTTAATCACACAAAGGCTCCCAAAGCAATTTCTTTTCTGGACTCCTCATGGTTATGCATTATAATAGGAATTTTCATCAGCACACCAGCCTTAGGATAGGCTGCTGGGCAAATGGCATCTATGCCTGAATCCCTGTGCTGGCTTTTAAAGGAGTAAACAGGGCAGAATGTTCTAGAAAAGCCACTGGCATAGGGGATGAAGCAAAGGAGGGTACATTAATCCATTTTGAGGTACTACTGGTTGCTGCACGTATATTACCTCATTGATTTCAGTAACAGTTCATGATGGCATGTCATTATCATGCTTATTTCAGATGATGAAAATGAGGGTCAGAGATATTAAGCACCACAAGCAGGTGGCGTCTGGGCTGGGGCAGGGGATAGCTTGTTCCAGAGTCTGATCAAAACAGTAGGTTGAAATTGTATATGTAATGCAGTTAAGTAGCTAAAAAAAAGCGGAAACCATACTGCAATTATGGCTAATTATCAGAAACAAATATCTGACCATTATTTAGAGGGGCTGTAGACAGAAGTAGAAATTGTATAGCAGAGATATCTTAAGTGTATGTTGAGTACATTATGTAGAATGTGTCACTTAATGGAGAAATGAGAGCCAATTTTAATAGAGTAGTACTTGAAAATTGCTGGATCAGACAGAAATAACTTCTTAATCTCAGGGACAATTTAAGCTCTTTACAGATCTTTATTCTCTAACTTTTGGTAGTCTACATTATAGAAAATATATTTTCATAAGGAAATCGGTATATTTTAATTTTCATGTAACTGTGAAGATTTAATTGTTGTCAGTTAACAAAAGGATGCACTTATAGATATAACAGTAGCATTTATTAATTCCTGTCTTTTATTTAGAATCAGTACAATTCTGCTGCATTTGTTCTGTGGGTTTTGAAATTTTAAAGG
>NW_004567110.1:14572561-14580990 GCF_000260355.1 Condylura cristata | reverse complement strand
AAAAAAAAAATGTGCAGCTAGGCAAGACACATTTCACAATTACCTGACTTACATGAATAGCAGTGTATCTTACTCAAGTTCAAAATGTGTTTAGAAGTCAACATACAGATTTGCTTCCTATGTACTTTCTAGATTTTTGACACAAATCAAAAAATGAGCCAGTTCCATAATAGTGAAACAGGAAGAAATGACTGGGCACTATTGCAGATGTTGTATGCCCTGCTTAAAAATAAAAGGCAATTGTTTGCAATTATTACAAACATTGCCATTTGCAAATATTTCTATTTTCCTTGAATTTCAGTTTACCAGTAATGTTTACCATTACTCCAAAGGACATGGTTAATCAATTCACTAGTACAACTATAAAAGACAACTCACAGCATCTCTCAGGATTCAGCTTAGGATGCCCTCATATATACCATAGCATCTGTATTTCACTTAACTCATGATTGGATACCAGCTTCTATTATTTTCCAACTGCCCTCTGTCTGGTCCTATAGGAATAGTAATCTTGAAGGAGCTACTATCATCTGTGTCTGATTTGTAAAGGGAACCCCACTGAGCAGCAACATGGATGCCATGTGTTTTCCTGTAGACACTATCAGACATTTGCCTTGTCTCTAGTAGCTCATGTGGTCATTTCATATTTTTAGCCCAAACCTGCTATTCTATAGTCAAGTCGGCTGTCTCAGAGCTTACTGATATGACTTGAATTAATTCTTCTCTCTTTTCAATCCATCAATTAAAGTTAACCAAAAAAATATTGGTTTAAACCTAACTGAAAATACTACATTTTCCATACAGCAAAAATGCTACATAATTAAAAGTAAAGGAACTGAACTGAATAGATAAAATTTAAAATCTAAAATTTAGGGACAGGCATTAAAAATAATAATATCAATGTTCATGACAAAATGAGATTTTCCCTGGGACTCAGTGATCGTTCAATATCCAAATACCTGCCAACATTATTCACCATATCAATAAAATGAAAGATAAAATGTGACTATATGAATAGATGCAGGGATTTTTTTTATAAGATTCAACATTCATTTATGATTTTTAAAAATCCTTAAAGAATGGGATAAATGGGACATACTTCAACTTAAAAAGGCCATGTATGACAAACTCATAAGACACTTTTAAAAGAAATGGAAAGATATACTCTGCTATGTATTAGAAGAATTGACATTGTAAAAATAGGTATCTTATCCAAAGTAGTAACAGCTTCACAATGTGATACCTATCAAAGTTTTAATGTCATTTTCAAATAAGTATAACAATTATTATTGATATCCATATATAACTGCAAAAACTCTGAATAGTCAAACCAATCCTGCCAAAAAGAAGAAGAATGGTGGTATCATATGCCCAAACTTCAGACTATGGTACAAAACTATAATAAAGCAGTATGGTTCTGAAACAAAAACAGACACACATATCAATGGAATAGAATTGAGCCCCAAAATAAAACCACACATATTTGGACAGTGAATTTGGACAAGAGAAACAATCAAACAAAAAACAGTTGGCACTACATCAAACTAAAAATCTTCTACATGGCAAAAGAAAGTATCACTAAAACATAGACACCCAACTAAGTGGCAGAAAATATTTGTATGCCATACATCCGACAAGGAGCTGATATCCAAGATCTACAAAGTACTCATACAGCTTAGCAAAAAGAAAGGAAATAATCTACTGAAACTAGGAGCACAAGTTAAATAGTTAACTAAACATTTTTTCCAAAGAAGACATGGTCAATAAGCACCTGAAAAAATATTCATCATCACTTATCATCAGACAAATCCAAATTAGAATTGCAAAGACATACCATCTCATACCTGGGAGAATGGCCCATATAAAAAAGATGAGAAATAATAGTGTTGGTGAGAATGTGGAAAAACAGAACTCTTGGTGGGACTGTAGGCTGATCTGCCCCTTAGAGAAATAGTATTGAGGTTTCTCAAAATATTAAAAAATTGATATACCATATGATCCACTTTTCAATTTCTACCCAAATAGTACAAATCACTAATTCAAAGGGATATATGCATGCCTATGTTTCTTACAGCACCCGTTGCAATAACCAAGTTATGGAAACAATGTAAGTTCTCACAGACAGATACCAGTCAGACAGATTAGGAAGAGCATGGTGTGTTTGTATGTATATGCATGTATATGTGTGTGTGTGTATGTACATGCAATGAAATACTACTAAGTTATAAAATAATATAATCTCTTGTAATTTTTAACATGAATGGAAAAGGAGGATATTATACTAATTTAAATATGTCAAAAGGAAAAAGGCAAATACTAGAATATGGTACTTACATATGGAATATAGAACAACAAAGCAAAACATAGAAAAATCTCATACCATACAAATCTGAAAAATAAGACTCTGTAATTGAGGCTGCAGGATGGGGAGGGGAGGGAGGAGTCACAGTGAATCTGTGGGTACTTTTGTGGAAGGTGTGGTATGGTAATATAAGTAAACCTGAAGGGTGTGATCCTCTACCTTTAAATCATATACAAGGGGTGAGATAACCAATGTTTCCTCAATAATAAGCTAAAAAAAAAAAAAAAAAAACAGAAGCCATGAAAAAGAAAATTCTGTGTTGAGGGTTAGCCAGTTAAGAAGTGCTATGTGCTCTCACATGAAACTGCACATTCTATGTTCTTTGTAAAAATTCACATTTATCCAAAGCTTTGAAACTTTTCCCAAGATAAAGCATGGAACTGTGGTTAGGAGCATTTACTTAGATTAAAAACTTAGTTCCTAAACAGAACTCAGAGTGACTTTGGGAAGTTACTAAATCTGGAATCTCAGCTTCCGCAGATGTAAAATAAAGGTAATAATAACACATATCCCTTACAAGGATAAAAGAAGCTAATATTACTAAATTTGAGAATGTCTGGCAAAAAGATGCTATCTAGACTTCTAAAAAAGTCTTTTGGCATACTATTTGTACTTACAGAATTTTTTTTTTAAGATTTATTTATTTATTCATACAGAACTGGGGTACAGGCCAGAGATGTGGAGGGTGAGAGGATTCACCACAAACAGAGCGGGGAGCAGAACAGGCAGATCGATGAAGTACACTGCTGAGGGGAGCAGTGGGCGGGTCAGGAGAGGTCTGCCGCGCCATGTGGATCTCCTCCAGGGCAGGTGGGAATCGAACTCATGCGGAAGTGACTTTAGCTTCTTAGTGCGTACTTTAACCCGCTGCACCACCAGGAAGGGCCAGTACTTATAGAAATTTTAAAGAAATAATCTGAAATAAGAACAGTATCTGGGTCTAAGTGTGAAAAAAGAAATACACCTTAAATCCTAAGTATAAAACAAGATGGAAATGGTTAAATTCACTAAGCTATCTCTTTATTAAAAAATATTAGATTTTCCAAGAATATGGAAATGGAGAATTTCTCGATATAATGTTACATTTTAGAAGCAGTATGCCTCTACATAGCATTATGCTGCTATTCTTCCAGAAGCACTAATGTTGGAGACGCTTTGTCACGGATCACGGATTATTGGGGGGCAGAACAGGCAGGGTCTCAAGGTGGGAGCGGTGTCAGCAAGCGGAGATTCCTAAAAAAAAGGGGACAAGGGGAGAGCGTGCGTGAGAAAGACCCTGGAGTCAGAGCTGGGTGCAAGTCTTCCTGTTCTGCTCTTAGCAGAAGTTTATTTTACCCATTAGGAGCAAGCAGTGGGATGACATCAGCACATGAACTGGGCTGAGAGATTACAATCATCCTTTTTTTCTAAGAACAGTTTAGGGTTGTATTGCCCTTTAGCTGAAATATAGCATTCATTTTTCTTAAAATCAATCTATTAAAGTTAAGATAGGTACATAAGTTCATAAAATTTAAGGCTAACATTTTTATATTTACCTCAGTGATGATTGGCTAAAATAAAGTCCCTTTAAACCTTCAATGCTACTTAATGATCTTCATTTTCATTGAGACATCTTAGAGGGTAAAGTCTAGGACTAGAGTGGAAGCTGGGCTGGAGGTGTGAAGGGGGATAAGGTGAGGTCACGGGCCAAGGAGTTGTGAAAGAGGGTGAAGTAAAGTAGAAGACTATGCTGGAGGAGTTTTCTGGTAGATAAATCACTAAGGGAGATAGTAAGATTCCTCATCTAAAGACTGAGCAATAAAAGTTTAGGTAAGAGAGTAGAGTGATAAGATTTGGATTCTCATCTGGGCAGTAAAAGAACTTTAATTATTATTTTTTTTTAGAAAGCTCTAGTACTGCCTTGTCTTATAATATTGATTTTGTTATAATTACTTTTATTAATCAGCCAGTTGTAATATTATTTTTTGCTTTGTAGAGGAATTTCCTGTCTAGGAGCAGCGCTTGCTCACCTGAGCCAGGCAGCACATTATGAGGCTAAGGCAATCCGGTTGCAAACTGATGGTTGCTTAGAATATTTTGATATTACAAAAAAGGGAGGTCATAACATAAGTTAGCGTGGAAATTCTGACTTTTCAGAGCACTTCCATCTCTATCCGGGATATGTCAGTTGATAGAGGTTGCAAAGCTTGTGTCACATTAGGATTCTAATGCTATTGGAAGAAACAGTGGGGAAGTCCCAGGAAGAAGGATCGAATTATTATCAATGTTGGTTGTCTTAGGGGACTGAAAGCTGGAATGATTTTCTTTCTCAACTCTTATCTTTTCTATAGCTTCAAAAATGTGCACAAATGTGTACTTGTTTTTAAGTTTAGGGGGGAAAAAGCAGGAAAAACATATTTAAAAAGATACACATACAAAGGAAAAGGAGTGGTTTAAATGTCACATTTCATAATTTTGTCTTCTCAGCAGCTAGAAAGGCACATGGAATGGGATTTCAAATGTCCTCAAGGAATGGCAGCTTTTAAAACAAGAAATACTCTTAAGATTTAATTAACTAGAGAGTATCCTTTCAATAATCATTTTATATATCCATATCTATCTACATCTACATCTATATCTATATCTATTTATCTGTGTGTTCCCTAATCCTCTTTAAATGGAGAAATTTAAGTGATGCATCATGCCTTGGCCAGAAGGTGGTGAAGCAAATGCTGATGAGTGTTGGATAAACTCAGCAATAACTCAAGTCAGTAGATGAGTAGGAGCCAAGCCAAGTTTCAAGGGGAAAAAAACAACTACAGACTGATGATCTTGGGAGTTGGTAAAGCAATTTGCAAAGGTTAAATATTATTGCAAACCTGACAACTGGAGATACTAAAACTCACTCCATTATGTGCCAGCTAAGTGACAGAATCTCCATGCAGCCCTATTCTACCCTTTTCCTAGAGGTATGAATTATGAGCTCAATTCCCCAAGTTTCTTAATGAAAATGTACCTTCAAATGCTATTGAAAATTTTTCTCCTTTCATTTTTTGTCCTGGAGGAAGAAGTATGTCTTCATGGTGGGTGTCCAAAGATTATTTACTACCCAGGCAATGCCTACCTGGAAAAAAGGTGCTGTGAACACTTATAAACCTGCCCGCTGCATCAAAGAACTAGTAGAAATAGCTCCGAATTGAACATAATAATTACTGATCTTAATGGCTGAAGATCTATTTCTTTTTCATTTTTATGGTACCTTTGTGCCTGTAATCCAGGGACCCAAGAGAAAGTTACATAGGAAAATATTAAGGTTATGGACATATCCTTTAAATAGGAGATAGGCATGAGATACATGCTCAACTGCTTTAAGTGCTAATTGTAATTCATTTGAAAGGAAGCATTCTTAATTTATAGCCTTTAAAAGAAACTGTCTTTATTATGCTGCAGGGTATTCTAAGTGTGTATCATGGCTAATATTTTATGCATACATTTTTTCAGTTGAAGGCTTTTGCCATAATTTAGCTTTAACAAACTCTGTTCTGAGCCGTAACTCAGAGCATGACATATATCCGTTGTCCAGCTATAAATCTGTGGTTGTTATTATACTTTTATGAATCTGATTCATGCTGAAGGCATTATCCCTGCAACTTTAATTAAGGAGTTAGGAATTTCCCCATTTGAATTCCTGTCATTATTTACACTTTATTGCATCTTCCCCATGGGCTCACAAATGAGATATTTGGATTACAGATCCTTAGAAGAATAAAATTCATAAACTCTAAATCAGGGATGGATAAGTGGATCTGATCCAGTTTTAGATCTGACTTTGATGGTTCAAATTGCATTGAGTCTCTTAGGGTTGGATCAATCATTAATATCTAACTTTCTAAAGCTATACTTTTTGATATTTGTTGGTATGAGTATATTAAGATGACATCTTTGTTTGGTTCCTTATCTCCGGAAGTCCTCTGGTCTCTTATTTAGTACAAAGAATATACCCTCCTTAATTCAATAAGGTTGAATATGAGTTCCCAGGGAAGTCATGTTCTTGAAAGGAAAGTTAAGTTAGTGTGAAGTCAGGTAGAAAATCAGTTGACAAATAGAGGGAAATAACTGCTTCATACTGCATGGGAAACAAGACTTTTGAGCTTTTCCTTTACATTCTTCAAATCATATAAGATACACAGTCAGGGGAAGACTTGACAAAGTGGAAGAGGAATCACAATATACACACTCCTGTTTCTTCTCTCATTCCTTGCAGTACTGTTCATTTTCTCTACTATTTGCAATATATTCGTTTATTACTTATATGCTAAGCACTATACTACATGCTTTCTTCAATGTGTTATTCTCTTTACTCCTTCCACAATAAAGATATTATTGCCCCCACTTTCTAGATGAGAAAATGGAAGATCAGAGAGGTGAAATGACATTCCAGCCCTCTAACTAAAGTAGCAGCGGAGAATTAACCTGGTGCATCTCACATCAACATCTATGGTCTCAGCCAGTATCACAGTGATTAAAAGAAATACTAATTGCTAAGTCCTCAGTGCCTTCTCAGAGCCAAGCGCTTTATACAGATAGCATATAACAAATGGGCTATTTGCTCAGTCTAAACTTTTAGTTCATTAATTCTGAAAGAGTAAAGATTCGTCTAAAATTCATTTGCTGTATTCTCTGCAGAAGTTTCTTCTCAATTTTCCTCTACCTCATTCTCTAATCTCACATTTAGAAAGGATAGGATGTTTTGATGATTTTTCCAGTTATTAGAAATTCTCTTTGAGAAGCTGCTATTATTTTTCCAGTCCACAGTTTGCGTCTTTGAGAACAACTTCACAAGAGAGCTTTAGAAATAAATGGATGGTGCCCGTTGAACGCTCAGCCTCCTTTTAATGAGAAATGGACAGGTTATTATGCTATTACATGGCACATCCTATTCCTGAAAGCCATCTTAAGCTGTTCAGGATAATGTATCTCTCGACTGCATCAGCCTCTTTGTTCCATACATGCTATTTTTTAGAGTTTTATGAACAGCTAATGGCTCCTCAGGAGAACATTGTAATCGTTCAATCTGGATTTTCCAGCAGTCTTGGTGTAAGATGATAGAATACCCATGGGGCAGTGCCAATTTGAGAAGGATGATTAACTCCAGATTTCCCATCCTTGGGACATTGTGAATGTCTGGATCAAGGTCTGATGTGTTCCAGATGATGCACAAAGATGTACAAACACGCTGGCTTCCATTATGAGAGAGACTGGGAACAAATGAGTACATTATTCATTCAGTTAATCAGCCACTAAAATATATGGTGAGTGCCTGTTCTGACCCAGGCACTGTTCAAGGAGCTAAGAATGCATAGTCACTACCATCCAGGTATCTGTCTGCATCTCTGGGAGGAGACAGGCAATAAACAAACAAACAGCATTTTATTAAGAAA
Organism: Condylura cristata; assembly: GCF_000260355.1. NCBI lineage: Eukaryota > Metazoa > Chordata > Mammalia > Eulipotyphla > Talpidae > Condylura > Condylura cristata. The sequence goes on along the minus strand of NW_004567110.1, from coordinate 14,573,208 downwards.
AATAAAGCAGGATAAGGAGATAAAGAATAATAAGAATAAGACAGGCTGTTTTATATAGAATGAGCTGGAACACCCCCCAACCCCCAACACACACACACACACACACACACACCATCACTACCCCCACCAAGGCTGCACTTTAAAGAAGTGATGGAATACAACTTGCAGGTGTGTTTAAGATGCACTTGTGGTTAGAATAGAGAGGATGAGAGATATCATCGAGAAGATATAGGTAGGGGGTAGAGGAAGGTTGGGGGACAGACCATCACGCCTCATATAATTTTGAAAAGGATCTAGATACTGTGCTTTGTGGATTGAGAAACTGCTGCAAGAGTTTGAGTAGAGGAATAACATGGTCTGATATCCTTGCAAAGGTTCCTTCTGCTTTCTCTGTGTGTCATTCCTGGAGGGGAGAAAAGTAAGAGGGAAGCCATAGGTAGGAGGCTGCATTAGTCTGGGTGAGAGCTGAGGCTGCTGTGACCAGGGTTATCAGAGGCAAGATGGCAAGTGAGGATCAGATCCTACAGATTTGCAAGGAAGCACTGCCAACATTTGCTAATAGGTTGAATTGGAGAAAGACAAATCAAGATTTCTAAGCTCCATCCCTAGAAGAACAGTGGTGTTATTTTAGATAGATAGAAAAGATT
>NW_004567110.1:14535099-14572151 GCF_000260355.1 Condylura cristata | reverse complement strand
GGATGACCACCAGTAATTCTGAGTTCTCTTCCTGCTCTCCCTGTTATGATATGAACCAGAGGGGCCTGACCACAGGGTGGTGTATTCATTGGATTGTCCATTCCCCCAAAATGTCTGCCAGTGACACTAGAGTGAGTGTTTCTGCCATAGATTCTTTTCAGTGGTTACGGTGGCTACTGGTCAAGTTGTTAGGGCCACTTTGCCTGTTAGTGGATGATTTCATCCTGAATTGTACTTGGACAGCAGAGATTTGAAAGGAGGATACTCATGCTAAGGGGTATCCCAAGTGAGGTGAGGGGAGGCAAGTCAGGGATGCAGGGTAAGTTGAGCTTATGAAAGTGAATGCTGTTTCTATGCCAGAATCACTGTAAGTCATGTACACGAAGACACAGTGTCATAGTGATCGTCAAAGGGAACATATGATTTCCAGAAGTTTCAAGTAATCTTGAAAATAGGAGCTCTGGCTCTTGCTATAAGTCTTCAATGGTATCACTAACTTTTAGTAGTACATTTTAAATCGAGATAGTGGTAATTTTAAAAGTGTGTGCATCTATGGTAGATATGCAGCAAATATTACAGATTTTGTGTGTGTGTGTGTGAATTCTATTGCATAATAACAGGGAGCAATAAAATAAATGACATTTTTTCCCAGAATGACATGTGGTCTTTATCTTAATTTTGGCTATAATACTATAGTTTGTAATAGTTTAAGATGCTTAATTTTACCAGAATTAAATCTTGCTACCTTTTCTTACCCACCTGATTGTAATAGTTGAGGTTGAGATTATACCCTACATAATTATCAAGAAAGATTTAATTTTAAAGTAAAACATTATAAAATTTGAAATATTCCTTAGTACACAGTATTGTGATTTAAGTACTTATACTTTTTTAAAACAATATCAGCACAATTGAGGTTCCAAGGGAGGCTTTCATGAAGAATTACCTAAATATCTTTTTTTTTTAGATATACATATGTGTTCAAACATACTTGCACTTTTTTACTAAAATATATTATTTCCCAATTAAGCATGTGCTTTTTAAGAAAATGAATACTTTTACCTAAGTGATCAATCAATCGATAAACAAAAAGCACTCAAACTTTCTATCTAGAAGGAAGAACTATAAGTACGTAGATAGATATATGTATACACACACATATGATATTCTGTGCTTTTTGTGTGCAATATATTTTAAATAATGTTCTGGTACAGAACTTCAGAAAACAGGACCATGTATACCTTGTATTTGATTTTTATTGGTTCTGATTTCTGATATTTCAAATGATTAATTTGGACTAAATTTCTTGAGTTTTCATAATTTCCCTTATTGACTGTAAGTGACCTCAGAAAGTTCTAGGACCTCCGGATAGAAGCAATTTAAGTAATCCAGTTGGTCCTGCTCCTGAACTTGACCTCTTTACTATTTCTGCTTGAGTTTGTCAAGTCTTTCATAAATAAGCCCCCTATTCCTTTGGGGGATGAACTTTTCGTCTTGAAATAATGTTGATTGCTTGAAAATATTCCCTTATCTCTATGTGGTCTCTAACCCCCAGAAGCATCATAGAAAGACTAATTCTTCTGTTTGACAGTAACTCAACCACAAAATTAAACAGTCATATTCCTTCCTGCTCTCTCAGCTTGTTTTCCTGTTTATTTGTTGTTTGTTTGTTTTTAGTATAAGTACTACACATTCCTTTAGGCCTTTATACTTCAATTTCAAAAAACCTAGCACACTCTTATGGAACATCAGGAGATTTTACTCCATTATTATAGAAGCTTACAGGTTTGTAAAGGAACATCATTTAAATTAGATACAAATTTGTCTTGAAAAATAATTGTAACTTTTGTTTTTTCCTAGAGAGAGAGAAAAATATTCAATGAATTGCTAAATCGAAATTAGGCAATATAATTTAAAATATTTATCTTTCAGTGATATTTTATTGGGCTGTTAAAACTTATACTTAATTCAATAAAAAAATTAGAATTTTTTTAAAGTCTGCTTAGATTCATTAATATATTTATGGAACACCAGCCCTTGCACTTGGGATAGTCCTGAAATTTTTAACTCCTTAACTATTCCAACACATTACTAATGCAATATGTAATTTCACAAATTATCTAGTACCAAGATCCGCTCTTTGAATACACTTTATTTAAAAGCAAAAAGCTCTAAATCTACATACTTAATTATACAGCATTATCATTTCTATCCTTAATTCCTTAATCAAAACAGCCATTAGCAATGCAAATGTAAAGGAAATTAGATAACTAAGGAAATACGGATTACTGACTCTAAAATCAGATAACTGGTTTTAGTAAGTCAGGTTGAAATAGGACTCTCTTTTATTATTCAAATAAAAACTGCAACTACCTTGTCATAAATCTTTTCCTTTTTAAGCATAAAGCAGTAAGTACTTTTGTTTCCTTTGATGCAATTTTGCACAAAATTCATGAGTAGCAAAGGATTAATGGTTATTTATTGTAACATAATAATCTAAATCATCTTCCTTCACCCCATATCAGGGACAAAACATTTTGGATGCCATTTGCGAAACTGGTTTTTGATGGATTCAATCAAAGCCATTTTTTTTAGGTATTTTTATGTTAACAATTTAACTGAAAGTAGTGCTTTGCAACTGTGCTTAGGTGCAAGTGATTCACTGAGAGGGAACAAAGCTGTACTTGGGAGAACTATTAACTTAAAAGATATAAGTTCTTCCCAAGGCAAAGATTGGTGAAGAAGCCAGTGTTAGTATACTGCCAAGACAGTCTTACTCTATACCTCAGAGACTGGTTAGATTGACAGGGACTATAGCTGCATCGTGCAGAAAGCATCCCTGGTATTTAGATTTCTAGATTGTACATATTAGGCATATAAATATTAATAAAACATTGTGGTCCGTAAATATTACATGTCACAGTTAATATTCTGCTCGCTCTGTCTAGATATCTGCTTTTCAATATTTGCTGTTAGAACTTTATTAATAAATTTGAAGCTTGTTTTTCCCTGTGTGTGTGTGCATTTTATCTGGAACACTATGTTCAAGCTGTTAAAGGGAAAAACAAATTCAGGCCATTCATTTATTGATGGGAGATAGGAATGTAGCTCATGCCCTACAGTTTTTGCAATATGAGATATTACTGAGATAAATGTTATCTTAGGCACAGTGTGCTTCATCTTTTGTTTAACATAGCAGAGGAATGTTTCACTGTCTCATGGGGAGGATCCCCATTGTTGAAGAACTAGCACTGGTAGAAGGATGCTGAATAAGAGCTTTCTCCAGGGGTGAACCAATGTCCAGAGCCCTCCACTGAGTTACCTATTGGGACCCCTAAGGAGCTTTTCACAATCCTGATACTTGAGGTTCTGAGATTCCCCTGATGCCTGGGGGTTCTGCTACAGCTGATTTGGGGTAAGGTCTGGAAATTTGGAATTCAAAAATTCTCTCCAGTGATTTTAAAGTGCAGACACAATCCGAAGTGCAGAAATAAATTCTGAGATGAAGAGTTCTTGTCTAATATCATTATATAATTTAAAAATTCAATCTGGTTTATGCTATGTTCCTTAAGAAAGCCTAGACCTGCAAAAGAGTTGGTGGTGAAATAACTTGGAAATTGTTCCATGTCTTACCATTCTTGGAGATAAGCATTTCAAGACACTGGGAAAGAAATTTGTCTAATCCAGAGTTCTCAGAATTTTAATCTGTGACTCTCATATTTTTATAATAACATGATCTCATGTAGAGCAAAATTTGGTTATTATGTTGCTTTATATTTGGTTACTATATTTCTGAATGTTATGTTTAAAAAATGATACTGTCTTTTTATTGCTGGTCTATACATTTCACCACAAAATGCACACACTCTCAATAGAAGAGACCCCTTCATCTTAGAAGTTATTTCTGCACTTCAGATTGTGTCTGTACTTTAAAATCACTGGAGAAACTTTTTGAATTCCCAATGTCCAGACCTTACCCCAAATCACCCAACAGCAGCAGAATCCCCAGGCATCAGGATGTGAAAATTTATACCCTCTTTTATTCAATGTTACATTCTTTCATTTGATCAATGTTTAGAGGTTTTAATATACATTAGACAATATTTTAAGGTCTGGTGACACAATAAAATCTTGCATTAGTGTCTTGAATGATTTCTTGAAAATTTAATTTTTAATGACTTACTAATATTATGTGTTGTAGGCTAACCAGAATCTATTCAACAAAATCCTGTCTGTGCTAACATTTTATACTATTGCTAGTTATCCTGTAACATAATAATAAATCCTAAACATAATCACCTATCATTGCCCACCTATGAATTGTTTCACATAAGAATGCTTTAGTGTAGTATGACTAGTAACACACGTTCATACATAAATATGTAATATTTATTTTCCATAAATTTTTGTTGCTTTTCACTGAATGTAGCCATTCAGAAAATATAGACTTTAAAGGACACCCTTAAAAACCAACTTTAAAGGAATGTTTTTGAGGGTCTAAGTCAAGTGTTGCCTCCAGGCAGACTTACTGGAGTTCTCAGGATGGCCTCTTGTTATTCGCTCTTGTCAGCAAACATATTCAGTTGCAGCAGGCAGGTGTTCAGTGAAAGTCAAGTGTCTTTCAAAGAGTAAGGACAGCATCCCAGGGACTCCTTTTGAATCTGAAACCTTCCCTAAGACTTGGCATAATAATTTGTTGAGAAGATTCTGTTGCAATGGTGTCTTCATGCAAAAAAAAAAAAAAAAAAATCCAGCATAACCTAGATCAGCATGTCTAACAGCATGGTCATTGTGGAATGCTGTCTCTTATCTGGAGACAGATTCATGGGAAAGGTCCAGGTGTTATCACAAAGCAGAAGCTTCTTTTTAAAGTCCAAGTACTGTTGGTTGACAACGTTGTTAGTATTTTAAAAATATATGATCTTAGTTTCCCTTATTATTAATAAAATACCCAAATTTCTGAAGCAGATTATCAAATGGAAGACATGTTCGAGGACAAAGAAATATCCATTCATCAAGAATTTTTAAGTGCTGATGCCACATAATCTAAATGGACATTTTTTAGTTTGATTAGAGGAAAATACAAAAGACTCTGTATCCTCCATTGATGAGGGTCACCATCTTGAGGATGCAATAAGAAGTTGAGTTAGTTCAGCTGATCTCAAGAAGGAAGAATCTTTGTGTTTGGTACAAAAGGTGGCTCTAATGAATGACTCCCTGTTTGAAGTGACTCTCGTGTTGCTTTGCAGATTCTCATTTGCTCTTTTCTGTCTATAGTTTGTTTCTTTGCTTCTCATGAATGTATATAGCACTTTTTTATAACACTGTTTGCCCTGTTGCTTCCATCATGAAATCCAGAAGCCAGAGCACGGACATGCATAGGTTACACGGAACTTCTTGGCCTGTGCACTGATGGCCAGTCCTTTGTTGAGCAGGGATGTCTTGTGTACGGCCATGGCTTTGCTCCACAGATGCCTATAGTGCCCCTCCCTAGTGTGAAGCCAAAATGTGTTTTCAGACATTGCCAAATGCCCTCTGCTAGGAAATATTGCCCCTGGTTGAGAAGTGTGGTTCTCCTAAGGGATTCTCTGCTTCACTTCTTGCCAGGTCACCTTCAATTGTCTATACAAAAGGCCCAGTGGGCTCTCCTAAGGATAAAAGCCTGTCATTTCCACACCATGACATCCTAGTGAATTCTTTTGGCCCAGCAATACAATATGAGCACTTTGCAGCATCTTGACCCCATAGGTGATAGATTAAAGCCCCTCTATGATCTTGCCCCAGCTCACACTCTGAACTAGGCTACTCTTCTTTCTCTCTTTCTTTGACATTTTTCCTCATCAAAGTTACTTCAGAGAGACCTTTTCTAATCAGGTAGCAAAGTGGTCTCTCCTAGTTATTGTTGTATTTTTTTCCCCCAAAACAAAAATAAACTTTTTTTTTTCTTTTTTCCATTGGGTCCCCCTCCACACCCTGCTCTTCAAGCTCCCTCTGCCCCTCTGGTAGCCCCAATTCTTCTGGCAGATTTCTAGGGTTTGTTAAGTTTGGTTTCTCCCTAAGGATTAAAGATCTCTACTTTCTGCTCTGTTTCTGCTACTGTGGATACAAATGTCAAAATCCATATTGTTGGTAGCATTTGAAATGGTATATGCACACTTCAGGAAGCATAACTGTGTACCCATTAATCACTCTGGGCCACCAGTCAAAATATTTTCTCTGCAAAAATGCCTTTCCTATTTTGTACCAATTAATATTGGATGGGACTCAAGAGTCACAGTTAATCTGTGGCAAAGCTTTTATTTGCTGTCAGGCATGCAGACATGAAAAATGCTCAATGCAATATTTTAATTAATAAAAATATGCTGAGAAGTGTATTTTTCTGAAGTAGATTTTTATTACACTTCATTACATTTCCAAATTTAATGGACACATATATTATGTCCTGTCACCATGGGAACTGCATCAAGACAGGCTTTTTATAGGCTCTTGGATATAGTTATAAAACTCTCACAAAGACAAAATTGTTTCTTGTAAGTTTAAAAGAAACTGCTCATTTACAGTATGTATAATTTATTGCAGAGCTTGAGGCAATAGAGAAGGTCTTTATTTGATTTAGAGACTAACACTTCTTTTTATGAAGCTCTTAAGTTTTAATTATTTCAGGTCTATGGTCATAAAGATATAACTTGGCTTATTATAAAAGTAAATTAAAAACATGCAAAGTTTGTACAACATGAAAAAGATAAAATTATTTTTTGTAACTTATTATAAAATAAAACACTTCAGAAAATAAAAATATCTCATCATATATTATAGTACTAATGACGATGAACCCGAATACCCAACTTTAATAACCATCAACATTACTGTACTTATTTTCTCTTCCCTTGCCAATAGCACTTTTAAAGAAGATTTTAAGTAAATCTAACACAACATATCATTTTACTATCAAATGTTCTAGTTTGCATCTTAAGAAAGTGAGAGCAACAAGGATCATATAGTGAATGACTTTTTTTCAATGAAAAGTGTTACAGAATAGAATCACAGTGAAAGCAATGAATTAGGGAGGGCAAAGGGGAGTAGCATTAAAAAAAGGAAACACATCTGCCATGAAATAACGATATGTGCAGACAGTAATAAATGTCCAATTCCATGTTGTGGCTTCCCTTGTAATAGGGAACAGGATAATGGCGGGTTGACACTAGTTGCAGAGCTAGTGAGATGTTTTATTTCATACGCTGGGCAATAGTTATGCAGGTGTTGATTATTCTATTCTATATGCACTGTGGTGTGTTGAAATTGTCATTTATTTGGAAAGTTGACTTCATATTTTCTAGTTTTGTTTATGAAAGAAAAATTATTGCCATTTCCTTGAACCTACGCATGAACTAATAACTTTTTTATGTCTTATATTAGATTCTTGATTTAGATTGTCCATGTCTCCAGAAAGCATACAAAATAGCTCAGGTGTGATTCAGTTGTCTTTATTAAATACTCCTTTGTCAGATGACCAAAAAAGTATCAAAAGACAGTATGACGGAATAGTGTCCAGACATGTCGATCATACTAGCCTCATGAAAGGCTGACCACACTCATCACAAAGGGAGCAAAAGGACTTTCAGACTGGTAAAAAAAGCAAAATCTTACTCCACTGTTTTAAAGGGACATACTTTTTTTACTGTTTTAAAGGGACATACTGTTTTACTGTTTTAAAGGGACATACATATGGCCTTGGAGGTTATAAAGAAAAGGTGGGCAATTTCAATAAAATAACACTTGTTAATTATGGACAAGATAGAATTAAAGTAAAAAAAATGTTAGAATGGGTAAAGAAGAATATTTTATAGTACTAAAGGTGGAATAACTTGAAGGGGATGTAAGTTATTGCTATTATTACCTATTCCCCCCAGAATACAGTAACAAGTCAAACAGCAGGAACTACTACAGGTGAAAAATAGAGACACTCTAGTAATAGGAGATTTGAGCATAATTATCAAAATCCTGGGAAACAGAGGCCAAAATAGCAATAAGTACAGAGAAACTTCAGTTAAATTAGCTGATAAGATCTGTGCTAATAACACTGTATTGAAACTTGAATATTGAGAATAGAGGTTATACTTTTCTCTATGTGAGCAACCTTGACATCAAAATTAGTGAAAGCTAATGGAAAAAAGAAAAGTCAGAGAATTTGAAATCTGTCTTAACATTCTGTTGCACTTTTAAAGTTAGAAAATGTGTTCATTTTTTTCTCCTCAAAATTAGTTATTCATTTTCCATGTTCCTTCCCAAAGGCTGCTCCATCCCAAACAGGGATTTATTCTAACTATTTATGAGTTTCCATATTAAAAGTAAGCAGTGGTGCTGATTTTTACATCAGACAGAGCCTGAAATATTTTCCTCAAAGGTTTCCAACTTTAACCTGCAAGGAACTATGCAGTTTAGCCTCATATGAGCTTTCTGCCTTTTTGTAAATGCCAGAACAGTCTGAGATTTCACAAACAGATTGCTTTTCCATCAGTCACAGCCCAGCCTGACAAGCGTGTGCACAGGGCTTCTTAGTTAGACAGGTAAAAGCAGTTCTTTTTAAACAAAAAGAAGGATTAACCTGTTCCTGGAGGGCACTACTTCTCTTCTTTGTTCAAAGACTCCCATCCCTCTCTTCCCCCCAAGCAAAGGACATTTAAGGTAAAACCTCATTTTCACAGGAACAGAGCTAAAATGAACGGCTTTAGGATTTGGGGGATCCCTGAGATCCAGTATGTTTTCTTCTCCCAGTCTTCATAGGAGGCATGAGTAGGAGTGAGTCAGAGAGCATGTTTTACATCACAGCTGCACAGATTTGATGTAATGGGATCACAAGTGGGGACTAAGCAACTCTAAAATTGTAAAAAGCTGTTATGGAAAAAGCATAGACATTCAGCCACTTTATTTAAATGACTGCTCTGCTGGCTTGGCATTTATTCATTTGTTTACTCCTATGACTGTTGGGTTGTTTATTTTGTTTTGTTTTAACATTTGGCTATAAGGAAATGCTGCAAGTGGAATTTTTAAATATAGCAAAGTAGCTATGAGTGTGGCGTTTTGGAGGGAAACTGCTGGCATAGAACCATCTACTGACCATGTGACAGTGACCATGACAATTTATGGCAAGTTTCTGAACTTATTTACTGTATGTAACACAGGAAACAGAAATATCCAAGAAGTAATTATGAGGATTCAATGGAGAAATGTTTGTGAACTGCCTACCATTGGTTTTGTGAAGTGCTTAGTGCTTACATATTTTATGCATTCTCTCTGGTGTTGGAAAGTACCAGGTAATAATAATGACGTGGTAATACTGTAATGTTAAAGATGACTGGAGAGGCCCTCCCTGGTGGCGCAGCGAGTTAAAGCACTGCACTAAGAAGCTTAAGCCACTTCCACATGAGTTCGATCCCCGCCTGCCCTGGAGGAGATCCACATCCCCGCCTGCCCTGGAGGAGATCCACATGGCGGGGCAGACCTCTCCTGACCCGCCCGCTGCTCCCCTCAGCAGTGTACTTCATCTATCTGCCTGTTCTGCTCCCCACTCTGTCTCTGGTGAAGCCTCTCACCCTCCACATCTCTGGCCTGTACCCAGTTCTGTATGAATAAATAAATCTTAAAAAAAAAAAAAAGATGATTGGAGAGCATGAATGAGAACCTCCTACTTGTGTGCCTAAACGTGAATGTGAGCCGAAAAATATTTTTGTATTTTATAATTATGGTAAAAAAAAAAACACAAAAAATATCTTAACTATTTCTAAGTGTAAAACTCAGCAGTGTTAAGCACACTCATTGTTTTACAGTAGAACTGCAAAACTTTTTCTTCTGAATAACTGAAATCCCATATTCATTAAACCAGACTTTTAAAAAAATGCTTTTTTTTTCCTAAGGAGCAGTTTCTATTCATTCATTTTTTATTTTCCATTTTAATGAGGTAGCATTGGCTTTTACATGTTCCTATAAACTGTGTATAAGTTATAGGACCATACCTTCACACTTCTTGGAATGTACGATACCACACCCACCACCAAAATTCTAGTTACCATACTCCACCACACAGAGAGGGCCCCCCTTACCTGACCCCCTTCTCTGGCAACATATTCCTATGCACTCCACACCCGTTTTCCCCTATTGTTAACAGCTACCGTTAATATGGTACATTCGCTCCAACTATTGATGTTGATCCATTATTAACTAAAGTCCATAATTCATTCCAGCTTGCCCAGTTTTTACTCAGTGTTCTCTTTTCTGTTACAACACCCAATCCAGATTTAGTGATACATGTAGTTGTCATGTCTCTTTTGGCTCTTTTTTGACTGTGACAATTTTGTGCACTTTTTTGTTGTAGTTGTAAGTTTTGAGTAGTCGTTATCAGGTATTTGGTAAATCTCTATATTTAGGATTTACCTGATGTTTTTTTTTTTTTTTGGTTAGGCTCTGGTTACAGTACATACTTAGACCACCTGCCTAAGACTGGCAAACATCCATGATTTTCCACTGTAAAGATACAAACATCTTTTTAATATGCAATTCCCTGATGATAAATGATGTTGAGAATCTTTTCATATGTTTACTTATCTTCATATATCTTTTTTTTTATGAAATGTCTTCAGATCTGCTGTTCATTATTCTTGTAACATCGGAGTGTTTGTTTTCTTATTGAGTTTATAAAAAATTCTTAGTATATTTTGAGTTTACATCCTGTATCAGATATGTTTTCCAAGTATTTTTTCAGAGGCTGAAAGCTTGCTTTTCATCCTCTTAACAATGTCAAGCAAAACGGAAGTTTCAAACATTTAATACAGTACAACTTACTTTTTCTTTCAAGGATTTTTTTTTGTGTGGGTTGTATCTAAAAAATCACCACCAAACAAGTTCACATAGATTTTCTGTTTTGCCCTTTTCTAGAAGTGTTACAGTTTCACATTTACGTGTAAGTCTACAATCCATTCTGATTTAATTTCCGTGTAAGTGTAAATTTTCTATTTATAGGATCTTTTTTCCTTACCAAATGAATGTTTGATAGTTCCAGTATAATTTTTTAAGACTCTTTCCTTCCTTGCACTGAATTTTCCTTATTTAAAAAAAAAAACACACAAAAAACTGTAGAGTCTATTTCTGAGTGTTTTGTTCCATTGATTTATAAATCTATTCTTTAGTGGATATCACACTATCATAATTACCATAGCTATATGGTAACTATTGAAATAAGATAGTGTGAGTCCCTTAGCCTGTTCTTCAGTATTGTTTTGTCTACGTTAGGTCTTTTGCATTTTCATATTAACTTTCAAAACAACATCAATATCTTGCTGGAATTTTTGACTGGCATTATATTGAATCTATAAATCAATTTGTGATGTATTACCAAATAATACCACTGAATTTTCCAATCTATGAATGTGAGATATGTTTTTTGGATGTCCCTAAAATTATTTTGTGAAAATTTATAATTTTCCTCAGATAGACTTTGGACAAGTATTATTAAATTTATATCTAAGTATTTCATCACTTGGGTGCTATTGTAAATGACATTTTTTTTAAAATTCAAACTATAGTATTTGCTATGGATATATAGTAAAGCAGTTAACTAAATTCACCTTATATAATGTGATCTTGCTAAACTTTCTTACTAGTTCCAGGAGACTTTTTATTGGGATTCTCTACACAGATGACAATATTATTTGATAATCAGAATAGTTTTTTTTTCTCCCTTCCTTTCAAAACCTTATACTATGTCTTCTTTTCTTGCATTGTTTTATTAGCTAAGATTTCCAGGATGATGTTAAATAGGGGAAAACATTCAGTTCTCACCATTGAGTAGGATGTTCCTTAAAGGTTTTTGTAGATTTCCTTAATCAAAATAAAAAGTTCCTCTATGCTACACATTTTTTAAAATCATGAATAGATGCTGTATTTTGCCAAATTCTTTGTGTTCCTCTTTTGTAACAACCATACAATTTTTCCGCATTTATCTACTGTGGTGGATTACTTTGTTGGCTTGTGGAATATCAAATTCAACTTTACACATTTGTAATATAGCCTATTTGCTCATAGTGTTATTTTATTACATGACTTTTTTACTAGAATTTGGCTCAGTTTTTATATCTATATTTATGAGAGATATGGATTGTAACTTCCCTTTCTGCAATATTTTTATCTTGGTTTGATATTAAGATAATACTATTTTCATAGATTGAGTTGGAAATGTTTTATCTACTTTTATTATCTAGAAGTGCTAGTAGAGAATTAGTACCATGTTTAGTAGAAATCAGTGGAAATGTTGGACCTGGTGTTTTATATTTTTGGAAGACTAGTAATTATTGATTGCATTTATGTAATAGATTTAGGAGTTTTCAAATCTACTTCTTCTTTGTGAGGTTAAGTCATTTGTGTTTTGCAAGCAATTGTTTTATTTCATCGAACTTGTCAAATTTGTGGTCATAAAGTTTGTCTTAATAATATCCCTTTATTTTCGTTTTAATATCCATGGTATTGTAGTGATGATCTTTCCTTCATCCCTGACATTGGTCTTCTCTTTTTAGTTAACCTAGCTAGAGCATTATCAATTTCATTAATCATTTATAAGATCCAGTTTTTGATTTTATTAATTTTGATTTTTTTTTCCTGTTTTAAATTGTATTGATTCCTTTTTTAAAAATATTTATTATCGGGCCCTCCCTGGTGGTACAGCGGGTTACAGCACAGCACTGACAAGCACCTCCTGCCCCGAAGGTGACCACATGGCGGCAGACCTCTCCTGACCCGCCCACTGCTCCCCTCAGCAGTGTACTTTGTACTTCCTTGATCTGCCTGTTCTGCTCCCCACTCTGTCTCTGGTGAAGCCTCTCGCCGCCCCCTAGCCTCTGGCCTGTACTCCAGTTCTGTACGCACAAACAAATACATCTTTTAAAAAATATATATTTATTATCTTCTGTTTGATTTAGGTTTAAATTCCCCTTTTTCCTCTAAAAGTAGAGGAAAAAAGGAATTTAAAGGATAAAAAGGAATTTCAGGTGGTAACAGTTTATTAATTTTAGATCTTCTATTCAAATAAATGCAGTCAATGCAATAAATTTTCATTGTTTTCACAATATCCTTGAAATTCTGATTAAGTTGTATTTTCATTTTCATTTACCACAAAATATTTTTTCACTTTTTCAACTTCTTCTTTGCACCTTGTGTTATTTAGAAGCGTTTTGTTTAATCTCCAAATATTGGGGGATTTTTTTCAGCTTTCTTTCTGTTATTGAATTCTAGTTTCTTCTCAGTGTAGGATGAGAACAGACTTTATGTGATTGGTATCCTTTCACATTCACACTTGTTAAGTTTTATTTAAAGTCTAAAATGTGGTATATTTTGGTGAATGTGATTTTTTTGTTTAATATAATAGTTTATTTTTACATCATTTTGTGCCTTTTCCATCTCAGTTGCAATCCCCATGGGCTTCCCATCACCCAGTCACCCTGTGCCATCACCATACTCCCGTGCATTTCTCCCTACCCCTTTTTTATTCCATCCCCCACTTCACCCCCGTAAAATGAATGTGAATTTTTTTAATGACTTCCTTAACTAGTTTACTATTTTATCTTGAAAAAGAAAAAAATATACGTAGAGAGCACTTTATTACTACCTGCCTTTTTTTGTTTGTTAAAGATTTATTTATTTATGCATACAGATTGGGGTATAGGCCAGAGGTGCAGGGGCGGTGAGAGGATTCACCAGAGACATAGTGGGGAGCAGACAGGCAGAAGAATTACGTACACTGCTGAAGCAAGCAGTGGGCGAGACAGGAGAGGTCCGCTGCACCATGTGGGTCACCTCCGGGGACAGGGATCCAACTTGCACTCAAGTGGCTGGCTTGAGGTGCTGAGTCCTAACCCATTGTGCCACCAGGGAGGGCCACTACATACCCTTAAAAAATATATATATATATATATCTTTTTCCTGAAATCCTCTGGCTTATGTTTCCTTTGTCTAATTGATACAGCTGACTTCCTAACATTAGTTTTGGTAGTGGCATTAATAATATTAATAGACAAGCATCGCCTCTACACAGTACACTCTATGCCATATTCCCATGTTCATATAATCCCAGTTCTTATATAATCCTGCAGGCTTGGTGTCCTCAATACCTGCATGCTGAAAAATTGAGGAAAAGGACTTGGAGAATCTTTTTTGTGATCTGCTTTTTGTTTCAGACCCAGCTCATCTCCCTCTCTGTACCTTTCCTGTTTGATCATTTCTCTGCTCTGATCTTGCTACATGATAAGGTCACCTGATCTTGCTACATGATTGCTTTCCCTATTTGTGTCCCAATGAGCAGATGTCCCATTCACACTCTGGGATATTTCTTCGGTACTTCTTACCTGTGATGGGAGAGGTGCTGCATTTTCTAGGCTCTTTTCCTCACCTGGTTTGTGTGAGCAGGGTTTGTAGCCTAACTGTCACACAAAGTGCATCTTTGGGAGACTTCCTGGCAACCCTTTTTCCATTGATGAGGAAAATGTTCTGGAAGAAGGAGGGGGCGATGGTTGGGCAGTAAAAACAAGGGCATAATTTAAGGGTTAAATTCTTAGGCTTCAACTATTAAGCTGGAACTTGTGCAGTGATAATTCAAACAATGTAAGACAAGAAACCCAAACAAAACCCTACCTCCATTTGTTTGCAGAGATATTATCACAGCAAATGTTTTATACTTTACACCTTTTAAAGAAATACTTCATTTTACACTACCCCTTTGTTTTCTCTTACACCTGCATTCTTAAAAAGGATACACTGTTTAATTGGCTAAAAATAAAGAACTTAATATCTGCATATGGGTAGCGCCTGAATCTGTAACTTTACCTCATTTTCACCAGTGCTTCATAAGGAAAAAAAGGACATTCTAGGAGTATTGAACAATATAAATATTCATCTTGTCTCAGCCTTCTAGGCATATTCTTTCAACGAGACAACCAATTTGCAGTCCAGGTGACTATATTCATCTCTACACCATTTCAAACCAATTTAACAAATAGAATTTTATGAGATTTTGTCACAAGCTTCACCAAAGGCCAATTATGAAACATCTACTTCATTTCCTTCGGTCATTGATTTTCTAATTTGTTGGCAAAAATCTATGACTGCAGTCTAAGGTGGTATTTTCTTTGTAAGCCCATCTTATCTTTTGCTTATGATCCCATTGTGTTCTAACTGTTTAAAGATTTTTCATCTTATTATATTTGTTTCATTATATTACTAAGATAGAGTTTCTGAATTATGATAGCTGGCTCAGCCATTCTTACCTACTCTGTGTAATGATATTACATCTGTTTTCCTCTACTCTTATGTCTTGAGTGCTTTGTTTAAAGACAATTATAAGCCATTCAATAGATGTTTAGTAATTTTCTTATTATGTTTGGATGCATATCAGCCCAACTGAATGTTTATGTTCACATTTCTAAGTGCTAAGTGCTCCCCACCTGCATATTACCAGTGTTCATGTTGTAGTGTCTCCATGATTCTTATTGTGCAAGTTTATTTTTCTAATTTGACTTGGTAAATAGCAGTTGAAAAATGACTAAAATCATTCCGCTAAGTTTAAAGTCATCGTAATTTAGTACTCTATTTTTATTAGCAGACCTGTCTTCTCTAGAGTTTATGTTTTCCCCCTAGTCTATTCGCTTAGCGCTTTTTATTCCATTCTCTTTTCTTTGCCTTTTAGTAGCATTAGTTTTATTCTGGATTTTCACTTACATGACCATGCCTGGCCACTTTCTAATGAAACAGGTATTTTCCCCTCATTCTCTCGCTGTCCCTCTCTTTGGGACCATAAAGAAAATTATAGACATTTATTTTTATGATGTGGAGATCAAAGTTAAAGAAAACTTGTCAACAAGAATTACACAAATGACTATAATCATTTGCCTTGATAAAAACTTAAACTTTAAATGCTGGCACTTTAAAATCCTGTTGGCAGGTATGAAAAATCTTCACCTGGCACAAGCTGGGTATTTAGGAAATTTCTGTGGCAATTATTGTAACATGCTAAGTAAGGGAAGCTAGATAAAAATGAAAGGGGGGAATTCATCCATGTGATGATATCATGACTGGCACATATCCTGGGATCTGAAGGTTTCTAAGTTAGAAAGTAAGCTGTATGATGAAGATAGTGTATGATCAAGGCCATGAGGAGTAGTTTCTAGCAAAAATTGCAATTATGACCGACTCACCAGTGTGCATGAGACTAATTCTGGTGCAGGGTTACCCAAGGAAACCATCCACTGCTGTACAAATAAGCTCCTCAAGGCTAATTGGACCATAAGAGCTGGGCCTTTTATCCAGTGATGGAAGACCTTGACCCTCTTCCTAGACTTCTGTATTTTGATTATGTGAATGTTCTTGTCTAATCAGAGAGCTGGTAGTCATCCAGTTTGGCCACAGTATAGGGTATAAATGTAGGCACAAGGCATAAACCCCTAGATAATGAATTGGGGGACAGCTGAGACCCATTCAACATACTGAATGTGAGTAACCTTTGCTCAGAGATAGATTGTCAAACCTTTCTTGAACCATGTTTCCCTCTCTCAAACAAACAAGTATGGTTTTTTCTTGGATCAGTCAAATTGAAGTCAGAGAAGTGGAATCACCATTGTGTATACACACAAACACCTGCTCACACATTTCAGAGAGTTCACCATATACATTCGCATGAATTGGTTAAATAATCCTCTAAACACCTGTTGCTGCTCATGGTCCTCATTCAAGTCATTGCTGAAGAGAAGCTGATGTCCAGTGGGGAGAGCAAAGCATGCCAGAGCCCACATGCTGGGTTGACATCCACAAAGATGGCCTGAGATAATCTTCATTTTCATTGTCTCTCATCTGGTAATAAGCGTGTTATACTTCTGTTGATGGCACCCTTTTGCTATTGGGGTGAAACATATATTCCTGGTCCAGGAATCAAAGACGTTTCTAATACAGAGATTGACTTCATTTTGCTTTTACTGTTTTCATCTTTCCTACTCACCATGCTCGCTTCCCTGTCTGTCTCCCGTGAGGAGAAGTAAAGCTGTTTCCTCCATTGGTTCTTATGTGCACTCCAGCCACCCTAGCACTTGTGTGGGAGCTGCCACCCCAGCCCCGTGCTCTTACCACCATGAAAATCCCAAGCCAATCTCTCTGCTCTTCTCATACCAAACCACCTCATTACCACATGGCACAGCTCCAGCTAGCTTGCAGTGCTGGATCTCAACCCACTGCAACACCAGAGAGAGCTGAGTTTTGTTGTTGTTGTTTAATGTAGAAGGAAATAATTAGCAAGGATGATGCCTTCCATCTCTCCTTTTACTTGTATAGAGTTTTTCATGTTTTGTAAGCAACAGGTGTTATTTATTTATTTATTTATTTATTTATTTATTTTTATAAAGCTCTCCTGTACCAAACTAAAACCAAAAAGAAAAGGAAAAACTGGAGAAGAAGAGGAAACAGCCTTCTGTCTGTCCTCATCTGAAGCATGCAGCAAAAGAAAATTTGGAAAATGCTGTTCAGCTCAGTCAACTTATTGCATTGCAAAGCCACTTGTGATCTTTGATTTCTTTACTTTGTTTCGATACTCATGTAGTAACTGGCATAATCCACATGATTTATAACTCTTAACAATCTCCTTTTTTATCCCTTGAGTAAGATATTATAAACTTATTTAGCACTGAGCCTTACACATACATAACAATTATCATTATTCTGCTATAGCATGTGATAGGAATTCATTTGCAGAGATGACCTTTCCCATCAATCTTTAAAGAAAGCTCTTGACTTTTTCTGGCCTTGACATTCTCTGTGGGTGGAGTTCAAAAGTGTGGAGTAAATCTGCACCCATGAAAAACCTGCTGTGTCACTGCTACATAAGAAAAAGGATTTGATTCCTAGCAGATGTGAGTTTCCAATGCAAAAAATCCATGAGACCAGACATCATCTTTCCATTTTAAGTGTGTTTTTCATTGGCAATGTAAATCTGTGCATTTATACACATTCTTTCATCATTTTTTCTCAGTTAAAAACAGATTTTATTCTCTATAGCTCTTCAACATTTTTTTTTCTTGAGTCCTTCACATCTTTTTAAATTTAGCCCTTGACTCTCTTTGACTCCCTGCTTCCCCTCCCCACACCAGCTCTGGTTTCCTGGTACAAGACTTAGTGTTCTCTGGGTCTTGTTTTAAGGGATCTGGTATATTAATTTTTCCAAATATATTTCAAGGAAAAAAAAAACTTGAAAAAAAGATACTAATCTGCAGAAAGTTTGACAAAATACTGGCAGGCCAGTAATGCTTTTGTTAGCTCTTGAACAATAGCAGACCCATTGAACAATATGGAGAAATACAAGTGTGCCAGAAGGCAGCTCTGTGATTCAGGTTAGGTACCAGGAAAGCAGATTCTGAAGTGGAGGTTAACATTTAGGTCTTTGATTAGGAAGTGCTCTTGGGAGTAGCCGGTGGAACAGAAGAAGAGGGAGAAGAGGGAGTGGCTTGCCAAAGGAAGAACCAGGCAGAAAGTCAGTCTCAAAGGAAGCCTTAGCATCACTATTGGAAGCTCAAAAGGTGCCATGTCCCGTCACAACTACCCCTAGTCAGGGGTAAGTAGGTTGGTGCTTTATGGACCTGTGTTAGTCATTAGATGTGGGTTATTCTGGGGTTGGGAAGAAGCATATGACTTTGGGTGGTTCCAACTAAATGGGCTGACAGCTGAGAATGTCTGCCAACAGCACCCCCAGGAAATGAGGGACTGAGATCTTCATTCTCGACAAGGGCTCTGGATGGTTCACCATGGTATTCTACATACTACAAAAGGTACTTACGGAGGAGCCATTTTATAGAAATGTTGTTTTGCTTTTCAATTATAGAATATTCTCCACTAAAATAATATCCAGTGATTATTCCATTAGTGGTTAAGGGAATAAAACCATAATAAAAGGTGCCTCTATGCTGAGTCTCATGGTCAATTTCACATTTCTTCCTACCATGTCTTTGCATAATCGTCTTATAGTCATATTAGTAGGTTACATTAAAAATTGTTGGAAAAAATTCCATGATTTTTGTAGTCTGCTCAGGCAGAGTGACTGATCCTTTCCTGCTCTCTCCGAGCCATCCTCAGATGAGCTTAGTGGATCTCTAAGGTCTGAATAGAGGAGATAAAAAATAACTGAAGTAAACTCCTCTTGCCCATCTGCCTTAACCTTGTTCTCTTCTGTGCTTGGAACCCTGCAAGACTGATACACAGGGACTACATTTCCCACCTCCATTTTTGGCTAGTTTCTCACTGGATTCAGCCAGAGGGAGACAAGAAGAAGGAAATGAACCCAGGAAAGGAGAGCCTGGTCAGAGAATTTCTTCCCAGTTGCTGATGTGTCAGAACCAGAGCATCTGGGGTTCCAACCGCCCCACCCCTACAGTCCCTCTAGCTTTTAAAGACCCAGGGGTTCAAGGTTTTTCCGTAGGTCAACATGGTACGTGACCAAAGTTGCAACTATTTTCTTCAAAACTATCAATACTTTTATTACAGATTTCCTAGGAATTCTTCCCGAGAAACCTGGTCAATTAGAATTCACTGTCACTCAGGATCAGAACAACACATGGGAGTTTTTATATTATGCCACATGCTCTTATTTCCTAATTACTATCTGTTGTTTGAGGCTTGTAGTGATAAACCCATATGCAGTGTAAAGGGTTGGCTGTGGATCCTGAGGCAACTGTTTATCATCATTAGCAGAGCTGAAAAGGCAGGTACCAAGTAAACTTGGAAGGTCTCCTGCCAAATTAGCAAGGATGCCTGCCAAGCTCAGGCCTCTGACTTCTGCACACCTTTCTCCAGGCTGCCTGCCTGCAGCCAATTCTCTCGTCCTCTGTGCAGATCATACCCTCACTCCTCCCCCCCCCTTCACCCCCAGCAACTGTCTTCACCACTGCTTGTCTCATCATCACAGAAGTTATTATTTAGTGACAGAATGAATGATTGGGAGACCACATGCAGGTAATGTTAATGACTCCATTCTCCCCTGCTAACCCACTGTAGAAGCTTGTATTGTATTTCCAAATGTCTGGCTTCTCCTAAACTGGGAAAGTTTAAGAGAAAAGTTTGGTGCTTTTAAGGTTAGCATCCTTTCACTGAACATAAGAGTGGGTTTCTCGATGCAGGAGAGGAGACCAAGGCTTGGGCGGACAGAGTTGCAGGGTTAGAGTGACCTCCAAGGCTGTGAATGTGGTCACAGTTCTGTCCCCGCAGGGTGGGCAGAGTGCAGAATCAAAGTCTGGAGATAATAATTCCTAGGAGGTTGCCCAGGCCAGTTGTTCTTGGGAGGATGGACTGCAACACTGAGTAAACCTAACTGCCCAAACTCTGGTGGCAATGCAGAACAATTCTAGGCAGGCACAGATTTAGGAACTTCAGTGCATGTCGGCAAAATAGATACTTTCCATATTAAAATTCTCATTTATATGACTACTACTATTTTATAGTAACTACTTTGATTTGGAAAATATACCAAAAACATAATCATAGGCAAGGCTTAGACATCTGAATGTCTGGTATAAGGAATTATCCAGTAGCCCAAAAGGCTAAATCAGAAATAACAACAACCACCAAGACTTGGTCCTCAATTTTTCTGCTACAAATTCTTAGAATTCTTCAATAATCCCATTGAAGGAATGAATAGGAACAAACACTTTCTGAAACTGAATTTCCAGCCAGGTAGATAGAGACCCAGAAAATATAATATGATTTAGAAGAATAAAGTAGGTATGCTGAATATTCTCCATATTCTCCTATGAATCTGCTCTGCACTCTCTCAGACTTTATTTGTGGCCACATGGATTCATCAACAGATGCTTTTACTCTCTGGCTTTCATGGCAACACCCCGGGGCCACTGTGATGGTCTCCTTAAGTTTTGTCTCCTTAAGCTCAGTCCCAATCTGTACTGCCAGTAGGAATCAGGATGGAGAAGAGGAGGCTGGGTATTCCCCAGCTCTGGCTGCTGGATTACTGGGGGGGGGGGGGGCTTGCATTCCTTCACTGGAACAGTGATTCCTGTTAGGCAGACCTCTCCATACAGCCTTTCTCTCAGTTGCCCTTGACTTATTCCTGTAAGTGTGTATGTTGATAGGAGGTGGGGAGCCAGGAGGAGGACCTGGAGGTAATTGCTGGCTCTCTCAGTTGCTGGACCTTGAATATTATGACTGTCCTTGCTACCTCTCCAGAGCACCCCACGATTACTGGTGACCACCCAGGAGTACTACATGGCTCATATAGTGGAGTAAATTCTGCCCACATGTTTATAAATTTTCCCTTTATTATTAAAGTCTCTCATTGACCTGGTTGAGTGTTCCTGTTTCTTCTAGCACCCCAAATGATCGAGCATACAACTTGTCTTAGTCCTTAGAACTATGATCTAAAATTCCACCCTTTTATGTTTAACAAAAGAACTAATTTCTTCATTCAAAGGGATGTGTTCATGCCTATGTTTGTTGCAGCACTGTTTATGATACCAAGGTATAAAAGCAACCTAAGTAATAGGACAGATGAGTGGGTAAAGAAGATACACAATAAAAAACTACTCAGCTATAAAAAGGAAAAAAGCCTTGCCATTTGGGCAACATGTATGGAACTGGAGGGGATTATGAGAAATGAAGTCAGAAGGAGGAAAACAAACGGATGATTTCACCCAGATGTGAAATGTAAAGGAACACAACAAAGAAACAAAAATAAAACCAAAGAAATAAAAAAATAAAACCTAGAAATCTGACTGCAGAACTGAGGCTACCAGGGGGTAGGCGGGGTGTGGGGAGCAAAGAGGGGGAGAAGCCAAGTGGACTCTGATGGAGGATGATGGGTGCCTTGAAAATAGATGTGGTGTGTAAAACGCATCTGAGGAGATGTGAACTTATTCACCCAAAACATAGATAGTGTTGTAAACCAATGTTACCTCAATAAGAAGTGATGCAATTAAAGTGATAAATATAGCTGGACAAAGAGCATGCATGTGCTTAAAAAAGAGAGTGGGCCCTCCCTGGTGGCGCAGCGGTTAAAGCCCAGCACTGAGAATCTAAAGCCACCTTTGCATGAGTTCGATTCCCGCCTGCCCCCATGGTGACCCACATGGTGTGGCAGACCTCTCCTGACCTGCCCGCTGCTCCCCTCAGCAGTGTACTTCATCGATCTGCCTGTTCTGCTCCCCACTCTGTCTCTGGTGAATCCTCTCACCGCCCCTGTACCTCTGGCCTGTACCCCAGCTCTGTATAAATAAATAAATATGTATAAATGCATAAATAAATCTTAAAAAAAAAGAGCAATAGAGAGAGTGTATTTTCTTAATATTTGTCTTCCCCTCTAGTTTTCTGACTGTGTTAGGAGGGGCCACTCTCTCAGTTGTCACCCATGTGCCTGCAAAGACTAGCGATGTGCTCAGCATTTAATAGATGCTCAATAAATACTCATTGATCTGATTTTTTCCTTGCAAAATCTAGGTTACAGTTTCCCTATATCGCACACAAAATATCAAGGATTATTAGTAGAAATCTTTCAATGGAGGCAAAAACAGAAGAAAAAGAGGTGAATTAGTTCTCTGTCCTCATCACTCCAATGTACCTTGGGTTTCCTTTAGCCCTTTAATTTTTATTTGTTGATTCTTGGCTGCAAACACTCCTATCTGGTGGCTATGGCAAAATAACTCCCAGTAAGCAAAGTAGGAAAACAACCCCACACATCAAAGGCATGATAAGTACAGCACATGCTCATTTCTTCTTAATTGCTTGCTCTTCCATCTGTTGGTCTGGAATAATGTTGATAAAAGATTTAAAGACATCACACACATCTCCTGAATCAAATGAGAATAGTCCTTCCCAAATTACAGAGAATGACATTTTTATGTTTTGTAACATGAACAGGAAATAACATATAATTTTTTTAACATGGTTAATATGAAGCTAGATTCGATCATCTAGTGAACCCTGAGTTCTTGACTTTTAAGACCAAACATGGTGTAGCAGCTCATTTTCACTGTAGCAGTTGTTGCTGTTAATATTGGCTTACCTTCAATTGCTAGGCAGTTAACCTTGAATACAAAGCACAAAATCTATAAACTGAAAGCTAGAACTAACATGATTTTGGGAAGAGAGTCACTTTTAAATAAGAGGCATCTTCATGTTGTTTCAAAATAAACCTAGCTTTGCCACTTAAATATATTTGGTCCATTTTTATACTTGGAAAATGTCGGTTATTTTAAAACCTACTCACCTCTTCATGGGGAAGAGCAGGGATAGTGCTGAAAAGTCCAAGCACAAATAAAAGTAGCTCTGGTGGCCAGGACTTAAGATCATTTTCATGGTGTTTGGGGAAATGGAAGTTAACCTTGAGACGTGATGACATTTCATTTGGGCTTGGGTGAGTTCTCAGTGAAGGGTCTTGCTTCTCCAGGGAGGAGATTCTTTTAACTACTAAATCAGATTTAGGGTTAATAATAAGACATCAGAAACAGTTGCATCTTCCTACCCTCTTTCAGACTATATGATTGAGATGCAATAGAATACAAATATTTCAATGATTTAGAATTTTGAGACCCCTTAATTTTCAGTAAGTAAAGATTACAGTACTGAGAGGTGAAGTTTAATTTCTGTATTAAGTGATCAGAGGCGCTATTAAAAATAGCCAGTCCTGAGAGTACACATTGGCTTTTAAATTTTTACCAAACAATTTTGTTTACCAAACTCAAATTTCAGTTGAAACTCAAGTATTGGCACATGGTTTTCAGAACTTTCATATTCTTGCGTTGGTTTATACTCTCCCACAGCTCATACTGTCCTATTCTGGAATTATCTATTGTGAAGATTACCATTTAGAGGAGTCCAGACTATTCATAGAATGAATATATTGTCTATTTTAGTTCACCTCTTTTTTTCCAAGTGTCTTCAGTGGTTTGTTCCCATTTGTTCTGGCTAGTTGTCCTGTCAACTTCTTTGACTGTCTTAGAATATTCTTAAAAGAGACACTATAATATGTGTTCTTGTTTAGATCATTTCTAATGCTTTATTAAAAAAAAACTTTAATATCCTTTTCATTTTCAAGCCCCATAATATTACATTCTTTGGGATTCATCTTTTACTGATCAGAAGAATGAGGTTTTCAAGTTGGATGTATTGCTCACGAAGAGAAAAGATATTGAAATGATTTGTGTGAAAGGCCTGTTCAGCTGAGTAGCAGAAATATAAATGTGAGCACCAGTTTTTGTGTTCTAACTATGGCAGGGTCGGACCTCCCTGGTGGTGCAGGGGTTGAGTCTCGGTGCTATCATTACCATGGCCTGAGTTGGATCCCCGGCCAGAGAGCTGACAGCAGACATTTCCTATCTTGTCCACAGCAGTGTATTTCAGTAAATATGACTGTTCTATTCCCCATTCTATCTCTGGTGAATCCTTTTATCCCTCCTTACTTCTGGCTTATACCCCAGGTCTTCTATAAATACACAAAGATATATATGTAGTGTGTGTGTGTGTGTGTGTGTGTGTAGACGATTGTATTGACTAGATGGGTTGGGGAGCAATGGAATTATTTTTTTAAGGAAAATATCATATAGAAAGACTTTAATTCTGAGAACAAGTATTTGAGACAACATTTTACCAGAAGTTCTCTGTTGCTAAAAGCTATAGACTCAAAATCTGTGGCCTCTTCCAATGTGCTCACCAAAGAGACAAGAATGTCAGGGGCATCTTAAAATGAGTATGCACTGATGGCATCTCTGACTCCCCAGAACCATCCTGATAAAATAATTGTTAGGGTCACAGTATATTGAATATTGCCTTGTGGACATCAGCATGGCCACTTGCTAAAGATCCCATAAGGACCAGCAATTCCTGTGAGATGAGCAATCAGGAAGCACCCTGGCTGATGGGTTCTGTAGCGGAGCATGAAATTCCCTGGAGTCGGATGAAACCTAAAACCTATTTCCATGGAAAATGGCCAAAGAGAACAACCAGACTTCAAATGTGAAAGGGAATTGATTGACGCAAAAGAAGCTGCTACTCAGTGTAAAGTAGAATAAAAGAAATTCAGCCTTGTGAGACAAATGTATTGCAAAAAAATACTAGATAAAATGATTTAGATTATAAAAGAAAAGATGGCCTTCACTTGGCAGAATCACAAGAAGACAACTATTATGAAAATTGAGGCAATGGCCACAGGTCTGGAGAAAGAGCTGTATTTTTTGTAACTTGTGTGGAGAAAATTAGGGCAAGTCAAATAAATAACAAACCTAGACTCAGCCCTTGCATCAAATGCTGTGAACTCTCTGTTAGGTGATGGTCTTTAGGTAAGATTCCTATAGTCAATAACATGTTAAACTGGCTTGTGTTGTCCATGATAGCTAGAGGGGGGAAAAACACACTAGGTTTGATGCGAAGTCACACTGAATTCATTTTCTCAAGTTCCACTCAGTATTTTCGGTCATTCTCTGTTTACTTAATCAGGAGTCAGTTTGAGGGACAGGTGTGGTGTCATGGGATATGTGAGGTCTATAACCTGAAGTCGCAGGTTGTCACTATATTTTAAAATCATTTCATAATAACAGAACTATTTTTATTGCTTTTGTTTCAGTGGGACCGTTTTTTGGTAACTGAAGTACCAGTGTTACTTCAACAGTGTGAGTTGCAGATATGTAGCTTCACAATTCTATACCTTGCAACACTGTGTGAGTTGCAGATATACAGACATATGTACGTACCACACCCATCACCAGATGTCTAGTTACTGAACACCAACAAGTAGCCCACCACCCCCCTCTACATGTTCCATCCATGCTTCCTCCCACCCCTCTAATAACCACCATTCCGTTGTCGAATCTAGGGCGTTCATTTTTGTTGTTCAATGGCTTTTATTGATCATCCTCATGAGTGAAGTCATTTGGTATGTCTCTTTTTCTTTCTGACTTGTGACACTTAGCATAAGTAGATTCTCTTGAGGCCCATTCATGCTGTTGCAAATGGCCAGACTTAATCTTTTTGAAATAGCTGAGTAATATTCCACAGTATGTATCTACCACATCTTCTTCATCCACTCGTCTGCTCTCGGCACTTAAGTTGCTTCCATATCTTGGCTACTGGGCACAGAGTTACAGTGAACACAGAGGTGCAGGCATCTTTTTGAATTAGTGTTTTCATATTCTTTGGATAAATACCTAGAAGTGAAATTGCTGGATCATGTAGTAGTTCTATTTTTAATTTTTTGAGGAATCTCCATACTGTTTTCATGATGATTGCACCAATTTGCATTTCCACCAGTAGTGTAAGTTGATTCCTTTTTCTCCATAACCTTGCCAACACTTCCCCACACTTGTCTTTTTTTTTTGCTAAATAGCCATTCTAGTAGGTGTAAGCCGAAATCTCCTTGTGGTTGTGATTTGCATTTCAGCATTGGGGTAATGTTCTGAAAATACCTGGTTTTAGGAGGTAAAAGCCTCTTCCACTCCTCCTCCTTTGCCTGTGGTGTTTGAGACTCAGCTCGGAGCTTTCTGAACTGGGTACTTAAGTGAAAGCAGAGATCACTAACTAAAGTGATTTGTCTTCCCTGCAGAGCTGCAGGAGAAAGCCCCTAAGGGCTGGTGTTCTGGGTTGGACATTTACATTTACTGAACAAGCCCTGAGTTATGCCCTTGCTGGGCATTTCACCCAAATTTTCCCTTAACCCCTACCCATTTCCGGTCTCATTTTAGACATTACAAACTGGTGGCTAAATCAAGCTAAATGACTAGAGCGTGGGAGCAGGAAAACACTTTTATCTCATAGGTAACAGGCATTAACAGGAAAATCACTTAACTGTAGCGCTCTCCAAGTCCCTCCTCCCAGTAACCTCCTCACCAGGCCAGGAGCTCCCTGCTGTGTTAGCAGCCCAAGCTGTTAGTCACTACTAGAGCCAGCCGACTCAGACACCATGATCTTGGCCACCAAAGTGAGCATCTGACTCCCCAGTGCACGCCCCTGCAGTCCTCTGACCGTATCTGTCTGTTGCGCAGCCTCGTGAGGTGTAGCAGGCTCCAGTCATGTCTCTCTGTTCAAAGCCATTTCGTTATAATGCTGACAAGGACAAGGAAACCGGATTCCGCTGGTTTGGAGCTTGCAAATTCTCCCCGTCTGTTTTCTCCAGCTGCTCTGGTTTCCTCCCACCTCAGAGGTGTGCACGTGAGGTTCATTGGTGGGTCTGAGTTGTCCCTGTCAGTGTGTGTGTGTGTGTGTGTGTGTGTGTGTGTCTGTGTCTGTGTGTGTTGCAATGGAAGCACTACCTGCCCAGGTTTGCATTCTCCCTTCTGAGTTGCCAGGTTACTCACAGCCCTGAAATGGAATAAGGAGGTTAGAAAATGAATGAATGAATACAAATGATTGTTTAATATTCGTTTTTTTTTAGGCTTTCTTTAGAAGTTTGATGATGTTTTCCTAACCAGAATATGCTATATGACTAACCTATGATAAAACTGGTATCTTTATATGTCATTTGGCTTAAAGTTGCAGTGTCCAAGAACCTGGTGATGTTAAGTGAGGCTCTTTTTTTTAAATAGATGTTTTTCCCAGTTGCACAGATTTTCAATTAATTAATTTTTATTGAGGTAATGTTGGCTTGCATTGTTATTTGTATTTTGGGAGCATGGGACTGCCCCTTCAAGTGTTATTATATTAATGTACCTACTTACTGCTAAAGTACCCACAGTACCATATTAGTCAATTTAGCTTCCCCCTTTGAGGGATATTTTTAAAAGTTACTCTCTCTATTATAGTAGAAACCCTTCTTTAAGAAATGCTTGTAAATTTTTCTGCTCCTAAGAATATAGCCCATTTTATAGCAACAGTGAGGACTCATCTCCCAGCTAGTGAGGGATGCACATTTGTGAAGGTGGAACTTTGTGGACTCTACCCCTATTTCCATGCAGTCAAAATAGGTGTCAAGTACTACAACTCCCAGCATGCAATGAAGCTGACTTCCTAAATGCTGGGATGCTGGGAACTTAGAACACAGCTAAACAGCCATGTTGGATTGCAAACCCTGAACATGTGTGTTCTTTCTTTCTCTCTCTCTCTCTCTCAATCTCAATCTCTCTCTTTCTCTCCTCTGCTCTGCTCTGCTCTGCTGTAGAACCTTGGGCACATCTCTCTGGCTTCTTCCTGTTTAATGGAATGACTTGCACTAGGGTATGTTAATTTCAGAGTTTGTTTAGGAGTCCGTATTCTGATATCCTCTACCCTCATTTTCTTCTACCTCTTTCTGGTCCCTTCCGCTATCTCATTGATTGAAAATCATCGAGCACATGCTAGAATTTGATTACTATGCTTTGTGTGCACAGCCTTTAAAATGGACAACACAGTTTTTTCCTCATTGTATCTTGGGAGCCCTGAGTACCCCTGTTCTGTCTAGTGTACGTTTTGATTCCCTGTGGTTTTGCCACTATCAGTTGTAGAATGATTGAACATTTTGGAAAGATGGAAATTTTAAAAGAATAAAAAAATATTTTTCTTTAGAAAAATAGTATCTGGGACCTTCGTTTATTGTTTTATAAGCTCCTAGACTGTTTTTATACTTAAGATAAAACAGGTATATTCTACATCTGTTTGTAGTTACAGTTTTTAAAATAATTTAGAAGAAATCAAAGCAATATTTACTTCTTGTATCAGAGATAGCCAGTGGTAACATTTTATTATCATTTCTTCTGGTCTTTAGAAATAACTTGTATCAAACTATAGAAAGGTCATTATTTCAACTATTTTCATTTAATGTAGCTTGAGTGCTTTCACATGTCATTAAGTATTTCTTTAAAATGTCATCTCATTTATGATGACATTCATTTCAGTTTTTCATATAATTCCTCATGAACAGAAACTTTGAAATTGTTTTCAGGTTTTCTCTATAAGAAAAATACTTCTATAAATATCTATGGCCAGTATCTTTGTGCATCTGCTTCATCATATAGGGCTACTAGAAGTGGAATTACTGAGTCTAAGAGGCTGAAGACTCAGTGGGCATTGCTGTGCTGGCTCCTGGCCAGCCAGACCAAGTCTTAATGGCCCTGGACATTGTGTCATTGTAGTACATGGGAGGCTAAAGTCTTTCTGTTCCTTCTAGATTCCTTGATTAGGTCCAAAAGGACATTAACAAGAAGAAAAACATACAGATTTTAGCAAATATTTTTATACATACATGAGAGCCCTGACTAGACAATGAAGACTCAAAGAAGTCAGAATAGCAGGAAGCGTTATACCTTTTGAACAATAACTTTGTAAGGAGTTGCTTAGAAAAAGAGGCTTAAACTAGGGATAGTAAATAATGAAGCACCTAGGAAGATAAGGGTGACTTTTTTTCTTTTAAATATTTATTTATTTATGCATAAATAAATAAACTGGGGTACAGGTCAGAGATACAAGGGTGGTGAAAAGCTTCACCAGAGACAGAGCGGGGAGCAGAACAGGCCGACTGACCAAGTACACTGCTAAGGAGAGCAGCGGGCCGGTCAGAAGAGGTCTGCAGTGCCATGTGGGTCACCTCCAGGGAGGGGATTGAACTCATGCTGAGGTGGCTTAAGCTTCTTAGTGCTGTGTTTTAACCCTCTGCACCACCAGGGAGGGCCCGATAAGGGTGACTTTAACAACGTCTATTATCACAGATTTGTGGGCCCCAAATCCTCTGTCTCTGGCTCTTAAGAAACTTCTCCCTCCTCATTGTGCTGGGAAGGTATCTTTGAATTGAAAGTTTATCTCTTCCTTTCAGGAGAGCATGGAAGGCTCAGAGTGTCCTTACACCAGCTGTTTCTAAATTCCTTTAATAAAAATAACAGTATGCCCAAGTGGCCTCTCTTGAGGTGACACTTTAGTAGACACAGGAGATGGGCTACATGCAGATTGGTCTCACTGTATGTTTCCCATGGAACTGGAAGTGTGTGAGAGCTGACCTCTGCTCCATGACCTGGCCTGACCTCAGGAAGTGACGCCGTGTTGTTGATGAGGACAACTTTCTGTCTTGAACCTGAAAATATGTCCTTAACAGCAGTATGGTGGTGATGCTGGGGTTTCTAGGTGATTATATTGAGTGTGTAAAGAGAGAAGTCTTATTTGTCCTTCCATGATTTAAGAGGACCCTTTCACTGAAATCTGTCTTATTCAGTTGCAGGAACTAATTGCACATCACAACTACTTATCTAGTCTATCTTAAACATCACAGATATTTTCTTGATTTTTTTTAAAGATTTATTTATTTATGATACAGAACTGGGGTACAGGTCAGAGGAGCAGGGGGTGGAAAGAGGCTTCACCAGAGACAGAGTGGGGAGCAGAACAGACAGATCGACGAAGTACACTGCTGAGGGGAGCAGCGGGTGGGTCAGGAGAGGTCTGCCGTGCCATGTGGTCACCTCCGGAGCAGGCAGGAATCAAACTCAAGTGGAAGTGGCTTTAGCTTCTTAGTGCAGTGCTTTAACTCGCTGTGCCACCAGGGAGAGCTGGATATTTTGATTTTAATGATACTTAACACAATATAAAAATATAAGATTTTATGTAACAAATTCTATTAAAGTGTTACTTTCTGCATTTATATTTATAATGGCTTTCTCAACCATTATCTGCTTCATAATCTGTTTTCTGTGGATCTTGCTATTTTTTACAATTTGCTGTTTGTTCCTCTTGGATTTCATTTTGAGGCATGTGCAAGACGAGTATCTAACTTGACATGTTGCCCCCAAATAATCCATCTTCTCACTTCCAGCTCACTACCCTCCATTGCCAGTAGAGCTGGATCACAGTGGAGAAAATTCACAGGAAGGAATAATCAGGGAAGACCACCTCTCCCAGCACCCAGATTGCTAGAAGGGTGTGTCCCTTGCTTTTGTCATTCAATCTGCTACTTAATGCGCCTGTGAGTTTTCTAAAAGGAAAGCTTTCCAGGCTGCCCTGAGTTCTCATTAATTCTAGAGCATAAGTAATGTACTTGGCTACTTTCTGCTGCTGTGGATTATTTTTTTGGTGTAAGATAATATATATATATTGCTTGGTTTTAATTCCCAGAGTCACCCATGATACTCTTTTCAAAAGAGATGGATAAAATGGACTTCCAGCTTCCCCTGTGCCCTGGATTAGAAACTGTGTTTTCATGATAAATTGTACAGAAGAAAGGCAGCAGGCGTCGCTTGTACCAAATGAGAGTGGCTCTTGGCTCTGCTTCGGTGACTTTGTTCCACATTTCTTTCTGCACTCTCAGACAAAAGTGATAATGAGAGTTCAGTCTCTAGACTGGAGCCATCAGCTGTTTATTTTCCTCAGACTATTTTAATTCCTACAGGGCTTCAATTTCAGCCACTAGAAACAGCACTTTGATGGTTGATCTTCCTGGGGTGGAAGTAATCAGAGGGTAAAAGTTTGTCACATTTTCCATCTTTGATGGAATATTTGCATCGTTTTGAGAAGACTGAGGGTATCAGGAAAGCTTAATGGGAATGAAATGAAGAACGAAGAGGAGGTCTTCTTCAATTTGCTGGAACTTAACGATACAACATCAAATATCTTGTCTATGTTGTTATTCTGATCTTTCCATTTCTCTGGATTAGATATGAGGCAGGTTGTATGTGAATTGCCCACAGGTGTGGAACCCAATTCCTTCAATAGAAAATCTCCTTAGAGTAGGTAAGATGTAATATTGCCAGAGGGAGTGATGAGGTCCACTAATATTGTCCTTCTAGGTTGTTTTTAAAGCAAAAAAGCCATTTTCCCCAAAGCTTTTTGAAAATAACACGTTTAATTACATCATAATGCTTGGGATACAGATAATGTCATATTTGCATATTTGTTTAAACCAAATCAAATCTGGCTCCCGGCTTCTGATAGTACCAGTGGAAACCACTCTTCCCCCTGCTTTCGTGGGCTCTTTCTTCTGTTATATTTGGCATGTTTCTGGGGTTAATATGTCCCTAGTCATCTCTCCACCATGGTTACTCTTGCCCGGACTCCCCACAATAGCCTCACAATCCACAGGGAAGGATTGCTTCAGCTTCCTCAGGACTCAGCCAGGAAGCATCTTTGTGAAGGGTCCTCAGGCCACACTTTGACACCTGATAAGCACCTCTATTGCCAGCACCTGGTGATTACAGGTTGGTCTTTGAGGGAAGTGGCTTTGAGAAGGGCATCTACTGTCACCTCTTATTCAAATGGAAGGGGTTTAATATCTGAAGGAGCCTGGGACTTCCCTTGCCAATCTTCAGGATATACATCAGCCTCTATCGCTTTCCCGGTTAGGTGATTCAACTTAGTTTAAACATTGACTAGAACTTTGAACTCCAGATGTCTCTTTGGAATTATCATTAGGGGTTTCTCCTGCTTCTGGCTTATGGAGCAGTGGAAGAAGGGGCAGTAGAAAGAAATTTTATTTTCATGTAACCTTAAAGGATCTGAAAACATAGACTTATGCAATAGGGCCCAGTCACTCTCCTGAGATAAGTGAATAATAAATTTTGGCTCCTTTATAATAGATGATCTGAGAAAAAAAAACAAACTATTTTTTTTAAATAGGCATATTATACTATTCTTTTAAAATATCAACAATCAGCATGCTGAACCATCACAGCATACCATTTTCAATATCAGCAGACCAGTGGAAATGCTGCAGTTTAATTGGTTGGGAGATTGAAGTCCTTCCTATTCATCATCCCCTATCACTTTGAGTTCAAGGGTTTCTGAGTTACTTTAAGGAGCCCTGAAGCTTCCATGGAGATCAACTTAAAAAACAACATTACTCTGGTATAAAGATAACCTCTCTTCATATCCACACATACTAGTGATTTTGACCTAAGAATATGAAAAGATGGACGTGTTAATGTTCACTGATTTCTTACACGATTGACACATTTTAAAATTTTGTGTGAATTAAAATAAATACACATTCTATGAGGTGTTCAAAAAATTTCCTGGGACATAGTAAATACTCTGGTCATTTCAGTCACTGTGCATAAACTCAGCATGATACTTAGTACGTACACTGCGAAGTTGTATGTTTTTGTTAAGGAAAATTAAAATGCTACAAGGGACATCCTTATTCTTCGAGAGTTATTTATAATGTGGCTGCCTGTAATGGATCCTCCCACTCTCTCTAAATAGAGTAAAATATAGCAGAAAACCATTTACAAAGGCTACCTGAGGAGGCTAGATTGGTGTTGGAATTATCTTCTAAAATTTCTTTCGATGTAGTGTGTGGCTCTTCCCCTCATGGATTAAATTTATTCTTAGGTATTTTATTTTTTTCAATGGAATTGTAAATAAAGCCATTTTCTTAATTTCTATTTATACTGGTTTATTGTTAGTATATAGAAACACACCAGGGAGGAAACAAGGAGGAAACAGACCTGAAGAGGTAAGGTAACATTTCCAAAGTCAGAGTAACAAAGCATCATTGCTAACATTTTAGTCCTAACCTGACTCTAAATGCTAAACTCCTAACCAGCAGGTTATATTTTTGATCCTTTACAAATAGGCTTACCGATTTGCTGAAGATGCTGGCACAATACAAATACTCATACAAAAGCATCTGAGCAGCACCACAGTTTCATACATAAAAGGAGAATACTTTTCACAAAACTTACCCAGACATGTATTATTTCATGTTTCACGAATATTTCCCAAACTTCTTTTCATTATATTTGGGAGGTTGGGATGCAAAAAGGTAAAACACATGTCAATTTGTAGATTCAAATGCTCCTTTCTCCTAACTGTTAAAAAAGAAGCTGAACATATATGGGTCTGAGAGAATGAATATATTTTGACCTCAGATGTATCATGGTTCAATAAAACTTGTCCAGAGAACTGCTTTGAATTATACTGTTGCTCAAATTCTGTCTGTTCAAATCAGATAAGGCACCTAAGCCATTTATAATTATATCCCCAGTTCTGTCACTAGATTTTGGCAAACTTTGATGAGACAGTGAAAAATAACCTTTTCTTCAAACATAACATCCTTGGTGTAAATGGGAAGAGGAGCCTGATTAAACACAAGCTGAGAGCTTCTCCATGTGTTCACCACTGAGGACTTGGGCTGTAGCAATACACATCGTGTTTATTTGCCAACAGAAGTTGAAGCTGGCTGCCAGGGCCAGCTGCCAACTCGTGTTCTTTGAGACCATTGTCATCAGTTTGGCCACCAACCATGCAAACCTTGAAAAATAATGCACAGGTTAGGGGACTGTCATATCTCAGCAAGAAACATTCTCTTCCTTTTGTCCTCAAGACCCAAGTTGACCCACTGATTTTTATTGGTTGTCTGAAATGTTGACTTTATAGGGCAGTACTGTCACTGTGCTCATTTTATAGATCATCTTATACAATTGCTGTAGTAAAAAGATTTAATCAATGATCACAAAGAGTATTTGTTACACTAACATCATTGGATCCAGAAGCCCCTCTCTTTATGATTCATGTTTTTTCTTTGAGATTTCCAGGGGATCTGACTTGGTAGTGGTCATCAAGTAAGCCTGGGTAGGACTGTATCTCTCTATAGACTTAGCATATTACTTCTTCCTCTCACAATTTAGCCAACTTCATACCACTTTCTCTTTAGGTTACATTTTATTCCGGAGCTAGAAAGTAGAGATACAGGACACATGAGACCAAATCTTTATGATTTCCAATATCCTGTTTTCCTCTTGTAGAATGGATAACCATGCACTTGAACTCTATGTCTGTGTTACTGTGGTTTCTTCTGTAACTAAGGATCAATTTAGACCAAACTAATAAGACCAAAGCAAGACCACGTCTTTGTGTTCCAACCTCTTGGATGGACTGTTAGGTTTTTATAGTCTGGGCTTTCTATTTAAGTTTTAAGATTTTGGGAGTCAGCTTATTCTTCTGAAATGACTTTAGGGAATGATGAACATTGCACTATTTGCAGAAGCAAAAATTAAAGATTTTCACCAGGCCTGTCATATTTTCTGCAGTAATGGGAATGCTTGATGTCTGTGCTGTTTTAATACAAATGCCAGTCACTGTAATACTTGAAATGTGGCTAGTTCTCTGAGAAACTGAGTTTTTAATTTAGTATAATTTATTTAAGTTTGGAGAGCCAGTTTTGGCTGGTAGCAACTGTTAGTGTAGATTTAGATTGCTGTTGTTCCCAGGACCATGCCAAAATCAATAATTTGAATTTTCATGCCTAAACATAGTGAAATGGTCAAATCTTACTTTTTTTTTTTTTTTTTTTGAAAACGACGACATTATTTTGGAGTCAGTTTATGGAAAACTAAAGATCTAGTTCTTTATAGGACTCCTGGTTAGGACTGATACTCCAAACTGTCTTCATTTTAATCTCAGCTGGAGTGAGGAATGGAGAGAAGTTTTGAGTATGTAAGTATGTGTGGTTTATAGGATACTGTGATCATTTACTCCTAGAAACTCTCCTAGACTGAAATTTTCTGGCATCTGAGGTTTTAAATCAATATGCTACACAGTTACCTGATTTTGGAATCATTTCACATAATGATTTTATCCTGTGATTTACCACTAAAAGTTTCCCACACACAAAAAATAAGTAAACAACCTTTTAAAGGTCATCGTGTTTCAAAGAAAGGAAAAATTTGATGTTTGGAATCAAGATGAAATTTTGTGTGTCTTGAGAGCTTCCCCAGGTATTTCTGATTCATTCTCATGTGAGTTACTGCTTCCAATTTGTACTGAATAGTACTTAGAGTACTGCAGGTATTGCTGTGATTAGACAGGGCCTTGGGATCGTTCTTTCCAATGATTTATGCAAAGACGCTCTCCCTGCCTCTTTTGGGAACTATGGGGCTCTCTGGCACCTCTGGCACAGCTGCTGGCAATGTTGAAGATGGTACCTGCTCCATCGACTTGGGGCCCTGAATGATGAGATTGAACAGAAACCTCTTAGCAACCATCTGGGAAAGAAATGGATCTTCGATAGCTCAAAGCAGAAGACAGACACATGGCAGAGAGGGGAGCTAAAGTAAGGGCTGTGAATGGAAGATAAGAGTAGGTCAAATGAGCTTTACAACTCAGAGAGAGATGAATGATCAGAAGTTGAATTCAGCTGATTCTTGTTTGTCAGTAACCTGCATGACAGTGGATGAGGACATCAAGAAAGCATGACAATCATTGCGAATCAGGCACTCGGTAAAGCCCTGGATGAATGCTTTCTAAATAAATACCAGCATGGTTCTTTTTCATAGGGACAGTGAAGAAAGTTTTGGGGCCTGACAGCTTCAAAATAAATCTTTCCTATGATCACAGATCATTCAGAGAACCCCTCAATTTGTGGCCCAGACGAGTTGAAGAGAGGAAGTTGGGGGCTGGCAGATACGTTTTGATGTGCATTTCTTGATTTTAAGTAGGAACTTGAACAATGGGAAGAAGATAATGAACTAGAGGTAGGACGATGTCAGAGATGTAAATATATCATCAGAGGCTCCCTCTCAGTTGAGCTTAAGATTGAAATTTGTATAGCAACTCTCATCCTGGGAAATGGAATAGATGCTAAAGCATGTGGTAATAATTAATTTCTTGTAATATCCAACCCTAGTTTCATTACAGTGACCTTTTAAAGGAGTCACAGAAATGATTTTTTTTCAATAAGAAAACTCATAAAAATGGTTTTGTACCACATCAGTTCTTCAGGTCCCATATACTTACTCTTAGTGATTAATTACTATAATATTAAATTAGCAATATTTATTTGTATTAATTACTAGCACCATTAATTTTAGTGCCAGTTAAAATAACAGCAACAATGTTAATGTTAATGCTTAATGGCTCCTATTTTAATGTTCCTTCTAGTCCTCTGGTGCTGTTGCATGTATATGGATTATCTCATTGAATCCAAACAACATGATTTATATGTTAAAGAAAACAAAACTGTGTCTGGAAGTTTAAGGAATTTGATTCCGACCCAGTAGTTGACAACTGGTAGAGATCCTGCTGAAGTTGGGAGTATATAGAAATCCAAAAACTGGGTTCTTAATGTTAAACAATATGCCTCCTTTTTTTTT